>NC_064627.1:340353412-341553412 GCF_023864275.1 Schistocerca cancellata
TAGTGTCTCAAATGACAACAAATTATGTTGAAGATGCATAAATGGATGGGGTAGTACGGCACAAATGTAGTTTTGCGTTGTCCCGTTAAAATGTGCATGTATAGTTTTATGAGAAGAGCATATCATATTATCACCTTGAACATACTACCGGTGAAGTTGCAGACATTGGTAAATTTCCTGCAGTTCACTCCAAGCGTTAATGATTTAATTTCTGATAGACATCTGTAACGCATGCACGCGTCTCGTGATCAGTACGGTCTTAGACGTCAGCAACCTGGATAACAACAGCTGCCGGTGTTCAAGCTCTCTTCCTCTTGGCTCGTGTGACGTAGACTGGTAGAACTGTGTGCGACTTGTTTTCGTGTTAGTAACGCTGAAGCAACCACGCCCAGGTTATCAATTGTAGACATAATCAGATAGAATTTCGTAACACCGCAATCGGTTCACATGGATTATTGGGCCGTTGCTAGTTCAAACCGTGTGCGGTCACTGGGAAGCTCCTGTGGGTATTAGTACTTCATACACCGCATCTAGCATATTGCTTTCAACAAAGGTCGGTCACATACACCCGTAAATTCCTTGTGAATAGCTCTACCTAGATTAGACAAGTAGATACCAGTGGAAAAATGCTCCTCCTCGACCACGGAAGGCGGAAATACTCCTGTTTAAAAGAATTACAGAATAGCGGGATACCAGCTGCCTCATCCTACCTTCCTCAGCACCTCTAAAACAAATTTTCCAAAAATGTCGGTTTGCGAATATATTTGCGCATGTTTAATATGCTGCTCACTTCACTCACAGGCACCTCCAACTGTAACCAGTTCACATCCAACAGCCCACCCTATAAGTCGTTTACGCTCATCCATACCCACTTCTCTGCCACTTGCCCATTCTCACTAACTCCTTCAGCTCAACTCGTTCTCATTACGTATCTCTTTGTGCCTGTCTGTCTCCTGTCTCACAGCCAGTCTTACAGTCTCCTTCACTCTGCCGTACTACTACTACTACTACTACTACTACTGGCGTCTCCTCTGTGACTACCTCCTGCGCGCTCTCTCTCTCTCTCTCTCTCTCTCTCTCTCTCCCCTGCAGCCACTATGTCTTTACCCTTGCTAGCACTGTTCTTTCAGTGTCTATCTCCCACTGCTACTGTGTCCCTCTCACATTTCCATGTTACATTTCCGTCACTTTCCCTCTGCCACTGTCTCCTTCTCTCTTAGAATAAAAAAGCGCAAACATGTTCTCATGCCCAAACTTCTAAACGTGTTGAGAAAGGTAGAATGAGGCACCTGCTACCCCACTTCTCTGCTAATCTTTTAAAGAGGAGCATATGCGTCTTTCTGTGCTCATATGAGCCATTTGCTGCGCATAGCCGTCTTGACATCCATGGTTCGATTTCGGTACACAAAAACCATGTTTTTGGTGTGTTTCTCCATAACGGATAAAGGTTTTTTGAAAACGGGAAAATGACACTTCCAGATAAATGCCTAGAGACGATAATTTTCAAAAATCGAGCAGTTTGCTGCGGTTAGAAATATTAGCTACTGACGTCAAAGATAAAGCTTTTTCTGTTTTTCTCAGGAACCGTCCATGACTTAAATTGTGCCTCCATTCGCCCCTTAAGGCCCATCGTAGACCACATCTAATGCAAAAAGAACCAACCTGCTTTCTCCACTTCTCTAAGCTGGAGGAAGCATGTAATATTCAAAAATTAACCTTACTCTATAGGCTGATTGCAGTAAGACGATCCTTCTGTTGGGTATACAAATCGTCCTAGCGCAAGAACTATCCAAAACACTTAAACCTACTTTTCTATCACCTTTAGAAGCCGAGGTATGCGTCACGGAAAAATCCCGTTTTTAGGGCGCGGCGTTTTGGAACGACACCACTGATAAACTAAGTACATAAGGCAAATAAAATGTTGTCGAGCATGAAGCATATATGACCTTAATTTTAAATTTTATATAACTATGTATTTAGTTAATGTAATGTCCGTTTGTCTGCTGTTTATTCTGTTAAGTCTCTTGATAAGGACTAGGCAGTCGTTCACCATAAGGGAATTTACGTGAGTGTTTGACGAAATAAACCTTGTTAGTGGAGGAAATAGTTTCTTTGGCGCTGATTGTTATCTCTACTCTTTCGCCAGCAGTAATACTTTCAGGCTTCCGCGTTTTAAATCCTTTCACAACTTGATCTCGTCATTGCCGATACGCTTTACTGTGGAACTGATGTCACAAGATGCATGCCGCAATACAATGACGAAAGAAGGCGAATTGCCAATAAAGTAATGGTATGTAGAAAGCATACAAAGAGGAAAGATAATTTGCTTCCTCGTATAATTTCAGACGTCTGTGTCACCGTGCTCTGCCGATAAGAAATGGAAAAATATTGACGTGTCTACCGCATGTCGTGTATTGGCTAACAGACCATTAACCATCGTCATACATCGCAGAGCCGTTCGGTTGAATTACCTTAAGCATTTCGAGCTTGCTCAACTGCGCTGCTGTAGTATTTGGAGAGAACGAGAGTTTAACTGCGTTTGCCATTGACTTCAGAGATACTGAGCTGTTTATGCTGTTTTCATTGCATACACAGGGACTTTTTGTCTTGAGCGTTAGTCACTTCTGTAATTTCCATCCGGCAATGTTCATTGAAAAACGGCAGACAAATGTCGCAGACTAAGGAGGGTGATTTCGTCACGACTTCTGGGAATATAACTCTCGTGCTTGGCAACGCCTGTTTAACCTCAACATAATGAGCTCAGCTCTCGGGGAGCAAAGATGCTAAAAAGTGCTGGCTGCAGCACTCCGGTAGAGCACATAGGTGTGCAGCTCAGACTCTTCGCTCCCTCCTATTCGTTTTAATTCCATTTTCGGGTTCCAAATATCGTATAATCTCCCAGGAAGTAATGAAACTTCAGAATACTTAAACAGCAAGCCAACTGACCTGGTATTAATTTGGGGAGAGCTTCTAATGTAAGTTAAAATGTTAATCATAACATTCGTCCCAGCAGAAGATTCCACATGGCCTAATGCCTTAAATTATCGAACCAGTGTAATGTGCGCATTCTTATTCCAAGCCCTTTTATAAATAAGGAGAAAACCACATTAATCTAATAATAATAATTACTATTATTATTATTACATCTTCATAGTGTTTAGAAATATTTCATTGATGTGTAACTCAACTGCAGTTAGCATTCCATTCCGCTGAAGGCGAAGATGAGGTAAGCGGAAGCAGGCTTCCGAAGGAAACCGACGTATCCGTTTTTGAAACTTTTCGCATCGTGACGTAAAGCGTGAACTTTCCAACATAGTGACATTTGGCAATTTCCATTGATAATATTGTAACTGCGAAGTTGATTTCTAGCGCAGGCACTTCATTTCTTGTAAATTTTTTTCCGCAACGTTGTAGCTGTCGATGCAGGTGAAATTACTGAGCTGCGCATTTATTTTTGTTTTGGATTGTTCCGTTCATGTTGCGTGGTCCACCCCGGGAATTACGAGTAGTCGTGTTGAAGTTACGCCAGCTTGTGGAAACGCCGACTGAATATACAGAAAGCTTAAGCTCGCGTCATTCAGTTCCCCATTTACATAACAATCGCTCTTAATACGTGCATGCAAACATCATCTAACTCAAAGGCGAAGTAGCGTCTGTTACACCTCGATGAGGTAAGGTATTAACACGATTACATTCTCACGGAATAAGAAGAAATAGTTTCCGTGAAGTTACGCAGATTCGTTCGTAGTTACCTTGTTGGTATTTAGTTTACCCTACTAATCGGGAATTTTCAGAATGTAAGATTGCAGTATTACAGATAGCACAGTAGAACGTTCTTTAGAATGCTGATGTAATAGTTTGCTTTGAGAATACCTGTTTTTATTTCTTCTGTCTCCTCTTTTGTACGAAAAGTTTTCTTAGTACATTTGTCGTGAAGAATTTCAGCTCTCTTGAACGTAATGGCACAAGTAGTATTAAATAGTTTGGTTCCGTATGAAGAAAACCACACAAAGAAGAACCACGTAGTATCACACCGAATCGTGAGTTTTCACACACTACGCAGCAAAATCTAATTTTCGCGAAAAAAATTCAGCGAAAATGGAATAATGAAAAGCACAAATAGTGGATATTCTGCAGTACTCATTTATTTCGGTAACTTGGTTTCGTCTTAAGACAGACTTTGACCATTGTCGTCAAAAGGGTCTCAGCATGGGGCAAAAATAAATACACGCTGTGATGTATGCAACGGAAGAAAGCTAACCTGAAAGTTGAAATTTATCTGATCTCGTTTTTACATGTGATTTCCTAAGAATAACTTCCCCGTTGTTAACGAAAAAGTACGTCGAATACATCTTGTCCTAGTGTTCTTGCACCAAGCAGGATCTTCTTCCTAATGGATTCACATAGATTACATTTCGTTGGTCATTTTGTTTTTGCCAAAATCCCAGCCGCATTTTTCGGTCTAGTTGAAGGCTGACCTGAGGAAGTGCCTTTACGGATTTTGATAGTTTCCACAGATCAACTAATTCACGAGGAAGAATTATGTATTTTTTACACAAATTATAAACATGTCGTCCGACGGTACACACATACTCTAGCCGCGCGATGCCAGGGCGGGTCACTAGCACAATTTAATTTCCATTCCATATTTTCAGCTACTACGTGCTCACGTTTCTTGACTCCTGTTTTAACATCGAGAGGTCAAATATCTAATATCGCTTAATTTACTGTGCCCAGTTCTTGTCAGTGTCTAAAAGGAATCCACTAATTAAAATTTCCATCATATAGATATAAGTTAAACTCTACATATATTCAAGGGAAGAGCTATGGATGCATGCGTTTATTTAATGTAGCAATATTAGGGCGTTCAGTTTCTCCAATGAGATATGCTTTGTGATATAACAATATGCATAGTATATGTGCACATATTAATAATAAATACAGGTTGTTTGAAAATGAACATATGTTTTAAGGCATTGTAGCATTTATTACGTTCAAGTTACAGTTGGAGATAATACACAAAATGAAAGAGCAACTCAGTTTTGTTTGTATACCTGTGCGCAATGGGAAGAGTATGGAATGACAGTGTCTGAATAACGCGTTGATCGAGCTCGAATTTTTCACGCTTAGTCCCCAAGAAATGTCCCTGCGGAAAGTTTATGGGCATTCCTTTTTCGGTGGATCAACTGTAACTGATGTTTACCTTGATGTGCTACAGTTATAGCCCGTGCCTCTATGGGAAGAAGCTGAACAACACATCTTTATTTTCGGAACAAGATGGTGCGCCGCCTCACTGGCGTAACTCAGTACGTGACTGGTTAAGCGACGTTGTATCAGACAGGTGGATTGGGCGCAAGAGACCGGTTGACACAGCATTTTATGCATTACCTCGACTTTCACGCAAGATCTGACTCGATCACGTGTACGTGTCTCCGATACCAGCTGATGTATCAGACTTTAGAAACATTGTTATTGCAACAGTTACTTCTGACACATTGATCAAGGTTTCAGAACAACTCTTATCGACTCGCTGTGTGATTGTTCACACTGAATAATTGTAAGAAAAACTGTTTCATTTGGTGTATTATTTATAATTGTAAGGTGAATGTAATAGTGCTACAAAGCCTTAAAACCCGTATATTCATTGACTTTATTTGCAGTAGATTGCTGATTCCTTTTTCTTTTCTGAAATTGTATTGAGCAGTTTCGATATTACTTCCCCCTCAAATGTTGGTAATGACACACAACAGAAATATATGGCAGCAGTACATTAAAAAATGTAGAGAACTAATCAGAGAAGTGCGAAAACTAATGGGTTACATGTATTAGATGATGCGGAAGGAAAAACAGAAATACATAGCTATGAGAATCACTTGGACAGTGTTGACGATGCGACTGAGATCACTGTTGAAGGAAAACTGTTGGGATATGCAGAGAGGGAAGCCACGACGATGACGGCTAAAGCTTGAATCATTCTCTTGAATGCACAAGTAGCACTTCCCAGAATCGTACTGCTTAAATGGAAAGATATTGTTTTGCAGAGGTGCAACAAAGATTCTGGGCGTATCCGATCTTACATTGAAGGTATGGAATGAGGAATCCATCAAGAAAACAGAGCGTTTGAACGTCGGTTCGCCCACCCATTCGCATCCACTCTAATCGAACACAGGAAGGACTGGCTTGATCAAACAATGTTACACATCTTTCGAAAGCCTTCATGGGCAATTCGGTTGTATGGAGTTAACTATATCCGCCGTGTCGGAAGTACATAGTAGTAAATTTTTCAGGACTGTGACTGGATTAATTTTCGTTGTATTTTAGGCAGAAATAGTTTCCTAAACGTTTGAACTGCGTGTAGGTAAGGCAAACTTCCTGCCTGCTGCTACATTCTTTCCAGTTTAGATGCTTATGCTGGATTATGCAGAGATCTTTTACTGTATTTTGTGATAAGGTAATTTGAGAACATTAAGTAATATAGGAGAACCCGTTTCACGAAAATGTCCTGTTATATTTTCGGGGTACTGAGGAATAGATGTAAACAGTCCTACACAGTCCGCAGCTCGTGGTCGTGCGGTAGCGTTCTCGCTTCCCGCGCCCGGGTCCCGGGTTCGATTCCCGGCGGGGTCAGGGATTTTCTCTGCCTCGTGATGACTGGGTGTTGTGTGCTGGCCTTAGGTTAGTTAGGTTTAAGTAGTTCTAAGTTCTAGAGGACTGATAACCATAGATGTTAGGTCCCATAGTGCTCAGAGCCATTTGAACCATTTAGTCCTACACGCCTCGTAGGGACATAGTCATAGAATGTATTGTGCTCCAGAAATAAAGTGGCTCCAATATACCGGAAGAGACTCGGGTTTTCAGAGGTATACCATTGTTTTAAAGGAGAAGTCTGCACTGGAAATCCTCTATCAAATATTTTCAGATGGAAACTACTCCCAGAGAAAGCTAGTCTGGAGGTCTGCTGCTCCGCAGTCATTCGGATGTTGAACGGCACACTGTGTCTGAAAAGTATTAAAAATAAGTTTTGCAGTGCGTGCTGCGCCGTCGATGGTGGAGCAAATTACCGTGCCGTGTGGCAGCGTTGAGATGCCCGGACCGCGGGCGGTTAACGGCGTCGGCGCCAGCACAGACCGATAAGGTGCTGTCCTTGTAGACGGCCACGCCCGCGCGCCAGACCATCGCCGCCTACTTTCAGCACGCGTTTACGCAGGGAAGAACAGCTCACCAGTGCAGGAAATGCCTGGTCGACGTGTCGCATTTTTGCAATTCTTCTTCGCTGAATATGTACAGTGTGTTCGGGAAGTACTCGTATCCATCTTGACTTGATACCGTCGTTCATTCATTTGAGCAGTCCCCAGTAAAACCAACAAGTGAAAAAGCAACTGTGCTTTTAAAGTAGCGTGGTCAGCAGTGTTAGACTGTTTTTAAAATACTTAAAAATGATTCATACTGATGCTTGTAAATGAATTGTCATGGATCAGCTAGTTGCAGCCTGTTGCTGCAGTTTCCTAAGGCGGTGTCTCGCTCAGTAGCGTTATTTTCGGATTGTCGGGTTGTATTTCGCAGATCATACAAAAGGGATGTGGATTTCTGGTGCGTAGTAGTGGGAAAGGAACCTGCTTCTCAGCCGGCCTGTAATCGTGATGGCTGTTCGGACCGTTTCTCTTTTTTAAGGTTGCCTGAATAGAAATTACTTGGACATGGTCCTAACGTGGTTAATATACAATTTCGAAATAAAAGGCAATTGCGGATCATGTGTGGGAATTGCAGGACGGAGTTCCTGCACACTACGCAATTCAGGTGCGTGAATTCCTTGATAAACAATAGAGTGCGCTAGATTGGGCGTGGTTTAGCATCTTCAACCCCCCCTTGAAATTACCACCACGGAGCACTGACCGCCCCCACACCAAAATCATTGTGGGCATAATAAGGTCCCATGTCACTCTACGTCGATGGAAGACTAAAGTTGCTGAACAGTATTGAAGCATAACCCCTGGGATGCTCCGCAAGACATAAAGCACGATACGGAGACGCATAATTCTGTGTGTAAGACACGATGGCGTACATGCAGATTCGCTGCATACGTACTTCTTATAGGTACGCACTAAAAATACGATTTACTTTTCGGACCAGCTGACATTGGAAATTCTCGGGCGCACTGTACAAAACTAATTGCAAAATATAGGCTCCTGCCAGAACCAAGAAATAACCACAAAATGCACTAGTCGTATAAACTCATTGGTATTGATAATGTTGCTAAGTTGTATACATTTTGTTGACTTCCATTGGTCAAACTGAATTTCTAGTTACAAAGAGTTCTTTTTCCGGAAAACTTAATGGTTACTGCATCTTTCGAGACTACATTCGCGATAAAGCGAAGCGTCAGTCGCCACAGACAGCTATCCACATTTGAACTCAAAATGCAAATATGGACTAGCGAAGAAACTATTTTGTAAGTGGAGTGGTAGCAATTTGTTTTACGTTGTAATGTATTTCGTTATATGCACTACTACTTACGCCTTTTCGGACAAGACTGTGCCGTTAGCTTGGTTTGCCGTAGGAACATTGCGACGCTTTGAAATTGTGGCATTCCATGTGTTCTCGTTGCCATAAAAATCGCTGCGACTTGCTCGTGAGGGGACGTATCATGTGAAACTTACGGAACCACTTCTTTATACACTCGACTCCAGCCGGCGTTGCATGACATCGGGAATGGCAAGAAGAAACTGACTTTGTGACTGCAGACCGTTAACGTTTTGAGAAAGTCTAATCCAGCCAGTATTGCAGATACCTCGATGTCATTCGTCCAGACGAACTGCAAAGTGTGGGAATTTTGCTGAACAACAGGGCGGTCCTTCAGCATGCGGTAAATATCCTACCGTGTAGGAACATTGGCTTACAGCAATAGTAAGGAAGTCAGTGATAGGAAAATGTTGCCGTCACATGTAAGGAACACATTCCGCAGCCGCAACATTTGCGTAGTTCTTTCTGGAAACAAATGTCGAAAGCAAAGAACTTAGTTACTGCACCGAGCCATGATAGTTGTGACATCAAAAAAAGTTATTCAGTTATGTATCAACCCCCATTACAGCTATAATATACTGGTGCTAGAGAATTATTTAAGGAAACACTGTTCCGCTGGCACTTGGTTCATAAAAGCAATGAGAATGATAGATTTGTCCGTTGAAAAAGTAGTTTCATGTGTAATGGTAGCTTTTCTGACTATCCGCCATAAACGGAATCTGGAATGCACGATTTTTTCTTTAGCACTATAAATTACAAGTCTGAGTGGATAAAATGGCACGAAAATTCACTGTAGCTTACTCGACGAACACACCTGGGTATCGAGCGAAATAACGCAAAGACGGACACACATTCGGATGGAGCGGATTTCAAAACCTCGTTCGACTATCAAGATACAATTTCTGCTTGGTTTTCCTAAATCACGTGTAACGAATTTCGGGATGACCTTTCGAAACGTACACGGTAGATTTTTTTCTTTGACGAACACGCACACGCACACATGCGCGCGCGCGCACAATATGAAGTATACTGTCAGTTCTTCGGGCACCCTTAGAAGCGCGCCATCGGTGCAATGTCGTCATGGAGTTGACGGTTGTCAGGCCACCAGTAGAGTGTGTGTGTGTGTGTGTGTGTGTGTGTGTGTGTGTGTGTGTGTGTGTGTTTACACGACAGCATCCGACAGCATCCGGCAGCTGCTGGCGTCACCAGCTCGCGTTACTCGTCGGCCACATTTGGCGGCTAGTGACTCAGACAACGTCTGGTTTCTGTCATCGCAATTGCTCACAGCCTGGAAATCGCACCAAGGTTGCAGATGGTGTCTTACGTGGCCCTCTGTAGCCTTCCAATTCTACGTATTGAAAAATTACTGTATCGTAAAACACGTTTCCACATTACCTTGTTAGGTTCTCGACTAGCATACGTAGTAAGAGCTGGAAGGGCGTATCCTATATATAACGTCGAAATATTTGAGGCGACCATTTGGCAAACACCTTAGCATGAGATTTGTATCCAGCCAGTGGCTCATGAAATTATTCGCTCTTGCAACTGGTTTATCTTAGGACCATATTTTCGCTTGCGTTCTACTGAATTTCGCAACGTTAAAGACTCGCATCTCCTCTTCATAAAGTCAGGGGACCGAGTATGTTTGCTGGATGCCAAGTCATGTGCACATTAAAATAACAGCTAAGAATGTCTGCTGACACGTGGCAATATAGCACAGCAGTGAAGACAATTATCAAAGAAAATTAGATTCCCGCTACCGAAAGACATTTGTGCATCACATCCACAAATGGTTGAAGAATCTAGCTGTTGGAGCAGTAGGGGAAAAAACTTATTGCTAAAGCTAATTTCAAGAAATTAGTTTCGATGTTGGTAAATTGGCAAGTAAAAGTTCAAAAGCTGTAAGGTTAGTTGCTTCATCCCAATTGGGGTTGATACTTACTACAAATGAGTTCTGTCGATGCAGTTTACTAGTATTACCAGGATGCTCCTAAGTGGCAGATAGCGTAAAGTATTTATCATTCTAGAGTTGCAAAATATCCGTAAAAATGTCTGTATTGGGCATTTTAACATATTGATTCCCATTGTACTATTAACTCGTTGTAGGCAGTGCATCGCATTCGTGAGTGGCATTGTGCGACGTAAGGTATAAATTTACTCCGTGAGACGAGCTGAAGCCAAGGTGTTACCTCGTTTCGGTCTCTTCGAAAGCAGCGTGTTGCCTACTGACGCAAGTCATCTTCCCTCGCAGGCCGCCACCGGCAAATAGTACCATAGGCTCACGAATCTCATTACACATGCAAGTTTATATTATACAGCTGATACTTCAGTTACCATCACCACCCACCTTTCCTCGTTCATCCGCGACGATATCTGGAAGGATTACTTATAGGTTTCGTATTGATTTTATCAGCATGATCATTTCATGAAATACATAAAACGTGTACTCTCAGAATTGTAATAGTCTGTTGCGAATCCACGCACCTATTCCGTAGCATCAGCTGCTGCATTTGGACGTCGCCATGACGGTCTCGTGCTTACTGAATGAGTTCGTGGCGAAAAGCGCTACTGTTCTATAGATTTTCTATCCTTTCTGGCCATGGTTCGACGGATGAGCTTTCTTAAGGAACAAAAAGTATTGGCTAATCAGATTTTATGTAGGTACCAAGTCGCAGCAGTTTACTTTGTGATCGACCATCAGTGTAAGCAATGCTCGATAACAGTAATTTGTAAGTTGGAATTGGTTAAGGACCTTGTGTTTTGGGATCGCCGCCAGAGAGAGAGAGAGAGAGAGAGAGTGTGTGTGTGTGTGTGTGTGTGTGTGTGTGTGTGTGTGTGTGTGTGTGTGTGTGTGTTCGCCTTTTCAGGGTCGCGGTGATAACATGGGATTATCTGTTGCTGATAACGAGCGTTAATCCACTTAGGCTGATAACCATTGTTGATTAGCTGCTATATCAGTTCGTATGTCACAGTATGTTTCCAGAGAAACTCTTAGATGCTATTCCAGGAGAGTATTGCGTATGTTAACGACCGTTATTGAACAGGATCCGTTCCACGTGATATCTGCCTCAGCAGGGCTGCCGCACCAGTCGCTATCAATGTTGAAATGCAGGGAAAGAAGTAACAAGTCTTAATGCACTTATTAATAGTTTGTGGCGGAGGCCAGTCTTAACTGCTTTCATTGCCCTATTTTGTCTTTCCCTTTATATTGCAGTTCAAGCAAAACTAGACGATTTAAAAAGGATTGTTCGAATCCCTAGCTCCGTTATTGATAGTGTCTGATATGATATAATGCACTATTCTGCATCGTTGCAGACAGTTCTTGCCATTGCTAAATTAACGTTATCCCATGTCAAAGCGTATATCGGAATGAGACGTGCTTAAAAGGCGGTAGCTTTGATGTACTGCTTTTCGACAAATGATGGATTTAATCTTGTAACAAAAGATGTTTGTGCACTGAAATTCCTTGGTGATGTGGGCAATGGATCAGTGTTTCCGCTTCTCAGAACGAAATGTAACACTGGGAAGTCAACGTGTTACGTGATCGTGCTTCACACTCCCGTCAACCTTACTGGATTGGAGCAGGGTCATGCCCGGAAATGTTAAGTATGTAACGTTCATATTGGTGTACTTACAGCTTGCCTCCTTACTTAATATCTGCTCGGAGAGCTGGGCCTTCTCCGGTACGGACTTGTCCAGAGATTAATAACCCCATTTTGGTGGTTTATACTCCTCCCTTAAGCTTCTTACTAGCATAGTACAGGGTGATTCCGTGATGATACAAACCTTTCAGGTATTATGGAGACTGATAAATCTTATCAGTTCGAGGGAAGGTGCCCTGGTCCGAAAACGACCGTCCTGAAAGTTATGAGCGAAGGTAGTTCTGATACCTCTAACAGTGGATCTCTTCAACTACAAACTCTTCGCATTGCATATTTTGGAAGGAGGCAGTAGGGCCAAAACAAAAAATAAATCTCTAGTAAACGTGGGTACTAAAACGTAAACTTTAAGAGCTATGAGCGCTTCTTTAGTATGAGGTCTTTCACAGTGGCAAAGATGAACACGTGCTCACAACTCTTACGGTGTGCACTTTAGATCCAATGTTTACTGGACTTCCTCATTTGTTTTGGTCCATACTACCTCGTTTCAAAATTTTGAAAGCATATTTTGTAGTAGAATAGGTTCGTTGTCAGGTATCAGGACTAATTTCGCCCGTAACTCGGACGTTCTGGAACAGCTCCCGTACCTCGAATTGATGTATTTACCTGTCTCCATTATCCCTAAAAGTCTTGAGTTATTAACCCGTTGAGCATACTGAATAGGGTGGGTCTGTTGGCCGGTCGGGAAGTTCCTTGACACAATGTAATCAGTTTGTCAAGCGTTGTATACTAGGAAAACACTTAATGTGGAGGAATTCTTGCAAATGTAAAAAAACTACACTCCGTATGGCCAAACAGTTTAGTTATGGATTATGTACTTAATAGTTATTCCCAAGGCAAGTAATGTACGAAATAATACAGGCAGTCTGATTTGCTTCAGTAGTTGGCTCTCTTGACTGCCTAGATAATCGTGGCGTTTCATGTGTGCGTTTTGCCACACAAATAGCAGCGGCTTGCTCGTAGAGGGATACATCGCGTGTAATTTAATGACTGACTGAGATTCACGACTCTTGCGTTACAAGCCTTCGAATGATTCCAACAGGAAACGGGCATTGCTACTGCAGAGTGCTGTTTGTTTTGAATGATATTTTAAATCACTGTTTCATTCAGTAACATTCCTTGATGCCATCCGTTGGAACGAGCACGAAAACTTAGTTTTGCCATTAAATAGGGACGGCCCTTCAGCGTGTGATGCGTGTCCTACGGTGTTCTAGAGAGACTGCGTTCTCATGTAAAATTTACAACTCTGTAGAAAGTTTCGCGTTCCTGTTGCGTATGCTTATATTGTGTGCGGAGTTCAGTTGCTTACAAGTACGTGGGTGGGGGCAGCGAAGTGTGGCATCGCTGGAAATGACGCATACATAACGTGGCAGTCAGCTAAGGCGGTTGCGGAGTCGTGCTTGGACAACCGTGTTACATTTTTACGGCACAAGTTATATATAGACGTGCCAAGACCCGGCCTAGATGACTAAACAGCTGTCATCTGTAGAAAAAATGAAGTTACAGGAGTGTGTGCCTGTGCGATTTCAAAGTATTAATTTCATATCTGCTTAAATATAAAGGTGCGTCTTTCGTGTGACTTAAATTTGCAATGAATTACGTGTCAGCCATTTTCAGACTGAAAATTTAGCATACTAAATGTTAGCTGCGTAGTAACATAGTAATTACGTTGTTTACCTTGTGTCGCCATTTTTTACCCTCTCGCATTTTGTCCCTTTACTCCATTTCCCGTTCGTTCCTGAAGTAATTATCTGACTAATACAAAATGCCTCGGACCTTTGGAGGTGACGGAGCCCCACCTCTAATTGACAACCAGGGACTCCTAAGATACGACTCGGCAAACGAATGGTAACCAAATGGGGAGCTATTAATATCAATGGGGGCTACTCTGGGAAGAAGGTAGAGCTGGCAGAGGCTGCAAGTAAGATGGGGTTGGACGTTTTAGCTGTTAGTGACATTCAGGTAAGGGGTGAGAAAGGAGAGGAAGTGGGAGAATACAAGGTCTACCGGTCAGGAGTCAAAGCAGGAATAGCACAATGGGGTGTAGGGCTTTTCATCAGGAAAGAAATGGAACCCAGTGTAGTTGCAATAAGGTATGTAAACGAACGACTGATGTGGGTAGATTTGACAGTGTCCAGCAAGAAAATTAGAATTGTCAGTATATTCGCATTGTGAAGGGACAGATCAAGATCAGATGGATAGTTTTTATGACTCACTCAGTGATCTAGTTGGTAGAGTAAAGGACAAGGACAGTGTTCTGCTCATGGGTGATTTTAATGCCAGGATTGGAAATCGAACAGAAGGGTATGAAAAGGTTATGGGTAAATGTGGAGAGGATATGGAGGCAAACAGGAACGGGAAACAGCTCTTGGATTTCTGTGCCAGTATGGGCTTAGTAATCACAAACTCCTTTTTTAAACATAAGAACATTCACCGGTATACTTGTGAAGGCAGGGGAACCAGATCTGTCATTGACTATATAACAACAGATCAGGAATTCAGGAAGGCTGTGAGGGACACACATGTATTCAGGGGATTCTTTGATGACACTGATCACTCTTTAATCTGCAGTGAAATTGGTATTGTGAGGCCGAAAGTGCAGGAGGTCAGGTGTATGTGTAGGAGGATAAGAGTGGAGAAACTTCAGGATAAGGAAGTCAGACCCACGTATAACAGTGATCTCAGAAAGGTACCAGTTAGTTGAATGTAGTCAATTGCAGTCACTGGAAAAGGAAAGGACAAGGTACAGGGACACAGTACTAGAAGTGGCCAAAGAATGTCTTGGAACAGTAGTGTGTAAAACTAGGATGAAGCAAACAGCTTGGTGGAATGATACAGTCAAGGCAGCTTGTAAAAGGAAAAAGAAGGCATATCAAAAATGGCTACATACTAGAACTCAGATAGACGGAGAAAGTTATGTTGAAGAAAGAAACAAAGCCAAACAGATAATTACAGCATCCAAGAAGAAATTTTGGGAAGACTTTGGAAACAGGTTGGAGACCTTGGGTCAAGCTGCTGGTAAACCATTCTGGAGTGTAATTAGCAGTCTTCGAAAGGGAGGTAAGAAGGAAATGACAAGTATTTTGGACAGGTCAGGAAAACTGCTGGTGAACCCTGTTGATGCCTTGGGCAGATGGAGGGAATATTTTGAAGAGTTGCTCAATGTAGGTGAAAATACGATCAGTAATGTTTCAGATTTCGATGTACAATGGGACAGGAATGTTGATGGAAATAGGATCACATTTAAGGAAGTGGAGAAAATGGTAAGTAGATTGCAGTGCAATAAAGCGGCTGGGGTGGATGAAATTAAGTCGAACTCATCAAATACAGTGGAATGTCAGGTCTTAAATGGCTACACAGGATAATTGAAATGGCGTGGGAGTCGGGACAGGTTCCATCAGACTGGACGAAAGCAGTAATCACACCAATCTTTAAACATGGAAACAGAAAAGATTGTAACAACTACAGAGGTATATCTTTGATCAGCGTTGTGGGTAAAATCTTCTCAGGCATTGTTGAAAGGAAAGCGCGAGTATTAGTTGCGGACAAATTGGATGAACATCAGTGTGGGTTGAGGCCTCTTAGAGGTTGTCAGGACCAGATCTTTAGCTTACGGCAAATAATGGAGAAGTGCTATGAGTGGAACAGGGAATTGTATCTATGTTTTATAGACCTAGAAAAGGCATATGACCGGGTTCCTAGGAGGAAGTTGTCTGTTCTACGTGATTATGGAATAGGAGGCAAACTTTTGCAAGCAATTAAAGGTCTTTACATGGATAGTCAGGCAGCAGTTAGAGTTGACGGTAAATCGAGTTCATGGTTCAGAGTAGTTTCAGGGGTAAGACAAGGCTGCAACCTGTCGCCACTGTTGTTCATATTATTTATGGATCATATGTTGAAAACAATAGACTGGCTGGGTGAGATTGAGATAGGTGAACACAAAATAAGCAGTCTCGCATATGTGGATGACTTAGTTGTGATGGCAGATTCTATTGAAAGTTTGCAAAGTAATATTTCAGAGCTAGATCAGAAATGTAAGGACTATGGTATGAAGATCAGCATCTCCAAAACGAAAGTAATGTCGGTGGGAAAGAGAGATAAACGGATTGAGTGCCAAATAGGAGGAACAAAGTTAGAACAGGTGGACGGTTTCAAGTACTTAGGATGCATATCCTCACAGGATGGCAACATAGTGAAAGAACTGGAAGCGAGGTGTAGCAAAGCTAATGCAGTGAGCGCTCAGCTAAGATCTACTCTCTTCTGCAAGAAGGAAGTCAGTACCAAGACTAAGTTATCTGTGCACCGTTCAATCTTTCGACTAACTTTGTTGTATGGGAGCGAAAGCTGGGTGGATTCAGGTTGCCTTATCAATAAGGTTGAGGTTATGGATATGAAAGTAGCTAGGATGATTGCAGGTACTAGTATATGGGAACAATGGCAGGAGGGTGTGCACAATGAGGAAATCAAAGAAAAACTGGGAGTGAACTCTATAGATCTAGCAGTCAGGGCGAACAGGCTTAGATGATGGGGTCATGTTACACGCATGGGAGAAGCAAAGTTACCCAAGAGACTCATGGGTTCAGCAGTAGAGGGTAGGAGGAGTCGGGGTAGACCAAGGAGAAGGTACCTGGATTCGGTTAAGAACGATTTTGAAGTAATGGGCTTAACATCAGAAGAGGCACCAATGTTAGCACTTAATAGGGGATCATGGAGGAATTTTATAAGGGGGACTATGCTCCAGACTGAACGCTGAAAGGCATAATCAGTCTTTGATGATGATGATGATGATGATGATGATGATGATGATGATGATGATGATGATGATGATGATGATGATGATGATGTGTAACATCTTGGCTACTATTAAATCGTTTTATTTCCTGGGGATGACGTCTAATGCAATGAAGACTGTGTGTCCGTGTGTTCCCATTCTTCCTGAAAAAAGTTGGCTGGATTTTTGCAGAAACTATCACTATTTCGTTACTAACATGTTTCGATACAAACTCTGAACAGAGTAATTCAGCAAATCCACGCGATTTCTTGGAATCATGTTACAGTGATCTTCAGGTTGTGGACAGGAGCATTATTACACATTCAGAACATACGATGACAAACTGCCACAGTGGGTGACCTTCTTCTATTTTTCACACGCACCAGCATTAATCCAAAACTAAGCATCCGAAATTAAAGCAGGAAAGATAGCCTCAGAACTTAAATGCATTTGTGTTGAATAAAATGAGGTAAACGTAGTTCACACGGACATTGCGACAGGTCTAAACACGCCCACTTTATAGCAGCTTTGCGTTCATTGCTAAGAGTACGTAAAATGCCGTTAAGTTGTTACTTCAAGGGAAGGACGCCAGTTCTTCACTACGGATTGGGACTAAATGTAAGCACAGATGTTAGTCACTGGAAAAGAAAAATGCTTGTTTCCGCTTTCCTTGGTTTTTAAGAAAATAAACGTAGAAGTTTGAGTGGCCCAAGTTCTGATGACAATCGAATAAATTGGTGGGGCAGTGGTTGTTGTGCTCAGACTTTGCTGACTCCTGTTAAAATCCGCATATCGATACTGAAGTTTTGAAAATAAAATAGCTGTTTTTGCTGTTGAAACAGCATTTTAGTATGGTAATGGTTTAATTAATTTGGTGTTAAATAACTACCAATGCGGCTTAGTCATTTGCAGCAGCTTTAAGTCTGTTTCCTTCCTAACTCGTATTAAATACAAGAGCCTGTTGTCTAAAATGAAGTTTCTACATAAACATCTGTACCGTGCACAACACCTTACGGTGTGTGTTGTCTTCTCCTCTACCCCTGTTCTAGGAGGGGCGTTCCATAAGTATTGTAACACTTTTTTTCCGCAACCAGGTTGGTTTGATTCAGCATTCCCATACACCGTAATATTCCCCTCTTTCGGCTAAAAAACACTTTTTCAACATAATCTCCGTTCAGTGCAACGGTCTTAAGCCACATTGCCGGGAGTACCTGCATGCCCGCATTATCACTCCACTGGTCGTCTTTGGAGCCAACGCAGTGATGCATCAATAATCTCTGCGTCATCCATGTACTGCTTCTTGCGGAGTGATGAAACAATGTTTCATCGCCTATGACTATGTTCGACAAAAAATTGTGACGGTCAGCGTCGTAACGCGCAAGCAATTCCGCACAGGTTGTTGTTGTTGCTCTTTATGGTCTTCTGTAAGGTGGCGAGGAACCCAGTGGGCAAACACCTTGAGTAAAACTACTGTTGGATGAGTGTCAGCAATACCAACAGAAACGTCCAGTTGAGCAGCGAGGTTTCAATCGTCCGGCGATCACCTCGAATAAGAGATAATTTTGTTCACTGCCAGGTCTCCGTAGACATTCTGCAAGCGCCTGTGATTATCTGGATGCTCTCGTCTTTCGGCAAAAGAAAATCAGTGATAGCACTGTGCCTGGAAGGCACCTCCTGGTAGACACCGCACTCAAGACTAGATATAGCGCTGCCACCTATCGGAACTTCACGAAAGTATAGGAGCCGTAGGGGAAGTATTCCAAGATTTCCCACAACAAATGCAGCATTTTTTCAACTGAAACCGGCAGAGAAAAAAGTAGCATTAAGTGTTGAATGCCCTTCGTATGTTACATTCGCAAATGACGTCAAGAAAAAATGATTGTCAGTAAACCCCTTATGAGCTCTAATTTCTGTGATTCTGAATGAGTAGTAAAAATATCAGTGATGCACAGCACATCTCTTGTAGCTTCTGCCGCTCTAGTTTATCGACCTCATCGTGACACTTCCCTACAGAGGAAACTTGTGTATTGCTCACAAGTGTAGAGCGGTTAAATGGTTGGACATTCGTGTTTCGAGCGATAACGAAGAATCGCTCCAACAAGTATTTTGTAATCTGTTTCTGTCAAGGATAATTACTTCACTTTAGATTCTTCCAGTGAATCTCAGCCTGGCATCTGCTTTTTCTACAGTTTACTTTGTTGTCACATCGCTTCAGATCGTTCCTACATATTTTACAGTAGTTACTGTTTCAGGTGACCGTAGCCAATGTAATTGAACAGTAGTGTGTATCTCAGCCTATTTATGCTCAGTAGGGTACATCCATTTCAGGAGCAACTGCCAGTCGCTGAACCATAGATTCATCTGCAGGTCTTTTTCGTGCAATTGCTATAGTCTCCTGGCATTGCTGACCTCCCATAGGCAACTGCAGAGACTGCGAGCTGCGTTGTGGAATTTCCGACCAGCCTCAGGTAGTTTCTGGCGTTACATATGTTGTAAACAGTAACACGGAGATACAGCGGTCTGGCTAAAAGTACGTCAAAAATATTTATTTCGATGGTAACTGGTTTCGGTCAGAGTTAGACCATCCTCAGACTATCACAACATGATAGGCGGTGGCGGTGAATGGGGCGGGTGTTGTAACCCTACGGGCAGTTAATACACGTAGAGTTAAAACACCCGCCCTCATTCCATCGCCATAGCCTATCATCATGGTGTGAGGGTCTGAGGATCGTCAAACACTGACGGAAACCGGTTACCACTGAAATGTTTTTGCCGTAGACTGTTTCTGATTCACATTAGTTGCTTAAGTTGACTGTCGCGAGACTGCCGGCGGCGTCACGGCAGCCCACCAGAGCGATAATTGAAATTAGTGATTCTCAGACTTTCCAACTTCAGTGTAATTGATGTTTAGACGTGTATGACGCTTGAAACTACTAATGGGATGCCCGTGTTGATGCCCTTCACTGTAATGGAAATTCGAACCTGGTCAGTTGTCTCCGATTTAATTCGATAAAATTTTATAGTTCTCTTGCACTTGTACTAAGATTGCATTGCCTGAGGTCACAAAGAGCGTTCAGTGCCATTTTCGTACACATTTGCCCACTTAGTGTATATTCAGTTAAACACTTGCATCTGAACAAATAGATCAGTCGATTTTTTGACAAGATATTATACCTTCTTTTCATTTTCAAAGACACAAATATATTAACACTTTGCCGTCCGCACGTCTCGTACAAATTTATTCGGGTGGCGCTGGCAGCGCGGATTACTTGGCTTGTCGCCGGCCGCTTGTCACCTTTTCGTTGATGCAAGTTCTACATTCTTACAATAATTGTCCATGTAGAGGTGATGCCACTTTCCATAAGAAAGTGTCAGTAGTTCTTTCACTGTTTTTGCTAAAGGTTGTCCAGCGCCGGAATGTATCTTGAGGAACTATATCCCGCACTCGAATCACAGAGCATCCGAATGAGTGTGCCATATTTCGTAATATTCGACGGATTGTAAACTTTAAAATTTAACTGTCCGCTCCACGGTATCATTCCTTCATCAATTGATGTTTTGACTTAGATTAAATGTTTCTTTAAGCTTTTTGGAAAAATAATCAAATACGAATTGCACTTTGAAAAGCCGGTCGGCATTATCCGAATTATTGTTGTTGTCGGAAAATGTAAGAATATTTGTCTGCATCGGTTGCGGGACATCGTTTTGCGAAATATCGGTCTCTATCAATGGATTCTTTGAATAGTAATGATCGATCCATGCTTTTTTACAGTTCCCATAAGGATAGCAAGCCCAAGCCATTTTCTAAGTTCGGGTCCAGTGCCGTCGACAAATTTGGCATTTTTATCCAGTTTGCTTCTATGAAAATTTTGACTGTAAATCTAGTTGGTTTCATTGCTTAATATAAACAGATCGTTTCCAATATACAATTCTACGATATCCACGACGCTCTGTGTATCTTTGCGAAATTTGTGTGGACCCGGACATCCTTCAAATTTATTATTGGTCCTCGGTAGATCAGTGAAACCACTGTGCACTGTCTTCTTCGTCTGATTCACCCGACTAAGTTGGCAACCGTAACGTTTGCCGAATTCTTCTTGGACGTATTTCACAATCTTCCGACGATTCTGCTTCACTTTCACTTTTTTATATATATATCCAATGTCTTCTTCCCAATCTGCCAAGTCGTCCGGAACGTCAGACAAGACGTCCGCGCATTCATCGTAAATAATCGTATAGTCTCTTTAGTCTACCATGATGAAAGTGCACAAGTACTTATAAAAACAAACTTGTTGACGTGAGTAACTTATTGTTACGTAAACAAAACACCAACAGAATGAAAGAGATTCTAAAGTGCTGTCACCGGCCACTGCGCGATACTATGCTCACGACACCACAGTGGTGTAGCCGGACGGCAAAGTGTTAATTTGCACGGTTCTCTATTTTGCATTGTTTTCAACACCGAATAACTGGTATAAATTTTGCTACAGGCACAATGTGGTTAGAGTTCCTGATGGCATTTCGTTCGTCGTGTCAAGTATATTTTACTCTAAGGCGACGATAACATAAGGTTCACGGATTTATAAACATGAATACATTTTCATACTCATTTTGAAGTAAAACTGCTTATCAGAAGCGCTTTCCACTTGTTTTTTACCATTTGTGAAACAGCGTGCATATGGACTGCCAGAATTCGATTACATGTGCATGCTGTTGCACAAATGGTAAACCACTCAGATGGATATAATGATAAAGCAGTCTTCTTCAAAATGAAAATTCAAATATATTCATCATTATAACCCTTTCAGGCTTTTATTGTGCTTCAGAGTAAGTACTTGAGAACATGAACCACATTATTGAGCTTGTAGCAAAAAATATACCGGTTATTCGGTGTTGAAAGCATTGCAAGAAAGATGGCCACGCGAAATAATATATTGGTATCTTTAACATAAAAAGTTGCAAATAAAGCAGAGCCATTGATATGATCTATAACAACCTAATTCTTAGAAAGATGTTAAACAGAATATTGTTGCAATCCATTTAAATCCTGAACGGATTACCAGCATTGATTTCTGACATCGCTTGTGTTCTTAATACTAACTGTAATCCCCGCCTACGTCCGACATTTACCTAAATTAAAGCACTATCTGTACGCACGCGCGTCTCGTAATTAAGTATATCCAGTTGCGACTGCGTATCTTGCAAATGAGAACACGTTCTTCTGCTACGACTGATAAGAGCAGCAGCCGACGGCCTTCGCAACACTTGCAGCTGTTTTAACTGTTGGCGCCAGCAGCGCTCGTATTATGTGTGTCCTCATTCACAGCTAGGTCGCTCAGGCCTTACTTTTCAAAGCTGTGTATGTAGTTGGTTCATCTCTCATTTGTGCGAATCACGCATGTACCCATATTTGATATGGTGCTACAGTGATGCGTGGAAAATTCCTGAACGTGTTTCTCTAGCCTTACGTCAACGTATTGTTGCCCGATTATTAAAACGAGCATTATTGTTACTGTTCAGAATGCATTTTAACACCACAATGAAGTCTGTTTCATTAAACGTAGTCAGAGGTAGACGTTCATTGGGAATTGTTACTCAATGGCGCACAAACCACTGGTTTCATTTAATTACAGCTGAAATACTTAGGCCTCTTTCAAATTGCGCAGACAATGTTAACAGCTGATGGAAATACTGGCATATAGCTTCAAGCTCTCCATTTCGTAGGCCTAATGCTGACGGATAAAGGTAGGTAGACCGTAGCACAAGATATGCAATAAGCGCATCGTAACTTCACACTGTGTGCGGGGGATGCTGGGGTCGGAGGAACAGAATGTTTATACGAGGGCTATCCACAAAGTACATTACGTTCTGTTATTAAAAATAAATGAAGTATTGGAAATTTTTTTATTATATACAGATGAAAGCCACACTTAAATACTACTTTTCTACATAGTTTCCATTTAAATTAAGGCACTTATCGTAAGGTTGGACGAGCTTGGAAATTCCTTCGTCGTAAAATTCGGCCGCCTGCGCCTTCAACCACGTGATTACCTCTTCTTGAACCTGTGCGTCGTCATCAAAACGCTGCATAGCCAACCACTTCTTCATTGCTGGAAATAAGTGGAAGTCGCTCGGTGCCAGGTCGGGACTGTACGGCGGGTGAGGAAACAACTCCCACTTCAGATTCGAGAAATTCACGAGTGGCATTTGCCGTGTGGGCCCGGGTGTTGTCGTGAATCAGCAAGATCTTTGAGCCCAACTTTTCCCTGCGCTTGTTTTGTATTGCTCTTCTGAGGTTGTGCAGAGTTTGGCAATACCTTTGCGAGTTTATTGTAGTGCCTCTTTCCAGGAAATCCACAAAAATCACACCTTTTCTGTCCCAAAAGACAGTCGCCACGTGGTTGAAGGCGCAGGCGGCCGAATTTTACGACGAAGGAATTTCCAAGCTCGTCCATCGCTACGACAAGTGCCTTAATTTAAATGGCAACTATGTAGAAAAGTAGTATTTAAGTGTGGCTTTCATCTGTATATAATAAAAAAATTCCAATACTTTATTTTTACTTCCAAAACGTAATGTACTTTGTGGATAGTCCTCGTAAGTGGAATCCCTCGGTCGCTCGCAGCAGAACTAGTGCCCCCCTCTTCAAAGGTACATCCAGAAAAGCGCTGTAGGTCAATCTCAATAAATCACTCGTTCGCTCATGCACAATGAGAGGTAAAGATTGGCCGGCCCGAATAATTTAGTCCAAGAACAGAGCACTGCGCATGTCCAAGTTCAGAAGTGCCTGTGTTCACAACTACAGCAGTCTGTGGAGCTCCAGCTTGATGTTCACATCGTCAAATAGAAACAGTATAATAGTTAGGATTCAGTTTATATTGAGATCGTTCCATTTCTTTTGAAAATCATTATTCGAGCACGTAGAAACGGTTGAAATAGAAGTCCACTTCGGTAGAATTACTACAATAACGATCGTTTCACATCTGTTTGAATGGCTGAGTAAATAAGCTCTCGCTTTGCGAACGTAAAGGACGAGCTTTCGACTCTAAGTGGATCAGTTGTCATTTTTATTATTTAGACTTCTATTGGTAATATTTTAAACATTTACTCGCTACAAATTGTGCAGTTGTAGGTTCCACAATCTTGTTAAAGATTGCATTTTATAAGTGTCTAATTTTTAAACAAATGCTCATAGTAAAAATATTGAAAATGGATGTAGTTGTAATTACTTAGACAGCCACCCGGTGTGTCTATAATTTTCAGCTAAGAGAAACGGTCATAGGTCTGCTAGAAAATTGCTGATGTGAACGTTCGCTAGCGAATAATTTCTCTCCTTGAAAATGGTGTTAGTTCATTTGAGGCAGGACTTCGTTATGGTTTTGATCAATCAACAGCAAGGAGATGGATTATACGAGTTAGTTAATGGTGCGCTAGCGAGACGTCCAATACCTGGAAGACCACGAGTCGCTACAACGTACCGTCGCTACAACGTACCCACTGTAGTTGAACGAATATTAAACTGGAAACAAGGTACTGGAAGGCACATCCACTCGCTCGGGTAAACCGTGCGTAAGGTCTTAGAAAAATATGCCATTCAGCTGATACATTTCTCTTAATTGAAACCTACAGCCACACCAGGCGGCGGTCGAAGTAATTAAAAATAGACATCAATATTTTTTACTAGGACCATTTGTCTGTCTTTATAAAATGGAATCCTTTGAAAGAATGTGTAACCTAAAAACGCATACAATAGCACAATTTATAGCTAATTAAGATTTAAAATATTACCTGCACAGGTCTAAGTAATAAAAATAACTGATCCCACTTGGATTCGAACGCTCGTCCTTAAAGTTCGTAAATCTCAGCCTATTCTCTCAACCACTGAAACAGTTGTGAAAAGCTCGTCGTTGTAGTATTCTACCGATGCGGAGTTTTTGTATTTCAACCGTTTCTACGTGTTCCAATAATCATTTTCAAAAGAAAAGTTGTGGTGGTGGGTGGTGGTGGTGGTGGTGGTGGTGGTGGTGGTGGTCTTCAGTACTGAGACTGGTTTAATGCAGCTCTCCATGTTACTCTATCCTGTGCAAGCTGACTGCATGCCCTCGGGAAAAATTACGGCCGTAGTTTCCCCTTGCTTTCAGCCGTTCGCAGTAGCAGCTCAGCAAGGCCGTTTTGGTTTGTGTTACAAGGCCAGATCAGTCAGTCATCCAGACTGTTGCCCTGCAACTACTGAAAAGGCTGCTGCCGCTCTTCAGGAACCATACGTTTGTCTGGCCTCTCAACAGATACCCCTCCGTTGTGGTTGCACCTACGGTACGGCTATCTGTATCGCTGGGGCACGCAAGCCTCCCCACCAACGGCAAGGTCTATGGTTCATGGGGGGGGGGGGGGGGGGGGGGGGAGGAGAGGGAATGATACGATGAGAAATTCCAATGAATCTCTACATACACTGCACCCTAACTACTATATAAACTTCTATTTGACGACGTAAACACAAAGCTGGATCTCCACAGACCGCTATAGTTGCGAAGACTGGCACTTCTTGAGCATGCGCAATGCTCTGTTCTTGGACACTAAAATTATTCGGACCAGGTAATCTTACTTCTCATTGTACAAACGCTCAGTTGCGGAGTAATGCAGTGTTAAAAGTAGCCTCTCGACAGGGAAATCATGCTAGCTGGAATATATGCAGATATACATACAACAAAAAAGTTTTGCATCATCCCGGTTCCCAGAACTCCTGAAGATAGACGTTGACTGTGGCTGTTGTATCACAGAGACAGTCCCTTTGACTGTTCAGAGATATCACTAAACCTACCCAAAGATGTAACCAACCAACCATGAGCAGCACCTATTAGACGGAAGGGGTTATGACACCCGGTCAGTCCGTCATTCCACCAGAAATGAGGTACACGGCTCGTGTTGTCTGCAATTCAACGATGCGTAGACAGTCACTACCGCGGTTCGATACCGTCCCCATTTTTACTTTGTGCTAGGAAGGACTTTCAACAAGGGAAGTGTCCAGGCATCTCGTAGTGAACCAAAGCGATGTTGTCCGAACATGGAGGAGGTAGAGACAGGAACTGTCGATTACATGCCTCGCTCAGGCCGCCCAAGGGCCACTACTGCAGTGAATGACAGATACCTACGGATTATGGCTCAGAGGAACTCTGACAGCAACGCCACCATGTTGAGTAATGCTTTTCGTGCAGAGATTTGATAAAGTTCCCCATTAAACCATCAAATTTCTTTGACAAACAAATACGGTAGTGTAATACCGACCTAAGGGTGAGTCCAGTAAATTTGATCAGAAACACAGTACAAGCATCATTTAAATTATATTATGTTCTATGAAACAGATGCTTTCCTTCGAAAGTGTTGCAGGTGAGGTGCACCACGGTTGCTAAGAGGTCACGGTGGGACGGAGAGAAAAGAGTGATTCACTGTGGGCGCCCTCGCGCCCAGGGTTGCGCAGGTCAAGGCCGGTGACGGCAGCGTGGCGGCTGGCCAGCTACGGGGGACGCAGCTGCTGACACACTTGCTGCCCGCTCCGGCCTTGCAACTGCCGCAGAGCGCAGGCAAGCGGCAAGTCGCCAACGGCTGCCCACTGGGGCAGCGCGTCTCAGCTTGCCATCCGCGTTAGATGTTGGGCGGTCGAACGTGCCTAAGCGAAGCGAAAATTTAAGCGGTCGAGATGTTTCCTCACAAAGCTTTCTCACTAACAGATCTACAGTAGTGGCTTCTCTTTCATATCGGTTTTACTTAAACCAGGACTTGCAGCAACGGCTGTCATTAAGGGACGCTTCAGGAAAAAAGTACAAACATAAGGAGTGGATGAGGAATGAAGAAATAATGCATTACCTAAAAAAGGTAATAAAGTCTTAAATTACTATCACTCGTACTTTCATCTTCCTATGCAGATCCGTAGTAAAAGTACTTTCATTTTTTGTCTAGATACACCAAGGACAGGACACACACTACTCTCACTAATAGTGTTGGACTAATTCGTCGGAGTGTTCCTGTTATGTACCAGAAAACGCGCATTGCATATTCAGGGGTATACACACCGAGATGACAAAAATACATTGTCTACCACATAATACGGTGTCGGACCTCCCTTTCGCGCGGCGTAGTGCAGCATCTCACGTGACACGGACTCAACAAGTAGTTGGAAGTCACTTGTAGAAATACTGAGCCATGCTGCCTCTAACTGTCCGTAATTGCGAAAGTGTTACCGGTGCAGAATTTTGTGCGCGAACTGACCTCTCGATTATGTCCCATAAATGTTCGATGGGAATCGTGCCGGACAATCTGGATGGCCAAACCATTCGCTCGAGTTGTTCAGAATGTTCTTCACACTAGTCGTGAACAGTTGTGGCCCAGCGGCATGGCGAATTTTCATCCATAATTATACCATCGTCGTTTGAGAACATTACGTCCATGAATGGCTGCAAAGGTTGTCTAAGTAGCCTAACATCCAGAGGATCCGTTCCATCCCATTTAAACACAGCCCACACCATTATGGAGCCACAATCAGCTTGCGCAGTACCTAATTGACAACCGCGGTTCATGGCTTCCAGGGGTCTGTGACAAACTCGAACCCTACCAGCACCTCTTAGTAACTGAAATCGGAACTCATATGGCCAGGCCAGTTTTCCGGTCGTCTAGGGTCCAACGGATGTCGCCACAAGTCCAGGCAGGCGATGTCGCGTGTTAAGCGAAGGCACTCGCATCGGTCTTCCGGTACCATAGCCCATTAACGCCCAATTTCGCTGCACTGTCCTAACGGGTAAGTTCGTCGTACGCCTCACTT
Organism: Schistocerca cancellata; assembly: GCF_023864275.1. Classification (NCBI taxonomy): domain Eukaryota; kingdom Metazoa; phylum Arthropoda; class Insecta; order Orthoptera; family Acrididae; genus Schistocerca; species Schistocerca cancellata. The sequence goes on from NC_064627.1 coordinate 340,381,174, forward strand.
TGATTTCTGCGACTATTTCACGCATTGTTGCCTGTCTTTTAGCCTTGACAGACTCAACGCAAACGCCACTGCTCCCGTTCGTTGTGTGAAGGCCGTCGGCCACACCGGTGTCCATGGTAAGAGTAATTCCTAAAAGCTGGTATTCTCGGCACACTCTTCATACTGTGGATCTCAGAATACTGAATTCCCTAAAGATTTCCGAAATGGGATGTCACGTGCGCCTAACTCAAACTACTTTTCCGCATTCAGTGTATATAAATTCCCGTCTTGCGGCGGTAATCACGTTGGAAATCTTTTCACACGAATCACCTGAGTACAAGTGACAGCTCCACCAATGCATTCCGCTTCCGTTCTTTGTGCACACGATGGTATCGCCATCTGTACGTTAGCATATTGCTATCGCGTGACTCACCTCAGTGTAAAATAAACATGAAATTTACCGACACTTAAAATTGTCAAACCAGGAAGCGTAACTTAACAAATTTGTGTTTATGTATATGGGACCTGTGGAAAGTCTACGGATTTTCCGCTGGTTCAGTTCTCTTACCCAAGTTCGACTGTAAAATGTCTGAATTGTTCTTCCTTAAACAGCCCCGACGTCGTCCGGACTTTTCGCTCTAATCTTCCTCCCGGAAAAAGTCACGTGTTTACGCAATAGGGAAAATGGGGTGCAGTGGGCCTTTGTAAAATGCCAACCCCAAATTATGAAGTCAACTTTGTGGGGTGAAATACTGTCGCAGTTGATATGTTTTGATCATTTGAAATCCGATGGCCTGTGTTTGGAGCATCTATAGGAAAGGTAGTCCGGTAGAAAAAGCTTGATACAGTGTCGCAACAACATAGTGTTAAAGCAGGTATAGCAACTAGCCTCTTATTACACATGTGGATTAAGTAAGGTTTCGGCGGCTGCCCCTACCGTCGCGCCCAGCGTGGCGTACAGTGGTTCAGCGGCTGCACACGTACTGGGCAGGAGGGGGGGGGGTTAAAGTCATCTTCCATCCGCGGAGATGGTTCCGTTGAAAATTCCGCGGTTGATTTCCATTTTAAACTTGTGCACAATCTTCAGTGACCTATAAAAATGGTTGCCACATGGTAACATAAATCTTAATTTGACGCATCTTGGTATCTGAAACAGTAACACTGTGAACAAGTAATAAAATCTGACTAGTGAAATCAATTATAATTTTGTAAATTACTAGGCATCAAAGAGTAGAAAATACTAAGCTATTTTTTCCTCCCACTGCAACCTGCATTTAGGACTCCGTATGTCCATGTTCAGGTGTGATTTGTTTTACATAAATATTTGGTTTCAAGCTCGAGGAACTTCTGGAATTGCGCACTTCTTATTTTACTTTGAAAACTGAAGAAAAACGTATAATACCAGAGATAAACATGGAAATCATTACTTTCCAGAAAATGTAGGGGATTTTTGTCTTTGTGTCTAAACTTTGAGAACCCAAAATGCGTACTTTTTAGATGGAAGTCATAGACATGGTACACCAAGAACTAAGTATACATCAAATGAACTAGTCGTTTGTTGTGTGTAATGTCATTTGCCTTTACGTCAATGGTCCGATTCATTTAACCGATAAGTAATTGTTAAGAGCCACAGAGAACCTTCGGTTCATGTCTCCTGTTTCGGTGTATCTGTCTGCATAAACTAGAATCTTTCAAAGTTCATAGGGGACATTGTCCATTAAAATGGTTGTCAAAGTTAGTGTCTGTACATTAACCTTAGAAATGCAGTTTTTTGTAGTTGCAGAGCTTAGTGTCTGTGAACCGAAATAAAGGTCTCTCTCCCCTACATCCTAAGATAGCATTGCTGACAAATTTTCTTTGGTATCTTCTGCTTGCTTTGTTCCTATTCGTGGAAATAGTCATTTACTTGATTGGGCATTAAACGTCTGAAGTAGTTGTTAATCCATCAGATTATACGAATTAGTTTTGAAAACTGCAGTAGTTCATTTAATGCTTTACCCGGGAATCACCAGAGCAAGGAGTAATTGGACAATGCCGCTGCAGAAGTGGACGATAAGATAGCACTGCGGACTTGCGCGTGCTGTAGATAGCGATCGTATGACAGTCCAGACAACTTGTCAAATTTAGATGTCAGCGTAGGTCGTCACAGATTCCGCGTGCCGATACGCGCGTACCTCATCCGCTACATGTGGATGGAAGATGTGGTGAACAGGGAAGCAGAGGAGACACGGGATCCGGCGATAATAAAGCTATTCAGGTCTGCAGAATGAACTGTATTAGCCTAAAAAGCGCAAAAGTTATTTTCATCTTGCTTGGCTAGAAATAGCGTACAGTTACAGCAGCAATTTGTTAATCCACTCTAATTAAAACGCCAGAAATGATAGACCTCGCTCGTTGTCCATTTTCTGGCAGATCAAATGACGCTTGACCGTGAGAATGGATTATGATATTTGCTACTCAATTTTAATGAACAGTAACGACTTACGTAAAAGTTCTATATTCACCTATTTTTCAGTTTCATTGAAATTAGTCTTTCTGCTATTCATTGAAATAAGATAGCATTTTCTTTAAGCGTTTACTGTTCTTCTCACCAAAACAAAATGTAGAAATTAGACAGTTGGGTTAGCATGCTTTTTATCATAATGGAAAATTGTACCTTAATGTTGTCTGAGCAGAAGCTTAGTTGAGAGAAGTGCTAGAAAATTTAAGCGTGCTTAAGTAAATCTTTCGCAGAAGAGACAGTTACAGAAAACTGAAGACACAGGTCGAAACTCTTTGTTATAAAGACTAGGAAGTGAATTCAAAAAATCTTAGTGTCAGTTCGAAATTATTTTTCGTGGTTTACTGGACTTGACATTTTCGCCCTCATCGCTCTTCAAGACCAGTGTGTGCGTGTTTGCTTTAGTGACGTTAAGCGCCTCGAGTTACCTAACAAGAATTTCTGCATGAAATAATTACTATAATTCTTTTATAAAAACATTAATAATGTATGAAGCCTTCAGAAAGTCTTATGTAGAGGAAAGCATAAGTAATATGGAAAAATTATGCATGACACAATGAGAAATGTTTAAAACGTTTTTGCTAACAGTTTTACTCTATTGGAGTATAGTGGTCAAACCGTAGTGCTTATACAAGTGGATGCCTGCGGTAGATAAGTTAGAGAACTACAGATATTGGGAAGAATTAAAGGCGAAATATTGGGACCACTAGAAATAACTTTGCTGAGCACTGAGAACTGATACAGAAATATCAGTCTATAGAAAATACAACAATGAATAGAGATCAGGCCGATATTTGGTCAAATTTACCATTCTATGTAAACCATCAGGGTCAGTAAAGACGTATGGAGCAGTCAGCAAGCTGTATTCAAGGGACAAGGGCTACGTAGAAATAAACGCCAGAAGGGAGGAAAACAACACTTTCAAAGAAAGTGGTGCTAGTAGACGTTAAAGGATCGGAGAAGAAAGTCTGTTCGCAGTCAACTGGGACCGCAAAAAGAAACTGAATCAAAGGATGAAGGCATACTGGATGCAAAGGAAGATAAATGTCAGTACTTCAAATTAGCACTTAGTGTTCAGGAGGCATCAACGAGGGACTATCAGGAAAAAAGATTGAACACAACGTCTGCCTTCCTCTGGTCTTGAGCCGGCCCACACAACCAGATATCAGGTGACATATTGTAAGGTCGATCTGAACGCTATGGAACTGTCTTTTCACACGCACACATCGTTGCCAAAAGTGGATCACCTTACTTGTCTAGAGCCGACAGGATCTAGATCTATTGGGTACTGAGCCACCAAACAGCACAGACACGGAACTGAATCCTAGAATTACTTTCAGTAGTAGTAACTATTACGTACACGGACTACTCGGCAATGCGATAGGCCTTAATCAGTTACTAGCAGTCGCAGGATGGGTCCACGAACGCACTGAGCAGCAGTCTTAAGAAAAGTGCAAACTGTGGACAAACTACTAGAGAACAGTTGGAGTAGGCTGACTTGGAAGTAGGCCACTGGCGATAGTGTCGCACGTCCGTACTTCGGCTTGGTAGCGCATGAGATACTGGTATGTTCCAAGCAGGTTAGTGGAACCTACAGTAGCATGTAGAAAATATTTGGATATATGACACTTAAGAAAGTTAGTTCAATGGTTACGGGTTGTTCATGCAAGAAGAGTGGTAAGACATCCCCAAGAACAAAACTGATCACTGGAATAATAGAGGACAGCCAAACGGAAACTGTATGGTTAATATTCTGGACCACGGGTAGTCAACCTTCCCACCTACCGCCCAATTTTTGTATCTGTTAGTAGTAAATTTTAACAGGCCACCAGTTACACAGTATATAATAATAATAATAATAATAATAATAATAATAATATGGTCAAACCCGGTACAACATAACAGGCATGCACGGTGGATACAAGCAGAAACAGACACATACAAGATGATACCACAAATGCCTGAAGTGATAATTTTGCAACATGAAGTCACCCGAGCAATTAATTCTACACACAATTGGAAAGCCACTGGAAATGATAAAATAGCAAATTACTGGCTAAAGAAGTTCACCTCAACACATTCACATCTAACTAAGTTATTTAACAGTTACATTGCAGACCCATACACATTCCCTGATACACTTGCACATGGAATAACCTATCTGAAACCTAAAGATCAAGCAGACACAGCAAACCCAGCTAAATATCGCCCCATAACATGCCTACCAACAATATACAAAATATTAACTTCAGTCATCACACAGAAATTAATGACACATACAACACAGAACAAAATTATAAATGAAGAACAAAAAGGCTGCTGCAAAGGAGCACGAGGATGTAAAGAGCAACTGATAATAGATACAGAGGTGACATATCAAGCTAAAACTAAACAAAGGTCCCTACACTACGCATACATTGATTACCAAAAAGCCTTTGATAGTGTACCCCACTCATGGTTACTACAGATATTGGAAATATACAAAGTAGATCCTAAATTGATACAGTTTCTAAACACAGTAATGAAAAACTGGAAAACCACACTTAATATCCAAACAAATTCAGATAACATCACATCACAGCCAATACAGATTAAGCGTGGAATATATCAAGGAGACTCATTAAGTCCTTTCTGGTTCTGTCTTGCTCTGAACCCACTATCCAACATGCTAAATAATACAAATTATGGATACAATATTACTGGAACATATCCACACAAAATCACACATTTGCTATACATGGATGATCTAAAACTACTGGCAGCAACAAATCAACAACTCAACCAATTACTAAAGATAACAGAAGTATTCAGCAATGATATAAATATGGCTTTTGGAACAGACAAATGTAAGAAAAATAGCATAGTCAAGGGCAAACACACTAAACAAGAAGATTACATATTGGATAACCACAGCGACTGCATAGAAGCGATGGAAAAAACAGATGCCTATAAATACCTAGGATACAGACAAAAAATAGGAATAGATAATACAAATATTAAAGAAGAACTAAAAGAAAAATATAGACAAAGACTAACAAAAATACTGAAAACAGAATTGACAGCAAGAAACAAGACAAAAGCTATAAATACTTATGCTATACCAGTATTGACCTACTCATTTGGAGTAGTGAAATGGAGTGACACAGACCTAGAAGCACTCAATACACTTACACGTTCACAATGCCACAAATATAGAATACATCACATACATTCAGCAACAGAAAGATTCACATTAAGCAGAAAGGAAGGTGGAAGGGGATTTATAGATATAAAAAACCTACATTATGGACAGGTAGACAATTTAAGAAAATTCTTTCTAGAACGAGCAGAAACTAGCAAAATACACAAAGCAATCACTCATATAAATACATCAGCTACACCATTGCAATTTCATAACCACTTCTACAACCCTTTAGATCACATAATATCAACAGATACAAAGAAAGTAAATTGGAAAAAGAAAACACTACACGGCAAGCACCCGTACCATCTGACACAGCCACACATCGATCAAGACGCATCCAACACATGGCTAAGGAAAGGCAATATATACAGTGAGACGGAAGGATTCATGATCGCAATACAGGATCAAACAATAAACACCAGATATTACAGCAAGCATATTATTAAAGATCCCAACACCACAACAGATAAATGCAGACTTTGCAAACAACAAATAGAAACAGTAGATCACATCACAAGCGGATGTACAATACTAGCAAATACAGAATACCCCAGAAGACATGACAATGTAGCAAAAATAATACATCAACAACTTGCCATAAAACATAAACTAATAAAACAACACGTTCCCACATACAAGTACACACCACAAAATGTACTGGAGAATGATGAATACAAATTATACTGGAACAGAACGATTATAACAGATAAAACAACACCACATAACAAACCTGACATCATACTCACCAATAAAAAGAAGAAATTAACACAACTAATTGAAATATCCATACCCAACACAACAAATATACAGAAGAAAACAGGGGAAAAAATTGAAAAATACATCCAACTGGCTGAGGAAGTCAAGGACATGTGGCATCAGGATAAAGTCGACATTATCCCAATTATACTATCAACTACAGGAGTCATACCTCACAATATTCACCAGTACATCAATGCAATACAGCTACATCCAAACATATATATACAATTACAAAAATCTGTAATTATTGATACTTGTTCAATTACCCGAAAGTTCCTAAATGCAATATAACATATACCATACAGTTACAAGGAAGTCACGCTTGACCGAGGTCCGCGTCACGTTCCATTTTTAACCAGACTTAAGTCTGAGGAAAAAAAGTCAATAATAATAATAATAATAATAATAATAATAATAATTACTTGCCGAACACTTCATCAAAATTTTATGAAGACCTAATTAAAATATCTTTAACCCAAGAGCCTACTGCCCACCATGAAAAGTGGAGCGCTAAACCCATAAGATTTTTCAGTATACAGTTGAACTTCCTGACTATAGTAACAAATAATTTGCTAGTCTTTGACGCTCACGAATGTATTCTATCAACTTACGCCTTGTTTTAGTCAAGCTTCGTCATAAATTTGTTCTCCCCGAATCGGTTACTCTGTGCCGACGGCCATGCCGCATTGGAAACGCCTGTTCCCGCCACATCACCAAAGTTTAGCAACGTCGGACCGTTGGCTGAAAGACACGGAAGTCGCCCAAGTGGCGTTCGATTGAGACACTTGAACCTGGCCAATGGGTCGTTCGGAATTAATTGTTGCTCAATTAATGCATCTGATCTTCAGTAAACTTTTGTAACCGCAGTTCTCGTCTATTCATCGACTACCATTTACTTCCGTACAAAGGTACACTTAAGACAAATATCTTCAGGAAACATTTCCAACACTAAATTTATATTCAGAGTTAACATTCGTTGTTGCACATTTTCTATCGTCAACTGCTGTTAGTCGCATTTTCTAATCTGTCTTTGATCATCTACTGATTTAATTAGACTCCATTCAATAACCTATGTTTCATTTTTGTTGAACATTTTAAACATGTTCCCAACACGTTATCTGTTGCGTTAAACTCATCTTCCAAAACCTGCGTGTTTGTCCAAATTAAAAAGTAATCGGCAATCCTGTTTTTATTTCTTCTCAGTGATCTTCAGGTCCCACTCAGAAATTCTTTGATTTCCTGTACTCACGTCTGTGTACAGATGGAATAGTGTGGGGACCTTGACTCGCTCCCTTCTCAAATAGTGCGTTTCTTATAACTGTGGCCTGGTTTTTGTACGTATCTTAAAGTAGAGGTCCTTTTCCGAATAGTTCTAGCAGCAGAAATTGCTGCATCACATTCACGAGACTATGGCTTCCAGTAGCAACTTTATCTTGTGGTTTCGACTTTGATAGTCTTATTTGTCCGGCAGTATCATCGATGCAAATTGGCAGCTTCCAGTGAGAAGTTTCGTATGTCTAAATGAATTGTTAGACCTTCCAAATTTTGCATATGTGACGTATTTTAGAGGCATATCATTTTTTCTGGGGTGTTTTACTTTCCCGAACAGGTATTTACTACGGATTAACGACGCTTTCATTATTTTGACAAATTCTTTAACTTAATTACTTTAATAGGTGTTGTAATGGCGCAAATATCCGGCCGTGGAGTTCACTGAAGGACCATATATTCCGTAAGCCCCATACCGCACCGGAATCTTGATTGTCAGGTTCACACTAAACTTTGCTCCGTAATATTCCTGCAACAAAGACATATCAAAGGGACACTAAAGATGTTGCGTATGTGATGACCACTATAATTACAAAACGGCGTGTAGTTGAGCATTACAGAAGGGCGGCGTGCTGTGTGGTGCGTGTCCCCCGTGTTTGCATACTGGAAGAGCGCGTGCGTCAGGCGCGCCCACCCAGGGGCTCCGCTAAGGTGCGCTGCTCAGCCTCAGCTCCCAGCTCTGACGTCATCACACTGTCTTCATGCGCGCCACCGCTCTTGCTGACGCTCGTGGGGTCGTCGGTGGTAACAAGTTTTTCCTACGTGACTTGGCAGCAGCTTCATGTTGCAGCTGCCTGAAAGATCTGCCACGGCGATAGCTCGGTGGCCGTAGTCGAATAAATTTTCACTTGCCCACAAACAGAAAATGTAATTCAGAATGAGATTTTCACTCTGCAGCGGAGTGTGCGCTGATATGAAACTTCCTGGCAGATTAACACTTTGTGCCGGACCGAGTTAGTCTCGGTCCGGCACACAGTTTTAATCTGCCAGGAAGTTTCAGAAAACGTAATTGACAGAGAAAAGGCCTACTGCTTTGTATTGTTTCTAAATCTGTAATAACTAATGTAATACATTACATAACTATTGCGATACATGCAGCAGATTATGTATGATGTGGGATGCACTGCATACGTGGAAACGAAGAGGAAGGCACACATAATGGCGATCTGCTGCAAACCACCAAGGTTGAAGACTAAACAGAGAGAAGGCAAATTTCTATCGCTTTACTCTGTCTGGAACTCCGCCTGGTAATTGGCCGAAAAATACCGCGAGCCTGTGCAAACGACATTGCCTCAGTCTAACAGGTCGCTCTGCTTGTTGGAGAAGGCGCAGACTCTGTGAATAGAAAAGAAACAGTGGGGAAATGAAAATATGATTTGGCCAAGTTAGTCAACTGACTTAAATGCCATTGAACTGTAGTGGGCTGTGAACGTGAAAGGGAGATCAGAAAATTGAGGTCCTTAATTTTGAAGACCTAAGGAACAATTTAGACATTTGGGCTGAAGTATTTGCAAAAATATTGCAGAATATCTCTTGGTGCGCCAAGAGGTTGTGCAGCTGTTCTGAGGGCAAAGGGTGGATACTTTGAAGAGGCTAAAAATCTGATATGTTTGTACATTTGAATAAAGTATGTAGTTTATCTCATGAGTGATCGAAAACTTTTGACCGGTAGTGTACATTTCGGAAAGAGCGTTTGAATGTGATTAAATAAAAATTTACTAGCAGCGCTTGAGAAACATTACTTACATTCATCCGATGTTAGTATATTGAAGGCTTACATTAGATATGATCATTATAGTGACAAACCCGTAACTTAGTGAGGCAAAGCCATTACAGATTAAAACTATTTCCAGCAGTCCCAAAAGAGATTTTCAGATCCTTAAAAGTGGAAAAATAAAGGAATACATGTTAATGGAACGCGTCCAAAACCATCGTTTTACTCTTCACGATTTAATCTTAAGGCAGATAAACTTCAGTTAAATGAATAACTTAACAGAAAAAGTTTGAAAGCAGGCTTGAAAATCAGCTATAAAAAAAACTAAGATAATGTGCAGTGAACACACCGCAACGAAAGTTGTCAAGGGTAACAATGAAGTCGTAGGAACAATTAAACCATTCTTGTGCTCAGCGAAATTGAAGACAACCTATGGACTGCAACAGAAATAACAGGAGAGTAAAAGACTTAGTTTTTCTTTGTCTAAAAGTCTGTCTGTAAACTATTAAACTAAGGATGGCTCGCCAGGTGTTGGAAAAGTGCTTCTGGAACTACTTTGAGAGCCAGGAAAACAAAAGTATGGATTAGTGATGAGATTGGCGTGGAACATGATATAACCGTAATGAAAATGAAATGGCAGCGGACTGGTATACAACCACGCAAATGGATGGTGAATGCTCTAAGGAAGTTCTTTGTGCGATTCCACAGTGTAGGAAAAACGCTGAGATTACGTAATGTAAGGTTGCTAGATAAAATTAGAAAACCTGCAGGAACAACTGGAACGCCTGTAACTGAAGACAGAATAGTGCGCGTAAGAAGTGTTAGGTGGCAGATTTGATGGAGCAATGTGTACAAAAGATAACATAAAGATGGAATGCTTGCGATGCGACCAACCACAGGGTTACTGCCGTACTCGCGTTACTGCAACGTGTGTGGTATGCATGCCGACATGTACGTCGATCAGATGAATATCAGTAAAGGACTGGCTCTTCACAGATGCGTTCTGGTTAAGCTTGCATAGTGGCAGTACACGTGCACTTGCATAGCGACAGTACACCTGCATTGATTTGGCGTGAAGCTGGAATTAGTTACGAATAATCATAAAACGGTTCTGTTTGGACGTGTGTGTGTGTGTGTGTGTGTGTGTGTGTGTGTGTGTGTGTGTGTGTGTGTGTGTCGGGCCGCATACCTTGATAGGTCACGTCCAGACTTCATAGGCTATCCTGTGGAGCAATCTGTTCAGATCTACAAAGATGTCGGCCGTGCCCCTCTACTGGATATGCCGGAGTAATGTCTAATTTTATCGTAGAGGCTGGACCACACAGGGCTTGTTTTATGGTCGAATACTGCCATTTTACTTATTTAGCACATTGGATGGGATCTCTCGATCTCTTAACTTAAATCTGATAGGCGTCTTTTCGATGCACTGAGACGCAGTCCATTACCGCGCTACTGCCTTTCAGGAATGTAATTTAAAGAGCGCTGCATTTCTTTACTCTCTTCTACTTACAATACTTACTTACAGGCAACAGCGTCAGCGGAGAATCTGTGCTGCCAACTCTATCCATATTAGCAATCATTTTATGCTTCTGTAGGGCACATTCGATATTACTTAGGTTTCTGTAGAACGTTCGCGCTTCTATTACAATGTGCTCAGTTCTGTTAGTAATTTTTCGACCCAGTCCGAAATCTGTGAAGATATTCAGTATGATCCCATCTTCGTTGTAAGTCAACAGTGTGGGACCGTGTCGAATGCATTTCAGAAGCACAGTGATTTTATCAGTCCACTTCCATTATTTTCAAGATAGTGTGAGAAGAAAACAAGCTGTTTCACGATAGTGGTGTTTCCTAGATCTGTCCCAAATCTTTGCGAGAAGAATCTTCTTTCATGTAAATGTTTTTAATTAATTAGTGTGGTCTGTCTAATTAAATTTTACATCCAATTTTAAACTACCACTATTCCAGTTCTCCTTGATGTATGAAAATAGCCATTACGCAAAAGTAGACTGAAATAAATTTGGTCATGTTTCCTTCATATGAATTTGAATTGACATCTTAGCTGGCACAATCCACAAATTTTCTGATGGTGCAGCCTAAAACAATGGATTGTAATAAAATACACTTCATTGGAATATAAGCTCACTGTATACAGTATTAAGTCTTCTTCTGTTAATGTTCAACCCTGAGGTTGGTTTGCACCAGAACGCCATTCCTCTGTCAGCCTTCCTCTTCATTTCCACGTGTTACATCCAACGTTATTCATGATTGTTGCGTTTGATATCGTTGGTTCATTCCCTCAGAAGCTGCTCCTGCTATAGTTCCAGTGATGATGTGCCGTAGGATGTGCCCTACAAGTTTCTCTTCTTATTAGATGTAACTCCACAGAGATCTGGTTTTCTGTACTAAACATCTCTTCATTTGTTACTTTGTCTCTCCAGCTGATATTTGTCATCTTTGTATAGCATATCATCTCTAGTGTCTCTAGCTTTCTTCTCTCTTCTCTTTCCATTGTACAAGTTTCACATCCGTATAGGGCCACACTCCAAACGTAAGCTTTCATGATACGTTTCCTTATTTTCAGACCGATGTTCTTGCTGGTAAGTTCCTCCTCATATTAAATGCAATTTTGGCCTGTTGTATTCTGCTCGCAATTCATTTCCGCCTTCTACCATCCCTTCTGATTTTGCTTCTCAGGTAGGTAAATGCCTCTATCATTTCCAGTTCCTCTCTTCCAATCCCCATTCTCAGAGGTTCATATTCTGCTTCTGTACTGCATACCACTAATCTTTTTCTTGTTTATTCTCATTCCATATTGATTACATGGAATCCTTTCCATTATTGTGCGGGCTTCCTCTTGATGCTCTTTTGTCTCCGTGTCTATAGCAATATCATCTCCATAATGCAGAATGTCTATCTTATGCCCATTAATTTTGATCCCCACTTCAGTAGTTTCTCGAACTTGTTCTGTAGCTTCCTGGATGTAAGAGAGAGAGAGTGTGTGTGTGTGTGTGTGTGTGTGTGTGTGTGTGTGTGTGTGTGTGTGTGTGTGTGTGTGTGTTACCCATTTTATATATATTTGTGCTTGTTCCTGGTGACAGTTCCTAATCACTGCCACCTCATTCTTACAGAAACTAACACATGTACGTGTATGTACTTCAATCAACTTTCCTCAGCACTCAGAACATCTCTTTCCAGGTAACGTTATCAAATGCCTTTTCAATTTCTACAAAGGCAATATAAGTTGGTTTATTTTTCTGTAATTGCTTTTAGTTAAGGAGTCAGTATCAGAATCGCTTGTCTTGTTCCCAAGCCCCTTCTGAAACCAAACTGATCTTCACTCAACATATACTCCACCTTCTCTTCAGAATTATTTTATGAGAATTTTTGATGAGAATATTTACTCGCTTTAAAAACACAATTCTGACTGGGAACTCTATACATGGTTTCCCGTGCGAACACTGCAGAAGGGATCTGCATGCAGCGGACCACTGGGAGTCGTGTACCTTACAACACGAAGTTGTTCACAGCGACACACGGAGCTCAGTGTTAAATGGGCCATATACCACACACTCCGGCCAGTAGCTGTCTTGGTGGCATGTAGTGTAGTCCAAAGAGTCATGATTGTACTCTTATCAAATGACATAAGGCGTCAAGTGCACCGACGTCTCAATGATGCATTTAATCCGCTATGCGTAGAGAGCGTAGTTAAGGCCGAATGTGGTTTGTGATGTAGTTTCTCGTATGTCTTGGGGCCTCCTTATTCAGCTTACCGTGAAAGACGTGTATTTCAACATTGTCAATGAGTAAGTATTGACGTTTCTTCTGCACATTTCACGTATTTTGTAGACACTCTTGTTTTCGAAAATGAGAGCAGTTGTTTCCACTGGGGGCTGAACACATACGTCCCTGCTTTCACGAACACTATGGACCTCTTATCGACCCTCGACTGTCCCGCAAAATACCCGTAGAAAATGTCTAAGATTTATAGTAACAGCACTGTAGCAATCAGCATCCCCGAAATTTTAAGTTTACTAGATCTTGATGAATTGAGGCTATAGTGAAGCCAGTAAGCGGTGTTAAATGTACAGTGAGTCCAAAAAGAATTAGTATAGCTGCATATCTTTTAGAAAAGTCTGTGTAACTTGAAATGAAATGTATACAAAATCTAAAGAGCCAGTGATGTAGACAGTACCTCGGTAAGTCATTTTTGTTGAAAAGCAAGGAAAGAAATACATCCAATTCGACAGCAAGGTTAACAAAATAGAAAATGTAATAAAAGAGCTAGTTCATAAAGTATTCGTCCTGCCGAAATTCTGCGCGCAGTGATTAAACTACAGCGAGTCCAAAAAGTATTCGTCTAGCTGTAATTTTTTTAAAACTAAGTATGTCACATGAAAGGAAGGCAACATAAAATGTAAACATCCAGTCACATGCGATGAACCTTGGTAAGTCACTTTTTTATTGATGGACAAGGAAATAAATACATCCATAGCGATAACAAATTTGACATAATGGAGAATTTATTCAAGGGCTACTTCAAAAAGTATTCGTCCACTGACATTTTTAATCCACAATCTGAAAATTTCAATTACAAAAATTAATATTTAGTAGGGTTTCCCTTTGCAGTTATTACTGCTTGTAGTCGTCTGGGCTTCGACTTGACTAAGTTTGCCGTCAGAGAGGCTGGAATTTTGTCCCATTCGTCTTGAAGTGCTTCTTTTAGGTCTCTTTTGTCTCTTTTGTTAGAAATGTCGTCTTCTGATATCTTCCAGTTCTTTCCAAATGTGTTCAATAGGATTGTCTGGGTTCTGAGGAGGGGTGTTTTGGGGTATTGTACAGGAGCCACAGCCTTGTATTTACGAGTCGTATGCTTTGGGTCGTTATCTTGTTGAAAAATGTAATGTCTTTGCAGACCTAATTTTTCGGCGCAGGGATTCAGCTTGTCCTTCAAAATGTTGATGTACATATGGTGATCCATCGTACCTACTATGAAATGTAATGTTCCAACACCTGCAGCACTCATACAGCCCCACACCATCAGGGAGCCACCACTGCGTTTAACCGTTGGCACAAGATTGCGTGGGAACATCTCCACATTATTCTTACGCCACACCATTCGCCTGCCATCCGAACCGAATACGTTATATTTACTCTTATCAGAAAATATTACTCTATTCCAGAAGTCTCCTCTTTTGAATATACAGGCTGTTACAAAAAGGTACGGCCAAACTTTCAGGAAACATTCCTCACACACAAATAAAGAAAAGATATTATGTGGACATGTGTCCGGAAACGCTTAATTTCCATGTTAGAGCTCATTTTAGTTTCGTCAGTATGTACTGTACTTCCTCGATTCACCGCCATGATTTTATACGGGATACTTTACCTGTGCTGCTAGAACATGTGCCTTTATAAGTACACCCCCCCCCCCCAGGGGTCCACAAATCTTTTGTGGATACGTGCATGGCGAGTACGGGGCCCCGAGCTATTGCAGCCTTCTTTCTCTCCAGGGCTGCATTTCCTTCCCCTCCTGTCCCCTTTCCCTGTGGTTTGACCTCCATTACAAAATTTCTCCTCCGTAGTGTGAGCCATTTGGGGAAGAGCACCTTACCTAGTGTCTCCAACGTGCGCCCTCCTAGTCCATTCCACCTTTTCTTTCACGTCGTTGTCTGATGCTAGGGTGCATAGCCAGCACGGTAGCCAGCCCGTGTGGTGGGGCCACTATGTACTCTTTTGGTTGAGCCCCCTGAACACACAGGGATCACACTTCTGATGCCTGAGCTGTGACCACCTCATGCTTGCCTTGGAGTGGTTGCTCGTCATTCTGGAGCATCGGAACTCCCGGCAATGGCCGCCGTGCCAGACGGCCCTTGCTGTGGCTGGGTGGCGCCCGTGAGGAGAGCCCCTGATCGGAGTGGGTGGTATCAGGGCGGACACTATGCAAATGAAACGCATACGGGTCCAGAACTCTGGCCGTCTCTCTGCGTGGAACTGATTCTTAGTGCTGCTTCTCTTGCCCCTTCGGCCTTCCCTTCCATGGCTACCCCTGGGAAGTGGGTCAGGCCCGTCGGCTAGGGGCAAAACCTTTCCCCCATTATCTAGTTTGCACCAGGACTGATGGACATACTTTCACCAATACCAAACCTTTATTCTTTGTGGAACACATTGAAGACAAGTTTGGTGAAGTGGACTCCCTGAGCAACATGCGGTCGGGTTCGTTGCTGATCAAAACTGCTTCAGCTGCCCCATCTGCGGCCCCTCGTGCCTGTACCCATCTTGGCATAATTCCTGTGTCCATTACCCCCCACCAGTCTCTAAATATGGTACAAGGTGTGATTTTTCACAGGGACCTCATCCTTCAAACTGATGAACTTCGGGACAATCTCGGACGGTGGGGTGTTCACTTTGTTCGGCGTGTTCAGAAGGGTCCTAAAGACAATCGCATTGATACTGGTGCCTTTATCCTGGCCGATGAAGGGGTTAGCCTCCCTGAGAAAGTTAAGGTTATGGTTTGTTGATGTGATGTGAAGCCGTACATCCCACCTCCTATGAGGTGTTTTAAGTGCTTGCGTTTTGGGTACATGTCTTCCCGCTGTTCACAGGCCCCTCTATGTGGTGACTGTGGACGTCCACTCCATGAGGGGAATCCCTGTGTTCCCCCTCCTGTGTGTGTAAATTGTCATGGCAGTCATTCTCCACGTTCACCAGATTGCCCAGTGTATAAGAAGGAAAAGAAGATACAGGAGTATAAGTCCCTCGATCGCTTAACCTACACAGAGGCCCGTAAGAAGTATACCCGTCTTCACCCTGTGTCCATGACATCTAGTTACGCTTTGGTTACATCTTCACCCCCTTCCTCCCCATTCCTTACCCCCATCCCGGACTCCTCTCCTGCCCCCCCCCCCCCCCCCCTGTGGCTCCCACACCTTCTCTGGGCGCCTCTCCTGCGATGCCCCTTCCCGGCACCTTCCACGCCAAAGGTCTGCTGCCGCGCGACGACCGCGAGAGCCGTGGTCTGTCGGACCCCAGGTCGCCCGGTCTCTTTCTGTTCCTGATCTTGCTGCAGCTGGCTGCTTTATGCCACACAGCCCTCCTCGATCTCAGCCTGAAAAGAAGAAGAAACCCAAGTCCCGGGACAAGAGCCTCTGGTGTCACCGTATACAGTATCCAGTAGGTCTCCCTTTTATTAAAAAAGTAACAGATCGGATCGGTAAGATTTTACGAAAACATGACATAAAACCGATCTTTAAACCAACAAAGAAAATAAGTACTACGATCTGTGAAGGATAAACGCCCTCCCCTGTCGACATGTGGTGTGTATAAAATTCCATGTACCTGTGGTAAAGTTTACATTGGTACTACCAAAAGAAGCGTAAACACGTGACTGAAAGAGCATAAAAGTCTTTGTCGACTTGGAAAAATAGAAAAGTCAGCTGTAGCGGAACATGCTCTTCAACCAGGCAACCACCAAGTGAAGTTTTCGGATACCGAAGTTTTATCTACAACGTTAAATTACTATCCACAGCTTTATAGAGAAGCTATCGAAATTTATAAACATAACGATAATTTTAATAGGAAAGAGGAGGCTATGAAACTCAGTGATATATGGACAGTGGCTCTACAAAATTGCTAACAGTTTTTATCTTTGACAAGGTGGTAATCGATAGTCAACCTCACCTTTGCTATGGATTATCACTGCTCATCACGTGTTACCTGAACCACGCCCCCCTTTCTCACAATATATAAGTCGCTCTCAGACACCCGACCAGTCAGTCGGCAAGACTCAGCGGAGCAGCGCCTCTGAGGAAGTCCAGCGTAGTCCTGGACGAAACGTAAGGAGCAGAAAAGTTCTTGGACCACGACCTCACATCCCGGAAAGTATATCAACAGCCATATCAACAGCCATGTCAACCGGTCGTGAAAGCCTTCATTCCACAATCTAATTGCACTGTATAGGCGTCGTTCAGAACCACAACAGGCGATAGTGGGGCCGCGCACGGTTGACTCTAGTGTGTGCCTTGGGTTAGCGTTATGGTTTAATCACTGCGCACAGAATTTGAGATGGTGAACGAATATTTCATTAACTAGATCTTATAGATCTTATTACTTTTCTGTTTTGTTAACCTTGCTGTTGATTTGGGTGTATTTTTTTTCCTTGCTTTTCAACAAAAATGACTTACCGAGACACTGTCTACATGACTGGCTCTTTAGATTTTGTATACATTTCTTTTCAAGTTACACACGGTTTCCTAAAAGGTATGCAGCAAGACGAATACTTTTGGACTCTGTATAGCGCTGACCCACGGCACACACTAGTCAACCGTGCGCGGCCCCACTCTATCTCCTGTTGTGGTTCTGAACGGCGCCGATACAGTGCAATTAGCACCATGAGCCGTAAGGGTAGTGAGACGACGCTGATCAAAAGGAAACTTAATCTGCGCTTACATAATGAGTGCAAATCTTCTTAAGAGATTGCTAAAATAGTCGGTAGAACTAGACAACGATTAAGTCGATAATACACTCCTGGAAATGGAAAAAAGAACACATTGACACCGGTGTGTCAGACCCACCATACTTGCTCCGGACACTGCGAGAGGGCTGTACAAGCAATGATCACACGCACGGCACAGCGGACACCAGGAACCGCGGTGTTGGTCGTCGAATGGCGCTAGCTGCGCAGCATTTGTGCACCGCCGCCGTCAGTGTCAGCCAGTTTGCCGTGGCATACGGAGCTCCATCGCAGTCTTTAACACTGTTAGCATGCCGCGACAGCGTGGACGTGAACCGTATGTGCAGTTGACGGACTTTGAGCGAGGGCGTATAGTGGGCATGCGGGAGGCCGGGTGGACGTACCGCCGAATTGCTCAACACGTGGGGCGTGAGGTCTCCACAGTACACCGATGTTGTCGCCAGTGGTCGGCGGAAGGTGCACGTGCCCGTCGACCTGGGACCGGACCGCAGCGACGCACGGATGCACGCCAAGACCGTAGGATCCTACGCAGTGCCGTAGGGGACCGCACCGCCACTTCCCAGCAAATTAGGGACACTGTTGCTCCTGGGGTATCGGCGAGGACCATTCGCAACCGTCTCCATGAAGCTGGGCTACGGTCCCGCACACCGTTAGGCCGTCTTCCGCTCACGCCCCAACATCGTGCAGCCCGCCTCCAGTGGTGTCGCGACAGGCGTGAATGGAGGGACGAATGGAGACGTGTCGTCTTCAGCGATGAGAGTCGCTTCTGCCTTGGTGCCAATGATGGTCGTATGCGTGTTTGGCGCCGTGCAGGTGAGCGCCACAATCAGGACTGCATATGACCGAGGCACACAGGGCCAACACCCGGCATCATGGTGTGGGGAGCGATCTCCTACACTGGCCGTACACCACTGGTGATCGTCGAGGGGACACTGAATAGTGCACGGTACATCCAAACCGTCATCGAACCCATCGTTCTACCATTCCTAGACCGGCAAGGGAACTTGCTGTTCCAACAGGACAATGCACGTCCGCATGTATCCCGTGCCACCCAACGTGCTCTAGAAGGTGTAAGTCAACTACCCTGGCCAGCAAGATCTCCGGATCTGTCCCCCATTGAGCATGTTTGGGACTGGATGAAGCGTCGTCTCACGCGGTCTGCACGTCCAGCACGAACGCTGGTCCAACTGAGGCGCCAGGTGGAAATGGCATGGCAAGCCGTTCCACAGGACCACATCCAGCATCTCTACGATCGTCTCCATGGGAGAATAGCAGCCTGCATTGCTGCGAAAGGTGGATATACACTGTACTAGTGCCGACATTGTGCATGCTCTGTTGCCTGTGTCTATGTGCCTGTGGTTCTGTCAGTGTGATCATGTGATGTATCTGACCCCAGGAATGTGTCAATAAAGTTTCCCCTTCCTGGGACAATGAATTCACGGTGTTCTTATTTCAATTTCCAGGAGTGTAGATAGATTTTGCGCAACAGTCATCAAGAAACCAACCACGTACCGGACGTCCTCACACTTTGACTGATGCAGACATGAGATTTATGATGAGGGAAATGAAGAAGAAACCTAAAATCAGCGTTCCTAAGTTGGCTGGGGAGTTAGTCTAGGGGAAAGGAGGTATGTGCCAGCACAATCAGAAACACATTCAAAACGTATGGATATCACGGCCGGGTTGCGCGCTAGAAATTTTGGGTCAGTAAACAGAATCGAAAGAAGTCTTCATTTTGCGATGGAACATAGATTCAAAAGGGAAGACTTCTGGAATAGAGTAAAATTTTCTGATGAAATTAAATATAACTTATTGGGGACGGATGGCAGGCGTATGGTGTGGCGTAAGAATAATGCGGAGATGTTGCCACGTAATCTTGTGCCAACGGTTAAACGCAAAGGTGGCTCCCTGATGGTGTGGGGCTGTATGAGTGCTGCAGGTGTTCGAAAATTATATTTCATAGAAGGTACAATGGATCACCATATGTATATAAACATTTCAAAGGACAATCTGAATCCTAGCGCCGAAAAATTAGCTCTGCAAGGAAATTCCACTTTCCAACAAGATAAGGACCCCAGGACATATGACTAAATACAAGGCTGTGGCTCCTGTACAATACCCCAAAACAACTGCAGACGGCTCCTCAAAGCCCAGACAATAATCATATTGAACACCTTAGGAAAGTACTGGAAGATAGCATCAGGATAAGACACATTTTTAACAAGAGACCTAAAGGAAGCTCTGAAAGACGAATGGCACAAAATTCCAGTTCTGACGGCAAACTTGGTCAAGTCGATGCCCAGACGACTACAAGCAGTTATAGCTGCAAAGGGAAACCCCACTAAATATTAATTTTGTAATTGAAATCATATTTTCAGATCGTAAATAAAAAATGAGTGGACGAATACCTTTTGAAATAGCCCTTCAATAAATTCTCCGTTTTGTAAAATTTGTTATCGCTGTGGTTGTATTTATTTCCTTGTCTATCAATAAAAATGACTTACCAAGGTTCGTTGCATGTGACTGGATGTTAACATTTTATGTCCACTTCCTTTCACGTGACATATACTTAGTTTCTTAAAGTTAAAACTAGAAGAATACTTTTTGGACTCACTGTACATTTTGTCCGCAGTGCTTGTTCACTTGGCGTGGCTGCCAGCCACTAGACGTTACGGTCGGCAGCAGGAGCACTGTGTGCGTGGGAGAGATACGGGGCGGAGTGTGCCCGTAGGATAGGCGTGGCCACGAGCTGCAAACGGCGCGCCCTGCTGCGTAGCCCGCGTGCACGCAGCGTGACCGCACGCCAGCCCACCACTGTTAGCGCCGCTTTTTTGTGGGCTCTTCACTGCGAAGCATTGTTGTACTCTCAAATACGTACAGCTGAGCTTGCCTAGGCGATGTACACAAGGTACATCGTTGTGTGTCGCAAGAGACACAATTTTCGGTATACGAGTAGTGTAGCGTTTATCCAAGTATTGTCTGAGGCAGCACAGGACTTCGAAGAACAGTTGAACGGAATGGAAAGTCTCGAAAGGAGGATATAAAATGAAAATAAAAATAAGGGTAATGGAATGTAGGCTAGTTATTTGCTGAGACTTAAGTAGAGACCGGCGAGGTTGTCGTAAAATGTAGACTAGCTATAGTTCGAGAAAACATCCGAAATACAGGAATTCATTAATATTAAATATAAATTTAGGTGATGAGAAATCTTTTCGGAAGTAATTTGTGTGGAATATAGCCTTACACTGAAGTTAAATGTGGACAAGTATTTCAGGCAAGAAAAGAATAGCTTTTGAAATGTCACATCATAAGAAAGCTGAAGACCACATGAGTAGATCGCATAACTGATAAGGCACTGTGTAGAATTAAGAAGAAATTTGTGGTGCAGCAAGACTGAAAACAAGGGCACGGTTGATAGAACACGTCCTCAGACATCACAGGGTCGTCAATGTAGTGTGTGTGTGTGTGTGTGTGTGTGTGTGTGTGTGTGTGTGTGGCACAAAATTCCAGTTCTGACGGCAAACTTGGTCAAGTCGATGCCCAGACGACTACAAGCAGTTACAGCTGCAAAGGGAAACCCCACTAAATATTAATTTTGTAATTGAAATCATATTTTCAGATCGTAAATAAAAAATGAGTGGACGAATACCTTTTGAAATAGCCCTTCAATAAATTCTCCGTTTTGTAAAATTTGTTATCGCTGTGGTTGTATTTATTTCCTTGTCTATCAATAAAAATGACTTACCAAGGTTCGTTGCATATGACTGGATGTTAACATTTTATGTCCACTTCCACTGAGTGAGTGAGTGAGTGAGAACAATTTAAAATGTAGTTCGCAGTAGATAAAGAGCTTCTCGCGTGGGATAGACTAGGGTGGAAAAGGTCTATCAAACCAGTCCTTAGACTGAACAACAGTAATCCAGTAATGCAATCTGTCGAAATATGTAAACTTCTGAACGAAAATTAAACAACTCCTGATCATTTATAGTTTTTCATCTCGTGATGAAGAGGGCAAACGCATCTACAACACTGCACACTCTACTATTTCTTGTACTCTGGCGCCAGTCGTACTGTGTAGATGACATTTTCACCGAATCTGCCGTTTTGCCTTGCGGTATTTACAATGGGCCGTCGCTGGACGTCCATTCGAACGACGTGCCATGAAATAGTTTCAAACATAGCCAATGTACCCGAAAGAGTTGAGAATTCTATAAAATTCATGAAAGATTTTGCTTTATGCATGTTAATGCAAGCGTGCGATGTGAAACTCAGCGGCAAATGGCTGTAACACTCTATTCACACATCCATACGTGTCATTTGGAAAGTGTAACACTGACATTCCAGCGAATAAATAATTTGCTCTCCAGCCGTGTGACACCCGAACAGCCAGACAATGATCTCATCTGTGACATTAATCAGATAGACAATGTTTAAAAATGTATATTCGAAAATTATAAACGTGAAAATTGTCGACAATTGTTAAATTAACCATAGTCTGAAACATATAGGCAGACGCTGCTAATTTTGTATAGCATAATTTAGTCTTCTGTTGGTAACTGGAAGTAATGCCTTAAGTTTTGTTCCTCTTTCGAATTCACTTCTCCATTCCTCCAATACCAGCACTCATTGTGAAATAGTTTTGATATATTGTGAATCTGTTGGGAGCAAAAAAATTTTTCTGAAAATGACATTACATGCTTGAAATGAATTATTGTCATCCTCGAAACTGGAAAATGAACATCCGCAAATCCTTGCTACTTAAAGGAGACTGTGTTAATAGGGTTAATGCGTCAGAATGTGAGACTGCCAAAGCTTAGCCCTAATATCATGGCTATTCTAGATGTCCTCAACAAGCTCTTAAAAGTAGTTCGTGGAATGTGGTTTTTCCCTTTGTACCACGTGTTTCTTCTTTTAAATACAAATAACGGATGAAAGTTGAAGTACGTAAGTGCTCACCTCTGAGGTACCTGTAATCTCTCATTTTATCCTTACGACTACCTGGTGAAAAACTTCACCATTTATCTTTTGGATCGGCGCTTTATTATTTTGTAATAAAACTGCTTGTTACAGTATCTCTGCTTATTCAAACCGTAAGTCAGTACAGTATGGAATCTAAACCCTTCCAGTTATAGCAGGGAACTGGAAGAGAATTTTTTTGTAATGTTTTGATGCTGAGGACGACCACGTTTCCTGGATTGTTGCCAGTGACAAAAACTACGTGTAGGGTGGCACGAAAATAGTCATCCAGAAAAACTGCTGCGGGAGAAGTCAAAATGATACATCTAACATTCTGTTCAAGGTTCTAAGATTTACTTGCGTGGCACCTAAAGTATACAGCAGGGGCTAAAAAAATTCACAGAATTGCGTGAAAGACAGTTCAACTTAAATATAGTTCCCTCACAAAAGTTTGCGAACCCAAAAATCAACCACATGGTGTAAAAGAAATGCAGATCCTTCTATACTAGTTTGTCTGGCAACGTTAGAACGCTTTGTCTTTGAGCAGAACTCACTATGGAAGTCATCTCTCCTTAAGCGGAGGAAATTACTTGAGCAGATTGCCTTTGTTAGAGCATAGAGAAAGTATTTAGGGAAACAGTCGCGTTACAAAATCGAAAAGATTTAGAATATATGCGTTTAGTGAAAAAGGCATTTGGAATGGCGTTCGCGGAACAGTCATCTCTGGTGATGGCGTGCACGTTCACTTGAAAGCTACATCGGCGTTTCCCCCATTCCAGTTTTCGAAGAACCACTGTCGACAAGCACACATTTCTTCTGTATGGATTATAACTTTTCTTCGCACTCTGCCGGCTGTTAGCGCATTAACTTGGCAAATATAAGCCTCTGCCATGATGTCTTTCTTCATGCCTCCTGTACCCACTTTTTCCGTACAAATATATTTGAAATTTTTAACCGACAAATTAGAAGTGTGTACCGGGTATTCCCTTGGGTCTTTAAATTTTCTTGTAACGTATATATGTCGGGTGCCGCTGGCAATTTTGTGCTTAGCAAACATGAGAAATTTCACTGCACGTTGAACTTAACGAAACACATCCAGAATCGTCAAGTGTCGCGTTTACCCTCATCTCCCGTTCCCCATCACCATAACCCCCTATTCCTTAAGAGCGAAACATTAATTTGATGCCGAAGACTCTAACGTTCCCATCATCTGTAGAAGCAAGCCGTTCACTCCGTTAAACCATCTCGTGATTACTGAAATAAATTAATAGCACAAACACACGTTAACTTATTTTTCGCTTTACACCCTTTTGGCCCCTTTTATTTCCATGGCCAATGTTTTATTATTTTCATCACTGCCCCAGCACCATAATTTCGACAATTATCTGTAGACGAAAGATCCATAGTTCTAAAGTTCTTCAGTTAGCATCTGGTGTAAACTGTAGCGCTCTATAAAGTGAATTAGCGCTGTGCGGACGATAAGTTGATTTGCAAAATGGGGAACATTTTGTTGGTGTGTACTTCATACTTTATTAGGATATATTTTACAAAAAGATGTGAAGGAAGTGTGAAGTGTATAAAGAGGCCCAGTGACATTGACCCAGAGTGGCTGCTCGAAGTAAATCCGACTCAAATAGGAATGACTGTGGTAGCTAATCGCTTCTTGGAAGAGACAGACGCGAGCTTCATAAGTTGAACGACTGTTATGGATTGTGATGCACATACCACTTGGCTTCCATAACTTTGCTCTACTTCCAAAGGTAGTACATGTACGAAAAAGTCATTGGTGCCCAGTGATGGGTCATTCTCGTAGTTGCTGACTTAAGAGAATTATGCTAGACCTTTTCTACAAGGAAAGGTGAAGATTAACCCATAATTAGGTGGCTTTCTGTTGTCTCTACTACTGCGTAGCGATGGAAAACATGATACGAGGGCAGTTCAATAAGTAATGCAACACATTTTTTTCTGAAACAGGGGTTGTTTTATTCAGCATTGAAATACACCAGGTTATTCCCCAATCTTTTAGCTACACAACACTATTTTTCAACGTAATCTCCATTCAATGCTACGGCCTTACGCCACCTTGAAATGAGGGCCTGTATGGCTGCACGGTACCATTCCACTGGTCGATGTCGGAGCCAACGTAGTACTGCATCAATAACTTCATCATCCGCGTAGTGCCTCCTACGGATTGCGTCCTTCATTGGGCCAAACATACGGAAATCCGACGGTGCGAGATCGGGGCTGTAGGGTGCATGAGGAAGAACAGTCCACTGAAGTTTTGTGAGCTCCTCTCGAGTGCGAAGACTTGTGTGAGGTCTTGCGTTGTCATGAAGAAGTAGTTCGTTCAGATTTTTGTGCCTACGAACACGCTGAAGTCGTTTCTTCAATTTCTGAAGAGTAGCACAATACACTTCAGAGTTGATCGTTTGACCATGGGGAAGGACATCGAACAGAATAACCCCTTCAGCGTCCCAGAAGACTGTAACCATGACTTTACCGGCTGAGGGTATGGCTTTAAACTTTTTCTTGGTAGGGGAGTGGGTGTGGCGCCACTCCATTGATCGCCGTTTTGTTTCAGGTTCGAAGCGATGAACCCATGTTTCATCGCCTGTAACAATCTTTGACAAGAAATTGTCACCCTCAGCCACATGACGAGCAAGCAATTCCGCACAGATGGTTCTCCTTTGCTCTTTATGGTGTTCGGTTAGACAACGAGGGACCCAGCGGGAACAAACCTTTGAATATCCCAACTGGTGAACAATTGTGACAGCACTACCAACAGAGACGTCAAGTTGAGCACTGAGTTGTTTGATGGTGATCCGTCGATCATCTCGAACGAGTGTGTTCGCACGCTCCGCCATTGCAGGAGTCACAGCTGTGCACGGCCGGCCCGCACGCGGGAGATCAGACAGTCTTGCTTGACCTTGCGGCGATGATGCCACACGCTTTGCCCAACGACTCACCGTGCTTTTGTCCACTGCCAGATCACCGTAGACATTCTGCAAGCGCCTATGAATATCTGAGATGCCCTGGTTTTCCGCCAAAAGAAACTATATCACTGCCCGTTGTTTGCAACGCACATCCGTTACAGACGCCATTTTAACAGCTCCGTACAGCGCTGCCACCTGTCGGAAGTCAATGAAACTATACGAGACGAAGCGGGAATGTTTGAAAATATTCCACAAGAAATTTCCGGTTTTTTCAACCAAAATTGGCCGAGAAAAAAAGTGTTGCATTACTTATTGAACTGCCCTCGTAAATGGTCCGTAGGGCTAGTATGCCTGAGGCAAATGGCGTTACGTAATGCGTGTTGACGCGCTGCCCATAGTTGCTGCAATGTTTGTCAACATGAAAAAACAAACTGTCGCCTCAGCTGTGGACAGCCGCAGCCTGTAGTTGGCCTACCGTTTTTTGTCAAGCCGTCGACAGATTAGCGATAACTTCATTGAACTGCATGAAGAATGAGCTATTTCATCAACTGCACAGATCGTCACACACTCCTGAGTTGGCATTTTCGCCAATAAAATCTTTGATCAGATCTGTTGGTGTGATGAGCGTCAGTTTACCATAGGGCGTACACATATGTTCTAAAACTGTTTGTCAAACTTTGTCCAAAAGGCAGCCAATACTGACATTGTGGGGCCGCACATGTACCGATCTTATTGATAACGTACATAAATTAGTTCGTTGCGAGCTCCAGTAGCCTATCTGTAGTAACGGCCCCCAAGTACTGGTCCTTAAGTCGGCACCATTCGCCACACTGTCGACTGTTTCTTGATAGCTGCCACATTCGGCGACCCCAAAGTTGTGACGATGTAATAGCTGACGAAGTGTTGTCTGTGTCAGTGTATGATTGATCAATAACGTTAATTGTAATGATATTTAAAGGCATAAACTATGAGAGCCAATGACAAATGTTTACTAAATATTTTGAATGCCTACTTCCTTGTAGTAATTCCATTGTATTAAGTCATAATTTCATGTTTCTTGTTACAAATTAAGTATAACATTTGACATTTGAAGGTAATCTTATGTTATGAGATTCTGGAATCCATATTACTTCTTTCAAAATTTATTTCACAGCAGTTGATCGGTACGAGTACGCACGCCCGTGATTTGCCACTTCTGGAAGACAGACAAAAAAAAACTCCCACTCATATCCTCCAACCCCGCAGTGTCTGCGCTACTTAATCACGTGCCTGTGATGTAAGTGTCGAACGTTACTTAACTCACGGCCGAATTCAGAAACATTTAAAATTGAGCAATTCTTAAAATATTGCTGCTCTGTAAGTATTTTTGTTTGTTAATGAGCAGGAAACTACACATTCAAGAAGCTTTTAACATGAATTGACGTTTTTGGATTTGGCATGTTATCTGCTAGATGCATGTTATTATAAAATACGGCTCAGCACCACCACAAATAGACTTGAACCGGTCCACTGTTTGACGATCTGGCATGGCAATAGATAGGTGCAATGAATGCATCAAGGAATGTTCGAGATTTTCACTAAACAGGGATAATATCCTTCCTGGATAATATCGTTCATAGCAGCGCACAGCCATCGCGTGTGCTCTATGCTGTAGTAGCACAGTGTTGGTTCCATCACCCCTCCAAATTCTGCAAATGTCTAGCCAGTTCGGAGCTTGTGGTATATCTTATAACGGCATTTCGGGTCACTTGATAAATGCCTCTTCTCCCACGTCGACACTGAGCATGATCGACTGTGTGGAACTAGATCGCTGCTGCACTTAAACCTTCTGGTTGGTAAGTCATTCGTTCTAATGTAGTTAAATAGCTCAGAAGTATATTGAGCCCATGGCCGAAGCAATTAAGCTCTCTTCAGCTGCAGAAAATTATCGATACAAAACACCGGAGTGTCTTTGTTCTCGTGTATTCAGCCGGTTTTCGGCCTCAAGCACGAGGCTATTCAGTTTATATAAACATTTTACAAAACAGCGTTATTAAACAAAAACGAAGGACGTATTAATAAAAAAAACCTATTCATCTGCAGTCCACAGCATGCTTAGCGCCACCTAACCATCTTGTATGGTCTTGGTGTAAACTTATTGACAAGAACGGCATTAAATGACATACTGTGGCGTAAGCCCCTTCTCGTATTTTCAGTTCGGAAAGCGGTGATATAGAGAAAGTAAAAATCAGTAAATTACTAAAATAATTCGGACTACCTTTTAAAACTTATTTTCAGAGAAAAAGTGCATGGATGAAAGTTGAGCAGCTGTAAGGCCTTGGAGGAAGTTGCAAGTTATTTGCTGCTAGCGCCGATCGAGGCATGCAGCGTAGCGCCCTGCAACGGATAAGTTTTTTGCGTGGGCGTCTGTAATGAGCAGCCAGGTCAATAGCCTTCACAGCCGGAGCTGACGCCGAGGGCTGGTGTTCGAAACTAGGGATGAAATCAAAGTCGGAGGCTGCACAGTTTCCGTCATTCGCGGAGGCGGTATTCAGAAATAACATAAATACCAAAAGTATTTTGTAAAATGGTCAGTTTATAAAACACAGTATTACTGTATATTTTTTCTTGTGGCGTAATGTTCGGCGTATCGCATTTCTAATCAAAGGTTGATGTACCTGTTCCTTAGTTCCTTACATCGCGGTCGGAATGGAGAGTGGTAAAGTAACGCTTCTTTCTTGTGGTTTCCTGCATTCTTGATATTCGGGAATGTGGTGTGATTTTAAATGCCCCTTACAGAAGTTGTTGTCCCCCCCCCTTTTTCTTGAAAAACTTTGCTCGAAAATTTTCTACATTGTCTATATAATTGTAGTGATTCCAACTTACTCTCTTAGCTTCATTAATTGACTTCTCAGGATCAGCTGATATACGCACCCAGGGCACAGAGAGTGTAAACTTGTACTGTTATTAAAGTGTGTTCGGGTCCCTAACTGTCCCCTGAGAGCAGTTTTTGAGGTGATCACGGTTTGCACATCCGTGTTACGCTTGGCGGTTGCACAGATTCATAGGAATTATCAAGTGGAACTGATGACCTTCAGTAGAAGCGGAGCTGCGTCTCATCCCTGTTCGAAATGTTTAGCCCGGACCGGGAGCTACTTGGTGGAGACAGCGAAAGGGGAATGCCAGGGTGTCATAGTCTTCCCTGGGCAAAGCTCGCAGCTGTATCGATCGTCGCTGCTGCTGCACTTCGTATTGCACGCTGCATGGAGCTCACAGCCCTGCTCGTAGCTTCTGTTGTTCTGTAGAGGTGCACAGTATCATGTGGACTAGAGTAACCGTGAAATAAAATTTATCAGAATAACAAATTTAAATTAAACAATACAAAAGATGAGTACAAAAGTGTTAGTTGATACGAAGCTATCAGAAATGCAGTGGTTTATTTCACTAAAACCATGTTCATAGACTGGCTATGCGTTAGGTTAAGGTGAAGAAGTGATAGAAAAAAATAGTAAGCACTTCGTCGTCACTCATTAGCAGATGTCAGGCACTCGCACAGAACATGGCGTACAAGTATCCGTCCCCCCGAAGTACTATTGGTGTATCTGCTTGGCGAGGAAGTAAGTCATGCGCCGAAGGATTGTGTCCTGCTCGGATATGTTAAGGAATGTGTGGTAGCTAAGCTTAGATTGTGGGCTCGTATGAACGAACTCCACTTGCAGCATCGGAATCGTAGCGTCACTGGTGCCTGTAGAGTTGGATTCGTCCTCCTCAACAACGTTAAAGTAAGTTAAGGAATTGTCGTGTTGCGCCGGCTATGGCATGAAATTTTTGAGTTAACCCCTATATTATATTAAACATAGAACATGACTGGACATTTTCATGTATATGGTACTAAATATATGTAAATCATGTCACTGATTAGATGGTTAGTGATTAGACGGTTCACTAGGGATGTTCATGCAGACTTTTGCATAATGTCTGGAGACCGTGTTTGTACTTTTCACCATGCTCTCGTAAGAGACGAATAATATTTTAGCGAAATATTTCATTAAGCACTAGTAGTGCTGTTCATCGGTCTTTGCTACTGTTGTCGGAAGTGAAGCGTAACGAGAGCCCCTAGCAAGACCTGGGCGTTCTCGGGCTCACGAGTTTGCCGGTCCTTGGCCTTGGCCGTCCAGAACTGGTGTGCAAGATGCGATGGCGGGCCGAATGTGCAGCGATATGCGCGCCCTGTTTCTCCGGGAAAAGCCGCCAGCCGGTCAGCTGTGACATTGCTTTCCAAAATTACTTCACTTGCAAACTCCCAGCAGAACACGAAGCTTTTTAAAATCCCTCTACAGGTTGAACCAGAACACCATCGACGAAACTTTAGACTGGTCAGGGATATTACGTCAGAAAAGCCGTGGTCACTTGTGGCTCGTTACAGGTTAATAATCCTTTTTCCCTTTGTTATCCCAATTTTTACTTATCCTTTTGCAATGAGGGAAACGTTCTAAATGTAACACACAGCAATCTACAGATGCTAAAGTACTGTGGTGTGGTTGCCATCGCTGCGGGTACTGCTTGCTATAGCGTCGTTGTACTGTTCTTTCGTTGCATTCATTGAACCCACACACGTGTAGCACATCGGCCAACTCACCGGGAAACCTGTCGACACTTTTACCGTGCAACTAACGCTGCTGCTGATGAAGCTAACCCGAGACAGAACGGAACTGCACGGAATACAAGCTTAAGGACGAAGAGTAGAGAGGACGTTACTGTTGTCAGCGCCAAATACCGTGGTGGCTAATTGGGACAAGTTTATTTCCAACCAAGTCACAGCGCATACCGTCGACATTTGAGCTGTTGCGCATGTTTCTTCATGACAGTAAAGATACTGTACAGGGGCAAGTAATCAAAATCTGTAACGAGTCGCCGGAGACCACCGATGCCTCAGACCAAAATACTCCGAAAAAAACTTAAGGCTGTTCAGGGGTATTTTGTGTTCTGGTTCACATTTTGTATATCGAATAAGGCAGACGTGGACAACATCCCTTACTTCTTACTCCAGATGCGTGATCTTTTTCTTCCAGCCCACTTTATCTGTCATAAGACCTAATCGCGTTTTATTCAATTTTACAACTCTGCACGATCATAAATTTGTGTTCTGTCCACTGCACCTTAAATTGCGTTCTGTCTACCGCTCTTACAATAAATTGGCATTTCTTGGCATCCTTTGTCCTTGAAAACGATGCGGTTTATTAAGAAAACTACGTACTTGTTCAACAATATTAACAATTATTTAATTCTCTGTGCTGTTGGATGGATAGTCCTGAGTATTTCATTTGTCAGCGGTTTCCCATTTCTCAATTCAAATCAGGATTGTTGCCAAGACGTCTTCTGGCCACTTGCCATCATCAAATTTTTTGTTAAATACGTACGTGATCAGTATGATTCCCTTTCTTCTAATACACTTGCCCCATATTTCAACATTTTCTGTAACCACTAGTGTTACATAAAACAAGGCAAGAATATACTATCTTTCTTATAATGGGAATGAATCTATGCTCGTTTCATTGAAGTAGATTCTACACCGAACAACTGGACCATGCAGAATCATTACCGAACTCAGGACATCGCTAAATGGTACGTTTAAGAGGTAATTCGTATCTGTATTCACTTCCTGAAAGTTACCCGACGCTCACAGCACAGTGAATGTATACACTGCTAAATTGTTTTTCCATAGTACACAAGAAATTGCCCTTTGAGCGGGATCTAAACATTTCCATGTCGTACCATCTGACTACTCTTCCTCTTTACGAAAACAATAAAGAGACACCGTGCTTGCGGTTCTGCATTAAACACCGCAACTAACAAGCTGGTTTTCAGATGGGTGGCATATATCCTCCAGTTGCTGCCTAGAAAAGCACTGTGGTATAGGAAATTCGTTCACACACTCATAATTATAGACTAGGCATACTGCTTCGAATAACACATTGACTGTCTTATAAACCAAATTATTTGGTGGTATTGTCCGACTTGGGGTCAAAGTAGTATGCGGGTATCGACTTAAAAAGTTTTTATTTTAGCAAGTTAGTGTCAGATGATCACTTTAAAAATAAAAATAAGGGATCAGTAAAATACTTGGAAACTAAATTGTAAAAAAAAAAACTGCTATACATACTTTGTAATTTAGTTTCCCGGCATATTAATACTTCCTTTCGTTTTAAAAACCGGATCATCTGATTTAGTGTTTACTGGGAACAACT
This sequence comes from Schistocerca cancellata, assembly GCF_023864275.1. Classification (NCBI taxonomy): domain Eukaryota; kingdom Metazoa; phylum Arthropoda; class Insecta; order Orthoptera; family Acrididae; genus Schistocerca; species Schistocerca cancellata. The sequence continues at coordinate 340,413,225 of NC_064627.1, forward strand.
GCGGAATCAACTAAGATTTCATGTACGCTACACGACCAGATAGCTTTAAACCTTTAAGGAAATGTGACCACTGAACGAAGTCACAATTAACGTAAGGACAGCCGTATGTGAAACGTTCAAAGAATTGGAGAGCAGAAGTCTGTGTACCAATCTGGCAGAAGGCCGAAATACTGAACTCAATTCCCCGTAACGTTTTCACTGAGGAAGATCGTCCTGCGGTTCCTACTTCAAATCATTTCGCGAACGTCAAAATTAGATCTGAATAAGTGAACACGAGTTAGAAAATAAAATGAAATCTCAGAATAGCGGAGAGGCTATTGTACCTGATGTGGTACCTATGTAATTCTACATAGACTATGCTAAAGGACTTGTACCTTTTTTAGCAGCACTTACCGTATATCGCTTGACGACCAAAGCAAGCGTTCGTAGCGGTTGGAAGAAAGCGCAGGTCATTATTGTTATCAAAATAGGTCACAGAATATAAGCACAAAATTAGAAGACTGTCGTTAATGTGAAAGCTGTAAAACTGTGGTGCCTGTTTTATGCTCACGTATTATGAAATTGAGAGAGACCGAAAATCTCCTCCTGGAATAAACTTTTTTCAGTTACATAGCTTTCGGGCTTCAATAGTGGAATGTCATTTATGGCGTATGAACGTAAGGACAACATCTAATTCCCGAGCTTCTCCGACCCGGCCGGTAATTGAATACAGGTCACTTACTTAAAAATACACACTAAACATGGGTTCCGTTCTATTCGACCACGAGACCCAGAAGGCAGTAGATACCAGCGACCAGTGTTCAGATACGGTTCAACACCGCCGTCAAATGAACAAAATAAAAGCGTACGGAATGTCAGACCAGCTTTTTGATATGACTGCGAAGTGTGTGTGTGTACAAAGAAATCGCAACTCTTATCCAAACGCAGCGAAATGTGGCAAGACCTGCAGAGGTTCGACTGGAAGTTGACCTTCAGCATAAACAACTTTAATTTATTGCGTATAAATAGGCAAAAAGAGCAGTTATTCTAAGATTAGACGATTGCAGAGCTGGGAGCAGCCACATTCATTAAATTTTGCAAGTATGCGTACGAAGGGATTGAAAATGGAACATCCACGTAACACTGATCGCAGGTAAGGCAGATACCAGACTGAGATTCAGGAAAGAATCCTCAGGAAGTGCAGTGCACTCACGAAGGCGGTAGGTTACAAAACCCTCCTTCGAACAAGACTTGAATATAGCTCGTCAGTCTGGAATACGTACTAGATATGATTGATAGAGGAAACAGAGAAGATCCAGAAACAAGCAGCGCGTTTCGCTACAGGTTTATTTAGCAAGCGCAAAAGCGTCACGAAGATGCTCAGCCAAATTCAGTGGCAGACGCTGCAAGAGAGGTGTGTTGTATCACGCTGTGGCTTAGCCTTAAAATTCGTAAATCTTATATTCCTAGAAAAGTCAACCACTGTTTTTTCTCCTTCGTATACCCCCCCAAGAAATCAAGTGTAAAATTACAGAAGGCTTACAGTCAGTCTTCCCGTAGACCATTCGCGACTGGAGTAAGAGGAGAATAGTATGCAAAGCACTCTCCGCCACACACAATAAGGTGGCTTGCAGAGTATAGATGTCAACTGTTCTTGAAGTTCGGTGTTAAATCGTTTGTCAACGAGATTTTGAAGCTGTTCAATAAATTCGAACTGCTTTACTTTGTTCTGGTGCTTATCACATAGTAATAGCTAAAATTCTGAAACCTCCCATGCTATTTTCCAGCCGTTACCCTGTGGAAATGTCGAGGTTTCGTGACGTTTGCTCACCAACAACACCACGCCCCCTCCCCATCTCTAAACGTTATGGCTACATTATCTGGAGGTCTCATTGTGATTCGGTGGATAATGAAGTGAGTGAACACACTAACACACCTGAACAACCCTGTCTTGTTTTGGGTATGGAATTGATGATTGATTTTCATGTAGCAGCAGATTGTGTGCTGCAGAGAAACCTGAGCCCCCTTCCGCTGTTAACACTATCAATTTAGCACAGACCATGTGCACACACGTCTGCCTACTTAACGCCAGGTGTGCTAACCTAGTTGCATAAAGGACAAATAGTAGGCGTAGCACCGGTGAGAGCTCTTGGTTGCGTTTCTTGTCGCCTCCTGGGTCTCAATGCTTAAGGCAAAAACTATTTTGCCACATTTTCAAGTAACATGGAGAAGGTTAATTGTAACTGAAGTTACGAAGTATTCCCAGCAGCCGTATACAATTTTTAAATATACTTAATTTTCTCTGTATTTTATACGATTCTTCAAATTTTCATTCTGATGACACCCTTAGTAAGTGTCGAAACCTTGGTCAGTTGTACCAAACAGTTACTTGCAACCGGTTGGATGTAAAATGCCTTAGTTTAAAACTTCATCAAACAGTGTAATAATAATCTAACAAAAAGAGCATGTTTGGTAATAAATCCTAGGACACTTACATTACGTGACATCAGAAACTTCCTAAAATATCAGTCGCTATCCGTCCAGTCATCGATAGTGTAAACAGTCCCACATACTTAGCAAAAGACTGCACAATATTCTAAGGAAACTATACACTGTCAACATAAAACACACAAAAAATTATAATTTACTAGCTCAAAAAGGACACAAAAATGCCAAGTTCTCATTTGCCTTCACAAATCTCTGTACTAACATTCAAAGTGACGAAACAATGCTGTAATACAACACAATTTACCACATTACAGAAAAACCAGCTCATTAGGTGTCAATGAGATCGTTCAGTTATTAAATTTAATACTGAAACAAAATTGCTTTCAGTTTGATGGCAAATTTTATACTCGGGCAGATGGTGTAGCCATGGGATGCAGTATAGCAGGCTTAATAGCGGACATGTTCGTAAATCATTTAGAATAGATTCTTTCGCGCCACAATCACAATCTCCAAAATCGTGTACTCCTACATCGTGTACTCCTACAGTATGTTGACACGCTGACGTTAGTAGATGGAAATATGAAGACCTCCAACTAATACATGTTACTCTAAACAATCTGCACCGCAAAATATTCACAATAGAATATAAAATAGCAAATTACCGGGGTTTGACCATAAACGTAAATTATGCACACAAATTAGAGATTTGTCTTAAACCGTCCATAACATAATTAACCATCATTAACGCACGTTCTTGTCATCCAAAATCGCAAAAATACACATACAACACAATCTCCGAACACTATCACACTTCGGTCAATCACAACCAACCAATCTTCGGATCCAGACATCCATAAAATGTAAATTAGGTGAGAAATTCTATATAGGTCAAACTGGATGGAATTTCAGTAATATACCCAGAACTCATTCGAGAGAACGACAGTAACCCATAGACCTTTTTCCACAACTTAGATAGAATGACACACAGCGAACGATATAGAACAGGCTGTTGACGTTTTACATATTGCACAAAAAACCGCTAGTGAATATTTTCGAAGAAATCGTAATATATTCACTCTCACAAAATTACTCCCAAGAAATTATAAACAAACAGGTTGATTAAGTAAACACAAACATCACATAGAAAATTTTATTGAAATTATCCTCCCAACCACGAGATGAGTGGAAAAATGAACTCTAGAAACACATTACAGATCATGTTACCACTAAAGTAAATACAACCATTGCAAAGCAAACGTTTGATAGTAAAACCGAGAAATTGTCACATACCTCGCACACACCACCATTATCTGGCAAATCCAATTCCAAAAAAGGAATAGGATTAAATTACGTGGGGCATTTGCACTCATGACCCGAATGTGGAGTACAGAATTCTCATTCACTTGTATAAATTATTCCACCAAACCTCTAGCTTAATCAGTTGTCACTTATTAGTTCTTGTGGCGTGACACTTCTCGACATAGACCAATCATTTAAATAAAAATGGCAATTACAGAATCTTTCCATTCCCACCCCCTCTCCTTTTGGATAAATTTGTGCGGACGTCAATGAATCAGATTATACTAGTTTTCGATTAGCGTTCGTTCATATCTCCGCTCGGTCCTCCACTTTTAGTTGCAGTCGATAGTAGCCTCGACGCGGAAGGAATGTAAAACCTGGACATTACTACTTTAGAATTTGAAAATCAACACACTCCACCAAAAGTAGCCATCGCTTGGTCCAAGAGGCCGCTGCAGCCTGTTTCCGACGTTCCCCCGTTTGGAAAGTAGATTGTGCGCGGTGCAAGGTTGGTAGGCAGAAAGCAGCACCCACGCGAATGCGAGGCATGATTAACGAGATAGCAGTCGGTCCGCGAGCCGGGGCTCGTGACCTACAGCAAGGCGCACATAACCCACTTTCGCGCGGTATATATAAAACAGCCCAGCCGGACGCTGCCATTAGCGGCAGCATATTTGTGACGGCAGCTGAAACAGGTTTGCATCGCCCGAGGCGCGAGGTCCGCCTCGGAAACCCGTCCTCGCCGGCCGGCGCTTGAATCACCGCGACTAGCTCGGCCTGGCCTTGCTTCGTCTCCCTCGAGTGGCCGCTCTCCCTTGCCCACAAACACAGCCAGGCTACTTGTCATAAAGCACCGTGCCATAAGTAGCTGGGGCATAGGCTCTTGACTTACAAATCGTCCGCAGCGCGGCGTGCTGTATCAGAACAACCTAGCGTATCCAAAAGTACACGAAATTTGAATTTTATTGTTATCAGTACACTGAAATAAAACTGTGTGCCGCCCTATATGCCAGTCCCGAATCTGTGTGGCAAGGGCATATGAGCTGAGTGGTTAGGTTAATTGGTGAGCATATTTCTTGTTTAGCATTTCCACGATTTTGCGGTGGCTCACTGGGAAGGTGCAGCTTGCCTGTATGGTGTTCAAAACAAAACTTAAGATAACCACTGCAGAAGCGCAACAAATGTTAAAGCAAGCTTTTGAAGAGAGCACTTCAGACCAAAACAGGCCTAATTAATAATAATAGTTAATAATAACGTCGACTGATGACCAAAACTTTGATAGTAGGGGATTAGAATCTTAAAGTTCAAAAATAGACGATCCAGCTTGGGAAAAATTTAAGTATATATCAATTTATTCTGTCAGAAAAACTGAACACAGAGGATTGCAATGAAGTTTTTGCAATGACTGCTTCAAAATGACTTAAATTTTATTTCGAAAGTTGTCACTGTTAATGAAAGTTGTGTTTACGGCGATGACTGTAAAATTAAGCAGAACTACTTGTTATGGGAGAGTCCTTCACATAGCTGAAAAAAGCGTGACAGGTCATAGTTCGTCTGTGTTTTAACATTGTTGGCAATTGTTTGTAGAGTTCTCACTTTTTGTGAGGCAGTCAATAAAGACTTGTATCGCAATATGTCTATTGACGGAGAATGAGGAAACAGTGCATAATTGCATATGGCCTACATTATTCAGTAATTTTTTACAATAAAAAACAGGTGGACTGTTGTTCCCCATGCACTGTACTCGCCGTACATTAGAGTGGCAGAATTTTTGCATTGGTGTACTCACTCCCAGGAAGACTACTTGGAAGGTGACTGTGCAGAAAAAGATCCAGATAAGGCTTATTGTTGCATATTTAAGGTACTTTTGGGTACTGCCTCATACAAGATATTGGAGCATGTGAATTTAGAGAGATTTGTAATGGTTGGTGAGCTTTGAGGCATAATCTTGTATGCTTTGTTGCATGTTTATATTATTGATGGTAGGTGGTTCTATGAGGTAAACCCACATCACTTTTTTATGATAAAATGTTTGCCTCTAAACAGGGCTAGAACATCAAACCAAATCCCAACTAGCCTAAGTCTCATAGTAAGTACTAAAGAGATTTGTGAATGCACTTACTCCAGCCAGATAAGAGATGTAATCCACTTAAAGATTTCAGTCTCCAAGCACCTCTCCTGCTGGCAAATCTCCATAAAAGTTCTCCTGCATACTTTACTGGACTAATGTGCAAGACTAATACTGAAATGGATTTCTCAAGGTGCAGAACCAACTAAATTCAAAGCACTGGCAAATCCTAAATTAAAATACTTCACATTCCGAAGAAAGTTGTGTATACTAAAACTAAAACTGTCAAAAGTACTCAAATTACTGAATAGGTAGCTTCAGCTGCTATTAGTAATTTTGCTGTTTTAATGTGTCTCATAAAACTTCATGCTATCACTTCATGGTGAACAAAACAAGCATATAGATACAAAGTAGACTACTTCCAACTGAAAATAAACATTTTACATGCACTATTTTGTGTCAGTGGGTAATATTTTGAATTATTGTTAAACATTCATTTTTTGATTAGAGCAATACTACGAGACATTGTTTATTTTAAACCCAACGATTAAAATACTTCTGAGAAGTAAAACCAAGGACAGACTAAACCTGCAGTCTCCTAAAAGAGCAACTCACATTGGTGATAGATTTTTGTAACTTAAAAAAAAAATCAGAGTATCAAAAATATACTTCACTCCATACGTATCCTGTGACTAGTTAAAATTGTGTTGAACTTGAACTCTAACCTGGGTAATTGTCTTTCAGTTCAATCAACTGAGCATGCATCTTGCCCTCAGCTACTCCATCTGGCATCCATTTTAAATATTATTGTGTATACGCTGCAAAAGTAAGAATTTTTCTCATAGGATAGTTGTGCAGCATGTTGGCAATATTTCTGTGGAATCTGGAAGGAATTATTGGTGGTCTGAAGGATTTCAATCTGAAACTTCCTTAAATGGCTTTGTTAATAATGAGGCCATTAAATGGGAAATGTCTACATTTGGATTCTAATCAAGAATACAGCTTTAATGTGTTTAAATATTTAACGTACTATTTTGGCTTGAGTGAATTATTTTTCAGATTTTATAGAAAATTAGTTTTAAATTTGTTCAGTGGTGTTTTTTGATTGATTTAAAACATCGACTAGAGGATTTTATAAATTACATTGTGTAACTGAATTTTCTTTTGTAGGCATCAACTATCGATGGCCGCCGCAAAGGAGCTTGCCTCTTTTGCCAAGAGTACTTTATGGACTTGTACCTGCTGGCTGAACTCAAAACCATTAGTCTCAAGGTGACAACAGTTGACATGCAGAAACCTCCACCTGACTTCAGGTACTGTTGCCACTTTGCTTCTCAATGTTCCTCATTCCTTACTGTGATACAGAAAATTGTTTTAAGCGTTTTCAGTCTTTAGAAATAACATTTTGAAGAACAATAGTTTCTTGTATCCCCTTTCAAACTGTCACTATTGGAGACAGCAGACAAAGAAAATCACTTGAAAAAATCCTCATTTGGAGGTTTCATATACTAGTGCTAGAAAAGTGTATCTGAATATGACCACATATTTAAGCATTTTCAAGTTTGGCAGTTCCTCTGCACAGTGTACAGTGAGGCAGTGCACAGTGTGAAGGTGAATTCACAATCATTGGCAGAATAAGGATTATTGTCTCTAAAATTTGAAACAAACTTTCATTTTCTGCCTTCCCCTCATCCTTACTACAAATGGATTCTCTCTCAGGTGTCTGAGTAATCTGCCCCAATCCCAGTTATTCCACAACCAATTCCTTTCCTCCTTGACAAAGGAACAAGAAGCTACAAAAGCATGCTTCAGATGTTTGTATGAACAGACTTTCTGCACCTGAAGTCTGGTAATGAATACGCATTCTGGTGCCTTGTAATTTTACATTTCTTATAAAAATACTGCATTTGATAAACTTAAAACTACTAATGAGGCATCAGATCACCTTACAAAATGTTGCCTGACATTTGGTCAGGTAGTGGTATAAGAAAGTACAATGTAAGTTTGGCAGCAGGAAGAAAGCTATGGTTTCAAAATGCCAAACCATTTCAACTGGTTGGGCATACAGGCTGTTAATCGCCACAGCAAACTTTGTATAATTACAAGTAACATAGTTTACAAACACCAAATCTAGTATTGTGAACCACAGTTCATGCTTCTCTGGGAGGAACTTCAGTATTTGTGTTTTCATCTTCAGTGCTGAAACCACATTAGTCTCAGTGGCAGATTCTCTGTATTAAATATTTGTGGGTATAACTCCTGCAGCAATTTGATTTTGCAGACCCTTAATCTGCTTCTGTAAGTCCTCTTGTAGGTGGAAATTTCTGGCTGACCGATTAATAGGCAGTTTCCATTTCTCTCTCTCTCTCTCCCTCCCTCCCTCCCTCCCTCCCTCCCTCCCCTGGTCACCTGACGGGAGGGGGGGAGAGAGAGAGAGAACTGAGACCTGTCAAACTAGAATAAACAATAAGAGTAAAGATAAGACAAACCTGACTGGTTGGCCAAAAAGGCCGTGTGTTCTCAATCACTGTTCAAATTGAACACTTCCCACAAGGTCACTGAGACCAAATGTATTAATTCTTCTGTGCTTGTGTTTCTGTGTCTACAGATAGTCTATGGAGGTTCTCGATGCAGGCCTCTTGCAAGGACTGTACCATCAGTCATAGTTGGCTGGCTCATTGTCCTCTCCTACATTGGAAGAAAACATCCCATTGTACTTCTGGTTCCCGTTTGATGGTGATACACATTTTGCTGGACTGTCCAAACGTAGCCAACCTGTGGCGGGTGGCTCTCAAGCCACCCTGTCATTAGAAGATGCCTTGGCGATTGACTTAGTTTGAGGTTTTATTTGTGAAGGGCACTTTTAAGACTCTAAGGGAGGGCCACTTAATCTCATCAGCCCATTTAGGGTTGGCAGAACACACTGCCTCCTCAGCCCAGCTGGACTGCAGCTGTCTGGGCTTGATGATCCACCCTGGCCCTCAGCCTATCTGCTCTTCAACTCTTTCTCAACCCCTGTTGCATGGTCTGTTAGACTTGTTCATCATGTCTATCTGTGCCTCTCTTGCCCTGTCCGTGTTGTTAGTCTGTCTTAGGCAGTTTCTAAGTGAGGTACCTCTGGTTAGTGGAGGGGGGTGGGGGACATACATCCCATCATTGCATTCTGCTTTCGGGGGCTTCCAGCTGCTCGCTAGATATGGTGCCTTGCCTGCCTTTCTTCCTAAATCCCCTTTTCTTTCTTGTCCTTCATGTAGCATTTGTTGACTTCTGGTAGATCATGGGGGTTTTCATCTCTTAGATTTTGTGCGGTAGGCCATCTCTGATCTACAGTCACATAGATGTATGTCTGAGGGGAAAAAGGACTGAAGGCATAGTAGTTCAGTCCCTTTAGTCATCCAACCGACCAGGATCAAGTCTAAGGTTTTGTGTGTGATCAGTTGTGCTCCGATACAGTTCACCTTCACTATTTCCTGGTCGATTTGGTATTTTCATTACCTTGTGTGCAAGTGTTCCTGTATCTCACTTGAAAACCTACTCGTGATTCTTATGTTCATAATATAAGCACTTTCTCATTATTTCTTCCTCTTTCTCCTCATTTGTGCCAAGAGTGGTGGTTAATGAGCCATTGGTTGTTAGCTCTTCACTACTTCAAAGCTATAAAATGAAATATTAGAAACCCCCCCTCCATTAACTTTGGTGTTAGACAAAAACTCCAGCATTTTCATTAAAGCTGACACAGGTTTAACATTAGTTAAGCATTACTATGCCATGGCATAGTCCCTTCGTAGTGTATGCTCTCGATTTGCTTTTTCATGCTTTCATTTAAAGATATTTCTATACTTCTCATTGTTTATTCCTTGTAACCACACTTGAAACTTCCTGACAGATTAAAATTTTGTGAATAACTGGCACTCAAACCTGGACCTTTGCTCTTTGCAGCCAAGTGCTCTACTGACAGTTACCAAAGCACAACTCTAGACCCACCCTCGCAAACTCATGTACTTTGACCTGTACCTCATTTCGTGCCTTCCAAACTACATATGCTATGAGCATTAACACACCTTTATCAGTGCAACAAATGTGTTCAAGCATTTTCAAAAGCAAAGCATACAGTGTTGTCTGACTTAGTTGTGTGTAGTGTGCATGTTTTAGTAGCAGCAGGAGTGCATCCTATTTAGTAGGACTGTACAGCTGACGTAGATTGTGATAAGTATTGTTACCTACTCCGTATGGTAAGAGTTTTTAATAATGTTAAAATAATCAACTTTCAGGACCAACTTCGAAGCAACACCACCACCAATCCTTATTGATAATGGTTTGGCTGTATTGGAAAATGAAAAGATTGAACGGCATATCATGAAGAATGTTCCTGGTGGCCATAATTTGTTCGTTCAGGATAAAGAAGTAGCTACATTAATAGAGAACCTCTACAGTGTAAGTATAACTAACCCATTACAAGATTCTTTGCATGTTGGATCTAATGTCATGAGGTGGCACAGAAAATAACCATAATGAATTCAGGAACATGATAGTATACCTCTTTCTTGTTTAATCTGTTCCCATATGTTCTCCCCAAGGTGCACTTACGTTGAAAATATATGTATCTGATATTTTTGTGGTATCTCTTTCAGTGTTGCGTGCTTACATTTCCGTTTCTGGAACGATTTCTTTTTCAAAACATTAAATTTTCTTCAAAACACATGCTTTGGTAGAAAGTCTCTAAACTGTTGAATTTGTAAGCTGTTTGTTACTACAGTACGAAGTAGATAGAGGCGGCATGTTATTAAAGTGGTGGTGCTAAGAAAATGTAAACATTTCTTTAAAAAGTTTAATAGCCACAATTAGTAAGGTAGAACTGAGCTTTCACATGTAAAAACAAGTGCTGTATGTTAAGGAAAGATTTGGTAATAGACTCAGGTTTTGTATTTTGCCACAAACATTAACTTCTAAAAAACTGGCTTTGGAGAAAAAAACATAACTGACATTCTAATCATGCAATCAGTCAGAAAATTTTATTGTAAGGTCCTAAAAATGTTGTTTAAGATTTTATTATTTACAAAGTTTGGAATGTCCATCTTGAGCATATAATTCTTTCACATTTCATGTTTTCCCATGAAGACATTTCCTGAGTAAAACAAGATTTGTAAGATATGTGAATGTGGCTTTAATTGCATTCATAACACATTCTGATAGTGAGTGCTGCTGTGACAGGTTTCATTTATTGTGTTGTAACGTAAGTCGTTTGGGCACAGATTATGCACTGGTCTTTGGATAGCTAGTGAAACTAAATTGCCCATGCAGCTTGCATCTTTGCCTCTAAGTTGTTTGTAATTTTCCTAATAACTCTCCCATAATGTAACTGAAGGGAATGAATTTCCTTAAGAGTAAATCTGCTTTTTTCTCTTAATTGTTTTCCACTCTTAAGTGGTGCTCATTTCTTCTCCTTTAGCAAGTGATGAAACTTGCCACAGTCTCCTTTGGATTGGCACACACATTCCACATATACTCCACATATTGGAGTATTGTACAGTTTATATTTGAAAGAAGAAGAGTGCATATTACTATTATGGAGTAAGAGTTAAAAAATTTGTACTTGTGATCAACAAAATGTTTCAAGTGAAATATATTGTTGTTTTTCAGGACATTAAAAAAATAAAATTTCAGTTCTTTTAACCAGAAGGGTTGACAATAGTAGGAATATGTACTGATGTAAATTTTAATTTAAAGTAGTTGTTCCTTTTTTTAAGAAAACTTTTTTCTTTGTTAAAACAGAAATTGAAGCTGATGCTAATTAAGAAAGATTCAACGAGCACCCACAGTCTCCTATCACATCTTCGCAAGATCAATGACCATTTGGCTCGTAAGGGTTCTCGCTTCCTCACAGGTGATACGATGTGCTGCTTTGACTGTGAACTCATGCCTCGACTGCAGCATATTAGGGTTGCAGGTATGTTGATTTTCTTTTTACCTACCTGAAAACTTGGCAGTGGGTACATGGATGACATTTATTTAGTCATTCTCTCAGATGTTAGTACTTAAAAGTAAAAGATTACAATATTAAAGAAGAAAAGGCCTGTAGTGTGCAACGAGAGTGGCATTGTCAACGTGGTATACTCCTTCATTCTGAAGTGAAAGTATTTTTCACATTTATCTTTAAAAATCATGGGTATATTTTTATCTTCTGTGTTTGCCATGAACATACTTGTATATTCCATAAAGCATGGGTGCCAAAGTGTTGCAGAATATGCAGTGGCCATACACCAGGAGATACTTCATATGAAATTAAAATATCCTGCAAATAAAACAGTTTTGTCAAGTAACTCTGACAGTTAGCTTCCCCTCCTGCACCACCAAAAGGTCAGCAGGTACACTGTACCAGTTGCCGTGCTGTCAGTAATCAGTGGCACGTACTCCCGGTAATCAGTGGCTCGTACTCCCAAGCATCAGTTGCCTCCATTAGACAGTGAAACAACTTTTTTTTTTTAAATGCCATGAATATGACATTGCCATTAAATAAATTGGTAAAAGTACATACTGTAAATGTGCATTGCCTCATAGAATGCTCAGTTCAATCCAAAAGCAGGCATGAAACACTTGGCAAATTCTGGCAGTAACAAGAAATATCTTTTATTTCTTTTTGTAAATTGATAACTTTTAACTGTGCTTTGGCAATGGACATACAAGTTATATTCATAAATTAACATCCAACTGGCAGTTAAAATAAATATTTTGATTGCAAATACTATCTGTATTTAAACGTTGACATTACTTCTCCAGTTGCCATCCAAATTCAAACATTTGTCATACCATGACTTGATCCATTCATCAAAAAACATTGCTGCCTGGTGCTTCACCCAGTTGTTGACAGCATCCTTTTAGATCATCATCAGTCATGAAGTACCGAGCAGCCAGCTAGGCCTTCATTTTGGGAAGTAGGTGAAAATCAATTGGTAGTAAGACTGAACTATGGGGAGGATGTTGAGAAAAATGTCCCAGCCGAAAATTCTACGTTTTTCCTTCGTTCAGTACGCAGTATTGGGAATCGCAGCGTCGTGAAGAATGATTCCCGCAGTATCATACTACGCCATTTGTTTTAGGTTGACCTTCTTTGGAGTTTTGTAAGAGCCTCATGGTAAACATGTTAGCATACTATTCTCACATTTCACTATTGTGAGATGTGTTGTCATAATTACTTTGTGGTCTCAAGAAATTGTAACCGTCATTTTGTAAGTGGACAGTGTCTGCTCAACCACTTTCACCGTGCGCATGTGTGTGCCAATTTTCTGCACCACACTCACAACCCCACACCCCACATCACCCAGTCGATAAGTCTTAGTGGCGTTGATGCTTCCTGCTTCCAATATCAAATTACAAATGTACCTGGCAGCAGATTCAAAAAGTCATCTGCTGCCTTCATACTGACAAATGCAGCAGAGTGCTGACTGTCACAATGTAACCTTCATAGTCTCCTCCTCTGATCATGCAAATGCCATGAACCTACAAGCATTCATTCATTTTAAATAGCCAATTAGAGGTCAATTCGTGATAAGCCCTCGTATATTTCATATAGAGAATTTAAGTTTTCAGGAAATCGCCTTAATTATTTTTTCATGTGCATGTTATTGATTATACAAAATGGTGTCGGCTGAAAGCTTCAGAGTTCATTGTATTCAGGAAAAAATTGTACTATATCTGCTTGAAGTGGGAGAACAATATAGGTGATTACTTTATAAGCAGATAAACTCAATACCTTGTTATTACTGTGTGTGTTACAATTGTCTCTCAGGACAGCAAACAGTCACAAGTGAAGCTATAAACTAAAATTTTTGTTGCAGGGAAATACTTTACAGATTTTGAAATTCCAATGGAACTGACAGCACTGTGGCGCTATATGTACCATATGTATCAGTTGGATGCATTTACACAGAGCTGCCCAGCTGACCAAGACATTATAAATTACTACAAGCAGCATAAAGTGGAAACCAATAAGCCTGGAGTAAGTACTTTTTAGTACGTACCTTTTTCTTAACTCTGCTGGCAGTGGTGGTGGTAAACTTAAATTTATATTGGAAGTTAGCATAATTTTCTTTTTCAGAAATGCTTTTCTTGCTTTTGGAAGCCACCATTCTATTTCTTCTTCTGGTGGTGTTGTCAGTTTGCTCTCCAAAGAACAAAACTCATCTAGTGTCAATTTCCTAATATGATTCCTTCAACAGTGGCTGATGTAATAAATTTAAGTTACATTACTCTTGTTTTACTTCACTGATGGAAATTGTCCACTTCTGTTAATATTTATCCTATAACCTCTTTCCAAGATATTAACCGTTCTGCAAAAACTGAGTTTCCATGTCCTTTGCAGATTAATATGGGGACATGTTCACACATTTCTCCGGAACCGAAATTGATCTTCCCCTGAGACAGTTTCTAGCAATCCTCACAGCTTTCTGTAAATTTTAGTAAATTTCAATCAAGACTTCTTAACTAATGGTTCAGTAATAAATAAATCTGTGAGCACCTGCCCTCTTTGAAATTAGAATTCGTACTATCTTCTTGAAGTTTGAGATTCACCTGTCTCACTTATGACAAAATTGCTGATTTGTTTGTTTACGCAAATTTTTTATGTGATCAGACCCATGTAACTTCAATGCTCCTCTTCCACTGGATTCTGTTTCCTGTTTTCCTTCACAAATCGCCTGCTATGCCAATTTGCAGCATGTTCTTATGGATTCCATCTCTCCACCTTTTCTTGGGTCTGCCTATTGGCCTTCTTCCACAGGGAGTAAAAATCCCTGATTTCAAATACCATCAGTGTTTGTCAGTGTGACATGCTATGCCCATACAAACAGTTCAGTTCTCATGAGGCCTAAAATGTTACATCTGCTTTAGACCCCATACAGCTCACAATTATGCTGGATCCTACATCCCATGGTGATCTTATCTTGTACCAGACCATATATCTTCCTTGAAGACTTTCTGCTCAAAAAGACTAGTCTTTCCTGGCACACCATATAACCCAATGGGTTAAGTGTTGTGTACAGCTGGAGTCTTGCGGCTGCCCAACTTAAAAAGGTGACTCAGACTGAAGTATTATCAGTTCGTGGCTTGGATTCTCTTTTAGTTCTGCCTCAGATGAAGCATCTTCTATAAAGTCAGGTGTTTCATTCACCCATAAGAAGACTGAGGTTGCTCATTGCTACTGCCACACTTGCTTATCCCCATTGGTTCTTCCATTGTTCTGGACAATGGTGATGTCATCGACAAATGCAAGATGAGTGATTTTCTCACCCTCTACCTCAATCACTTTGAAATTCTTGTGGAAAGCTTTCCTCATTATCCATCTGGGGTTCAGTCTCAACAATACTGGTGACACACCATCTCCTTGCATCAACCCATTGTTTATGTTGAAGCTCCTTGATTTCACAAGCTTCACTTCACCTTTCGAATTGGTGATGCAAACTTGAACTAGGCTGAAGAGTTTCTTGGGTATTCCAAAGTCGTTCTGACAATTCATTTAGCTCCCTCAGTGGATGCACTCATACACGTTCTTAAAATCTATGAAGTGCATATGAAGGTATTTGGCATATTCCCATATCTTATCAGTGAGCTGCTGATGTACATACATGTTGTCAAGAGTTGAACAGTCCTTTCTAAAACTGTCCTGATATTCATCACTTCCTCTGCAAATGGCTTAATTCTATTCAGGATACAGCTGGACAAAATCTTGCAGCAGATATTAAAGAGGGCAATATCTTCGTAGTTGTGCAGTCCATTTTGTCACCTTTCTTGTTTATAGGGGAAATAACTGCTGTTTTTCAATTCTCTGGGATTCCATCAACAATCCATGTCCTCCAGATTAGTTGCTGAATTCTCATAATCTTCTCTTGGGCTTTTGTTCCTTTTCAGCTTTACTACATTTCTTTATTTTTTTCCAGTGTAGATGGTGAATAATCAAAATCCAATGTCAGGAGGTTGAAATTTGAACAGATCTTTTTCATCACACATGCCATAGTCAGGTGGAATAATACCTTTGTTGTTTGCGGTTCTCCCTAAAATATCAGTCGTTGTAAGGGAGGGTTGTCTACTCCAGGTGCTTTGTCCTGAGTCATGTCATTCAGTGCTTTGCTGTCAATTCTTACTGCAACATGCCTTCCTTCTCCTGTCACTAATATTTTCTTCAAGCTTATGTATATCCCTTCCTCATAAGTATTGAAGCTAGATGCTGTTTCTTGTTCATAAAGCCATATGGTTTCTCATTTTTGCAAATTATTTTGCCAGTCCCGCAGGTTTGCTCTCGCTAAAAGTATTATACATGTGATTACATAATTTTTTTCGCCACTGCATTATATCCCCAGTGATATTCCTGGTGAGTACATGCTTGGCCACCTTGGGGCCCCAGCCATTGCAGTGCTACTTCCCTTTGTGCTGTAGGTCTGTCTTTCTCCTATTCCTTTCGTACTCTCTGCATTTCCATTTGATGGTATCCTTGGTGCTGATTGTGCTTGGACCTGGTTTGTGTTTTTGACAGTAGTTTCCTTACCTTCTGGCCTTTTACAGCTTTCCACTATTGATTATATGGTTCCCTTGTTGATCTTGACCTACTTGTTTTCTAAGTTTTACAGAAGTGTGGATCGTGTAGGGAAGGTTGCCCAGTGTGGCAAATATTCCACTGTTTTGTGCCTTTCTGTCCTTACATTCTTCGGTCCTGCAATGGTACTACGCCCAAAACCCAGCATGGTAACCATTCCACCATGGAGAGGGGGCATCGTCAAGTACCTGCACAGTGGTGGCCCCCTGACCATGCAAGAGTCACACTGTTAGTGCCTTAGCTGGAAACTTCTCACTCAAGCCAGGAAGTTCATGGCCATCATGGCTAGGGCACAGGAACTCTGGGAAGTGGTTTACTAGACAGGTAACTGTTGCTGTGGCTGGTTGGCATCTGTTGGGAGACCTGCCATTCAGAGTAGGTGGTACCATGGTGGAAGAAACGCACATGAAGTGAATTACTCTTTCCCACTGGTGGCCGCACAGGACCCCAAAATATCCCCTTTACTTGCTACGCCATGGGACGCACATATGGTTCAGACCAAGCAACTAATACTCCCACCAATACTTTGTTCGTTCCAGAATGGACAGGAATTATTTTTGATTACAAGCCATTGTTCTTCATTGAACACCTCAAGGACTGGTTTGCGGAAGCAGCAGTGATTTCAAAAATGAAAGGTGGCTCCATTCCGCTTAAAACTGCCTCCCCTATTTAGTCTGGGCAATGCTCACCTACAACAAGCTGGGTGACATTCCTGGCACTGTAACACTCTATAATATTGTGAATGTGATGTAGGGTACCACTTTCCACTGAGACCTCATTTTACCGACTGATGGCAAGTTGCATGCTAGTGTAGAGTTATGAGGTGTCCGTTGTGTCCAGTGGAGCCTTCATCTTGACCATTGAAGTCAACTTGGTGCCTGAGGAGGTTGAGGTGATGGCATATTGCTGTGATGTCTAGCCATGCATTCCTTCTCCCATGCAATGCTACAAATGCATATGATCTGAATATGCAGCTTCACATTGTAATGCCAGCCCAGTCTGTAAGGATTGTGGCCGTCAAAAAATTGCAGAAGAGTGCTCCTTATATCCCTCCCACCCATTTGTGTTGACTGGTAGAAGCACCATTCCACCTTTCCCCCTGTACCATTTTCATACAGGAAAAGAAAATTCAGGATAACAAGAACTTTGACCACCTCACATAACAAGAGGTCAGGAAAAAATATGGTCACCTACCCCCAACACATATGATGTGTGGTGCTGCTAGGACTCCTCATTCTCTTCAGTGATTGTACCATTGCCCTCCATGTCTTCTACATCTGGCCTTCGGGGCTGCTAGACTACACCAGCTCCCTTAGCAGGTGTAGTCTAGCAACGCTGAGAGTGGGGGTCGTCATCCTACAGTAGCTTACTGGCTAGTCACAAACCCTGTTTCTCCTGTCTGGCACCTGTAGTTGTGTTCTTGTTACCCTCGCTCCATGAAGGACATGGCCACGCAGACATGCAACCTCCAATTCGACTCCGAGGTTGTGAAATCAGTTACCCAGTGTCAAGGCAGCATCACCATCCCCCCCCCCCCCCCCCTTTCCCGTCCTGCTCTGCAACAAACCATCAAACTCTCACCAGCTACACAACCAGTAGGCAGGAAAGAATAAGAGTAGTAGTCCTATGAAGACTCCCTCTGTCCCTCCAGTCAAACCACACCAGAGTCTTCCTCTAACCAGAAAGGCTCAAAGAAGTCCACCAAAGGCAAATGTCTTCTCCGTCGCCAACTCGAAGGTACTGTTCGATCGTGTTACCACACGGTACCACTGCCTCCATGGACTGACCGCACAAGCAAGTCGATGCGTCTGTGGATCCATGGAGCAGGATCCTCCTGCTTCTGTGCACTATAGTAGCAACTCTACATCGGCTGTTGCTCGGAGACTGCAGAGTTGACACCCCTGCGTCTCTTCCTCCATGACTGTTCTCCAATGGAACCTCCATGGTCTTAGGTCCCACAAAGAGGATTTATGGCTGCTTTTATCATCTCAGCATCCCCTTGTACTCTGCCTTCAGGAAACGAAATTGCATACTCACGACCACTTTGAGCTTCCACATTACTTAACGATTCATTTTGACCTTCCCCCTGAGGTCAGCATTCCATCTTGTGGGGGGCATCATGCTTGTCATATGGGATGACATTCATAGTCAATCCATCTCCCTGACTACCAATTTTCAAGCTGTTGCAGTGTGCCTCTTCCTTCCACACCTGACTTTTCCCCTCTGTACCATTTATGTACGTCCGTCATTCGATGTCACCAGGGCAGACTTTCTTCAGCTTATTTGGAAGCTACCTCACCCATTTTTGCTACTCAGTGACTTTAATGCGCATCACCACCTTTGGGGGTTCTCTTGGGACCTGTCAGAGATGCCCACTTGGCTGACCTTCTTAACCAACTTAATCTCTTGTGCCTTAACACTGGAGCACCCAATTTCCTTTCTGACTCCTCACACACCTATTCCCATTTGTACCTATCCTTTTGCATTGCTCAGCTTGCCCATTGTGTTGAGTAGTCTGTTCTTTCTGACACCTACTCGAGCGATCATTTCCCGTGTGCTCTCCGTCTGATTCCTACCCCATCCGCATGCACACCCAAATGGCAGCTTACTAAGGCTGACTGGCAGTTTTACTCCTCCCTGGCGACCTTCGGAGAACAAGATTTCCCCAGTTGTGGTGACCAGATGGACTATTTCACCAACGTTATCCTTACTGCTGCAGAATGTTCCATTCCTCACACTTCCTTACCACATTGTGTCCCAGTCACTTGGTGTACTGAGGCATGGAGAAGTACTCTACGCGTTTTTAACCACCACCTTACGCTGGCAAACTGCATTTATTGTAAACAGATTCGAGCAATGTGTCTTAGAGTGCATGCCACAATGCAATTTGCGCACGGAGATGTGCTTGCCGCATTTTTAACAGTCATCCTACAGCGGCAAAATGCATTCATTATAAAGTGATGCATGCAAAGTGTCGTTGTGTTCTTCAGGAGAGCTAATAAGCTAGCTGGATTTCCTTCACTAGTAATTGTAACAGTTCCACCCTTCCTCTGTCATGTGCGCCAACCTCAGACAGCTTCCTGGGAACCAGATCCATTCCCCTATTTCTGGCCTCACAGTAGTAGACTGGTGTTGTGGATCCTATTGTTATCTCCAACACCTTGGGCTGCAATTTTGCATTAGTTTCGAGCTCCTCCCACTATCGCCCTACCTTCCTCGAGCGGAAACGAGTGGAGGAGGCCAATGTGATAACCTTCTCTTCTCCGAATCGTCAGTGCTACAATGCCGACTTTACTATAAGGGAGCTCGATCATGCTCTCAGTTCATTCCGATCCTCCGCCCCAGGGCTGGACACCATTCCACATTCAGATGTGCGAGCACACTTTCTGCTTAAATGTACAACAGCATCTGGGCAGAGGGCACATTCCCAGATGCTGGTATGAAGCATCTGTCATAATCATACCTAAGCCCGGTAAGGACAAAACTCTTCCTTCTAGCTACTGCCCCATCTCTGCTGAGTTTGCTAGTTGATGGAACATATCATTCATGCCCAGCTGGTATGGTGGCTAGAGTCTCCCAATTTACTGATGAATGCACAGCGTGGATTTAGAGCATGGCGTTCTGCAGTTGACAATGTTTACTTTGTCCACCCAGACTGTGGCAGTGTTCATCAATATGGATAAGGCCTAAAACACCTGCTGGAGAACAGGTATCCTCCATACTTGTTACCCATGGGGGCTTCCGTGGGCACATGCCCTGTTTCCTTCAGGCATTTTTTAAGATTGAGTTTCCAAGGTGTGTGTGGGTTCTGCCTTTTCAGACACCTTTACCCAGGAAAACGGTGTGCCTCAGGGTTCCGTCCTGAGTGTCATCCTCTTTATCACCATTAATCGTATCGTGGCTGTTCCCACCGAGCATCTCCAACTCCCTGTTTGTTGACGATTTTGCCATCTATTGCAGTTCTCCATGGACCTGTCTCGCTGAGCGGCATCTTCAGTGATGTCTTGCTCATCTTTGCTCCTGTAGCATCAACAATGGCTTTAGCTTTTCCACTGACAAAACCATCTGTACGAATTTCTGACGATGCAAGTGGTTTCTCCCACCATCTTGTTCCCCTGCGGGTACAGGGGTTAGAATAGGCCCGAGGTATTCCTGCCCATCGTAAGAGATGACTAAAAGGAGTTTCTCACATTTCGGCCTTTATGTGATGGTCCCCTGTAGGTTTTGACATCCGTCCTTCTAAATTTTCCTGAAGTGCGAGCCAATTGGGGAAGTTCGGAGAAGGGCGCCTTACATAGTGCATAGTGACCATTATGCGCTGAGACCTCTCACGCCTATTGCCGATGTGGATCTACACTTCTGCTCATTCTCCAGCTGTTGGGCAAGGTCACCCTCCTGGGTGCGTTTCCTCCATCCACTGGCAGTATCGCTTTCTGCACTGATGATGATAATGGACTACTTTGCTAATTTGCACCTGACATCCAGCACGGTAGCCAGTCCGTTGTGGCGCCACCATGTACCCTGTTGGATGTAGCCGCCTGACCACACAGGGATCGCTCTGCTGATGCCTGCGCCGTTAACTCCCTACATATGCCAAAGAGTAGATGCCCGTCACAATGGGGCATCGGGACTCCTGGCAATTATAATCCTGCCAGGTGGCCTTTGCGGTGGCTGCGTGTCACCCGGTGGCTGCCCCCCCCCCCCCCCCCCCCCCCCTGGCCACACCATGGAAGGAACGCCAGGCTAAGGGTGGCAGTGGAGCTTATTCACCCTGGTACATCGTATGTAAGAGAGTTGATGGGGAATCTTTCTTGTGAATGAAACCTCAGTTTTTTCTGGTTCATTTAGAGGACAAGTTTGGGGAGGTGGAGGGCTTGTCCAAAATGCGGTCAGGATCAATCTTGATGAAAACAGCTTCCTCTGCCCAGTCACGGGCACTACTCACCTGTGACAAGCTGGGGGATGTTTGTTTCGATCACGCCCCATAAGAGTTAAAATATCGTCCAGGGTATCATATTTCACAGGGGGACCTTCTTTTGCAGTCTGACGATAAGCTGCGCGCCAATTTAGAGTGGTGAGATGTCCATTTCGTCCAGCATGTCCACCAGGGTCCGAGGGATAATCAGTTTGCCACCGGTGCCTTCATCTTGGCCTTTGAGGGTGACAAATTATCAGAAGGTCAAGGTGATGGTCTACCACTGTGAAGTAAAGCCATATATCCCTCCCCCGAAGCAGTGCTTCATTGCTGGAAGTTCGGTCATATGTCTTCCCGCTGTACGTCGACTGCAGAGAGCACCATTTGCCTTGCTCACCAGACTGCAGCATTCTCCAGAAAGAAAGAAAAACAATGGAATACAAGACCCAGGACCGACTGACTTACACTGAGGGGAAGAGAAAATATGAGAGGCTACATTCTGTGCATATGACGTCAATCTACGCCGCTGCTACAACGGTTCTACCATCATCCGCTCCGCCACGTACAGTTGGCTCTTGAGTCGTCAGACTCCACCTGCCCCCTTGATGGTGAGGGCCACTTCCCTCCCTGTTGGTCCCACATAGCCTACTTCAGGAGCACCCCCCTCCCACCCCCCCAACAATCGGGAACATCAGTCCCCACAACTCAGCCAGAGAAGCATAAGTCTTCTTCAGCTCCTCTCGCCAGTAAGGGATCTCTTGGGTCACTCCTTTCACAGGTTCCTACCAGTAGCAAAGCTGACACCTGCCAGTGGCTGAAGCACTGGTCGTAGGGCTTCACGGTCCTCCTCAGTCCCTGAGATTGGCTAGGAGGGCTCCATTGATTCAGACAAACCTAAGGAGCAGTGAGAGAAACCTAAAAAGTAAAAGACCCCCCCCCCCCCCCCCAAGAACCATGGCACTGCTGTGGCACCCACACCACCACCACCACCACCACCACCACCACCTACAAGCTGTGTCTGAGGATGAGGTGGAGATTGTGGCATCTGCTGAGGACCTAGATCTTGTTGGGCCCTCACACAATGGATGTTGCTCGTAAAGGTACTCATCTGTTGGCAGCAGGTGACCCTGCCTTCCCAGTCTCAAGATCACGTAATCCTCCAGTGGTATTGCAGTGTTATTTTTCACCACCTGGCTGAGCTACAGCAACTGTTAAGCGTTACACCTGCTTTTTGTATTGCCCCTCAGGAAACCCGGTTCCCGGAAATGCGGACCTCCTGCCATCTAAGGCTATATGGGATATTACAAGAACCGTAGTGACTATTATAGTGTGTCAGGTGGAGTTGGTGTCTGTCCAGAACTTGGTATGCAGTGAACCTGTACCCCTTCAAACCTCCCATGTAGCTGTGGCTCTCAGGATAAGGATGAAGAAGACATAACTGTCTGCAATGTGCAGATGGTGTAGTACCCCTAAATGTAATGGCTGCACCGATTGATCATCTTCCTAAATCTTTCCTACTTTTGGTAAATTTTAACGTGCATAACCCCTTGTGCAGTGGTGCCGTGCGTATTGGACGAGGTAGAGGGTCGAAAATTTACTGTCTAAACTTGACCTCTGCCTCTTAAATACAGGTGCCCCACACATTTCAGTGTGGCACATGGCACATATTCGGCCATTGATCTCTTTGTTTGCAGAGCTGGCCTTCTCCCATCTATGCACTGGAGAGCACATGATGACCTGTGTGTTAGTGACCACTTCCCCATATTCCTTTCACTGGCCAGATGGGCTTTAAACAAGGCAGACTGGGAAGCCTTTACCTCTGCTGTCACTGCTGGATGTCCCCCACATGATGCAATTAATGTTGTCGTTGAGCAGGTCACTACAATGATCATTTCTGTGGCGGAAAATGAGATTCCTCATTCTTTAGGGTGCCCCTGGCAAGACACTCCTTTTGTGGTCGCCAGAAGTCGCGTTATAAGTGGCACCCTTCCTTAGAGCACTTCACTTCATAGCCTTTAAGCTGCTCCGTGCCTGCGTTCACCAGCTTATAAAACTATGGAAACAGTGTTGAGAGAGGTATGTGTCGACCATTGGGTGCCGTACATCACCTTCCCAGTCTGGACGAAGATCAGACGTCTTTGTGTTCAGACCCCAACAGGACTCCCTGGCATTAAAATCAAAGGCACATTATCTACCAATGCAAATGCGATTGCTCGAGCGCTTTTTGTCCGACCCTTTCGCATCCTCAAACGGCAGACGGAAAGGAAAGTCCTCTCGTTGACAACACGCCGCAGTGAACCCTATAACGCACCATTTACGGAGTGGGAGCTCATCAGCGCCCTTGCACATAGCCCTGACACAGCTCCTGAGCCTATTCGGATTCACAGTCAGATGATTAAACATATCTCGTCTGAATACGAGCAACATCTCATCTTCAACCGGATCTGCTGCAATGACATTTTTTCCATCACAGTGGCAGGAGAGCACCGTTGTTCCAGTTCTCAAACCCGGTCAAAACCCACTCAATGTAGATAGCTACTGGCCCATCAGCCTCACCAACTTTTTGTAAGCTGCTAGAACATATGGTGTCAGCGGTGGGGTTTGTTCCTGGAGTCACGTGACCTACCGGCACCATGTCAGGGTGGTTTCCGCCAGGGTCGCTGTACCTGTGATAATTTTGTCTCTTTAGAGTCTGCCATCCAAACAGCCTTTTTTGGACGCCAGCATCTTGTTGCCGTTGACGTCATATCCTTGCCACATTGTAGGGCCCGCTCCTGATTTTTATCCGAAACTTCCTGTCGCTCCAACTTCTCGTGTCCAAGTCAGTGCCTCCCCTAATTTCCCTGTATTCAGGAGAATGGCATTCTGCAGGGCTCTGTATGGAGTCTCTCTCTCTCTCTCTCTCTCTCTCTCTCTCTCTCTCTCTCTAGTGGCTAGTAAGTCTAACAGCGGCTGTAGGGCTGCTGGTCTCACCTTCACTGTATGCGAATGACTTGCATTTCGTACTGCTCCTCCAGTACTGATGTTGCTGTGCAGCACCTACAGCGAGCCATTCACAAGGTGCAGTCGTGGGCTCTAGCCAATGGGTACCAGTTTTCAGCCGCAAAGTCTGTCATGAATTTCGGTCAGTGTCACACCGTTCATCCAGAACCAGAACTTTACCTTAATGATGATCCACTCACTGTAGTGGAGGCGTGTCGATTCTGAGGACTGGTTTTAGATGCCCAATTGACTTGGCTTCCTAACCTTCGTCAGCTTAAGTGGAAGTGCTGGCAGCACCTCACCAGTGCTCTCCACTGCCTGAGCAACACCAACTAATTCTATCTACAAGAGTTTTTATTAGATTTATTATTCCAATAATTGTTATAGTCCTTGCAACAACATTCTCAAAGAAATTAATCAATGATCAAGAAAAAAGATCCCCATTTGAATGTGGGTTCGATCCAAAAAGATCAGCACGAATACCATTCTCCCTAAGATTCTTCCTAATCGCAGCAACACCAACTGGGGTGCAGATCGCTCTATGCTGGTGCAGCTCTAGAGAGCCTTTGTTCAATCCCGCCTTTACTTGGTAGTCTGGTTAATGGTTTCGAGGTGCCCTCAGCATTGCGTTTACTCAAGCCATTGCACCACTGTGGCATTCGCCAAGTGACCGGATCTTTTATAGAGAGTCCGGTGGCCAGTGTCCTGGTGAAGGCTGGAGTCCCTCCATTGAAGGCACAACTGCTCACTAGTGATTTTGCACACATTCATAGATCTCCTGCGCATCCAAATTACACTCTTTTCCCAACCACAGTGATTCATCTCCTGCATCAGCGGCCCGGGTCAGGGCTTAAGATTGCGGTTCGTGTCCGCTCCCTTCTGTCGGAACTGGGGTCCTCCCAGTTACCACCTGTCCTTGAGGTCCATTCACGATCACCTCCATGCTGTACACCTAGGCTGCAGGTTCTTCTGGACCTTTCACATGGCCCTAAGGACTCCGTTAACCCTACGGCTTTCAACTATCACGTCCTCTCAATTCTCAACATGTACTGGGGCCATGAAGTGGTTTACACGGACAGCTTGATGGCTGATAGCCACATGTATCTTTTGCTCTCGAGCACATCTGCTCGTGCCCTGGCAAGTCATTTCTCCTGTGTACTGACTCCTTAGCAGCCTACAAGCTATCAACCAGAACTACCCTCACCATCCTTTTGTAGCGTCTAGTCTAGAATCCATCTATGCCCTGGAACTGTTCCATCTTTCAGTGGTGTTCATGTGGACCTCAGGTCACGTCGGAATCCCAGGCAATCAATTTGCAGACAGGCTACATGGAAACCACTTTTGGAGATGGGCATCTCAGAAACTGACCGGCATTGTCTTATGCCACAGGGTTTTACGTCTTTGGGAGACGGAATGGCATAACAGTACACACAATAAACTGGGTCTCATTAAGGAGACTACGAATGTGTGGAAGTCTTCCATGTGGTCCTCTTGCATTGCAGGGAATCAGTTGGCCGCTGCCAGCTCAGTATTGCACATACGTGGCTAACACATGTTTACCTCCTCCGTCGCGAGGACCCACGTCTCCGTCATTGTGGCTACAAATGACGGTCGTCCACCCCTTGCTGGACTGCCCACTTGTAGCCGCGCTGCGGCAGACTTTTAACTTTCACAGCATCCTACCTTCCGTGTTGGGCGACAATGCCTCAACAGCAGCTTTAGTTTTACATTTTATTCGTGAGGGTGGAATTTATCATTCAATCTAAGTTTCAGCACATGTCCTTTTTCCCCTCTGTGTCCTCCACTCCAGTGCTTTTAGTGTGGAGGTTTTAATGTGTTGCAGAGAGGCAGGCTTCTCCTTTTTATTCTCATGGTCAGCCAGCCATGGTAATCTACTCCCTTGTTTTGATCTCTTCTACATGTTTCTTGCGTGTGTCTGGTTTTCTTGTCCTACTTTGTCCATTTTAGTGTTTGTTGCCCATCTATCATTCTTGTGGTTTTCTCCTTTCTTCCAGCTGTGTTTTGTACATCACTATTTTGCTCCCACCCTTGTGGAATTATTTTAAACCAACCAACTTTTCATCTTGGGCCAGTTGCCCTTCCATTCGTTGAAACTACAAAGTTCCTGGGGCTTATGGTCAATAGGAAATTCTCTTGGTCCTCCCATGTATCATACCTGGAAGACCGCTGTATGGGATTCCTCAGTGCCCTACGTGTCCTCAATGGTACTCCTTGGAGTGCCAATCAAATTACCCTCCTCCATTTGTACCGGTCCTTTGTCTGTTCGAAACTCGACTGCGTGCTTTGTTTGTGCACCTGCACGCCCGTCCCTCTTATGCCGTCTCAACACTACCCACCATTGTGGTATCTGTTTGGCCATGGGTGCCTTTTAAACCAACCCGGTTGAGAGTCTGTATGCTGAAGCTGTTGAACTACCCCTGTCCTACTGCCGTGACTTTCTCCTCAGCTGGTATGCGTGCCGTTTGTCTGCCATGCATGGCCACCAATCCTAGGCCGCCGCCTCTGATTCCTGTGATTGTCAATATGGGGCTCATCCCTCTTCTCTGTTACCTCCTGGAGTCTGCTTTCGGCACTTGGACGGTGGCTTAACTTCACACTACCTGCACCTTTCCCAGTGGGTGTGAACCGTTCGCCACCTTGGCTTTGTGAAGTGGCACATGTTAACCTTGGCCTTCATTCACTTCCTAAGGGCACTACTCCAGCCTCAATCTATCGCCTTCAGTTTCATGACCTTCACATAGAACTGTGCACCAGTACCTTGTATACGCTGATGGCTCTCAGATTGCCTGTGGGGTTGGGTGCACATTCGTCATTTACACCCGTGTCTTTAGATATTGGCTTCTGGCACACTCCTCAGTATTTACGGCCGAGCTCTTCACATTGTATCAGGCCACAGAGTAAATCCGGCGACACAGCCTTTCCAATTGCGTCCTCTGCTCAGACTTACTCTGTGCCCTTCAAAGTCTGTGTGTTGTCCACTGCCCCTTCCATTAGTGCATTAGATCCAGGAAAACTGTCAACTGCTCACTCTTGTTGGAGCCAGTGTGATGTTTCTGTGGGTCCCTGGTCATGTTGATCTGCCAGGAAATGAGGCTGGTGCCAAAGCTGCAGTCCTTGTACCTCAGCCCACAAGTACCTATATTCCCTCCAATCTCTTGTGTTGCCATCTGTCAGGAGGTGGTGTCCCTTTGGCATCTCCAATGGTCCTTACTTCACAGGAATAAGCTCCGGCTTAGTAAGCCTCTCCCAGAGGCTTGGACGACCTCCTCTCAGCCCTCGCACCGGGAGGAGATTATTTTAGCTCGCCTGCATATTAGGCATTGCCATTTTAGCCATCGTCATTTGATAAGTGGTGCTACCCCACCACTATGTATGCATTGTACCAAGTTTTAACTGTCCACCACATTGCTGATGGAATGTTCATTTTTTAACCTTTTACGTCCCTGTTTGGGTTTGCCGTGTGTTACCAGCCATTTTAGTAAATGAAGTGCAAGCTGTCAATCGCATCTTACTTTTTATCTGCCAAAGCAATGTTTCAGAGGCTATTTAATTTTGAGTTTTGTACCTCCGTTTCTGTATGGTGTCTTCTTAGCCCTTTTTCTGTGTGCCTGTTTTAGCTGTCTTCCACTATGTAAATTCGGAATGACTGATACTAGTTTTTTTAACTCCTCTCTGTCTTCATGTTCTATAGTTCTGACTTAGGTGCATATGACCAGTTGTTTTTGCATCCTAAAGCAAAGCAAAATGAAACCAAACCTACTGTTTCCTTAAAGCCCCCTTTGAGCATCGATTCACTTCCCATTGGGAAGTTAGTCCCCAACCCCTAGCCACAGAAGTGATGTTCTCCTCAGACATCCCTTACCAGGAAGGACCCCCTTGGGACAATTGCTTCCCAGAACTCTGCTAACCTACAACTGGATGTCAGCTATTGGCTGCAGGAGCCACAGGTTGCAGGCAGTATGACTTCGGGTTCCTCTTCTTTCCTAGAACCTGGAGCGGACAATTCCTCATAGGTGCCCTCTAAGGACAAGTAGTAGGCTACCAAAAAGGGGGTGGCCCCTGTGCTATCAGACACCACGTTTGCTGCTGGATCAGAGGCAGTGAACAGACCACCCCCCCCCCCCCCCCCCACACACACACACACACACACACACACACACACACACACACACACACACACACACACACACTGGTTTGGAACAAAACTGAATTGACAGTGTATCAAGAAGAGGGAGAGCAGGTGACCATGAGGCATGCCCTGCCTCCTTGGTCCCATCATGGGATACTGATAACATAATCTTCCTGCAGTGGAACTGCATGTTTTTCCACTGCTTGGCTGAGCTACATCATTTTTTAATCTCTCTCCAAGATACTTGTTCCTCAGCAATGTGGGCCCCTACCCTCCATGGCTTTTGGGGCTACTTTAAGAATCACACTGACTGTGAAAGAGCATTGGGTGACGTGTGCACCCAGAACACAGTCTGCCCTGTTTCCTCAGCTCACCCCACCCTCCCTACTTTTGGGGTGACTTAAATGACTGCAAACTTTTGTGGGGTGGAACTGCCTGTGGTATAACTGTTGAAAACTTGCTCGGTGCCTCTAAAATACTGGTTTCCCCACACACTTTGAGGTGAGGTGGCAGATAGGTCTTCTTTGGCCATGGACCATTGACCTTCCCATTTGCAGTTGTCTTCTCCCCTCCATCCATTGGAGGTCCATGATGACCTGTGTGGCAGTAATCATTTCTGATCATTTTGACCTTCCCTTAGTGTCATCCATCTGGTTGTACACAAAGATGGGCTCTCTCCAAAGCTGACTGGTATGCTTTCACCACTGCCATCGCCATTTACTTCCTGCCACATGAAGGCATCGATTAGTTGTCCAGAGCAGAACTACAGCCATTCCATCTATTTGCAACTGACCCAGCTAGCCCCTCTTCCTTGAGTCCTTCCCGTCAGAAGACAGTACATCAGTGTACAGCCCCCATCCCCTCCACCATAAGCAACATCTGTCAGTGGAATACCCCATAAAACTAAACAAGAATGCTGGAAGCAACATGTTGCTATCATTTGTCCAAGTAAATGTCCTTCACAGGTTTGCATGAAGATTAAACACCTCTATGAATATGAGAAGGGTGCACCTGGTTTATCAGTGAATGGTGATATCTAAACCGATCTAGACACTGTTGCTAGACATTTTGCTTTTCATTATGCGTTTCATTATGCTTGAGCCTCTGCATCTAAGAACTGTCGGCTTTCATTTTGTGTCCTCAAACAGGGAGTAGAGGGACTTCCTTTGCTGCACGGCATATGGAACCTTGCTGTACCCTGTTCAGTTAGTGGGCATTTTTCAGTGCCCTCCACCTTTGCCCAGACATAGCTCCATGTCTAGACCATATCCACAGCCAAATGTTCAAGCACTTATCATTGGATTGCCAGCATCACATCCTTACTGTTTTTAACTGTATCTGGGGTGATGGTAAGTCCCTGAGTCGGTGGCAAGAAAGTTTGATAGTCCCAGTACTGAAAGTGTGTAAACACCACCACCACCACCACCACCCAGTTAGCGCCACTGATGTTCTCGATAAGTTGCTCACACATGGTGAGCCGACAGCTATGTTAGTACAGAGAGTATCGGGATTTGGCTCTCTGCCCCAGAGAGGTTTTCGCATAGGCCGTTCTTCTGTTGACAGTTTGGTCTGCATGGAGTCGGCTATCCAGTCAGCTTATGACATGACACACCACCACATCCTCATTACCTTCCATTTCCGTGCTGAGCATCCCTATCTTTCTCGTCGCTATTAATGGACTGGTGGCGGCTGCTGGGCCGACAGTGTCCTCCCGTCTTTGTATGCTGAAAATGTTTGTATCTGTCGCTTCCTGCATCATGGGCACTGCAGAATGTCGTCTGCTGGGGGTAATCTAACGGGCACAATCTCTCCTCCATGGCTTTGTTTTTGGTGGAAAAGTCGTGTGTTGTGCATTTCTACTGTCGACGTACAGTCCATCTCCATCCGCACCTGTTCCTCGATGGCCAATCCCTAGAAGTGGTGGACACCCATCGCTTCTTGGGTCTGGTCTTTGATGCCCAGTTGACATGGCTTCCTCATCTTCGCCAGCTGAAGAAGGCGTGCTGGTTACATCTCAATGTTCTTAGATGTCTATGCAATACAACCTGGGTTGAAGGCTACTCTATTCTGTGATTGTACAAAGTGCTGGTCCAGTCTT
The DNA here is from genome assembly GCF_023864275.1 of Schistocerca cancellata. NCBI lineage: Eukaryota > Metazoa > Arthropoda > Insecta > Orthoptera > Acrididae > Schistocerca > Schistocerca cancellata. The sequence goes on from NC_064627.1 coordinate 340,443,749, forward strand.
GTTCAGACTATGGGAGTCCTGTCTATGGTTCTGCGTTACCATTGAGGGGTATGACTTGCGACTGGTGCCTTCCAGGCTAGCCCTGTGATTAGCCTTCTCACAGAGGCGGGGATTCCACCACTGCGAGTTTTACGCCAACAAAAGCTGATATCTTACGCGCTCCGCATTTGCTGCACCCCAAAGCATCCTAATTATGGTCTCCTTTATCCAGACACAGAGATCGACCTCCCGCGGTGATGGCCAGGATGTGGGCTTACCATGGCTGCCCATGTTCAGTCACTCTTTTTCTGAGCTCCAGCACTTCCCTTTACTGCCTATTTTCTCCGCTCACGCATGTACCCCTCTGTGGTGCATCTCTCGGCCACAGATCTGTCTTGATCTCTCCATCAATTCAAAGGATGCTATCACTCCAGAGGCCCTTAGACACAAATTCTACTGTCTCCTCAGTTCATTCCATGGTTCAGAAGTGATTTATACTGATGGCTCTATGGTTGCTGGTCACACTGGTTTGCTTGCACTTGTGCAAGACACGCGGAACTTCGTTCCTTGCCAGATGACTGTTTTTACTGCAGAATTGGTAGCCATCTTGCACGCACAGGACTGTCCGCTTCCGCTCAGGACTGTCCTTCACTACCTGTAGTAACTCCTTGAGCAGTTTGCAAGCTGTCAGCCAGTGCATCCCTCGCCACCCGTTGGCCATAGCTATCCAGGACTCCCTTTCTCCTCTTGATAAACGTGGATGCTCAGTGGTGTTCAAATGAACACCAGGCCATGTTGAGATCCCTCGCAATGAACTTGCCGATCGATTGGCTAAATTGGCTACTAACGGGCCTTCTCTTGCTATTGGCATTCCGGAAATAGACCTTCGCTTGGCATTATGTCGTCGGGTTTTGGGACTTTGGAATGCAGAATGGCACACTCTTTCTTCGCAGAACAAGCTCAGGGCGATAAAAGATTCTAAAACTATGTGGTGGTCCTCCTTACGGGCCTCTCGTAAAGCTGGCTTCACATGGGCCATACTTGGCTGACTCACGGTTATCTCCTCTGTTGTGAGGAACCCCTCTCTGTTGTTGTGGATAACTTGATTGTAATTCACCTCTTACTGGACCGCCCTGACTTTGCCGCCCTGAGACGGATTTTTAGCTTTCCTGATTAGCTACCCCTGGCGTTAGCTGACAGTGCCTCAGCGCCTGATCTAGTTTCAAGATTTCTTAGTGATGGGGGTTTTTATCGCTTTGTTTAAGGATGGGATCGTCAAGGTTATCAGTTGGTGGAGGGGATGGCAGGCTGTCTTGCTCCGCGATGTGCCCCGACTGGACTGGCTTGGACTGCCCGACTGGGCTGGCTTGGACTGGGCTTGGTGGTTCACCCCCCCTCCCCCGCCCTCTGCCGTCCCACTCCTTTCTTTATGGGGTCTGTTTCCTCTTGAGTGTCTATCTTGTCTACCTGTACTTCTTGCTTCATGCCCCTGTCATTAGTCACTTTCTTTCACTCCTCTCTTCTTCCGCTTTCTTCCTTCCTTTTAGTTATTCCGAGGTTGGAGGGACTGATGACCGTGTAGTTGGTCCCTTTCTCCAATCCAACCAACCAATCATTACCCTCCACAAGTGTAGTCTCCTGGGCCATTGTCCAGTTTTTGTCCATAACATTGCCATACTGTACTTCAGTGTTCTAAATGGTGCTTTTCACGGTCCTCCCCATATACAAGAGTACGGGGTCTCACTTGAGCTCTACAGTGCGTGTGTCTTTTTTTCTAGTGGCTATCAATGGTCTAACTGCAGCTGTGGGATCTAGAGTCACCCTCCCTGCATGCTAACAACTTTTGCATCTATTATTTCTCCTAACTGTGGATGTTGCTGAAGGTTGACTGCAGGGAGGCATGTGAAAGTCAGCCTTAACTCTTCGCAGTCTCAGTAACACCAGCTGGGGTGCAGACAGCTCTACACTTTCTTGGTACTACAGAGCTTTGATACTGTCATGTCTTGATTATGAGAACTGGTGTGTGGCTTAGCATTGCCTTGAGCAGGTGCTAGACCCAACGCACCATTGAGCCTGACTTGAGACATGGGCCTTTTGGACCACCCCAGTGATCAGCCTAATCACCGAGGCAAGGGATCCCTCCCCTACAGGTCAGGCACCAACAATTTGCTCAACTGTGTAGTACGCATTCTGTGCTCCACTGAGCAGCCAAACTGCGAAGTGGTTTTTCCTAGCAGGGAAATCTACCTCCCACAACAGACGCCAAGTTCTGAAGTCACGGCCACAGTTTTTCAGGGAGAAATCGCGTGTGCCTTCACAGTGTGTATTCTGTCTTTGTCTGGTGCAACTTCTCCTTCAGACAGAAAGAAGCAATAAACTGTATGGTTTTTTGCAATCCGTTCTTACACTATTGATGAATTTAAAGACTCAGACGTCATACACACTAACAGCTGTACAGTCAATGGACAAATTGGATTTGTCTACACACAAGCAAGATGCAGTGAACTAGGCTCCCTGCCAGATGGATGCAGTGCTGCACAGTTTATGGCCATTGCTCAAACCCAACCGCATCTGGACTGATGGCACATTTCCTGGATGCTGCCGTCCAGGTAAGCCCGGTAAGGACAAAACCCTCCCTTCCAGCTATATCCCCATCTCTTACCAGCTGCGTTTGCAAGGTGATGAAAAGTATGATTCATGCCCGGCTGGTGTGGTGGCTCGAATCTCGCCATTTACTCACGAATGCACAGTGTGGATTTAGAGCGCAGCATTTTGCAGTTGACCATCTCGTTACTTTGTCCACCCATGTGATGAAGGGTTTCCTGCGGAAATCCCAGACTGTGGCAGTTGTTTAGATTTAGAGAAGGCCCATGACACCTGCTGGAGAACTGGTATCCTCCGTACTCTTTACATGTGGGGCTTCTGTGGGTGCCTGCCCTGTTTTCTTTGGGCATTTTTACAAGACAGTTTTCAAGGTGCATGTGGATTCTGCTTTGTCGGACACCTTTATTCAGGAAAATGGTGTGCCTCAGGGTTCCATCCTGAGTGTCATCCTCTTTGCTGTCACCATTAATCCTATCACGGCCTGTCTCCCGCCGGGTGTCTCCAGCTCCTATTTGTCGATGATTTTGCCATCTATTGCAGTTCTCCACGGGCCTCTCTCACTGAGCGGTGTCTTCAGTGCTGTCTTGACCGTCTTCACTCCTGGAGCATTGCCAATGGCTTTCACTTTTCCAATGACAGAACTGTGTGTATGAATCTCTGGTGGCGCAAATGGTTTCTCCCCCATCTCTTCATCTTGGGCCTGTTGCCCTTCCATTCGTTAACACTACGAAATTCCTGGGCCTCATGCTCGATAGGAAACACTCTTGGTCCTCCCTTGTCTCTTACCTGGCAGCCTGCTGTACACAGTCCCTCCATGTCCTCTGTGTCCTCAATGGTACTTCTTGGGGTGACAATCGAACCACCCTCCTCGGTTTGTACCGATCCCTTGTCTGTTGAAAACTAGACTATATGGGTGTTTCGTTTACTTATCTGCATGCCCATCCCTTTTATGCCACCTCAACATTATCTACCATCGTGGCATGCGTTTGACCATATGTGCCTTTTACACCAGCCCGGATGAGTGTCTGTATGCTGAAGCTACTGAACTACCACTGTCCCTACGAACATAGTCATCTCCTGTATGATCCCCCCCAGTCATGTTGGGATCTCAGGGGATGAACATATGACAAGTTGTAAAAGTTGACTGCAAGGATGTCAACTTTGGAGATGGGGGTACCATAACTGGATCTTCATTATACTTTATGCAAACAGTTGTTAAATGCTTGGAATGAGAATTGGTGTGCCCTGATTTCACCAAATAAATTGTGGACCATAATGGAGACCACGAATATGTGGCAATCTTCTTGTGCTTCTCGCTGGGAATCTAATGTCGTCTGTCAGCTTCACTTTGGCCGCACTTGGATTTAACCATGGCCACACGCTTCAACATGGGGATCCACCCCATTGTCAGCATATGCCCATCTCACATTAGCCCATGTCGACCTGGACTGTCCTAATTTGACCACCTTACGGTGAAACCTTAAACTAGGTGACAAGCTATCTCTGGTGCTAGCAGATGGTGCTAAAATGGCCTGTTTGGTTTCATGCTTTATGTGTGAAAGCAGTTTTTACTTCTCCCATCGACGCAGGGCACATTAGCCTCGTCAGCCGCATGCTCCGACCCAAAGGCCCCATGGCTACACATACTTGGTTCCTGCCCTTTCCACCTTTTTAATTCTTATTCTTTTATATCTGTCATTGGTTGACAGACTTGTCATTGTTCTCTTTCCTGAGAGTTTATCTGTGTAGCTAGTTTTCTTGTGATAATGAAGGGTGTGGAAGCACCACTTGGATGCAGAGGGTCTCTCCCCAACCACATAACATGTCCCGGGGGCCTCCAGCTGCTTTGTGGGTGGAGCAACTGACACCTTCAACCCTGTACTTGTCCCTGTTCTACTTGCTTTTATCTCTTGGTTTTCTTGATTCTCGGACACACCACAGTCCATTGGGATTGGTCTTTCTTTGGTAACTGTAGTGGATTTTGTTTGTACTTACAAAAATATAACGGTCATTTTAGATAATTGAATATTTTTCCATTAACATTTAACTTCTACTGTAATACAGAGAAAATAGAGATAGTTGTGTATACGTTAGGTTTATCAAGTATTAAGTTGATGCCATTAACAATGCAGTATACTTCATATATAGATAAGAAAATGTAGTTCCAACAGGCTACCAAATTTTAATTTGATTTATTTTGTGCTATTTGCTTCTAATTGCAATGTTCTCGGTGATGTGTATGAAAATTGCTATTGAAAAGCAAAATGTTTTTAAACTTAATCTTTAATTGGAAAATTTTAGATTTGTTTAAATGATAGGAATATTTCACTTGTTCTGTTTAGTATTGGAGACAAGTATGTTGTCATTCCATGGTTTTAATGTGATTCCAAATAATTACATTACATAAGTACTTGTTCCCTATATCATGAATATTACATTTCATGATAATTTGGAACGTGCCAGTTTAACATAAGTTTTCTTCACAGCAATATAATTTTTTTTAGGGTTGTTACCTCATACCTAAAAATTCATCTGTTGAGTAAATGTTGTCTTTCAGAAATTCTTTTAATTTGTTTTTAAATGTTGGTTGGCTATCTGTCAGTCTTTTAATGCTATTTAGCAAAGAACACACAGATTTTTGTGGCAACATGGTTAACCCATTTCTGTGCCAAAGTCAGATTTAACCAAGAATAGTGAAGATCATTTTTTCTTCTAGTGTTGTATCTCTGCACTTCGCTGTTATTTTTGAATTTAGGGATGGGTTATTAAGAAAAGATTTCATAAGTGAATATCTGTATTACAAAGGTGCTGTGAATATCCAGAGTTCCTTAAATAAATGTCTGCAAAGTGTGATATTGGGTGGGCTCCAGCTATTATTTTGATTACATGTTTTTGTGCAATGAATACTTTCCTCGATGATGAATATCCCAAAAATATGCCACCATATGAAAGCAGTGAATGAAAATAGGCTAGGTGTAGTAGGCTAATTTACTGATAAGTTTATATCCAAAATTTGCAATAACGCTAATAGTGTAACTAGCTGAACCTAGCAGATTCAGCAGATCATCAATGTGTTTCTTCCAATTCAGTTTCTCATCAGTGCACACACCCAAAGTTCTTGAATATTTTGCCTTAGCAACAGACTTCTGTTGAGTCTATATTTATTAGTGGTGTTATGCCATTTATTGTACAGAACTGTGTGTTATCGAAATTTAGTGAGTAAATTTGCAGGGAACCACTTGATAATTTTCTGAAATACAGTGTGTAAAATTTCCTCAGCTGATTCTTGTTTGTTGGGTGTGATTACTGTACTTGTATTAAAATCAAAAAGTATATTTTATCTTCAAGAACATGTTGCAAGTCGTGTTAGTGTTTTTGTCAGTTTTCGTCTATAAATTTATAGTAAAATGTGGGGAAGAGACATTAAATGTCAACTTTGAATGTCATTAGGTTGTGTATACAGCCACATAAATTTTGTACGTTTTGTAGACTGAGAACTCCCTAATTGTTTTAAACTTTTTCCAGGCAATGAAAATGAAGAAACATGAAGAGCTAGAAACACCTACATTTACAACATCAATTCCTGCTGAAATATCCCTTGAAGATTAAACCAGATGCAGTATATGGGAAAGTGAAGCAGAAGTTGATCAGTGCATTTATTTAGTAGAACGAATAAATTAAGGTGTAGCAGCCAGTGCTGCAGGACATGAAGTGAACCGTCAAATGCATCTTAATTTTTATTTTTCTATGCATTTACGGCTGTGCATTTAAGAATTTTCTACACATCCCAAGATGCACTATGCCATTTTGCTGAAGTTGAGTAATTTTGCCATTAACGTAGAGGACATTTACAGCAATTGTTAGTTTTATTGAATTTCTGAGACAGTGACACGGTAGTGTATTTGATAAATTGTTTCATTTACTGTGAATTAATCAGTTAGCTATTTCACAAAGCTTTTTTACTTTGTGAATATGAAAGGATTGTCTTACTGACAGTCAAATGAGGCACCTACAATTTGATATTCAGTTTTTCTCAGTGTTTTATTCAATAATACAAATTTTTATTTTGCTGGAAAGCAATAAAGTTCATTATATTTGTAGAATTTTAATATACAGTATTTAAGTTGTTTTCCTGTGTGTATAAAACATCACATGTTTTGTGTCATTGTGTGAACTGTATTTAAGAACTTTTGTTTCATTACATGGAATTACTAAAATTTGAGTCCATTGCTGTTTGATAAAACAGGAACACATGAATTTTATCCATGTAGTCTACTATTAATCAAATACATGAACAATTGAGTCTCTAACTCTTTATTTGCAATTGTTTGCTCTTTATATTGTTATACAATTTGAATATATTGTATATTCAGTTACTACTTGCACTTCAGACAGATTTATATATGCTGTGCTTCCTCAAAAATTAGTTGTCCCCTCTTTTACCCAGGAAATGGGTTTTTTTCTGTAACCGTACAGTGTACAGATTTCATTTGACACTGATGCCGTTTTCTGCTAAGGATAATGTATTCTTGAGAACATCTGTCTTCCTGTCATTGCATTATAATTTTTCGTCTTCACTATAACATGTCTTTAAAACAAGTGTTTGAAGAAATTAATGATGAACTCAGACACACAGAATTAGTCAAAGCACAAATATTGAAGTTCAAATTAAGATGTTCCTGTTTAATGGCCTACTCCAGACATTATCCCATGTAACATGATTTTGTGCCTTCATGCTAAAAGAATGGAGAGCCTAATTTGGTATTATTCTATAATATTCTCGAGCAGTGTCTAAGAGTACTTACTTTTGTAATATTTGCTGTAAGACTTGTAGTGGCGCATTGATAGAAATTTTAGAAATTAATTTGTTTAAAGGGTAAGTGCCAGCCAAATTCCTAACCAACAGTGTTTGGCCTGTAAATAATGTATTTTATAAGAATTTCATAACACATTGTACAGTGTCCATTATAAAACCAAATTTAAGGCTTCATTGTCAAGTTCTCTCTTCCAGAAATCCATATGTTTCTTACAGATTTAATCTGTCCAGTGTAATGTATACTTTTTAATATAATTAAAATGTGAAGGTATTTGTCAGAAATGACACCAATAAAATTTATAAAAAATATTTATAGACTGCCTGATGCCATGTGATAACTCCACACAGTTCCTGCCTTTATTTGAGAAGTTATTTCAAGAAAAGGTCTGCATTTTTTAACCTACTGAACCAGTAGTGAGATTTCTAAACACTGCTAAACAAATGCTCTGAAATTTTTACTAACTTATTTGGAAACCCTTCACACACACACACACACACACACACACACACACACACACACACACACACACACACACACTCACTATTAGATCTGTAGTGGTCTAAACATTGTATGTTTTCACTGTTTCTTACAATAGGTGGTGTGAGTTGAACTGCTGAAAACATATAGCCACAAGCACTTAACTCTATTTAAAGTGTAACCCAATTTAATGTGTTAACACTGATAAAAGATGATTGGCTGAATTGTGAGTTCATTGAGAGATCATTCATTCTCTATAATAAAACAATGTAGAAGAGTCTAAACAAAAGTTTATGAACATAGGTTTTTGTAGAAAAACTTACTGGAATCAAAAGATTTCTTGAGTTAATCAGTAGTTTGGCTAGCTGAAGCAAATAAAATGCAGCAATTAGGTACATTCTTTATATGCAGCAGTATAGTTCGTGATATGATATACTTCGTAGTGCATACATGAAATTTAGTTGAATGATTAAGTTTAGTTACATATAGTTTGCTTTTGGTTGCTGTCTTTGTTGTATACTGTGCAAAAGCAATCTCTCTCTCCTTCAGTGATCTTACTCAGTGTCCACAGCCAATGAGGTATTGGCTAACTGCATTTTTTCTTTGTTTAGCCACTGAGTGTCTTAAAAGTTTTTCTCTCAAATAACCACCAATAATGACTGTACCTGTAGTAGCAATACATGGACTGATCAGCTTCACCCAACATGGTTCTACATCTCGCATTTCCTTATCTCTATAGATGGCTTCATTTTCCCTAAAGTTAGTCGTTACAGATCCCACAGCATACATAGTCTGTAATGTAATCATTGTTCTTGCAACAATGCATGTAGAACATAATCCACACAGTGATATTTCACCTTAAATGTTCTGCGTATTTTTGTGAGTGCATTGTGGTTAATTTAACATTTTTATCTATCTTGTAAATTTGTTTGCATCATGTTTAAAGTGTGTGTGTGTGTGTGTTGTGCAACAAACGGTGTGTCTACAATGCAAGCTGTAATTATTTTATACAGAAATTTTGAAGGTGCTTGAAAAGCTGCTTACAGATAACGATATGTAATGCCTATAGTGCATCGCAGCTTGGAGCAATCAGTTCCACTGCTGAAACAGGGTTAGCACACTGAAGGAAGAGGTGGAAAATTGTGTATTCCATTCAACAACTTGTACCTCTGGTACTGCAGTACCACAGTTTAGAATTCAGTGTTATGGCAACAAGGCACAGAAATACTGAGGCAGTCTACACGTTTCCTTTCAAAATCCAAATCAAACAGGCCATACCTGTAAGAGTTCTGTGACAGAGGGCGGACTTTGCGAACCAGATTCTAACCATGACTAATAATGAAGGATTTGAAAATGGCTAATACTGGTTCAGATGAAGCACACTTCAAACTGAATGGTTCATTAATAAATAAAACCAGCAGTTTTGTTTTAGGGTTGTGATAATCCCCATTTGTGTGAAGTGAAACCACTGTATTCTCCCAAAGTTACTGTTTGGGCTGCAGTATGTAACAGAGCCATTATTAGCCCTTCTCATTTGGGAAACAATCAGTATTGTACTTCACATTGCAATTTTGGAACAGTATGTCACTACACAGCATTATAAGAATAAACCTGATGTAAACAAACACAAACCCACGATTGGTCAGAAGCTGTAGCACAAGTACACTGGTGGTGTTACACTCTTGGAAGTAGGTCCTACTTATGTATTAGATATAAGTTAAATTAAATGACACTTTAAGATATTCAAACGTATTAACAGCCATCAACATTTTTTGTAATAATGCTTTAGGTACATAGTTTTATGTCAAAAACATGAACAGTCACAGCCTCTGCAGTGTTGTGCTATGATTGTCCCACTGTTAAAACACAGTATCAAAATGGCTGGGCCACTTTCTATTCCGTAGTGAAATGCGCATGTGGAATACAGTTACAATGTGCCGAGAAATGGGCTGTTCTCAATGTTTTCATAAATTTATGGAGATAATCACCTTTGATGTTTTCCCAGCTGATGTATGTAATACAGCTGATGCATAAACCCAAATCTTAGGTGTAGCACATTTCCCATTCAGAGGCTAGCTAATAATTTGGTGGCAGAGAGAGAGAGAGAGATTTAGCATTGCATTAATCATATATCTTGGCACCCATTTTGTTTGCAACTGGTGATTTTAGGTAGCAGTGAGCAAGAGATTTAAGGGAAATTGATCAAAGTTCTAGAAGTGTGCAGCACTGGTTCCGCAAAATTAATCTGAGCACAAATCCCATCAGCCTGGTGCAACCTGGAGTGCTTGGTTAGTAATCTTCATGAACTTAGGTTTTGTCTTCAGGAAACTGCCTTCACCATCATCTAACCATATTGTGCCTCATAGTGTTTGGTAGTCCACAGAATTGGCAGTGGACGTCTGCTGGGCTTTACTTCTGAACATGCACAATGTTGACAAGTTCTTAATGGTTTCTACAATACTCTGCAAGCCACTCAATGGTGTGTGGTGGAGGGTACTTAACATGCCACTGTCATTACCTCCCTTTCCTGTTCGTCGCGTATGGTTTGTGGGAATAACGACTGCCGGAAAGCCGCCGTGCACGCTCAAATCTCTCTAATTTCACATTTGTGATCTCCTCGGGAGGTATAAGTAGGGGGAAGCAATATATTGGATACCTCATCCAGAAACGCACCCTCTCGAAACTTGGACAGGAAGCTACACCGTGATGCAGAGCGCCTCTCTTGCAGAGTCTGCCACTTGAGTTTGCTAAACATCTCCCTAACACTATCACGGTTGCCAAATAACCCTGTGACGAAACACGCCACTCTTCTTTGGATCTCCTCTGTGAACCCGACCTGGTACAGATCCCACACTGATGAGCAATACTCAAGTATAGGTCGAAAGAGTGTTACATAAGCCACCTCCTTTGTTGATGGACTACTTTTTCTAAGGACTCTCCCAATGAATCTCAACCTGGCACCCGCCTTACCAACAATTAATTTTATATGATCATTCAGGGTGTATACGACCCGGGACAATGGGGAAATCCGGGAAAAACCCGGGAATTTTTTCATCCGGGAGAAAATCGGGAAAAACCCGGGAATTTTTCGGAATTCCGGGAATTTTTCATTGTTTTAGCTTTCTGTTAAATTTTTGTAATTTTGACTGCAGAATTGATTCTCTAGCAAAGAATGTTATTGTATCCTGGCTACTGGAGAACTGCAGCGATAAAATATAAACGAGAGGGAAAAAAATAAAACCGTAGTGGCAAATGAGATGTGCAATTTAGGACAAACACCGTGCACGCACAAGCGTTTGCAGATAGCAAAAATATGTCAAAGGCCTTAGGGCGCAGACTGTAATTCTTCGTAACAATAAACTACTTGCTATGAGCATGACGTAACAACTGTTCACATTAGGTTCGTTTGACCAGTTGCCAGCGGTCTAGTGCGCATGCGCATTTGACTCGCGTATAAGCAGTACCTTCTCCCGCTTCCCGCTACTTGAAGTTTGGCTGTTAGCTGTATCGGTAGCAGCAAGCAGCCAGATGCAAGTGAGAAAAATTTTCTTGTGCGCCCTAGCTGCCAGATTCGCGCTTGCACATAGTTGTCAGAGTTGTAGTGGGAAGGGGGTTAGTCCTACGTGACCCGTGTTTACGTTAAGTGATTTCGATGCTTCTCTTCGTGTACAGTTCCCACGTCAAATGAAAACAAAATGGATTTTTGTGACCGGGAGCTATCAAGTGAATTAAAATGCATTCCCATAATTAGGGAGGGCAAAAATATATTATTAATTTCAGTTTCTGATTTTATTTTCTTTCCAAGTTAGTAGCAGACAAGCAGTAATCGCCTTGCAGAAGAATGAAGTTATTTTTGCAAGTTTGCTAAAGAAATTCCGCTGAGGCAATCATTTTATTTGAAACGAAGTGTTTCATTCTACAGTATTGGCTAGTTTCAACTGTTCGCTGAATTTCAAGTGCACGTTATCATCTTCTGCCATGTATGGCATTACGCCATAATAGAGAACCAAATAAGAGATCGTAGAGTACTGGTACTCCTAGAAAATTTACATCCGAAAAACCACACTGAAAAGCTTAATATCATATGGGACCTACTTCATAGTGAATCTGGAAAAAGCCAATTTGCACTTCAAGCCGAATTATGCATTTTAGTATGGTTTACGAAATTTCGATGCTCGTTGGAGTATCCTCTGATGCCCCGTTTCTTATATGGTGCAATGTAAGCTCTCTTAGTGCTTTATACACACGAACACGCGGGTTTCCTACACCACTGCAGTTGCACACGCACAATAATGAGCTCTCTGGCAACTGGTAAATCGAACCTATTTCTAACAGTATTGCGAACGGTGGTTAGAAAAGAGTTACTTTCAAAGGAAATTTCTTTTCACGCACGATGAATTATGTTGTGTGAGAAAGTGGCATGGATATCTAAATCACAGAGCGTTCAAAACTGAAGTGTTTGAGGACCAGCCACTTAAAAGAATTTCGAGCCGAGGCATTTATGACATAATTTTAAATTTACTGGCACATTTGTGTGATGTATCTCAAAGTATAACACACGCAAAAAAAGATCAATATTACATGTGAAAGTTTAACTTCTATTCCAGCGTGTTCATCTTAGGGAGCAATATTATATGAGAAAGCTTAGCTTTTCTTGTAGATATACGGTACTGTGTACATTAATGTAAACCGTTAATTTTTCCTGTTGTGTGTTCAGGCTATGTACCCAGGAATCTTGCTATTGGCTGATTATAACACGTGTCCTATGCTCTGAATAGCTGAATAGCTGCTGTCATCGGCTGGCGAGATCTCGTGGCTTGAGATATGACTCGCTTGCAAAAGGACATCGCAACCTCGGTTGCAACGTTCCGGAAACTAACGCGCTGTGTTTGGTGCAATTCGAATTTATGCTTTCTTAATACGAAAATATGCAGCGTATATGTAGCTGCAAATCAAAGGTCTTTCCAAAACTTCTCTCCTTTTTTTTATTAAAAGTCTCTCCAAAACTTCTCTGCTACGTCTTTTCTTTTCTTCTTTTTTTTTTTTTTCCCCCGAGAAGTTCTACGCGATTATATAAAACGTTAACCATTCAAAGGATTGATAAGTTTTACAGTTCCGAGGGAAAGTCTACTGTCACTTAGCACAGAAAAAGTGTATTTTCGATATATTTTAAACGAGATATCCGGGAATTTTTTTTCCTTGTCCCCGTATACACCCTGTCATTCCACATCAAATCGTTCTGCACGCATACTTCCAGATATTTTACAGAAGTAACTGCTACCAGTGTTTGTACCACTATCATATAATCGTACAATAAAGGATCCTTCTTTCTATGTATTCGCAATACGTTAAATTTGTCTATGTTAAGGGTCAGTTGCCACTCCCTGCACCAAGTGCCTACCCGCTGCAGATCTTCCTGCATTTCGCTGCAATTTTCTAATGCTGCAACTTCTCTGTATACTACAGCATCATCTGCGAAAAGCCGCATGGAACTTCTACAGGCAAAGTAACCTTTGGCGTGCAATAACAGGGGAGTGTTATGGGACCATTGCTTTTCACTATTATATATATATATAAAGAAAGATGATGAGACTTACCAAACAAAAGCGCTGGCAGGTCGATAGACAAACAAACATACGCACAAAATTCTAGCTTTCGCAACCAACGGTTGCCTCGTCAGGAAAGAGGGAAGGAGAGGGAAAGAAAAAAGGATTTGGGTTTTAAGGGAGAGGGTAAGGAGTCACTCCAATCCCGGGAGCGGAAAGACTTACCTTATGGGGGAAAAGAGGACAAGTATACACTCGCTCGCGCGCGCGCACACACACACACACACACACACACACACACACACACACACACACACACACACACACACACACACACACACACCCATCCGCATATACACAGACACAAGCAGACATTTGTAAAGGCAAAGAGTTTCCTCTATTTTTTTATATATATATATATATATATATATATATATATAAATAATAGAGGGAAACATTCCACGTGGGAAAAATATATTTAAAAAGAAAGATGATGAGACTTACCAAACAAAAGCGCTGGCAGGTCGATAGACACACAAACAAACACAAACATACACACAAAAATCTAGCTTTCGCAACCAACGGTTGCCTCGTCAGGAAAGAGAGTAGGAGAATGAAAGACAAAAGGATATGGGTTTTAAGGGGGAGGGTAAGGAGTCATTCCAATCCCGGGAGCGGAAAGACTTACCTTAGGGGGAAAAAAGGACGGGATGCCACTTCCTTATACACAAATATTCCGCATGTCCAGGGCCTCGCTGCGATGGAGCACTTCCTTTCACGCCGATCACCTGCCGCCCTACCTAAAACCTCTTTCCTCATTACCTTAGCCAGCTTCATCCTGACCCACAACTTCTTCACTTTTGAAGGCCAGACATACCAACAATTAAAGGGAACAGCCATGGGTACCAGGATGGCCCCCTCGTACGCCAACCTATTCATGGGTCGCTTAGAGGAAGCCTTCTTGGTTACCCAGGCCTGCCAACCCAAAGTTTGGTACAGATTTATTGATGACATTTTCATGATCTGGACTCACAGTGAAGAAGAACTCCAGAATTTCCTCTCCAACCTCAACTCCTTTGGGCCCATCAGATTCACCTGGTCCTACTCTAAATCCCATGCCACTTTCCTTGACGTTGACCTCCACCTGTCCAATGGCCAGCTTCACACGTCCGTCCACATCAAACCCACCAACAAGCAACAGTACCTCCATTATGACAGCTGCCACCCATTCCACATCAAACGGTCCCTTCCCTACAGCCTAGGTCTTCGTGGCAAACGAATCTGCTCCAGTCCGGAATCCTTGAATCATTACACCAACAACCTGAAAACAGCTTTTGCATCCCGTAACTACCCTCCCGACCTGGTACAGAAGCAAATAACCAGAGCCACTTCCTCATCTCCTCAAACCCGGAACCTTCCACAGAAGAACCCCAAAAGTGCCCCACTTGTGACAGGATACTTTCCGGGACTGGATCAGATTCTGAATGTGACTCTCCAGCAGGGATACGACTTCCTCAAATCCTGCCCTGAAATGAGATCCATCCTTCATGAAATCCTCCCCACTCCACCAAGAGTGTCTTTCCGCCGTCCACCTAACCTTCGTAACCTCTTAGTTCATCCCCATGAAATCCCCAAACCACCTTCCCTACCCTCTGGCTCCTACCCCTGTAACCGCCCCCGGTGTAAAACCTGTCCCATGCACCCTCCCACCACCACCTATTCCAGTCCTGTAACCCGGAAGGTGTACACGATCAAAGGCAGAGCCACGTGTGAAAGCACCCACGTGATTTACCAACTGACCTGCCTACACTGTGAAGCGTTCTATGTGGGAATGACCAGCAACAAACTGTCCATTCGCATGAATGGACACAGGCAGACAGTGTTTGTTGGTAATGAGGATCACCCTGTGGCTAAACATGCCTTGGTGCAGGGCCAGCACATCTTGGCACAGTGTTACACCATCCGGGTTATCTGGATACTTCCCACTAACACCAACCTGTCTGAACTCCGGAGATGGGAACTTGCCCTTCAGCATATCCTCTCTTCTCGCTATCCGCCAGGCCTCAATCTCCGCTAATTTCTAATTTCAATCTGCCGCCGCTCATACCTCACCTGTCTTTCAACATCATCTTTGCCTCTGTACTTCCGTCCCGACTGACATCTCTGCCCAAACTCTTTGCCTTTACAAATGTCTGCTTGTGTCTGTGTATATGCGGATGGATATGTGTGTGTGTGTGTGTGCGAGTGTATACCTGTCCTTTTTTCCCCCTAAGGTAAGTCTTTCCGCTCCCGGGATTGGAATGACTCCTTACCCTCTCCCTTAAAACCCATATCCTTTTGTCTTTCCTTCTCCTTCCCTCTTTCCTGACGAGGCAACCGTTGGTTGCGAAAGCTAGATTTTTGTGTGTATGTTTGTGTGTCTATCGACCTGCCAGCGCTTTTGTTTGGTAAGTCTCATCATCTTTCTTTATATATATATATATATATATATATATATATATATATATATATATATATATATATATAATGTGACTTACCAAATGAAAGTGCTGGCAGGTCGACAGACACACAAACACACCCACACAAAATTCAAGCTTTCGCAACAAACTGTTGCCTCATCAGGAAAGAGGGAAGGAGAGGGAAAGACGAAAGGATGTGGGTTTTAAGGGAGAGGGTAAGGAGTCATTCCAGTCCTGGGAGCGGAAAGACTTATCTTAGGGGGAAAAAAGGACGGGTACACACTCGCACACCGACACACATATCCATCCATACATATACAGACACATTCCTTCGTGGAATGTTCCCTTCTATTATAACCATATATATATATATATATATATATGGCAAAAGGAAAGGAGGAGGGGGGGGATAGAATGTGAGACAATAGTGTAAATGCATTACATAATTGGGTTATTTTGGAAGGAGCAATACCTTTATTGCAAAATACTTTTTCTCATCAAAATGGGGGAAAAAAAAACCTTTTCTTTCGATTGCATCTCCATCTTCTATCAAAGTTGCAGAAAGACAGCTAAGTGAAGGGAAAAGGTTTCCCCTCCATTTAATAACACAACCATATTTGTACAAAGTCTAGGACTGAAATTACCCGAGTCAATCCATATAGTACGATCATGTCCAAAGATGGCGTGAGTAACGCATTCCTAGTAGCGAGAGGGGCTATGAGGCAATAATGTTGCACAGTTTCAGTGTTGTGACAGCCATCATTTCTCAGCACGAGTAGAAAATGGCACAACTAATACTGTCTGTCACCAAATGAAACAGGCTCCCAGGTTGATGCCATTTTCCTCGACTTCCAGAAGGCAGGCAGACCAGCTGTGGCTGAATTGAAGAGTTTTTAGCAAACATAACAACATGTTGTTCTCAATGGAGAGACGTGTACAGGCAAAGTAACCTCTGGTGTGCCACAGGGGTGTTATGGGACCATTGCTTTTTACTATATATATATATACATACACGTCTCTCCATTGAGAACAACATGTTGTTCTGTTTGCTAAAAACTCTTCAATTCAGCCACAGCTGGTCTGCCTGCCTTCTGGAAGTCGAGGAAAATGGCATCAACCTGGGACCCTGTTTCATTTGGTGACAGACAGTATTAGTTGTGCCATTTTCTACTCGTGCTGAGAAATGATGGCTGTCACAACACTGAAACTGTGCAACATTATTGCCTCATAGCCCCTCTCGCTACTAGGAATGCGTTACTCACGCCATCTTTGGACATGATCGTACTATATGGATTGACTCGGGTAATTTCAGTCCTAGACTTTGTACAAATATGGTTGTGTTATTAAATGGAGGGGAAACCTTTTCCCTTCACTTAGCTGTCTTTCTGCAACTTTGATAGAAGATGGAGATGCAATCGAAAGAAAAGGTTTTTTTTTTCCCCATTTTGATGAGAAAAAGTATTTTGCAATAAAGGTATTGCTCCTTCCAAAATAACCCAATTATGTAATGCATTTACACTATTGTCTCACATTCTATCCCCCCCTCCTCCTTTCCTTTTGTCCACCATACATCTCCTACCAGCTTCTCTTTCCTCTCTTGAAAAGGAACATACACTTCTGATAGCTAGGATTACTACTGATACGACGCGAAGTGAAATAATGTAAAATGTGAAGATGTTGGTGGAAAACAGAATAAAAATTTGTAATGATTGATAACTGATTTAAACATCAGTGTGCTTCACCAAACCAGAAATGATTAACACAAGAAGTTAAATAGATACATGCTTCAAACATGCAGAGTACAGTAGCCTGTTGTTATAAACAAACTCCTTTGAATAACAACTTTCTATATACATGGTTCCAATTACTTGCAGCTGGTTCACTAGTGTTTTTTTTTTTCTCCTTGTTCTCAATAGCTTTTAGTATTTCTAAGTTGGGGACTGGGATTTTGAAAGTACTGAGTAGTTTCCTTGGTTGTTCAGGCCTATTTTACACTGCTCATTTCTAAGGATGGCTAAAACATTTTCATTTTAATAATTGAGTTCTGCTTTACATTGTCAATCTGGGAGTTTTACTGGGTTACTGCACAAGTCCAAAGCATTTTTCATAAGTTTATAACACAACAGATACATGTAACACAGACTTCAGTCAACTATAATATATTCTCCTTCACTATTTACAAAAGTCTGCAAACACTGGGGTAAACTTTTCGATTCCATGACTGTAGAAATCGTGTGTTTTTGAGGCAAAGAACTCTTCAAGCCACATTCACAGAACATTTTCATCTGGAAAGGAAGCTCCTAGAGTGTTGTTCGAGAGAGAGAGCAGAGATGAAAATCTAAGGGCACAAGATCAAGTGTATAAGGTGACTGTGGAATGACTTCCCCAACCTAACTACTGCATGGTGCTTTTCGTCCTGCATTACCCCTATTTGATTTTATATTTATAACCCTGTATTCACCTGACCAGAAGTCTTGTTCCTCCTGCCACCGAACTTCACTAATTCCCACTATATTCAACTTTAACCTATCCATTTCCCTTTTTAAATTTTCTAACCTACCTGCCCGATTAAGGGATCTAACATTCCATGCTCTGATCCATAGAACACCAGTTTTCTTGCTCCTGATAACAAATAAGAAAAATAAATCTCAAGTGAACTACTATTTATACAATCAGAAACAAGAACACAGACATAACTTCTGTCTAAAATTTGCAGCATTTGTCTAAAGTGTTAAGGGAGTTCAGTATTCTGCTATAAAGCTTTCAGATATAAATCTGGAAACTATGAATCCTGACAAATTCACTGTAAAATTGTCACATAACCAATCTCATAATTATGCGATTGAATATGGATGATGATTTTAACTTCTTGTTAGCAGTGTGATAAGTAACAGTGTTAATTTTAAAGAGAGCCCAGAACAAAAAATACCAAGCAAATGCAGGAGACTGGTTCTAACGATACAGTCCACAACAACATGGAACCAGTAATGAGTACGTTCAAGAAAAAACACATTTCATTCTTGGGACATCTAATTAGGACACAAGGAAACAGAATCAACGAGAGAATGGAGAAATTACGGAACTGTAATAACAACTATAAATTGATTACATAAATCAAGGAAGGTGAGACAACCACAAATTATAAAAGATTTAAAAAACAAAGTAGACAAAAAATAAGACTACAAACTAAGATCAACAGATAGACAGGCAAAAAGGGCAGTTGAAATTAGCAAGGATTAACTTGTACTGGGCCAACAGAAAACTTAAAAACAATCATTAAGCACTTAGCTCTTCTCCTGCTTCGTCTGCGTGTAAAAGAATAAATAAGTAATTGTGGATCAACCTTGATGCTACTTCCACTGTGGTTCACCCACACATTTAAAATTCTTTTTCATTGTGCAACGTATTTCTTTGTGTGGACATTCACATAGACAGTTACCAGCTTTATGTTAATTACCTTATGGAAATAATAATTAGAGAAAATGTAGACAGGTATTGCTACTCTCATGATGAATCTATTAGTTACCTGGCCCATAATTTGCAACAATCACACCCAATTTTGCTTTGGAATAGAAAATAACATCCATTTGTTTCAATACATAGTAGTACCACTGCACACAGTTGTTTTATGAAAAGCTTAACATGACATATCCAGTAGCACAAGCAAGCAGACAGTGACTAATAGAATTACAGTGATATACTTTCATTCGTCTGCCTATATTATCAGATTACTACAATATTTTAAATCATCTGTTTGCTTCCGGTGTACAAAACTTAACATGTGAAAAGTAGAATAAAGCCTTTTGAGAATAACACAGGCAAAGAAGTTACACAATTAAAATAAAAGCTAAATATGGGAAAGAATTAAAACAATTTCTTCATCAGAGATTCATGATTATGTCTAAGAGAAGGATTATTATTTTCTAAAGAGTGATGATGTTTGTATTCTGGGGCCTATCTTCAAATGCACTCAATTTTCTTTCTGCTTTTTTATTATTTCTGAGAGTTTCTCAGTTTCTTACAGTTGACTCACTCAACAAGTCGCTTACTTGTTAGGTGTCTGTGTTTATGTGGTGATAACTGCATGAAACTATGAAAGGATTTTAAATATGTTAAAAGAAAATTCTGTGCACCAGTTAAAGGGACTAAAAGATCTGGAAAAAGTTTATTTTTGTAACCGAAGATCTTAATAATTCACACATCTTCATTGTCAGATGTTAAGTGATTAATGCCATTAGTAATAAATATTTAGTTAAAAATTGATTTTCATTTTCAACTGATGAAAGCCAAGCAAACCAAATGGTCAACACCTTAAATCTGAACTATTTATAGTAGTTTATATTGTCTCTCTTACTGAGAGGAAGAACTGGCAGCTATGTATAGATGTGTCAGAGAAATTTTATGGTGAGAATGAAGATCAAAACAATCTGGAAATAAAAATAACATACATAGCCAAAATATTTTTGTCTGGTCCAGTCTGAGCTGCCAGAGATGGCGGTCATGTGTGCCTGGGGTGTGCTTGCTTGTGTGAAAGAATGTGTGTGCGTGTTTCCTTTTCTGAAGAAGGCTTTGCCTGAAAGATAAATGTGTAACCGTCTTTTCTTTGTGCCTGTCTGCAACTCAACATGTCATCTTAATGGTGAGTAGCAATCTGTCTTCTTCCTCATTTTGTTGATATATTTGTAGACCACACAAGTCACTATATGTATATGAATCAACAAACTGACTAACATAATGTAGTCCATTTATCAGTTTGCAAAAAACACTAAAATGAACACCATTTCAGCTCTGCATATACAGTCCATCCATTTTACAGAACAGAATACTTATATGTGTTATCATCATGTAACCTGCATATCACATTGTCATCTGAAAACTCTGCATTCAACAATGTGCCTAGAATACTGCTAACTCGCCACTTATTACTGAGTGAGTGAAATAAACAAAGTACATGTGGCAATTTATACACCTAACATTCTAGGTCTCAGGCCTAAGATCTCACAAAATATTACACTGAACACATTTTTCACTGCTCTTCACTTAAAACAGATTTCACAAAAAAACTTAGTTCTTAGATTTTACAGTGCATAAAGAAGAAAAAATTCTGCACATCTGTAAATCTGCCTGTCATAACTTTGCACCTCCAATGTCACAATTTACACTCCTGGAAATGGAAAAAAGAACACATTGACACCGGTGTGTCAGACCCACCATACTTGCTCCGGACACTGCGAGAGGGCTGTACAAGCAATGATCACATGCACGGCACAGCGGACACACCAGGAACCGCGGTGTTGGCCGTCGAATGGCGCTAGCTGCGCAGCATTTGTGCACCGCCGCCGTCAGTGTCAGCCAGTTTGCCGTGGCATACGGAGCTCCATCACAGTCTTTAACACTGGTAGCATGCCGCGACAGCGTGGACGTGAACCGTATGTGCAGTTGACGGACTTTGAGCGAGGGCGTATATTGGGCATGCGGGAGGCCGGGTGGACGTACCGCTGAATTGGTCAACACGTGGGGCGTGAGGTCTCCACAGTATATCGATGTTGTCGCCAGTGGTCGGCGGAAGGTGCACATGCCCGTCAACCTGGGACCGGATCGCAGCGACGCACGGATGCACGCCAAGACCGTAGGATCCTACGCAGTGCCGTAGGGGACCGCACCGCCACTTCCCAGCAAATTAGGGACACTGTTGCTCCTGGGGTATCGGCGAGGACCATTCGCAACCGTCTCCATGAAGCTGGGCTACGGTCCCGCACACCGTTAGGCCGTCTTCCGCTCAAGCCCCAACATAGTGCAGCCCGCCTCCAGTGGTGTCGCAACAGGCGTGAATGGAGGGACGAATGGAGACGTGTCGTCTTCAGCGATGAGAGTCGCTTCTGCCTTGGTGCCAATGATGGTCGTATGCATGTTTGGCGCCGTGCAGGTGAGCGCCACAATCAGGACTGCATACGACCGAGGCACACAGGGCCAACACCCGGCATCATGGTGTGGGGAGCGATCTCCTACACTGGCCGTACACCACTGGTGATCGTCGAGGGGACACTGAATAGTGCACGGTACATCCAAACCGTCATCGAACCCGTCGTTCTACCATTCCTAGACCGGCAAGGGAACTTGCTGTTCCAACAGGACAATGCACGTCCGCATGTATCCCGTGCCACCCAACGTGCTCTAGAAGGTGTAAGTCAACTACCCTGGCCAGCAAGATCTCCGGATCTGTCCCCCATTGAGCATGTTTGGGACTGGATGAAGCGTCGTCTCACGCGGTCTGCACGTCCAGCACGAACGCTGGTCCAACTGAGGCGCCAGGTGGAAATGGCATGGCAAGCCGTTCCACAGGACTACATCCAGCATCTCTACGATCGTCTCCATGGGAGAATAGCAGCCTGCATTGCTGCGAAAGGTGGATATACACTGTACTAGTGCCGACATTGTGCATGCTCTGTTGCCTGTGTCTATGTTCCTGTGGTTCTGTCAGTGTGATCATGTGATGTATCTGACCCCAGGAATGTGTCAATAAAGTTTCCCCTTCCTGGGACAATGAATTCACGGTGTTCTTATTTCAATTTCCAAGAGTGTATTTCAACCCTGGGTTTGGATTGATACTTGTCCCACACCAAGTGCCACAGACCACAAGCTTTGGCCACTCTAATCTCACTGCAGAGGCTGGATTTGAGATCAAACAATGTATCTGTGATAGAAAATTCTGTAAGTGTCTTCAGGGACCTTGCTTTGAGGTCTGTTAGATATGTTTACCATGACAGATTGAAACTTAAATGGATCTTTAAAACTTAAAATGGTATCCCTCATTTGTAGGCTATGTAAATAAAAAGTATGACAATAGCAGTTCAGATCAACATTTACTCTTTTATCCATAGAATATTTAAAACACACATTTCAGGCCACCACTCCAATCTTATAATTGTGAGTTTTAATTGGGAAGTTTGCTGTTGTAAGATTGGAGAGGCACAAGCATTTTCAGAATTATCTACACGATAATGAGCATTGCACAGGCCTCCTTACCAAGGGCATTATGCTGTTAATGACACTTTCAAGGGAGTTACACATAAAACACCTTCTTGAGGAACACAATTCTCCTGCTCAAACCAGACATAGAGAAACGCAACAAATTGGTATGAAGAAAGCATTGTTATTCGAAGGGTGAAATGAAGATGGGGAAATAACAATGGAAGCCCAATCAATGAAAAACTCTTCTAGAATACTGTCTCTCCAAGGAGAGTCACATGCATTTTCTATTTAAAAAATATTCTTATTATGTATTGTGTTCATAATAAAACCTGCTGTGCAACCACTTGAGTAGTCAGGTTGTCCATGGTGACTCTAAGCCTACACTGATGGTGGCTACAGAGCTTGCTGGTCATTAGTACCCAGGCCAGATGACAGCTGACCATCAGCTCCAGATGTCTCCTACACAGCTGCTTTAAGGCAATTGTTCTATAACTGCTGGTCCATGTGCAGTTGCTCCTTAGTTTGAGGAGGGAGCCAAAATGCTCTTCTTCTGTGAGTTGGGAAACTGTCTTGTAAGTCATATTGTACTAAAAAATTCTAGGAATATTTCCTTTGATTGTATTTCTTCTTTTTTCCCTTAAAAAGAAACATATGGTTCCGAGAAAAAGCAGTGGCAAGTTCCTTTAATTTTCCTTTCGTTGTATGACATATATTTGAGTTGTGCCATCTATTCACTGTGAAATATGACTTATCTCATAAGATACAAGACTTGGCAATATTTAAAATGTAGTAGTGGTAGTTGTTGTTGGGTCTTCATTCCGAAGACTGGTTTAATGCAACTCTCCATGCTACTCTATCCTATGCTAGCCTCTTCATGTCTGAATAACTACTGCAACCTACACCATTCTGAATCTGCTTACTGTATTCATCTCTTGGTCTCCCTCTGCATTTTTTACTACACTTCCTCCAATACTAAACTGGTGATCCCTAATGTCTCAGAATGTGTCCTGTCAACTGGTTCCTTCTTTTAGTCAAGTTGTGCCACAAATTTCTTGTCTCTCCAATTCTATTCAGTACCTCCCCATTAGTTATTAATCCACCATTAAATTTAAACATTTTTCTGTTGCACCAAATTCCCAAAGCTTATTTTTTTCTTCTTGTCTGAACTGTTTATTGTCATGTTTCACTTCCATACATAGCTACGCTCCAGACAAATGCACGCTCCAGACAAATACCTTCATAAAAGACTCCCTAACAATTGAATCAATATTCAGCATTAACAAATTTCTCGCCTTCAGAAACACGTTTCTTGCCATTGCCAGGATACATTTTATATCCTCTGCACTCCCGCCATCATCCATTATTTTGCTGCCCACATAGCCGTACTCATTGACTATGCTTAAGTGTCTCATTTTCCCAATGTAATTAAGCCAGCATCATCTGATTTAATTTGACTAAATATCATTATCCTTGTTTTGCTTTTGTTGATGTTCATCTTATATTCTCCTTTAAAGATTCTGTCCATTCCATTCAACAGCTCCTCCAAGTCCTTTGTTGTTTCTGACAGAATTACAGTGTCATCACCAAAACTCCAACTTTTTATTTCTTCTCCAAATTTTTTGTTTAACTTCCTTTACTCCTTGCTCAATGTACAGATTGAATAACAATGGGGATAGGCTACAACCCTCTCTCCCTCCCTTCTCAACCACTGCTTCTCCCCATGTCCTCTGATACTTATACCTGCCATCTGGCTTCTATACAAGTTGTAAATTGCCTTTTGCTCGCTGTATTTTACCCTTGCTATCCTCAGAATTTCAAAGGGGGAGCTTCAGTCAACACTGTCAAAAGCTTTCTCTAAGCTTTAAACATAGGTTTGCCTTTTCTTAACCTATCTTCTAAAATACGTTGTTGGGTCAGTATTGCCCACGTGTTCCTACATTTCTCCGGAATCTAAACTGATCTTACCTAAGGTTGGCTTCTACCAGTTTTTTTCCATTTCCTGTAAAGAATTTGTGTTGGTATTTTGCAACCATGACTTATTAAAGTCTTAGTTCAGTAATTTTCACAGCTGTTAGCAACTGCCTTGTTTGGAATTGGAATTGTTACATTCTTTTTGAAGTTTTGCACACAGATGGAAGAGCTTTGTCATGGCTGTCTCTCCCAGGACTATCAGTAGTTCTGATGGAATGTTGTCTACTCCTGGGCCCTTGTTTTGACTTAGGTCTTCCAGTCCTCTATCAAATTCGTTTTGCAAATGGATAGATAAAAAATCCACTCACCAAGTTTGACAGGAGAACACACACACAAAAAGGTTAAATGTTTACAAGTTTTGGAGGCAGTGGCTCCTTCTCCTAATACACTCCTGGAAATTGAAATAAGAACACCGCGAATTCATTGTCCCAGGAAGGGGAAACTTTATTGACACATTCCTGGGGTCAGATACATCACATGATCACACTGACAGAACCACAGGCACATAGACACAGGCAACAGAGCATGCACAATGTCGGCACCAGTACAGTGTTTATCCACCTTTCGCAGCAATGCAGGCTGCTATTCTCCCATGGAGACGATCGTAGAGATGCTGGATGTAGTCCTGTGGAACGGCTTGCCATGCCATTTCCACCTGGCGCCTCAGTTGGACCAGCGTTCGTGCTGGACATGCAGACCGCGTGAGACGACGCTTCATCCAGTCCCAAACATGCCCAATTGGGGACAGATCCGGAGATCTTGCTGGCCAGGGTAGTTGACTTACACCTTCTAGAGCACGTTGGGTGGCACGGGATACATGCGGACGTGCATTGTCCTGTTGGAACAGCAAGTTCCCTTGCCGGTCTAGGAATGGTAGAACGACGGGTTCGATGACGGTTTGGATGTACCGTGCACTATTCAGTGTCCCCTTGACGATCACCAGTGGTGTACGGCCAGTGTAGGAGATCGCTCCCCACACCATGATGCCGGGTGTTGGCCCTGTGTGCCTCGGTCGTATGCAGTCCTGATTGTGGCGCTCACCTGCACGGCGCCAAACACGCATACGACCATCATTGGCACCAAGGGAGAAGCGACTCTCATCGCTGTAGATGACACGTCTCCATTCGTCCCTCCATTCACGCCTGTTGCGACACCACTGGAGGCGGGCTGCACGATGTTGGGGCGTGAGCGGAAGACGGCCTAATGGTGTGCGGGACCATAGCCCAGCTTCATGGAGACGGTTGCGAATGGTCCTCGCCGATACCCCAGGAGCAACAGTGTCCCTAATTTGCTGGGAAGTGGCGGTGCGGTCCCCTACGGCACTGCGTAGGATCCTACGGTCTTGGCGTGCATCCGTGCGTCGCTGCGGTCCGGTCCCAGGTCGACGGGCACGTGCACCTTCCGCCAACCACTGGCGACAACATCGATGTACTGTGGAGACCTCACGCCCCACGTGTTGAGCAATTCGGCGGTACGTCCACCCGGCCTCCTGCATGCCCACTATACGCCCTCGCTCAAAGTCCGTCAACTGCACATACGGTTCACGTCCACGCTGTCGCGGCATGCTACCAGTGTTAAAGACTGCGATGGAGCTCCGTATGCCACGGCAAACTGGCTGACACTGACGGCGGTGGTGCACAAATGCTGCGCAGCTAGCGCCATTCGACGGCCAACACCGCGGTTCCTGGTGTGTCCTCTGTGCCGTGCGTGTGATCATTGCTTGTACAGCCCTCTCGCAGTGTCCGGAGCAAGTATGGTGGGTCTGACACACCGATGTCAATGTGTTCTTTTTTCCATTTCCAGGAGTGTAGAAGAGTTGAAGGGGGTGGAGGAGGGGTGAAGGAAAAGGATTGGAGAGGTTTAGTCAAAGGGGTGCAGTTCAGGAAGGTCACCCAGAATGCCGGGTCTGCTGAGACACTGGACGGGATGAGAAGGAATGATTGATTGTTGGGGACTGCACCCAATGAGATTTGAAAATCTGACAGCTTAAAGGGAGAAGGCAGGAAGACTGAGACTACTACTAAAACATCATGCATACTTTAATAAGAGTGAAAAGCTAAGTGTATTGTATGTAACAGAGGTGGGAGAGGGGATGACAAAAAATAGACAATGACAAATGTAGAAAACTAAAATGGAGTAGTTAGTGACTGTGAAGAAATCCTGAGATGGAAGGAATTAACAGAAATTAAGGCCAGGTGGGTGGCAAGAACTAAGGACATGTAGCACTAGTTCCCACCCGCGGAGTTCTGAGAAACTGGTGTCTGGGCAAAGAATCCAGATGGTGTATATGGTGAAACAGGCACCAAGCTCATGACTGTCATGTTGTACAGCATGCTCTGCAACTGGATACTGTGTGTTGCCAGTATACACCTTCTGTCTGTGCCCATTCATCCTGACTGATAACTGGGTGGGAGTCATGTCAAAGTAAAAGGTCAATCAGTGCTTACATAACACCTGGAAAACGACATGTAATTTCACAGTTAGTTGCCCCCTTGATAGTATATGTTTTGACAGTTATGGGGCTGGAACAGATGGTGATAGGAGGGTGCATAGGGCAAGTCTTGCAGTGAGGCAGTCCCAGGTGTACGAGCCATAGGGTAGGGAGATGTGTGCAGAAGGAGCATTGGGTCTGACAAGGATATTGCGCAGATTTGGAGGGCGACGAAAAGTGATTCTAAGTACACTGGGCAAAATCTCAGACAGAATGGATGGCTCCTTACTATGCCAACCTTTACATGGATCACTTGGAGGGGCTTTCCTGGGATCCATAAGCCTTCAGCCCCTGGTTTGGTTTTGGGCCGTTGATGACATCTTTGCCGTATGGACTCATGGTGAGGCTGCCCTATTAAAATTCCTGGAATCAATAAATACCTTCTCCTAATTAAATGTCACATTGTCCTATTCTAAATCCCATACCACCTTCTTTGATGTTGATCTCATCCTCACCAAAGGCCAGCTACACACTTCCGTCAACATTAAATCTACTAACAAATAACAGTACTTACATTTTGACAACTGCCATCCTTCCCCTGTCAAACATTCCCTTTGTGTGGATGCAGACACTTTACAGTAATACACCATCATTCTCACCTGAGCCTTCAGTTCACATAATTACCCCAACCATCTAGTACAAAAGCAGATTGCCCAGGGCATCACATCCAGTTCTGGTACTACTGATCCCTCTAAAAAAACAACGTCATAGCACAGTACTTGTGAGACAGTATTATCCTGGTCTTAATGTATTAATCAGCTACTTCGACAAGGCCATGAGTTCCTAAAATCGTGCCCTGAAATGAGATTATTCTGTGTGAGATCTTAGCCACCACACCTAGAATAGCTTTTCGTTGCCCTCCCAATCTGTGTAATATCCTTATCAAACCCCATGCTCCTTCTACACCCATCTCTCTACCCTATGGCTTCTACCCCTATGACCATTCCCACTACAAGACTTGCCCTATGCATCCTCCTACCACCACCTGTTCCAGCCCTGTAACTGGCAAACATATACTATCAAAGGGAGAGCTACCTGTGAAATGATATATTGGGTGTTACGTAAACAATGTCCGGTATTTTACATTGGCATGATTACCACCCAGTTATCAGTCAAGATGAATGAGCATAGGTAGAGGGTGTATACTGGCAACACACAGTATCTTGTTTCAGAGCACACTCTACAACATGGCAGTCATGACCTCTGTGCCTGTTTCACCACTCCCGCCATCTGGATTCTTGCTCCAGACACAAGTTTCTCAGAACTCCGCAGGTGTGATAGTGCTACAATGTGTTCTTGGTTCTTGCCACACATCTGACCTTAAGTGACATTAATTCCTTCTCTCTCAGCATTTCTTCATAGGAATTACTACTTTTTTCACTCCATTTTAGTTTTCTACACCTGTCATTTCCTGACCTGTCTGTTTTTCACTGTCCCCTCTCACACCTCTGTTACAAACAATACACTTAGCTTTTCACTCTTATTAACATGTGCACATTGCTTTAGTAGCAATCTGTCTTGCATACTACCCTGTCTTCTACCTGTAAGCTCTCAGGTTTTCAAATCTTGTTGGGTGCAGTCCCCAACAATCAGTCTCTCCTCCTCATCCCGTCCAGTGTCTCTCCTGACCAGGGTTCTGGGTGACTTTTCTGAACTGTACCCCTTTGTCTAAACCTCTTTAGTCCTTTTCCTTTACCCCTCTTCCTTCCCCTTCAATTCTTCTGCCAGAAAAAGGAGCAATTGTTTCCAAAAGTTTGTAACTATATATATATGTGTGTGTGTGTGTGTGTGTGTGTGTGTGTGTGTGTTTTCTCCTGCTGCCACATGGTGAGCAGATGTTTTATCTATCCATTACATTATATTGTCAATAACTGAATATTTTCATTGTTAAATTCCTTTTGCAGTATCATATATCCCATCTCATCTTCATCTACGTCCTCTCCTGTTTCTATAATATTGTCTTGAAGTTCATCTCACTTGTAAAGACCCTCTATACACTCCTTCCACCTTTCCATATTCATACAGTTGCTTCTCTTTTCTGGCCTCTATAATTTTGCTGTAGGTGGTAACTATCTTTCCCCTAGTGATATGTGCTTCTAAATCCTTACATTTGTCCTCTAGCCATTCCTGCTTAGCCATTTCCCACTTCCTGTGAGTCTCATTTTTTAAATGTTTGTATTCCTTTTTGCCTGCTTTATTTGCTGCATTGTTATGTTTTCTGCTTTCATCAGTGAAATTCAATATCTCACGTGTTATCTTTTTATCTATTTGGCCCTCTACTGTCTTCACTATTTCATCTCTTAAAGCTATCCATTTGTCTTCTACTGTATTCCTTTCCCCTTTTCTGGTCGACCATTGCCTAATGCTCCCTCTGAAACTCTCAATAACCTCTGGTTCTTTCAACTTAATCAGGTCCCATGTCCTTAATTTCCTATCTCTTTTTGCAATTTTTTCAGTTTAAATTGTGGTCAAACTCTTCATCTGCTACTGGAAATGTCTTACAATTTAAAATCTGGTTCCAAAATCTCTGTCTTACTGTTATATAATCAGAGTGAAACCTTCCAGTGTCTTCAGGTCTCTTCCATGTATACAACAGCCTTCTTTCATAAGTCTTAAAACAAGTGTTAGCATTGACTACATTATGCTCTGTCTATATTCACCTGCTAATTTTTCTTCTTTTCCTTTTCCTACTATCAAATTCCAGTCCCTTATCACAAATAAACTTTCGGCTCCCTTAACTATTTGAATAATGTCTTTTAACTCATCACACATTTTTTTGAATGTCTTCATTATCTTCAGAGATAGTTGGCACATAAACTTGTACTATTGCGGTAAGCGTGTGCTTTGCGTCTGTCTTGGGTGCAATAATGCATTTTTATGCTGTTCATTGTAGTTTACCTGCATCCCTATATTCTTATTCATAATTAAACGTATACCTGCATACCACTATTAATTTTATATCTATAGCCCTGCATCCACCTGACCAGAAATCCTGTTCCTCCTGCCACTGAACTTCACTAATTCCTGCTGTATCTGATTCAACCTATCAATTTCCCTTTTTAAATTTTCTAATGTACCTGCCTGATTAAGGAATCTAACTTTCTATGCTCGAATCTGTAGCACGTCAGTTTTGTTTCTCCTAATGGCATCTTCCTGACCAGTCCCTGCTTGGATATCTGAGTAGAGAACTATTTTACCTTCAGAGTATTTTACCCAAGAGATGCCACTATCATTTAATCAAACAGCAGAGGTGCATGCCTTCAGGAAGAATTACAGCTGTGGTTTCCCCTTGCTTTCAGCCATGTGTACCAACACAGCAAGGCCATTTTGGTTGATGTTACAAGGCCAGATCAGTCAATCATCCTGACTGCTGCCTCTGCACCTATTGAAAAGGCTGCTGCCCCTCTTCAGGAACCACAAATTTGTCTAGCCTCTCAATAGATACCCTTCCATTGTGGTCGCACCTACGGTACAGCTATATGTATCACTGAGGCACACAATCACCCCACCAACGACACGGTCATGGTTCTTGGCTAGAAACATTTTTAATAATGGTAATACAGATGTTGATCAGTATTGTACACACATTACTGTGGTACATCCATGTAATAGTAACTACAGTTTTCACTGTCTACAGAAAAATATACGAATTCCCTGTTCGCACGAAAAGTAATTGTCATCCATGAATTCTTCGACAGTGTCCGTGAGTGTGGGGCAGGCAGGGGGTATCTGTTGATGACTCACTTTCCCATTAGAGGAGAGAGCAATCTTTTCTGTGAATCAATCCATATTTTGAATACCATATATTCCTGCTATTTCCTATATTATAATTTTTTAACTTCATATACAGTAGTGACTGGCAACACAGTACTGAACAGTGAGTAGAAAGTTTAAAATTTTCTCTCATTCATTGATTCCATCAATTGGAGAACTCTGAGGGATGTGGAATGATTGAAAGTACACATTCACAAATATGTAGGCAAGTGATAGAAATGTAATCAATGAACAATATTAACAGTAAACTATCATGACACTGCTTAACACCACTCTGAGGTGACTAAAGTCATGGGATAGCGATATGCACATATACAGATGATGGTAGTAACATGTGCACAAGGTACAATGGACAGTGCACGGAGGAACAGTCATTTGTACTCAGGTAATTCACATGGAAAGGTTTCCGACATGATTACAGCTGCACAATGGAAATTAACAGACCTTAAACACAGAATGGTACTTGGTGCTAGGTGCCTGGGACAACCCATTTTGGAAATAATTAGGGAATTCTATGTTCTGAGATCCACAGTGTCAAGACTGTACCGAGAATACTAAATTTCATGCATTAGCTCTCACCACAGCCTTCACTTAATGACCGACAGCAGCTGCATATTTGTAGAGTTGTAGTGCTAACGGACAAGCAACACTGCATGAAATAACTGCAGAAATCAATGTGGGATGTACATAGAATTTATCCATTAGGGAACTGCAGTGAAATTTGGCATTAATGGGCTATGGCAGCAGACGACCAATGTGAGCGTCTTTGCTAACAGCACATCATCATCTGCAGCACATTTCCTGATCTCGTGACCATATCGATTGGACCCTAGATGGATGGAAAACTATGGCCTGGTTAGATGAGTCCTGATTACAGTTGTTAAGAGATAATGGTAAGATTCAAATGTGGTGCAGACCCCATGAAGCCACAGACATAAGTTGTCAACACGGTACAGTTCAAGCTCACAGTGGCTCCACAATGATGTGGGCTGTGTTTATATGGAATGGACTGGGTCCTCTGATTCAACTGAACTGATCACTGTCTGGAAATAGTTGTGTGTGGCTACTTGGAGACCTTTCCAGGCATTCATTAACTTCATGTTCCTAAACAATGATGGAATGTTTATGGCTGACAATGTGCCATGTCACTGGACCTCAGTTTTTCATGACTGGTTTGAATAACATTCTTGACAATTCAAGTGAATGGTTTGGCCAGCCACATCACCCAACATGAATCCCATCTACACCTACACTATGTGATCAAAAGTATCCAGACACCCCTAAAAATGTACATTATTCATATTAGGTGCACTGCACTGCCACCTAATGCCAGGTACTCCATATCAGTGACCTCAGTAGTCATTAGACATTGAGAGAGAGCAGAATGGGGCACTCCGTGGAACTCACTTCGAACATGGTCAGGTGATAGGTGTCACTTGTGTCATATGTCTGCACGCGAAATTTCCACACTCCTCCACATCCCTAGGTCCACTGTTTCGGATGTGATAGTGAAGTGGAAATGTGAAGGGACACGTACAGCACAAAAGCATACAGACCGATCTCATCTCTTGACTGACAGAGACTGCCGACAGTTGAACAGGGTCATAATGTGTAGTAGACAGACATCTATCCAGACCACCATCCCACAGGAATTCCAAACTGCATCAGGATCCACTGCAAGTACTATGACAGTTACACAGCAGGTGAGATTTCATGATTGAGCAGCTGCTCATAAGCCACACGTCACGCCGGTAAATGGCGAAAGAAGCTTCGCTTAGTGTAAGGATCATAAACACTGACCGTTTGAACAGTGGAAAAATGTTGTGTGGAGTGACAAATCACGGTGGACAATGTGGCGATCCAATGGCAGGCTGTGGGTACAGCGAATATCCGGTGAATGTCATCTGCCAGCATGTGTAGTTCCAACAGTAAAATTCAGAGGCGGGGGTGTTATGGTGTGGTCATGTTTTTCATGGAGGGGGCTTGCACCCCTTGTTGTTTTGTGTGACACTGTCACAGCACAGGCCTACATTGATGTTTTAAGCACCTTCTTGCTTCCCACTGTTAAAGGGCAATTCGGGAAAGGCGATTGCATCTTTCAACACGATCGAGCACCTGTTCATAATGCACGGCCTGTGGCAGTGTGGTTACATGACAATAACATCACTGTAATGGAATGGTCTACACAGAGGCCTGACCTGAATCCTATAGAACATCTTTGGGATGTTTTGGAACGCCAGCTTCATGCCAAGCCCCACCGGCTGACATCAATACTTTTCCTCAGTATAGCACTCCGTGAAGAATGGGCTGCCATTCCCCAAGAAACCTTCCATCACCTGACTGAATGTATGCCTGCAAGAATGGGAGCTGTCATCAACGCCAACACCATACTGAATTACAGCATTACTGATGGAGGGCACCACGAACTTGTAAGTCATTTCTAGCCAGATGACTGGATACTTTCGATCACATAATGTACATGGATACTCCGCAAATCACACTTAATTGCCTGGCAGATGGTTCATTGAACCACCTTCACAATAATTATCTATTATTCCAATCTCGAACAGCGCATGGAACTAAAGCCTATATCTTTCCATGTGAGCTCTGATTTCCTTTCTTTCTCCCTATGCAGGTCAGCATCAACAAAATATTTTCGCATTCATAGGGGAAAGTTGGTGATCGCAATTTCGTAAAAATTCTGTTGCAACAAAAAACACCTTTGTTTTACTGATTTCCAACCCAAATCCTGTATCATATCAGTAATACTCTCTCTCCTATTTCACAATAATACAAAACATGTTGCTCTCCTTTGAACTTTCTTGATGTACTCCATTAATACTACCTGGTAAGGATTGATCCCAGACCATGCAGCAGTACTCCAGAAGAGGACGGACAAATGTAGTGTAGGCAGTCTCTTTAGTACATTTGTTAAATTTTCTACACGTTCTGCCAATAAATCGAACGTTTATGTTACATTATTGAGAGATCAATTTGTGCTCGAAATACTGCACTGGCAATACGTAAGCAATTATGGGTAGCTATAGAGCCAGTATGGCTCAATAATCTACAGGGGACTTCTAACGACTTGTTTGAGTCCATGTCATGTCGAATCACACTAAGCCAGGCAAAAGGAAGTCCGACACAATGTTAGGAGGTACCTCATGACTTTTGTCACCTCAGAGTATTTGTGTCCACATCAGCTAGATGTAACCTAGTAATAGAACAGGAAAGCCACTGCACTGAAATAAATAAAATGTATATTCCTACTGCCCCAGTTATGTTAAATAGTGCTCACAGAAAGATCCATACCCAAAGACTGGAAAGTTGTGCAAGTCACACCAATACCCAAGAAAAAAAATAGGAATAATCTGTTGAATTACAAGCCCATCTCATTAATTTCAATTTGCAGTATGATTTTGGGACATACATTGTGCTCAAACATTATCAATCACTTTGAAGAAAATGATTTATTGACAAATAGCCAATACAGATTCAGAAAATATCATTCATGTGAAACACAACTTGTTCTTTATTTTCACAAAATAATGAGTGCTGTTGACAGGGGATGTCAAATTAATTTCATATTTTTATGTTTCCAGAAAGTTTTTGACGCCATTTGTCACAAACTGCTTCTAATTAAATTGCATGCTTATGGAAAATCATATCAGCTGTTTGACTGGATTCGTGATTTCCTGTCAGGAAAGCCACAGTTCATAACAATTGATGGAAAGTCATTGAGTAAAACAGGAGTAATGTCTGGTGCTCCCCAAGGAACTACTTAAATGATCTAGGAGACAATCTGAGCAGGCCTCTTAGATTGTTTGTAGATGTTACTGTCATTTACTGTCATGTAAAGTCATCAGATGATCAAAATGGATTGCAAAATGATTTAGACAAGATATCAGTATGGTGAAAAGGGTGGCAATTGACACTAAATAATGAAAAGTGTGAAGTCGACCACATGAGCACTAAAAGGAACCCCCTAAATTTCAGTTTCACAATAAATCACATAAATCTAAAGGCTGTCAACTCAATTAATTACTTAGGGATTACAATTATGAATGACTTAAATTAGAATGATCACATAGATAATGTTGTGGAGAAAGCAAACCAAAGACTGCAATTTATTGGCAGAATACTTGGAGACTGTTCACACTATGCTTGTTCGCCATCTTCTGGAGTACTGCTGTGTAATGTGGAACCTGCATCACATGTGATTGACAAAGGACATGAAAAAATTTAAAAGAAGGGCAGCTTATTTTGTATTATCATGAAATAAGGGAGAGAGTGCTACTGATATACACAAACTGGGGTGGCAGTCATTAAAGCAAAGGCTTCACTGCAGCAGAAACTTCTCATGAAATTAAAATCAGTAACTTTCTCCTCAGAGCCTGAAAATATTTTGTTATCACCCACCTACATAGGGAGAAATGATTGTCATAACAAAATAAGAGGAATCAGAGCTTTAAAAGAAAGATTTAAGTATTCATTTTCCCTGCACATTGTTCAAGATTGGAACAGCACAGAAGTGGCTTGAAGGTGGTTTGATGAACCCTCTGCCATGCACTTAATTGTAAATTGCAGAGTAATCATGGAGATGTAGATGTAATGCCAAGCCGGTCACACATATTTTCGATGCTAGATAATCAGATAATTTGCAGAAAGTATGGCTGATTTTCTTTTGAACTGGTAGGATTCCCAATTTCTTCCTTTATATTAGTGGCAGCTTGTTGAATACTTTTGCACCAGCTTGTGCAAGTCCACTCTAAATCCTAGACAAGTATGTGAAGTTAGCATAAAAACTTATTTTTGTATCTTGTATTGTGCCTGATCAAATCACATTTCATCTGAAACAGATTTAAATTATTAGTAACAAAATACAATTAAGAAAAATGTATATAGTTAACTGAGCATTTCTTTTACAAAAAAAAATTTGATAGTTGTGAGATTAAGACTTCAACTGGTTATTGTAAACCAGTTGTAGTATTTTCATCTGTCATCAGAGATTTGCCTAACAAGGTTGAGTTTGATCCCTTGATAAGGAACAAGAGCAGACCCAAGGTTGTTTTCACAATCTATCAATGTGACACTCTCCTTCCTGTGAATGAAGCTAAGATGCCACCCATAAAGAAAGGGATGTCAATAATGCTGTTATATATTAGTTTGGCAAGTAGAATTGTTTGATCAACACAAACAAAAGTTTTGCCAAGGTCACAGATAATCTTTCTTATTTAGCTCTGCCAGAATGTGCATAGTTCTTTCTGAGGAGATACTTAAATGCAAACCAAACTGAAAAGTTGTTAATCAGTTTTGCTCAGAAAAAAAGTTGTTAGAATTTTATCACTGGTCACTTTGCCACACACTCTTGAGAAGACTCAACCTACATGGCTTTGCACTGCTATACTGCTTTGTTTTGGTGGAGACTTATGTGGAAGGAAGAAGGAAAATTAGGTTTTAACATCCCCTCAATTATGGGGTCATTAGAGACAGAATGCTAGTTGTATTTGGCAACTAGATTTACCATTTCCTTTTGAAAGAATGCTCTCAGTATCCTTCTCAAATGATTTAGGAAAATCACAGAAAACCTAAATCTGTAGGGCTGGACATGAATTTGAATCACCATCCTCTTAAATACAAATCGAGTGCCTCACCAGTGTGCCACCTCGCTCATTAGTTCTGTGGAAGTAGCAACTAATGAGTTGGTGGTGGTGTGTAGACAATTGATGCTTAATGTCACCCACGCCAATAGTCCAATCTTTGTAAATGCAATTAGACTGCAAAGAACATTTATCAGCGATATTGAAATAGTGACAATTTTAAGCCTGTCTGATAGATCAAAGCAGGGCTCACTATAATTTACCTGGGTCTGTCAATAAATGTTTCCTTCTAGATCTCTGGTGCAATACACCATACCAATTGTCTTGCACACCACACATCACCAGCTGTGGCCACAAATAAGACATCCCACAACACCATAGAAACCCCAAGGGCAAGACTTAGGAACGTATCACATCATCATTTCTGCCACGGCTGTTTTCCTGGGGACACTATTTCATTTTCACTGCTATTTTTGTTTATTTTTTATTTAATAATGTACCCATTTTTTCTTTATTTTTGGAATACTGATGAATATGCATTTAGACTCTTAAAAACATCTTCACTTATCAGTTGGTTTGGTCATGGCACAAATCATTACATATAGTCAACTAAAAAAAAGGGGGGTAAATGTAAGTATCCTTAATTATTTTCCGTCTCTGTTGCCTAGTTTTTCTGGTTCAGCCTTGTTTTACAACTTTTTACTATCAATTTTACCCACATTACTAATATTATTTGAACTTTAAAAAGTTAAAGGACAGGACCTCTGAATGATACACAACATACCTCCAGATTTTGATTATGATGCTAGTTTCTTCGAAGTTAGAACTTGATACTCAAAGTTATAGACATAAACTATGCATGAAGCTGAAGCCCCAATTGGTATTGTTTTAGCATAAATAAATAAAAATTCAAAGCACCCTAGTTTTCATTATTTGCACAGACCTAATCTATTCCCCTCCACCAAAATATCCAATAGTCAGTAATTAGAAGATGAAGAAGCTTCTCACTGGAAATGGCTTAAAGCCCAACTATCGCATTTTATTACTCCACTTAACATGAGCAGTAAGATAACCATGTCACACAACAGTTGACACATTCACACAAGGGTTCTACAAAGGTATCGCAGGCAGATGGAATAAAAGGGTGTTCTGTGAGTGTGTTTTGTTGATTCTGCAAGCATACAAATTTATTGTTGTAAAACAAGACCATACTAAAAGTTCTATATGCTAATCTGGTCATGAACCCACAAACTGAATGCTACATGTAGGGTCAGTGCCTGACAGCAATTATCAGTCAAAGATCATTTTTTAACAGTTGATGGGGGTGTAAACAGAGATGGCCATCATGTGTAGAAAGCTCTAAGCACTGCAGAAACAACCTGGCTCCACAGCTAAGGTTGCTAATGTACACCTGTGCAGTGGCACCTGACTCGGAGGTAAGTCAGTTTGAATTTTCACCACTAGCATTTGGCCAGCAAGGAGAAGAGAGGGGAGGTGAAGGCACAAAGTTCCTGATCACAAGTCTTTGCGCCAATTTCCTGTATTAAATTCCAAATCTTCTCCACAGTGTGTCATGAAGTGAGGGCATATGATACTGTCGATGGTTGTATATGAGTGTATACCTGTCCTTTTTTCCCCCTAAGGTAAGTCTTTCCGCTCCCGGGATTGGAATGACTCCTTACCCTCTCCCTTAAAACCCACATCCTTTCGTCTTTCCCTCTCCTTCCCTCTATCCTGATGAAGCAACCGTTTGTTGCGAAAGCTTGAATTTTTTAATATATATATATAAACACACACACACAGGCGACAAACTGCACCGTGCGATCCCCAGCCAACAATGCCTTATGTGATTTACATTTAAATTTTTATTTTTAATGCAGAAACTGTACCTAGCTTCGTGGTTACATTAATTCACGGAAAATGAAAGCTATGTGGAAATGACCCATTGCTCTTTGACTTCACTTGAATTTTGTTCATTATTAGGTTTGTTCTTCAGGTAAGTATCATTAGTGTATTGGTTACGATCAGGCAGCATGTTTCCAGGTGTATGTTTGTCATTAGCTACTGCATGTGTATTCACTAAGGTCTGGGCTAGGCAGAAGGTGGCCTGCCGGTACGGCCTGGCCGTTGCACTACAATGGCCAAGTCACATGACTGACGTGCTTGTTATTGTGTCATGCCCATCACACACAATGCGGTCTTGACGCAGCAGCAACTAACCAATGCAGAGCCATCCGAGGATACAGATTCACCCTAGGTCAGAGCAGCTTGTGCATCTGCTGGTGCCTTTGACTGCTGTGTAATGGCAGCAGAAGAAGACAGTTCTTTTGTAGTGCGCTACACAAGTAAGCTATGTTTACACATGCAGGGTATGTTTCGGCTGCTTCCACAGTGTGTAAGCTGATGCAGCA
Source organism: Schistocerca cancellata (assembly GCF_023864275.1). Taxonomy (NCBI): domain Eukaryota; kingdom Metazoa; phylum Arthropoda; class Insecta; order Orthoptera; family Acrididae; genus Schistocerca; species Schistocerca cancellata. The sequence continues at coordinate 340,482,850 of NC_064627.1, forward strand.
ACAGCAGCCACTATGGCCAGCCATTCTTGCATGTGTGCCACCCTTGCTGCTGGATGCACTGGCTATCAACTGCAGTGTGAACTGCCCCAGCAGGCCATGTTCTGTCTGGCCAGACCTTTATGATTCTGATCAGACTGACGAGACAGAGAACACACTCAATAACACCAACCCTTACCACATATGAAGTAGGTGATTAGGCCATATGTGCGCATGAAGCTAATACTCAAACCAATGAAATATATTAAAAGTGTAGTTTATCAATTGCATGAAGGACAAACCTTTTAAAACACAGTGTCTCATCAATTGTTTCACGGAAGTCCGTTCATCCTCTATCGGTAATATGATAGTTATGTGCGTATTGCTTGTTCTGTCAGATATTCCCAACAGAACAGACACTACACATACAGTTTACACACTGACAGAAAAAAATCTAATATCAAGAAGGAGTTGTGCGACATAAACGAAAGTTGGTGGAAGTGTTTCTACATCTGTAAGACGACATATGTTCAGATTTAGTGGTGGTAGTAGGGCAAAGGGGGTATCAGGACGTTTTGTTAGTATGGGTTGCCTACATCAGGGGCAAGTATACATTCAGGGAGAAACCTATTTTCTATTTTGATTGACATGTCCTTAATCTATTGTTCTGCTTGTGACACCCTGGAGGTAATCTGTCCTCGTGAGAAATCTTCCCCTATCCTTTCCCCTCCTCCTCCCAACCCCTCTGAAAACATCCAATCCTCTCTCATCCCTCTCAATATACAAGTACACTTTCAGGCCTGAGTTATTCGAATAGTGCAACCTACTCTGTCAGTTTGATTGACTAATTAATTAAACTGATCAATTAATTAACCCCTCTCCCTCTGGTAAACCTTCCAGCCCTCCTCCTCCCCACCCTCACCTGAAAATTTTAAGGAAAGAGACACAATTGGAGTGGTAGGAATGCGGATGTTATGAATACGTTGAGCGCCAACACTTGTCAGTGATCAATAATGGATCGCTCAATTTTACATGGAGGATATATACAACACTTGGTCGCTGACACAGCCCGACACATGCTGAGTATCAGTTCGCTGTTCTGCTGTCCAGAAGGCACAGCCGCTGGAGCTTGTCCCGCAGCTGCGGGCAAGAACCGAGAAACTGGCCGGTTGAAACTTATTTTTGTACCTGTCTCTCCTGAGAACCTTAAGCTGGAAATACCTATTCGTTCCAGCCATAGGCTATCTCCAACATGCATCCTGCATGCCAAATGGTGTCATCCTAGGAAATCAGCCAAATATTTATCACTGTAACTACAGTTAAATATTATGAATGCAGCTCCAAACTGATGGTATTCGACAATGAGAAATTTAAAGGGAAAACCACCTCCTGATGGCTGTGGCTCTGGAAATATCAATATCTCTAGCCTTCTTATGAGTGGACGTAATTTTCCATGTAGAATGCTTCATCCCCTTTAAGGCTATCAGTGCATTGAAATCAGAATCTCCCCACCTATGACCGGACATAGTAATTTTCTATGAACATGTCACAAAAATGATCACAGTAGCTTTACACTCCAACACAAACTTTATAAGCCTGCCAATCACAGTGAATCTATGACACACCCCATACTAGGTGTAATACTTCGCTAATAACTGAATGCTGATGGCACCAAACAATAATGAGCAAAAATCCACGATGGACGCACAGCCTCTTTTGTTTTTCTTACAAGTGGTACCAGTGTGTCTTAGGAAGAGAGACGTAGTCATCTTATAAGCAATTAGTGGTTAAAAACAAGATTGCAACAACCATGTTACTGCCAACCTGCATAAAAAGCAGTCTTAATTCTACAGGCACACATAAGTATCACTAATGATATCAGTTTTAAAAACTATACGTGCCTTGTAAATTGAGCTATGGTATTGCTTCACAATGAAGTAGTCTTCCACACAGATACTGCAACACTGAATATAGACAGTGATCATGGGGTGTGCATTAACAGATGGAAAGTGCAGGTGCACATTGCCAACAGTGTAAGCTAGTAATAAAATCACCATTCTCACCTAATTTAGAATGTGATTCATGTGAGGAACTTGGTGTTAATCTGATATTTGCAACTCCTTCATGCCACTGCTAGATATTTTCCATGCAAACAAGGAGTATCTGTAATGCATTCTGTAATCAAGATCATGTAGACAGTGTAACAGAGGTTCTGCGATACATGCGTGGGTTATAGGTGAAGGGGGATGATGGTTGATTCAGAATGATCACACACTGCAGACAGTGTGCTATGTGAGGAATCACTTTAAAAAAGTGCAATGCTGGACTGAAGTCACAAGTAATGTACAAAATTGTATGACCAACACACCGGCTTGTGTTACGCTTTCTGGTAGAAATTCTGTCTGGGATTTAGAATCAAGTCTCTTCATTCAACCACATATTTGTGTTGGTTCCCATGGAGAGGTCTTTTAATGATTAATAATGAAGCACTGCATGTGGATCATCAGGGAGAGGTCAAGTATTAGGCTCTATTAGTAGGTTGGTTTAGAAAATCAAACAGAGCATGGGTATGCCAGTTATGTGACTATATAAATATGGGAAACTGTGAAAAAAATATTAAAAATACATAAAATTGGTCAAATTCAAGGAAAACCTGGTATAATCACGAAATATTGATGGAAAATACATAAAAAGAGGAAAATACCATGAAATATGTAAAATTGTGAAAACCTGGTAAAATTACAGAAACTGACTGAGAATACATAAAATCAAAGAATAGCATGAAATGAGTGCCGAGCAAATCAATAAAATTGCATGTTCTGGAGGAAGAGAGTAGACTGATCCTATATATACACATGTTAATAGTGGAAAAAGAAGGCAAAATGACAATATTATCCTGCTCATAAGCAATAAAACCTTACATTGGGCCATGACTTCTGTGTGTAAGAGGGTTGGTGGTAAACTGCAGTAAGACTGTTATATCTCTTCTGGCTATTGATCATGGTGTTTATTAACTTGAAGATGTCACTGTTTTATCGTAGGCATTTTTTGCTGGTGATGATCATTTTATAGCACTGTTGTGACCATATCATAATTTCTGAACTGTAATCAGAGTTCATCTTCATAAACAGCAGGTGTCATACACCTCTGGAAACCTATAGAGTATTTGTCTTACAAACAATCCATGTTTTCTCAGATGAGCAAGGAAGTTGTTATATAACACTACAGTTTGTTGCCATAGTTTATTGTAGAGAAACTTGTAGGGAGAATGTGTGCCATGCACTGGAAATATATTCCTTACATTGGAATATTAACAGTGTTGCATTCCACACGACTAACAGGTTGTAAACCACTCAGCTCTAGCATTACAACATGTTTAAGTGCAAAACCATGTAGCCTTAGGACTGCACGAGTTTATGTTCCACGATCATTTCTCTCTTTCCGATATCTTCTTGATATGGACAACAAACACCAGGACATTACATCAGAATTGACAGCACATGTAAAACGTTTTGAACTCCATCCATCTGGACCTCCATCTTGCATAAACATGTTCCTTCTTAAGCATCTTTTATCACCACAACACTCTCGTATCTACTACACACCGATATGGGATGCTTACCTGCTCAACAAGCACGTTCCTCAAGAGCTCTTGTGCACTTAGACGAGTGCCGTGAGTAAGACTGGTGCGGAACAGTCTTCGCTGGACACCAGTTACAGACTCATCTCACTCTGTTCCCTCACAAGACTTGGAATGTAGTGGGTATAGTACCCTAATACTTCGGGTCATCTGCAAATTAAACTGGTGACAGTGTTATAGGGAGGGTTGGTCAAAGACAATGCAGGGAATCATTCAATCTCAAACTTTATCCTCAGAAAGCGAGAATACTCTATGACTCCCTTCCACATGGGGAAAGATGGGCAGTCATAATCGTAAATTATATATTATGATCAAAGTGCTAGAAATATGTAGATGACCTAACTACATTGGTATATGATGCTGTCTGGTATACTCTGGCGTATTTGTTTGAGAATTATCCATGAATGGACATACTGCATAGTCATCTATCAACATTCATAATCTAGTATATGTACATGCAAAGTAGTGCAGGGCTGGTTTAGTGATGATACAGACACTGGGAAGAATGTTGCTGTGTCGTTGGTTGGCATTAGCAAGCAGACGGTAATTGTTTTCAATATATCGGGGGAGAAGGACTCGGAACACCTTATCGAGTTCTCTGTCAGATGATGTTAATGGAGTTTTTATAGTTCATAGTTTTTCTCTGCTGGATGGTACAAAATAATGAGGATAGAGACAATGTTTGGGTGACAGACATGAATGCACTCTGAGGGATGTAGATCTTCTTCAGACTGCAGTGCTTGTGTGTAGTTCGGAAACGCATTGCAATGCAGCAGCAAAATCCTGATCCTTCTCCCACATTCTGTATGATGCGGAGTCTTCCTAATTCCCCTGATAAGGAACACCACTGTAACTGCTCGTACGGCCTCTTCTACTACCTCATGTTGCAGGAGAAAGCTTCGTTTGGTGCTGACCTTACACATTGTACATGGCTGGCAGAGCTACAACAACATGTTCCCATTTCCACTGAGTGGTCAAAACACAGTCCTGTTGTATTAACTCAGTTCACCCTGTTTCTCCCCGGGATGCAGAAGGTGGCAGATATAGCACTCTCCAACTTCCACTCAGTTCTGACTTAAATTGCGACACTCATATGGACAACACCACAGGGAAGGTGAGGCAAAGACTGAGGGAGAGCTACAAGTTGCAGAGGGACTGTCCGAAACCATGTTAGAGTTTTGCTGTATGAGGTTCTTAGCAGATAGGTTTGAAAAAGGTGACCCATTTCGAGATATGAGAGTGCCACAAATGTGATTCACCAGCGAATTCAATCACTAAAAGATATATCGATAGGATCCAACCCAAGTATATGTCTGAATGGACAGACCTGATTCCAAATTGCAGACAGCATTTTTACCAGAAAGTAACACTATAGATCTGAGAAGCTGGTGTATTGGTCATACGATTTTGTACATTTCTTATGACTTCAATGTTACATTGCATGTTTTAAGTGACTTCTCACATAGCACACACTCTACTGTAGGTGATCATTCTCCGTCAACCAACATCCTTCCTCGCCTATAACCCCATGCATACATCGCAGAACCTCTGTTACACTGTCTACCAAGGGCGTACCCAGGATCTGAACAGGGGGGGGGGGGGGGGGGGACAGGTCATACTAGTCTCAGAAAACAAGGACTCGAGACAACATACAGCACAACATACAACTTTTTAATTCAGTAACAATCTTCTAGGATTTGCCGACAGTAACGCACCAAAGACGAAAAAATTACTCCCGGACCTGCGCGAACGAGTTCGAATATCTTCCAAGGGGGGGGATAGCTGCTCCCCCCTGCCTCTTGCTCAGTACACCCATGCTGTCTACACGATATTGATATAGAATGTATTACAAATACTGTTTGTTAGCATGGGAAATATCCAGCAGTGGCTTGAGGGAGTTGCAAATATCAGGTTATTGCCACATTCCTTAGTCAAATCATTTTCTAAATTTGATGTGAATGGTGATTTTATTACGAGTTTCCACTGCTGGTGGTGTGTACCCGCACTTTTGATCTGTTAATACATACCCTGCGATCACTGTCTATATTCAATGTTGCGGTATTTTTGTGGAAGACAACTTCATTCGGAAGCAATACCATAGCTTGATTTATAAAGCATGTATAGTTTTCAACATGTATTTCATTAGTGATACTTGTAGAACCAAGACTGCTTTTTATGCAGGGTGACAATAACACAGTCATTGTGATTGTGTTTTTGACAGCTGGTTACTTATAGGATGATTACGTCTCTCTTCCTAAGACATACTGGTACCACTCTCAATAAAAACAAAAGAAGCTATACATCCATTGTGGATTTTCACTCAGTATTGTTTGGTGCCACCAGCATTCAGTTATTGATGAAGTATTAGACTTAGTATGGGATGTGTGATAGTTTCACTGTGATTGGCAGGCTTACAAAGTTTGTGTTGGGGAGGTGGGTAAAGTTACTGTGGTCATTGTTGCAACATGTGCAAAGAAAATGACTGTGTCCGGTCATAATGAGGTGATGGATTTGATGTGAGAGGTGGTGATTTCAACGCACTGGTAGCCTTAATAGTAATGAAGGACTCTACATGGAAAATTATGTCCAGTCATAAGAGAGATATAGATCTTGATATTTCCAAAGGCACAACTGTCAGGAGAAGGTATATCTGGTACTTGTTCATTGTCAAATGTCATCAGATTGTGGCTGCATTTGTAATATTTAATTATAATTAGAGAGATAAATATGTGACCGGTTTCATAGTACAACATTGTCGGCAGGTGGGGCACGTGGTGGAGATAGACTATGGCTGGAATGAATAGGAGTTTCTGGCTTAAGGCTCTTCCAAGCAGTGGGTACAAAGAAAAGTTCCAGCCGGCCAGCTAGCCAGTCCTTGCTCACAGATGCAGGGGCAAGTTCCGGTGGCAGTGCCTTCTGGATAGCAGAATAGTGAACTAATACTCAGCATGTGTTGGGCTGGTTCTCTGACTGCCTGTGTTCTATGTATTCTCCATCCAAAATTGAGGGATTCAGTATTGGTCACTGACAAGTGTAGGTGCAGATGTATTCATAACATCTGAATTCCTACCACTCCAATCATCCCCAGATGCCCTCCATGGCCGGGGGTGATGCTCTCTCACGTACACATGTACACAACTGTAGCAGTTTTCTCTGGCCTCTGAGAATTGGGCACTGGCAGTGTATGGGGGGATGAGCCTCCTTCTAAATGTAGTGGAGAAAACCAATTTAGGAATTATATTGTTCTTTAAAAGCCCAACCCCACATCAAATTCCTGATTGACCAATTTATTGTTTTTGATAGTGGTATTCTGAGCACACACACCAGTCCAACCCTTCCACAATTTGTTTAAGGACACAGCATGCAATTGAGCTGAGATTTAAAAGTTTCAGCTACCTCTAACATAATGGACTTCCTACCAAATGACCTAACTTTGTCCGTATCCACTGATAGGAGGAAACGGAAAAAAATTTCAGTGTGGTTTGGAAACTGGGTGATTGCAGGATCAAATCCTGCCAAATATATCCAATCCTAGTATCCACCACTAGGAAGCAAGGAGAAACTGTCCCACACAAAGGGTATCAATTTCGTGAATTTGTCAATCAATCTGATAGAGTCAGGTAACATTTCCAAGACATCGACAGCTGGGGGTTTACCAGGTAAATGCTGCTTTTTTTGCGATTCAGTCGGAGTGTGACCAATCATGCGTACAGGCCCAGCAGTGGCATGCGACAGGTTGTGGACACTCAACAGGGGGAGAGAGCATGTATTTGATAGGAATTTCTCAGCGTGACATCTGGTCTGTGATAAGCAGGGTCTGAGCAGCCATATAGCGAAGCCGGTGACCCAGTGCGTAACGCCCTGGGGTCAGTGTGAAAGATTTTTAACAGTGTAATTACAAGTGGTGAGTATGTTTACAGTATTCCTTGTGCTTTGGGATAAAGAAAGTGCCTCAACTGTTTAAATATTCTGTACTGCCTTGTCACCCTCAAAATGTTTAAAGAAAAAGTATTCCATACAGTGCAGTCAATTTCCCAACAAATTTTTTAAATAAATAAAATAACAATATTACCATTACTGCCCTGTCTTCAATAAATTATTTAAATAAATAATATTCCACACATTGCCTCATCTACTAGAAACTGTTTAAACAGTATTTAATACACTGCAATCGATTCCCCGCCTAATGCCCAATCAACCGAGTCTTTTTCCTGCCAATTTTCCAGTGGGGGTGTGGGAGGAGTTGGGCTGGAAGGTTTAGCAGAGGGAGATGAGTTAATTAATTGATCAATTTAATTAATTAATCAATCAAATTGATAGAGTTTGTGGGGCTATTCAAATAACTCAGGCCTGAAAGTCTACTTGTATTGGTGAGGGGGATGGAGCAGAATTGGATGTTTCCAGAGGGATTGGGAGGAGGAAGAAGAGTAGGGGGAGGTTTCTCAGGAGGACAGATTATCCCCTGGGTTCGTAATCTACTTATCAGAACAACAGGTTAAGGAGCTGTCAATCAAAAGAGAACTATAGGTTTGCCCTGAATGTATATTTGCCCCTGATGTAGGCAACTCAGACTAACAAAACGTCCTGATACCCACTTTGCCCTACTACTAGTGGCAATAGTAGTGCCACTATCAGGAAGCAAATCAGCTTTGCTTTACAAACACATTGTAATGATCGTGAGCATTAGTTACCTTTGAGATTGGATGTTATGAGTTGATGTTATTCAAGAATGCCTTTAAGGCGACAAAGACACTGTCACCATCACCCCACGGAATTTGAACAAGGTAGTGTAATAGGCCTATGAGAAGCTGGATTTTCCTTCTGCGATGTTGCAGAAAGGCTTGGCACGAAATGTAGCCACAGTTCATGATTGCTGGCAGCAGTGGTCACAAGACTGTAAGGCCGGACTCTGCATGGCCATGTGACACTACCGGAGGGAAGGCCATCATGTTCGGCATTTAGCTCTGGTGCACCTTACTGCATCTGCAGCAGCAATTTGAACAGCAGTTGGCACCACAGGGACACAGTTACTTCAAGGACAGCTCTGAGCCAGGCACCATGCAGGTTCATTTCACTGGCCCCAAACCTCTGCTATTTGCGATTTCTGTGGTGTCAAGAGACAGCTCACTGGGGGGCAAGGGTTAAGATCTATTATGTTTTCTGATGAAAGCTGATTCTGCCTCAGTGCCAGTGATGGCCATGTGTTGATTAGAAGGAGGCTAGTTGAGTGTCTGCAACCTACCTTGAAACAGGATTGTAATTATTTTAAGAAGCAGTACGGAAACGTGTGTGACGTTCCATCTCTAACAATAATGGCATTCTGATTGAAAACAAAAAGAAACAAAAATAGGAACAGAAAAATTAATTACTCCTCCCACAAATTGCAAAAAAATCAATTCTCAACCATCTGACTATGGGTTTTAAAATATCCTCTAACATCTCCTAACAACTGTGTTGCAATACTCCAGTACACAACAGACAACTTACCTCCTCATATATCATATATCCGCTGCAACTTCATGCTAAAATATTTCAAAAAGCAATACTGTGATCCATGCAGTGTCATGTGTTGACCAATTGCAACAAATACTGTTACACTTTTATACATAGAAATTGAATAATCAGTAGGAGTTCGGTCAACTACCTAAAACGATGTAAAGGAAAATAAAAGGAACCAATAACAACTTTTAATTTACTATATTAAGAAATTGGTGATTTGAATGCTGACAAACTTTACATAGACTTTTAATTGTTCCACAGTGTCTGTACTCAATAAACGCATTTCTGGCTACAACAAAGGTACGAATATTACTCTGAGTGTATGCATACATAAATCTGACAAAATCCTTCCAGTGCACAAGCAACGAAGAACTACATTCAGCGAAAAAGGTAAATTTCCAAAAAAAAAGCTCAATTAATAATGAAGTCTCCTCCCGTGCTACTAGCACGATAATGGCAGGCTGTGACCTCTCATGTCACACGGCTTCTCTCCACCACAGCCTGTGTCTGACCACTTCCGACTCCCCTCGACAACTGCTCACTCGCTACAACTTGCGATAATAATATTTCAGACCCAGAGTTTGTGTATGCACACAGAAGAATCATAGATGTTCAACTTTCGACCTCTCTGCATGTTAGACACACTGGATCTACACCTGCAGTTATGGTCTGGGGTGCGATTTCACATGACAGCAGATGCACTCTCGTGGATATCCCGCGCACCCTGACTGCAAAATTGTACATCAGTCTAGTGATTCGACCTTTTGTGCTGCCATTCGTGAACAGCATTCCAGGAGTGTTTTCCAGCAGGATAACACTCGCCCACATACCACCGTTATAACCCAACATCCACTACAAGTTCAACATGTTGCCTTGGTCTGCTCAGTAACTAGATCTGTCTCCAATGTAGCACATATGGAGCATCATCGTCCAACTCTAGTGTCATCCAACAACAGTATTAACTGTCCCTGTACCGCCAGCCCAAATGCAGCAGTCACGGAACTCAACTGCACGAACTGACACCCAAGACCTGTATAAGCACGTCTGCATGCTTGCATTCAACGTTCTGGCGGTTACACAGGTTATTAATGTACTAGCATTTCATATTTGCAGTGGCTTATTTCGTGCTTAGATTAACCTGTGATCTTGGAATGTTAATCACTTAAATACACTACTGGCCACTAAAATTGCTACACCAAGAATAAATGCTCATGATAAACGGGTATTCATTGGACAAATATATTATACTAGAACTGACATGTGATTACATTTTCACACAATTTGGGTGCATAGATACTGATAAATCAGTATCCAGAACAACCACCTCTGGCCGTAATAACGGCCTTGATACGCCTGGGCATTGAGTCAAACAGAGCTTGGATGGCTTGTACAGGTACGTCCGCCCATGCAGCTTCAACACGATACCACAGTTCATCAAGAGTAGTGACTGGCGTATTGTGACGAGCCAGTTGCTCGGCCACCATTGACCAGACGTTTTCAATTGATGGGAGATCTCGAGATTGTGCTGGCCAGGGCAGCAGTCGAACATTTTCTGTATCCAGAAAGACCAGTACAGGACCTGCAACATGCGGTCGTGCATTATCCTGCTGAAATGTAGAGTTTCGCACGGAGCGAATGAAGGGTACAGCCACAGGTCCTAACACATCTGAAATGTAACGTCCACTGTTCAAAGTGCCGTCAATGCGAACAAGAGGTGACCGAGACGTGTAACCAATGACACCCCATACCATTACGTCGGGCGATACGCCAGTATGGCGATGACGAATACACGCTTCCAATGTGCGTTCACCGCGATGTCGCCAAACACGGATGCGACATCATGATGCTGTAAACAGAACCTGGATTTATCCGAAAAAATGACGTTTTGCCATTCGTGCACCCAGGTTCGTCGTTGAGTACACCATCACAGGCACTCCTGTCTGTGATGCAGCGTCAAGGGTAACAGCAGCCATGATCTCCGAGCTGATAGTCCATGCTGCTGCAAACGTCGTCGAACTGTTCGTGCAGATGGTTGTTGTCTTGCAAACGTCCCCATCTGTTGACTCAGGGATCGAGACGTAGCTGCACGATCCGTTACAGCCATGCGGATAAAATGCCTGTCATCTCGACTGCTAGTGATACGAGGCCGTTTGGATCCAGCATGGCGTTCCGTATTACCCTCCTGAACCCACCGATTCCATATTCTGCTAACAGTCATTGGATCTCGACCAACGCGAGCAGCAATGTCGCGATACGATAAACCGCAATCGCAATAAGCTATAATCCGACCTTTATCAAAGTCGGAAACGTGATGGTAGGCATTTCTCCTCACACGAGGCATCACAACGACGTTTCACCAGGCAACGCCGGTCAACTGCTGTTTGTGTATGAGAAATCGGTTGGAAACTTTCCTCGTGTCAGTACGTCGTAGTTGTCCCGACCGGCGCCAACCTTGTGTGAATGCTCTGGAAAGCTAATTATTTTCGTACCACAGCATCCTCTTCCTGTCGGCTAAATTTCGCGTCTGTGGCACGTCATCTTCGTGGTGTAGCAATTTTAATGGCCGGTAGTGTATTTCTACTGTATACCAAAGAACAGCTGAATTGGATGTCATGGCAAACATATGTGCTTTAAATTTTCAAATCGATTCTTAATTTAATGCTTTCGGGACATAGTTGACTGCTGGAATCACCATCTGACTAATAAATTATACATTGGGCGCCCGAAGGGTGGGGGTGGGAGGGGGGCAGTGGGTGCAGCTGCCGCTAGGGAATATTAATTTCGTTTATGGATGTACGAAAATTTACATCTTAGAGCTACTGGAGTGCACGGCAGTCAGCACGAAGGTATTCTGGACACAGAATATCTGTTGTCGTCCAACTAGTGCTTGCAACTAGAAAATGTTTCATCTACTGAAACAACTGGATAGTATACTTCGATATTTTTCATTAGTTTAAAAAACGAATGTAAAAAATCGACACATGAATATCAATAGTTTAAAAATGGACATTGCATTTGGTATAACAGCGATACGAAATATTAATATTTTTGGTTCAGTACCTATATCTGGTGCAACAGGCACGTTCTTTGGTCGTTCCTGCCACAATGTCAACACTGAAACTACGAATTGTTGTGTCAAAAATGAACTTTATAACATAAACACAAACATGTAAAAAATGAAGTAAAACTTTTAATATAACAGCATCGTTGAAAACTTGAACGCTGTACAATACCTATAAGACGAAAAATGCAAAATTAAATTTATATTGTCACAGCCTGAATATTGGGGATCTTAGTAATTGCGAACAACGCGTAGCTCATAAGGAAAGGAAGATTACACGTCAACTAACTCTGGGACTTACAAGCTATGAAAAAAAAATCTATGGTGCTAGCTCTGTCCCGGAAATGTTGTCTTCCTAGAGAACGAAAAAGTCCCCCTCACAGTTCCCACGTCACTATTTTGTTTATAGGTGCGCACATCTTCAAAACCTCAAATGGCTATTGGCGTAACAAAACAATAGCACCACCAAAGCTTACTCCTTCAAAATTGAAATAATGGTTAACATCTGTAACATCTGCAGGCGCTAATTTAAAGCAGATATATATATATTTTACTTGCTGAAGGGGTGTGCTTTTGTCGTCTTGTATGGTCGCTGATTGGTACTTGTCGGTAGAAGTAGGAAACCATGAATGGATCTACTACCAACATATGTGGTGTAACAGTGGGCGACGCTCATTGCGTAATTGTTGTACAACAGCCTTTATTTAATTAATTTCATAATCACTACTGCAAATATCTACCATACATGAGGAAAAAAGTCTTTGTAATACGCTGTGGCTAAACTCTGGTGAACCGTGAAGCGCGCTGATGTTGGTGGCAGTCAATGAAATTATATGTCAATTATTCCACAGTCTACAATCAGATGTAAGTGAGCAGTGGTGCATGAAAGTGTTTCACGTAAAATTTTGTGCAGTGTGAGGTGTAAAAATATAGTGAATAGAGTACGAAAAATTACTAACGTCCGTAAATGTTGGTTCCTTATAAACGAATCAAAACCGAAAATGGAAGTGAGGGTATGGAAAGTATACCACCTGCGATGTTATCACACGGAACGGATGAGTCAAACTTAAACGGCCTCTACTAAAAATTCATGTGATTGTACTGATGGAGAAAATGTACATCTAGTCAGTTCATCTCCTGGTTTCAAATGCTTCGATAAAAAGGATAGTAATATCTTGTTCAGTATGACCTGTGTTGGAAATTATGCTGAAGGAAAGGACATTGACGATTCCCTAAAGAAAAAGATTTCATTGAACCATGGCAACCTGACAAAAAATGTAGTTTCAAGACTGAGGTTAGATGGTAAACTCCACCCGAACTGGCCATGAAGGCCCAAGAGGTACTGATGGTATACTCAGGAAATTTCGATTGGCTGTTCGTCATCAAATACATGAATGGTTTATTCTAAAGCAGTAAAAACTGCACTTTGTAAGTTGTGTTTGCCATTCCTTGGCAGTCATCATGGTGCATTCATAAGCCGTCCACTAGCCAATTTCAAAAAGTTTCACAATTTATAGACGTGTATATAAATTCCGAATGTCATAAAGATGCAATTGAAAAGTCAAGTTATCTTGTTAATGTCGCCATAACAAACAAAACTAAGATAATACAAAAAAACTGTGAATGAGCATCTTTTAAAGTTTTTAGTACACTAATTGCGGTAGACTGTAATCATTTGTCTCTTGCGTATTGACTCATATACTACATGACTTACCTTCAGGAGGAAAAACAAATGCAGTTCCTGACGATTTATTGCAGTTTAGAGTAAGTCAGGTGACGAAAGATTACAGAAACATTTTGAAAGTGCTCCTAAAAATTCCATTTATATTTCTCATAGGACCCAAAATGATTTAGATTCTGAAGCACACTACAGGCTTACAATTTTGTGATATGCATTATCCTATAGCTTTTGCACGAGCAGGAGTACAATGTAGTTTCCATATAAATCGATTAGTAAATTGACGGTGAAGCTTGTGGTAGTGGTTCAATAACGCAAAATGAGGAGAAATGTTATCCATAAGGTTTTTTTTTATTTTCGTTCAGGAAAAGAATTGATTAAGAGAATAGGGCTCACGATAGGACGAAGAGAAAATAATGTAAATAGCGGGAAAACATAAAATCTGAGAATGTAAAAACCGGTTTTACTACAATTATTATATTGATAGCTCTTTAGTGTTTATCACGTTCACCAGGTACTAAAAGCTCACAGTAGAAACCAATATAAGAAAATAATCAGCGGATGACAAAGTCCTCAAAATTTTTGAATCACATATATGTGGAAAATGTTTTGCCCCTGCTGACTGAAAACCTGTGGGCATCCCTGTCACAAATTACACTATTTGACTCACGCGCAAACACCAAAAGAGCACGTGGAACAGTGTCGCGAATTTGTAGCAATCCGTAACGCTGTCTTTTTGAAAAACCAGTTACCACTCGAAAAGAGTACCGACGCGCGCGAAGTAAATGCTTTCAGACTACACTAGTGTCAGCCGTTAGTGTGTTACCAAATGCTCTACATATCTAAGAGGGAATGTGAGCACTAGCGGTCTCGGTCACCGGTATGTTGCTGTGTCTAAATTTACATAGCACGACAGTTTCAACGCACTTCGGGCTTCAGCTGCGTCAATGTTCAGAACGTTAAATGAAACTGCTTCGCGTCTTTTGGTAGAAACGGAGATTGTGATGCACAGTTGTTCTTACTGGTATGACGATATTCTAATATGCAAGAGTACAGTTATCTTAGTTATGACTTTACTCAGGTTCTGCAGACCGCTAGGTTGAACCTGTAGTGTTGGCTCGACCACTGGAAATTTTATGGTAAGCAGCCTACCAAAATGGCATTTTTGAACAATTTTCGCATCAATAGCGTAAAACGCAGCATTTATTGTTTATTATTTAATTGTATAAAATGTTACTATACAATTGTAAGATTAATGAATTGACGAGATTAAAAATCAAGAAACTGAAATCATCAATGCGTCAAGAACTATTTATTAACGTCACTGTGAACAGTTATAATTAAAAAGAACTTGAGTTTCATTTCTATGCAAAAATCAGTATTTTAGTTTTCATAATGACACACTGAAACTACAATGATTTTTACGATTAAAAATATTTTTTCTTGCACTGTCGCATTTGCTATTGTAATTCCAGAGAAAAAGAGATCTAATGGATGTACATAACGGCAGTCGGACAACAAATAACAAAAAATATGTTTTTCTTGATACAATTACTAAGCAACAATTTTCGGATTTTTTTTTTCCTTTACTTGTACTGTAGAACTTTGCTTCTTGCCATATGTAATGGATCTATGTCAACGAGAAGTACCCTATAGGTTTCGATGGGTGAGTTTGTTTGCATCGAAGTATGTGAGACATATATGATCATATTTTTTGATTGCACTGACTTCGAAACTTAAATGTTGTCCATCGACAAGGGACCTTGCACCTTAATACGTGACAAAAATTTTAACTTGATATGTCTACCCTTTCCTGAGAAAAAGGAGTCTTAGCAGACAGGCACATGACAAAAAATATTTTTTTCGTATGATATAATTACAAATTAACAATTTTCGAATCTTTTCCTTTGCTTGTACTGTAAAACCATGTTTCTTGCCATATTTCATGATTCTGTGTCATTGAGAAGTACCTTTGAGATTTTGACGAGTGAGTTTGCGTCAAAATATGTTACATAAATGCTCGCATCGTTTCACTGTCCTGGCTTGGAAGCTTAAAGTTTCTATACCGTCAAGGCACCGAAACGTTAATATGTAACATAAATTTGAACTTGGTATGTCAACCTGTACTTGAGACTAAGAGTTCTTAACAATTGGACAGACAGACAACGGACGAACAGACCGACAGACAATAAATTCCGTTTACGAGGTCTGTTCAGAAAATTCTGGAACTTTGTCCACAAAATTTTTCTACGCTTACGTTCTACTAATTAGACAATGTGTCCTTCGAAATACTCTCCTCCACAATTGATACACTACACCCAACGCCGTTTCCACTTCCGGAAGTAGTCTTGGTACGCCTGTTGCTGGATCGCGCGAAGTGCCGTCTGCGAATTTTTTTTATCTCATCAGTCTTTCCAAATCTTCGTCCTTTCAACCGGATATTCAGTCTTAAAAACAAGAAAGAGTCCAAAGGGGCCAGTTCTGGAGAGGCGGAGAATGAGGCAGCACAGTGATTTAATTTTTTGTGCAATAGTCACGCACAGCAGGGATGAGTGCGCGGGTTCATTATCGTGATGCAAGAGCCAGGGATTGTCTCGCCGCATTTCAGGCCATTTCCTTCTCACATTTTCTCGCAGGCGTCGCAGCACGTCCCGATAGCACCGTCGATGAACACGTTGTCACTGTGGCACGAGTTCATGATGAATGATGCATCATGAATCCTTCAAAGTCAAAGAAAACTATCACCGTGGCGTTGACATTTGACCTGACCTGTGACGAGCTTTTTTTTGGTCTTGGAGAATTTTTCACGGCCCACTGTGAATATTGAAGCTTGGTCTCAACGTCGTAACTGCAGACCTGCGTCTCATCATCAGTTCTCATTCTCTTAAGGACTATCTCATTATTATTTGTACGATCCGAAAGCTCTTTACACGTTGCGAGGCGAAGATCTTTCTGGTCTTGACGAACATGGCAACAACACGACGCATTCCAAGATGTTATTCAGGATTCCATGACAAGGTCCTACTGAAATGTTACATCCTTTTGCAATCTCTCGGACAGTCAGTCTTCGATTGGCACGCACAATTTCGTTGACGTTGCTGACATTGGTGTCGTCGGTCGATGTCGAAGGGCGTTATGAACGAGGGTCATCTTTAACTATCGTCCAGCCATTTTTAAACCATTGTGAACCATTCGTAGCACCGAGTACGGATTAAGCACTATCACCGTAGGCTTGCTGCATGATTTGGTGTTTTCTGTAAAGATTTTCTTGAGTTTCACGCAAAATTTAATCCAGACGCGTTGTTCCTCTAACTCTGCCATCTCGAAATTCGCAAACTATGCGACACAAAGCGAGTGCAGGCTTTCTCGGCGAATTCCATATACATGGTGTTACAAAAAGGTACGGCCAAACTTTCAGGAAACATTCCTCACACACAAATAAAGAAAAGATGTTATGTGGACATGTGTACGGTAACGCTTAATTTCCATGTTAGAGCTCATTTTAGTTTGTTCTTCCACCTACGCTCAATGGAGCACGTTATCATGGTTTCATACGGGATACTATAACTGTGCTGCTAGAACATGTGCCTTTACAAGTACGACACAACATGTGGTTCACGCACGATGGAGCTCCTGCACATTTCAGTCGAAGCGTTCGTACGCTTCTCAACAACAGATTCGGTGACCGATGGATTGGTAGAGGCGGACCAATTCAATGGCCTTCACGCTCTCCTGACCTCAACCCTCTTGACTTTCATTTATGGGGGCATTTGAAAGCTCTTGTCTACGCAACCCCGGTACCAAATGTAGAGACTCTTCGTGCTCGTATTGTGGACGGCTGTGATACAATACGCCATTCTCCAGGGCTGCATCAGGGATTCCATGCGATGGAGGGTGGATGCATGTATCCTCGCTAACGGAGGACATTTCGAACATTTCCTGTAACAAAGTGTTTGAAGTCACGCTGGTACGTTCTGTTGCCGTGTGTTTCCATTCCACGATTAATGTGATTTGAAGAGAAGTAATACAATGAGCTCTAACATGGAAAGTAAGCGTTTCCGGACACATGTCCACATAACATATTTTCTTTCTTTGTGTGTGAGGAATGTTTCCTGAAAGTTTGGCCGTACCTTTTTGTAACTCCCTGCATGAAGTCTTCACGGGTTGTCAGTCGAGTAGCGTCGTCGTCTCGTAGCAACATTTCGATGGAATGCGTCTCCACCATCCATCGAAACGTTGTTACTAGACGACGACGCTACTAGGCTGACAATCCGTGAAGACTCCATACAAGTGCGACACAACGTTCTGCTCAATACAGCAGTGAACAATACTTAACAGACATACAAAAAAGAAATTTCCGGAATTTACGTATTGAACACAGGCGTGTGCAGAGATGCCAACCGAATTTGTCTCCAACACACCATTGGCGAGAAATTACAAATGTTCCGGAACTTTTAAATAGACCGCCTATACTTGTGGGTCTGCCTCTCATGACATCTAGTGGCCAATTCCACTTTATATAGAGGTGGCCGGATATTTTTCATCAGATACTGTATGACATCTAAGTGTTTTTGAAGACGATTATCGGAAAAAGCGCCCTTTATCTTCCTTTGGATACCGAGCCGTCTCGGCATATTAAGACGTGATCTCGCGAATGAGCTATCCAAGACTGCTTATGAGAGACAAGCTTTGACAACCAACCCCTGAAACGGTATGTGTTGTGTCTCTTGTTTGGAAACGAACTAGCATTCCCTACTGTTCGTTTTTGTCTAGCCTTTGTTATTCCCGCAGTGTTAATTGTACATTAACAATGATCCACAGAATTACTGTTAAAGAGCTGGCAAAGAACTATGCTGTGAGTGCTGTCGCTTCACGTACAACTCAGCATAGCGTCGTCGTGTCGCTCTTTCACTGCATTCAGTGAACTCATGCACGGGTTTCATGTTGTTGTTGTTGTGGTCTTCAGTCCTGAGACTGGTTTGATGCAGCTCTCCATGCTACTCTATCCTGTGCAAGCTTCTTCATCTCCCAGTATCTACTGCAACCTACATCCTTCTGAATCTGCTTAGTGTATTCATCTCTTGGTCTCCCTCTACGATTTTTACCCTCCACAGTGCCCTCCAATGCTAAATTTGTGATCCCTTGATGCCTCAAAACATGTCCTACCAACCGATCCCTTCTTCTGGTCAAGTTGTGCCACAAACTTCTCTTCTCCCCAATCCTATTCAATACCTCCTCATTAGTTAAGTGATCTACCCACTTTATCTTCAGCATTCTTCTGTAGCACCACATTTCGAAAGCTTCTATTCTATTCTTGTCTAAACTATTTATCGTCCATGTTTCACTTCCATACATGGCTACACTCCATACAAATACTTTCAGAAATGACTTCCTGACACTTAAATCTATACTCGATGTTAACAAATTTCTCTTCTTCAGAAACGCTTTCCTTGCCATTGCCAGTCTACATTTTATATCCTCTCTACTTCGACCATCATCGGTTATTTTACTCCCTAAATAGCAAAACTCCTTTACTACTTTAAGTGTCTCATGTCCTAATCTAATTCCCTCAGCATCACCCGACTTAATTTGACTACATTCCATTATACATATCAGCCAGTAAAGCTATCCATACTGCCTTGTACCACTCTCATCCTGTCATCGCATACTTAACACTGCCGGAAAAGAAAACTGGAGACAGAACCCAGCAGTAGTTGGTTGGTTGGTTGGTTTGAAGTATAAAGGGACCAGACTATCGGGTCATCAGTCCCTTTTTCCTGACGCAAGCAAGGCTCAAGGTACAGAAACACCCAACACCACACCCGAAAAGAAAACGAATGGAACGAACCAAAAATAAGGAAACCATACACCACAAGGAAAAGCAGAAGAAGGTATTAAAACCATAGAGCATGTGGTGTGGGCTTGCTGATCACAATAATAAAAGAGGATGAGCCAGACACTCTGCAACACATTAAAATGTCCACCCCAAAAAGATAAGGGGAGATGAACACATGTAAAGAAAAGACGACCACCAAGACAAACAAATGCAAAGAAAGTGTGACAGAGTTAAAATGGAGGGAGGGTGGCGACCTCAGAGAGAAAGCTAAATGCCCAACCTTAGATGGTATGATAAAAATCCCCCTCACGAATAAAACGTAAAACCAAATCTGCTGTTGAGGCATTGTCACCCAACACCGAAGGTAGGGGGTGCTGGGAAGGTTGAAAGTCCGCCGCAGAACGGCTAAAAGAGGGGAATCCAGCAAGATGTGGACGACAGTCATATGTGAGCCACAGCGACACTGAGGTGGGTTCTTGCAATGGAGGAGGTAGCCATGTGTTAGCCACATATGCCCAATGCAGAGCCGGCAGAGAACCACAGAATCCCTGCAAGAGGCCCGCATGGAGGTCTTCCACACATACGTAATCTGCATAAGGGCACACAGTTTGTTGTGTGTATTGAGATTACGCCATTCTGTCTCCCAAAACTGAAAAACCTTGCAGCGTAATAATGATCGCAGGTCAGTTACAGGGATGCCGATCTCCAGAAGCAGTTTCCATATTGCCTGTTTAGTCAGCCTGCCGGCAAGTTCATTTCCTGGGATTCCGACATGGTCTGGGGTCCACACAAACACCACAGAACGACTGGGCCGTTCCAGGGCATATATGGACTCCAGGTTGGACGCTACCAAATGATGGAGGAGGTAGCACTAGTCGATAGCTTGTAAGTTGCTCAAGGAGTCAGTACAGAGAAGAAACGACTCGCCAGGATGTGAGCGGATGCATTCAAGAGCACGAGATATGGCCATCAGCTCTGCAGTGAAAACACTGCAGCCATCTGGCAAGGAGTGCTGTACAATATGTCCTCTGTGAACATACGCGTGACCATCAGCTATCGAGCTGTCAGTGTAAACCCCTTCTTGGCCTCGGTACATGCCAAGAATCGAGAAGAAGTGACAGTGGAGAGCCACAAGGTGAACTGAGTCCTTTGGGCCATATGAAAGGCCCCGGTGAAGCTTTGGCCTAGGTGCACATCATGGAGGTGTACGTGAATGGACCTCGAGTATAGGTGGTAAAGGCAAGGACTCCACTTCAGACAGAAGAGATCAGATGCAAACTGCAATCTTAAGCCCTGACCTGTGCCTCTGATACAGCAGATGAACCGCCGTGGATGGGAAAAGGAGACAGTAATTTGGATGCTCAAGAGAACTATGCATGTGTGCAACGCAACTGGCGAGCAGTTGTGCACGCCTAACCTTCAGTGGAGGTACTCCGGCTTCCACCAGGACACTGGTCACCGCACTCGTCCTAAAAGCTCCTGTTGCCAGTCGAATGCCGCAGTGGTGCACTGGGTTGAGTAAGCGCAACGATCAGGGTGCTGTTGAACCATAAACCAGACTCCTATAGCTGAACAAGGGCTGTGTAGAGTTGCAGCAGCGTAGAGCGATCTGAACCCTGGTTGGTGTTGCTCAGGCAGCGCAGGTCATTAAGGTGCTGCCAGCACTTCTGCTTCAGCTGATGAATATGAGGAAGCCACGTCAATCGGGCGTCGAACATCAATCCTAAGAATCGATATGTCTCCACTACAGTGAGTGGATCGTCATTAAGGTAAAATTCTGGTTCCGTATGAACGGTACAACGCCGACAGAAGTTCATGACACATGACTTCGTGGCTGAAAACTGGAAGCTGTGGGCTAGAGCCCATGACTGCACCTTGTGGATGGCTCCCTGTAGGCTCCACTTGGCAATACCAGTACTGGAGGAGCAGTACGAAATGCAGAAGGCGTCTGCATACAGAGAAGGGGAGACCGGCGGCCCGACAGTTGCTGCTAGACCGTTAATGGCCACTAAGAATAGAGATACACTCAATACAGAGCTCTGCGGGATCCCATTCTTCTGGATATGGATGGAACTATGGAAGTCACCAACTTGGACACGGAAGATACAGAGCGACAGAAAGTGTGGCATGGATTTGATGTCGCTAATTCGTGTCGTATGCTTTACGTAAGTCAAAAACAGGCGGCAATCAGGTGCTGGCGTCTGGAAAGGGCTGTTTGGATGGCAGACTCGATGGACACAAGATTACCAGTGGTAGAGCCACCCTGGCGGAAGCCGCCCGACAGGGAGTCAGTACGCCACGTGACTCCAGTACGCAACACAACCGCAGACACACCATACATTCCAGCAGCCTACAAAAATAGTTGGTGAGGCTGATGGGCCGATAGCTATCCATATCAAGCGGGTTTTTACTGGGTTTGAGCACTGGAATGATGATGCTTTCCCGCCATTGCGATGGAAAGACGCCATCGCACTAGATCCGGTTGAAGATGACAAGGAGATGTCGCTTGTATTCGAATGAGAGATATTTGATCATCTGACTGTGGATCCGATCTCGCCCAGGAGCTGTGTCAGAGCAATGTGCAAGGTCGCTGAGGAGCTCCCACTCTGTAAATGGAGCATTATAGGGTTCACTGTGACGTTCAGTGAATGAGACGGCTTTCCTTCCCATTTGCTGTTTGAGGGTGTGAAGTGCTGGAGGATAATTATCTGACGCAGAGCCTCGAGCTTAGTGCTCAGCAAAGTGCTCGCAATTGCGTTTGCGTCGGTAGATGACACGTCATTGATGTAATGCCAGTAATACCTCTCGGGGTGTGGTACCCACAAACACGTCTGATCTTCGTCCAGACTTTGGACAGTGACGTATGGCACCCCTGGTCGAGACATACCTCTCCCAACATGCCTGTTTCCGTCTTTTTATAAGCTGGCGAACGCGGGCACGGAGCCGATTATAAGCTATTAGGTGCTCAAGGAAAGGGTGCCGCTTATGTCGCTGTAGAGCTTGCCAACACTCTTTAATGGCCTCAGCGATTTCCGGCGACCATCAAGGTACGGACTTTCGCCGGGGGCACCATAAAAAACAAGGGATCATGTTTTCCGCCGCAGAAACTATCGTTCTAGTGACTTGCTCAACCACCACACCGATGGTACCATGTGTGGGATATTCAACGGTGGCAGCAGAGATGAAAGCTTCCCAGTCTGCCTTGTTTAAAGCCCATCTTGGTAGACTTCCAAGGGAATGACGCTGGGAGAATGACAGGAAGATGGGAAAGTGGTCACTACCACACAAGTCATCGTGGGCTCTCAAGTGGACAGATGGGAGAAGTCCTGCAGAGGAACAAATCAATGGGAGAGTAAGTGCCATGAGCCACACTGAAATGTGTTGGGGCCTCAGTATTTAAAGAGGCAGAGATCGAGTTGAGACAGGAAAGTCTCGACATCTCTACCTCGGCAAGTAAGAACAGTTCCACCCCACAAGGGGCTATGGGCGTTAAAATCTCCCAAAAGTAGGAGAGGTTTAGGAAGTAGATGAATCAGTGCAGCCAATGCGTTCAGGGGTACTGCACCATCTGGAGAAGGATATACATTGCAGACAGTTATTTCCTGCGTCGTCCTTATCCTGACAGCTACAGCTTCAAGAGGGTTTTGAAGGGGCACAGGTTCACTACATACTGGCTAAGGAAATAGACACAAACTCAACCTGACACTCTATTATAGTCACTACAGTTCTTGTAATATCCCATATAGAAACGAAGGGCACGGGTCCGCATTGCCGGGAACCAGGTTTCATGGAGGGAATGCAGAAAGCAGTTGTAAAGCTTAACAGTTGCTGTAGCTCAGCCAGGTGGTGGAAAAGACTGCAGCAATTCCACTGGAGGATGACGTTATCGTGAGGCTGGGAGGGCATGAAGCATGCCAGGAGGCAGGTTACGCCTCGGGGTCACCTGCCACCACCAAGTGTGGATGAGGCATCAGTGAGATCCAGGTCCTCAGGGGAAGCTGAGATCCACCTCATCTGCATGTGCAGAATTGGTAGGGAGTGGTGGTGTTGGGGCCACCAGAGGGTCCTTTTTCTTGGCAGGCTTCTTTGTTTGCTAGCCTTCTCGCTTGTCTTTAGGGGCTTGCTGGGAGGACTTCTCTGAAGTAGCTTCAGGCGTGGAGCAAGACCTTGAAGCTCTTCTTCCAGCAGCTTTTGGCTCCTTTAGCCACTGACGAGTGTCTGCTGTGGTATTAGTAGAGACCTTGGGAGAGAGGGTCCCAGGGGACCCATTCCGCACGAGAGGAGCTGGAGGAGGCTGTTGCTTCTCCAGTTGGAGGGGAGGGGACTGATGTCCCCCTCCATTTCGGGAGGCCTTGCTCCTGAACTAGGTACTTTGGAAGTAATGGAAGGAGATTTTTCCCCTACCACCAAGGGTGCAGATGTATTCTGGAGGCCTGGAGGGCTCACTGTTCGTGGCGCAGAGTGTGGTACAACTGGTACTTGTGATGGCAAAGGTAATGTAGCTGCACCGTTTGTGGACGCCAACTGAATGTGGTGTGATCGTTCAAATTTACGTTTAGCCTCTTGGTAAGTCAACTGGTCCAGTGTCTTGTACTCCATGATTTTCCGCTCCTTTTGGAGTACTGTGCAGTCTGGCGAGTAGGGGGGCTGCTGCTCTCTACAGCTGATACAAGTGGGAGGAGGCGCACAGGGGATATCTAGATGCAGTGGACGTCTGCCGTCTCGACATTATTTCCCTATTATGTGGTACGAACAAAAATTAGTCATGTATTACCTCACTTAGCTGTAACATAACGTAACATGACCATTATATATATATATATATATATATATATATATATATATATACCCATTTTGCAGACGAATGATGTAAAGGCGAGAGGCCAGTGGTACACAGAGCCCAAAGAGGATGAAATTTTTTGAAAATTTCTTCATAATTGGTACATTAATAACATAATATTATGATAATTATTACATAATTTAGATAAGTTATTTGAACATCTTTTAATTGTAAGACTAATGAGAGCTACGAGTTGGGTTTTGCTGGTGGCGCCCGAAATTACACTAACTTCAACATGCACTACACACTTTACGGTTGGTCTGACGGAAAATGTCACTAAAACCTATTTTGTGGCAAACTGTATGCTCTATGCTTTCATAAATAGTCAGCCTGCCTGAAAATTACGTCGTTTCCGAGTTACAGAAGCGAAAAACACAGAAAAGTCCAATATTTTCGCCGTTTTCCATTTGTGGCCCATTTCTGGGCAGACATTTTGGTGGGACTCTGAAAATCTGATATCAGCACACTCGAAAATGTATTGAAAGTTTTTTTAAAGAAGCTTGTATCAAACTTTCCTCTAAGGATACCCATTTGACTGGACTAAAGATGCCCTAGTCGAGTGTTTATGATGAGATTGTGAAGTGAAAAGTCGAAAGAACAACTAAAACAAAACCAGGCAGACCTCATGTACTAACAGGCAGGGACTGTCGGCAGCGCAGAGGGTGGTTGCAAAAAATCGCGTGAACTCGGTGACAACACATTACCAGCATTCCAGCTATCACAATGACTGTGCGCTTGACCGAACGAGGTGGCGCAGTGGATAGCACACTGGACTCGCCTTCGGGAGGACGACAGTTCAATCCCGCGTCCGGCCATCCTAATTTAGGTTTTCCGTGATTTCCCTAAATCGCTCCAGGCAAATGCCGGGATGGTTCATTTGAAAGGGCACGGCTGACTTCCTTCCCCGCCCTTCCCTAACCCGATGAGACTGATGACCTCGCTGTTTGGTCTCTTCCTCCAAAACAACCCAACCCAACCCAACTGTGCGCACGAAGTTACAACAAATAAGGTACAGTGGTCGAGCAGCGCCTCGGAAGCCTCACAAAAAAATGTGTGAAATCTTATGGGCCTTAAATGCTAAGGTCATCAGTCCCTAAGCTTGCACTCGACTTAACCTAAATTATCCTAAGGACAAACACACACACCCATGCCCGAGGGAGGACTCGAACCTCTGCTGGGACCAGCCGCACAGGAATCCTCACATTTCTGAGTCAGTGCTAAGCAACACTGGAAGTGGTGTAAAGAGCGACGCCGCTGTACAGTGGATGATTATGAATGAGTGATCTGGATGATCAATCACGTTATACCCTGTAGCATTCCGATGGAAGGGTTTGGGTTTGGCGACTGCCAGAAAAAGTTATCTGCCATCATGTGTAGCTCCAACAGTGAAGTACGGAGGAGGCATTGTTATGGAACGGGGGGTGTTTTCGTGATTAGAGAAAGGTCCCCTTACTGCACTTAGAAAACTATAAGTGCGGAAGGGTATGAACACATTTCACAGCATTGTGTACTTCGTACATCAGAAGAACAGTTCAGAGACTGTGACTGCATCGGCGTGACACTGCTCTCGGTCATAAAGCAGCATCTGTGAGGCAATGGTTTCTGGACAATTACATTCCTGAAATGGACTGGCCTGCCCAGAGTCCCTACATAAACCCAGTGGAACACCTTTCGAATGAGGTAGAACGTCTGCTTCGCTCCAAACCCTGGCGCCAAACATCACTACCATGAATGGTTTCGGCTCTTGAGAAAGAATGGGTTGCCATTCCTTCACAGACAATAAGACAGTTCATTGAAAGTGTCCTCAGCAGAGCCATCGCATAAAGGGGAAACTTGGATGCACCCCATATTAATGTCCCTAATAGGTGCACGGACACTTTTTATCAGATAGAGTATACTTGTGGAAGATCTGGAAAGCAGTTCGTTTTTCCATAGACTTCCGAGAAATTCATCGATTACAAGAGCTTCTTGGAAGAGAATGGTGTTCGAAATAATTATAATGACATATGCATACCCGACATTTTCTTCATCCTTGGAGCCTCCTGTTTGGATTTGTCTGAAAGATAAAATTGTCGAGGGACAGAGTAGAATTGACGATGGCAAATCTTGCTGGTGTGTCAATCGTGATGCCATGCTTTAAGTCCAGTCGCACTTCAGGGTAGTGGATGGGCCATGTGAGATCGGGAGAAGTGCCAGTGTCTAGGCAGGACCGGCGAAATCGCGCAGGGCTCGTAGCCTGACGCATTTCAGGGATCTTACTTATTAAGCAATATGTACTCTTATTTGTTAATTGTATCATTTTAATTCCATAGTTTGTGTGAAAGTGAAATCCACTAAAATGTTATTTCTCTGCTTTAACTACTAACAGAGGCTATCCACTTTACTCTTTAAACCATTTCCTCATTACTCTTTAAACCATTTCCTCACCAGCATAATAACAGTAGTCGAGACAATAAAACCATCTGTCCCACTTGCCTTTTAGTAGCTCCGTTCAAATAGCACTGAAAAAAAACAATATTAAGCAAGATATTTTGTGTCCCTTCCCTATTAAAAGATCGTTAACCTGAAGCTTCCCCTTTGATTGTAAAGAATGACTGTGCTGGTAAAATTTCTACGTTACATGATTTTCAAACTCCAGAGTGAAATTGAATGTTCAAATGGTTCAAATGGCTCTGAGCACTATGAGACTTGACTTCTGAGGTCATCAGTCCCCTAGAACTTAGAACTACTTAAACCTAACTAACCTAAGGACATCACACACTTCCACGCCCGAGGCAGGATTCGAACCTGCGACCGTAGCTGTCGCGCGATTCCAGACTGAAGCGCCTAGAAGCGCTCGGCCACTGCGGCCGGCAAACTGAACGTACTGAGACTGTTTTCTCCTTACTTATTTTGATCATTTCTCAACTGACACACAGTATTTTAGCGCAACGCAATCTGACTAAATAATAATCCCTACAAAAGAATAGCCCTGACTAACAATAACCTATACCCTTCATGAATCACTTACCTCACAAAAATCTTCGTTACTCGAACTACTGCAATACAGTAAGCGCCAATACTGCCAGATAAATAAAAGATTCTGACTACCAAAGGCATTAACTACTGATAGGCATATAGGTAGCAAATGAAAGATTTTGGTGGAAAACAAACAATGTATTTACCTTAATAATGTTCAAAGATCGTAATTTTTATATTTGTGACATCCAGTTTAACAAATTTCCTTTTTTTGACGGGCAAACATCGAGATAGTTCGCTCATATTAACATCTCAGAACTCTGGCATCTTTCTCCCCACATCCACCACTGTGGCGGCTCACCTCCAACTGCCCAACGCTACGGGCTGTCCACATCCAACTGCCCAACACTGCAATAGCGAATATTCCAACAATGCCAACCAGCCACAGACTGCACAGAGCACAGTCAGTGATTTTAATACCGAGCGCTACGTGGCGTTACCAACATAAAAACCTAAACAGCCTACTTACAACCCACTGACGTGGCTGTGCAGTAATGTGTCAACACAATCGAATAGTGGAAGCGAGTGCAGCCTCGATTCAACCCAGGTCGTTCTGCTGAATGCTACATCTAGTTTTCAGGCAGTTACCCGCATTCATCTGAATATACACTTTACACAGTGTTACATTGTAACACTAATGCGCAGATTTCACTGTAACACCCACGTCTAGATTTAAGCATCAATTATTTTGAGCAAACAAAACACGCATAGAAAGACAAAAAGATTGTTCACATTGTAATCGCATAGCAAATTTTCAGTGCTGTACATATAACAGCATACTCTCGTAAATGAAGATGAGTTAACTGTAGCTGGACTAGCACTGTCACAAGTCCGAAAAGCTTATTAAGTTTATTAAGTTTACCTTTTACTAATAGTAATTTTCGTAAAATTTAAATAAAATAACGGGGCACTATCTGCTTAGGCCGTGTACATACCGAAACTTGGCTACTCGACTGGAGTTCTCTCACTCCTGTTTTCACAAGTCGAAGAGTAAGGAAACCAACCACTGTTGGGTCTAGTGCAGCAGGGGATACAACCTGTCGGCTTTGAACAATGACGTCACAAGTCGCCAGAGACCATGTATTACAAAGATGAAAGAGCTGAGGAGAATGTTGAGAAACAAAGGAATGCGAGAGAGATAAACATTGATCTTGTCAAAAGCTGAGAAGCGATTCTTCTTAGTGTTGTAGCTCCCTTCAGTAGCTAATATGTGTTTTTGGCTTTTTTTAAAAAAAAATCTCACGAGATAGAATAAACTGATCCTACTTTATTAAGCAATATCTTGTCAAAAGCCGAGAAGCGATTCTTCGTAGTGTTGTAGCTGCCTTCAGTAGGTGATAAAGTGTTTTTTGGCTTTTTTTTAAAAAAAAATCTCACGAGATAGAATAAACTGATCCTCCTTTATTAAGCAATCAGTAAAAAAACGAAATTGTAACATAACAGCAAAAGCTGTTATGTTTTAGTTTAGTTTTTTTATTGATTGCTTAATACAGTAGGATCAGTTTATTCTATCTCGTGAGATTTTTTTTTTCAAAAGCCAAAAAACACAATCCACATTACCTCAATATCATTACGAAAAATATTTAGTACCGGCCGAATAAAAAACAAACAATTAAGTTAATTAAATCACACGTTTAATGATGTACCGAATATCAAGCGATCGCTATTATCTATGCCTCGAAGTGAAGACATTACGATCTATGACTAAGGAATGGCGTCATTGTTCAAAGCCGACGGGTTGTATCCCCTGCTGCACTAGACCCACTTTTGCTGCTATATCACGTAACACACAAAACATCACTTCACAATACAAAACAGACTTGAAAGCATCTTCCTCACCGTTAAAGTTCACATTTTATAAGCTGACTACAATTTGCGTCTTTCCAACATGACGTCCAAGATTTGACTTTCTCAAGGTCCGACTCTCTCTAACTAACTAATAATCGCTTACGCGCCCAAAAATCAGTTACAAGTACGTCAAAGGTCATAGTGACAAAAGAAAGAATACACATAAGAATAATATCATTGCAATACAAACATATCGATGTATCAAAGTACCTCTACATTAATGAAATAAAATCTGAATGTTGTCTCAGAAATATGTCAACTACTTTAGAGAAACACAGTAGTATTGCTGGTATCGAGAGGTTCAGGTGAGGTGCTGTAATGGTTACGTAATTCAAGTATCATTACAAACTGACACCCATCGTCGCAGGCGCTGACTTGTACAGGCAGTCTCGAAACTTATTATAAATTATTACAGGTGACGTTCAGAAGTACAATGCTGCGTTTTACAAATTTATGATATTCTGACCTCAGGGTAAAACAAAATTAGACAAAACGCTCCTTAGATGGTTAACTGAAGAATTAAGGGACTAAAAAGTGACGTTACCAAATCCGTCCTTTATGGGGTAGTACATTTGCAGTCAGAGACATCAGTCAGAAATATGATCGAGCTGTGATAGTATGTAGATATCTTAAAATCGAGGCATTAAAAACAATATTTACTTCAGAGATGTGAAATAATTGCATTAGAGATAACAGCGTAAGGGTCGAGATCAAATGTGGCATTCCAGAGCTCATCTGTGGCGATAGGCACTTCCCCCAAGTCTCACCCGGTGCGGGGGTAAGACAGTAATGGAATAAATAATTCCTTCCAAATGTGTAGAGAGCCAACGCAGTGAACATCAGTAGGGCCGATATCAGCAATGGCGATCAAAGATTTTCGGTGTAAGGAGTCACCCAGTTTCTGTGAACGTCATTGTCAAAGAGGGCGGAGATGCAGAAAGACTCTGTTGCCCTAGGGGTGGGAAATTGCCCCAAAAATGTGGAAGAACCAGCAATGATCAATGGTATGATGATGCAGGACGCAGTGGATACCACTCTGTTAAAAACACACATTGCGTACCCACAGAACACGACTAGTGGCTTGTAAGCGAAAAAGTGCTATAATGACCTATCCACTGGCAAAAGATTTTGGATTAGTCACCAGTTGGATGTCCGGGAGGGGCTGCCAAGGTGGAGGTAGCCATGGGCAAAAGACTGAATAACCAACGAACGGGTAACATTATACGAACAGAAGCGTGGAATGTCAGAAGTCTGAGTATCATATGGAAGCTAGAAAAGTTGCAAAGGGAAATGCAGAGTCAATCTAAATATAAGCGGCAATCAAAAAGTTTCCGTTCGAAGGCCATACAGCACAGAATCGGTATGCCAATCAGGCGAAATCATCGTGAGCACTGAGGCAATCATCCCACCGACGCACCGGGTTGAAAATACCCTTTTAGCAAAACACCATATTCTGCCATGAAGAAGTTCGTACCTGTCTGCTGCACATCCTCGTCTGACTGGGATCGTCGACCGTTCAAGGACTCTTTTAGGGGATCGAAGGCGTGATAATCGCATGGGAAGATATCCGGACTACATGAAGGGCGCTCGAGTGTTTCCCATTTGAGTTCAGTTCGCGCAACTTTTATGTTACAGTTTTGCGGTATAGGGATCTGCGTTATCATGAAGCAGCAGCACCCGTTATCGCAGTTTTCCACAACGGTTGCTTTCGAGAGACATGCTGCCCCATATACATTCCTCATTCTCTGATGGCTTTCTGTCGGTGTTTGGCCTTCGGCAGCCAAGAAAGTAATAATAACGCCTGGGTCCTGTTTGGATGCGTTTGGTATTAACGTTGCCATAGTTCACGTTTTGGCATTTACCGCACAAGCATGTCGGAAAGACACGAATGCCACACTAATCTCTTGTCTACATGTCGGCGTTTCTATGTCCGCACCGGAGTCGCACCAACGCCCTCAAAAGGAAACTTTTTGATCGGCACTTTATGTAGTGGGGGTCAGTGAAGTGAAATGGAAAGAAAATAAGGATTTCTGGCCGAAAAAATGTAGGGTGATTTACAGCAACATAAAATGGTTTAACGGGAGTAGCGTTTGTCATGAATAGGAAGGCACGTCATGGGGTGAGTTACATTGAACAAATCAGTAATAGACTTATTCTCATCAGAATTCACAGCAAACCACAGTCAACAACAACAATTCAGATATACATGGGCGACGTCACAAGCAAAAGATGAAGTGATATGACGGCATTGAAATATGGGCGATTGGAACGCTGTCGCAGGGAAGGAATTAAAGAGAGCGTTACGGGAGAATATGGGAGTAAAAGTGATAGAGAAGAAAGACTGAGTTCCACAGTGAACTTCGGGTACTTATAGAGAACACACTGTTCAAAAATCATAAGAGAAGGAGCTGTCCTTGGAACTTGGAGATAGAGGAACATACCGGCTGCATTACATCAGGGTGAGACTGAGATTATGAAAACCAGATTGTGAATTGTAGGGTGTTCCCAGGAGCAGATGTACTCAGACCACAGTTTTGTTAATGATGGGAAATAGGATGAAGTTTAAAAAAATCGTCAGGAGTAATCACTGGGAAAAGAAATGGAATACCAAAAGTACTGAGGAATGAAGTGTGTGAAGTTCTCTAAGGCTGTAGGTACTGCAATAAGCAATACCAAAGACGGCAGTTCAGTTGAAGAGATACGAATATATGTAAAACGGCAATTACGGAAGTTTGGAGCACAAATGTAGGTGCTAGCAAGATAACTGCGAGAAAGACTTTTAGTAACAGAGGAAATACTTCATACTAAATGCTGCAATAAGAATATGAACCTAGAGTAAACCGAAGAAAGACGGAAGTTAGGAGGGGCACCATAGGATGACCAGGTTTTCCACGTGAAAAAACGGAACAGTTGCGAAAAATTGAGACGAAAAAATGGGACAAAACGGGATATTAGACAAAAAGTAAATATTCTGCATATACGACTGCATCGCTTTACTAAAATAAATAAAGACTAAAGTTTATACACATAAAAATGCATACATTTTAACAAGACACTTCAAAACATGCTTGTAATGGCACTGCATATGATAATTCTTTTCTTCTAAGAACTGATTATAATTCATCGTATTGAGAAACAGGTAGAATGATTTCTAACGAATGAACACTAATGTAGATATCAAAAATCCGTTTAGCTACGTTCAGGCCGCTAGGTTGCCAAGCAGAGTCCTATGTCGGGATGACCATGGGTACGCCAATGGGATTATATGACACACATTTTTGACAAAGAAAATTAGAAGCCCCTGTGCGGTATGTTGAAGACTTTGGCTTTTGATGTAGCTCCTATCTCCAGCCTTGGCTGAATGCCTGGTTCAACGTGGTTTCCCTAAGTCGCTTCAGGCAAATGCTGGGATGGTTCTTTTGAAAGAGTACGCCGTACTTCCTTCACCATCCCTCCCTAATCCGATGGGAATGATAATCTCGCTGTTTGGTCCCCTCCCCCAAATCAATCAACCAATCACGTTCAATGAACCTCAGGACCCCCCCCCTCACCCCCCCGACACACACACACACACACACACACACACACACACACACACACACACACACCATTTGAAAAATGAGGGCCCTCCCAGTAATTCCTTGAAGCTGGCATTCAGTCAAGGCTGCAGATTGGAAGTTATATCAAATTCCAAACTTTTCAACGTACTGCAGAGGGGTAATCACTGGTCCAACAGATATCATTAGCCCATTGATGGCGGTAAGGAAAACAGTAATGCAGTATGGAGCCCATTGGGAGCTGAGTACTATATCAAATATAACCG
The DNA here is from genome assembly GCF_023864275.1 of Schistocerca cancellata. Taxonomy (NCBI): domain Eukaryota; kingdom Metazoa; phylum Arthropoda; class Insecta; order Orthoptera; family Acrididae; genus Schistocerca; species Schistocerca cancellata. Next base: position 340,516,069 of record NC_064627.1, read on the forward strand.
GAACCGATTGGGGAATAAGAACTGATAAATAAAAGTCGCTAAGGAACCTTGTAAGTCCCAGTCATAAAGGATAAGTAAAATGTGATGGACACCAAGCGATATTTTACGGTTTACGTCGGTGGAAAAAGATTACACTGACCAGCCAGAACATTAAGAACACCTACGTAACAGCCAGTATGTCCACCTTAGGGACGGATAACAGCGGCAATACGTCCTGGCATGAAAGCAATGATGTTAGTAGGTGGCTGGAGGTAGCTGGCGCCACATCTGGAGACAAGTCGCCTAATTCCCGTAAATTCCAGGGAGAGGGGCAAAGAACTCTAACGCCACATTCAATCACATCCGAGATGCGTCTGATTGGGTTCAGATCTGGCGAGTTGGGGGGCCAGAACATCGACTGGAACTCGCCACTGTGTTCCTCGAACAACTCCATCGAACTTCTGGCCTTGTGACATGGCGCATTATCTTGTTGAAAAATGCCACTGCCTTCAGGAAACATGATCTTCATGAAGAGGTATATGCAGTCCGTAGCTGGTGTGCGACAATGATCGTGCTTTGCACGAGCTCCACTGGATGCATGGATGCCCACTTGAATGTTCCTCAGAGCATCATGAAGCCGCCGCCAGCTTGTCTCTGTCCCACAGTACAGGTGTCTAGGAGCTGTTGCCCTGGAAGATGACGGCTTCCCGCCCTCCCATCGACATGATGAAGAAGGTATCGGTATTCATCAGACCAAGCAACGCTCTGCCACTGCGCCAACATCCAGCACTAATGGTCACATGCCCATTTCAGTCGTATTTGCCGATTTCGTGGTGTTAACATTGGCACATGCATGGGTTGTCGGCTGCGGAGGACCAACGTTAGAAGTGTACGGTGCACTGTGTTCAGACACAGTTGTACTCTGCCCAGCATTAAAGTCTGACTTTAGTTCCGCCTGTGCTGCTTTACGTCTGCCCAGGCTACGACGTCCGACGTCTGAAAGAGGGGTGGCCGACAACTGCACTACGTCTGGACATGGTTTTCACTTTGGCTTCGCCACGTGTTTAAGACACTCACCACAGCACTCCTCAAACACCAAACAGGCCGTGCACTTTTCGAAATGCTCTTGCCGAAGCTCCAGGACATCACAATCTGCCCTCGGTCAAACTCAGATAGATTGCGCGTCTTCTCCATTCTACACACAGACTGCATGCTCACTGATGCTACACTCCTGGAAATTGAAATAAGAACACCGTGAATTCATTGTCCCAGGAAGGGGAAACTCCATTGACACATTCCTGGGGTCAGATACATCACATGATCACACTGACAGAACCACAGGCACATAGACACAGGCAACAGAGCATGCACAATGTCGGCACTAGTACAGTGTATATCCACCTTTCGCAGCAATGCAGGCTGCTATTCTCCCATGGAGACGATCGTAGAGATGCTGGATGTAGTCCTGTGGAACGGCTTGCCATGCCATTTCCACCTGGCGCCTCAGTTGGACCAGCGTTCGTGCTGGACGTGCAGACCGCGTGAGACGACGCTTCATCCAGTCCCAAACATGCTCAATGGGGGACAGATCCGGAGATCTTGCTGGCCAGGGTAGTTGACTTACACCTTCTAGAGCACGTTGGGTGGCACGGGATACATGCGGACGTGCATTGTCCTGTTGGAACAGCAAGTTCCCTTGCCGGTCTAGGAATGGTAGAACGATGGGTTCGATGACGGTTTGGATGTACCGTGCACTATACAGTGTCCCCTCGACGATCACCAGTGGTGTACGGCCAGTGTAGGAGATCGCTCCCCACACCATGATGCCGGGTGTTGGCCCTGTGTGCCTCGGTCGTATGCAGTCCTGATTGTGGCGCTCACCTGCACGGCGCCAAACACGCATACGACCATCATTGGCACCAAGGCAGAAGCGACTCTCATCGCTGAAGACGACACGTCTCCATTCGTCCCTCCATTCACGCCTGTCGCGACACCACTGGAGGCGGGCTGCACGATGTTGGGGCGTGAGCGGAAGACGGCCTAACGGTGTGCGGGACCGTAGCCCAGCTTCATGGAGACGGTTGCGAATGGTCCTCGCCGATACCCCAGGAGCAACAGTGTCCCTAATTTGCTGGGAAGTGGCGGTGCGGTCCCCTACGGCACTGCGTAGGATCCTACGGTCTTGGCGTGCATCCGTGCGTCGCTGCGGTCCGGTCCCAGGTCGACGGGCACGTGCACCTTCCGCCGACCACTGGCGACAACATCGATGTACTGTGGAGACCTCACGCCCCACGTGTTGAGCAATTCGGCGGTACGTCCACCCGGCCTCCCGCATGCCCACTATACGCCCTCGCTCAAAGTCCGTCAACTGCACATACGGTTCACGTCCACGCTGTCGCGGCATGCTACCAGTATTAAAGACTGCGATGGAGCTCCGTATGCCACGGAAAACTGGCTGACACTGACGGCGGCGGTGCACAAATGCTGCGCAGCTAGCGCCATTCGATGGCCAACACCGCGGTTCCTGGTGTGTCCGCTGTGCCGTGCGTGTGATCATTGCTTGTACAGCCCTCTCGCAGTGTCCGGAGCAAGTATGGTGGGTCTGACACACCGGTGTCAATGTGTTCTTTTTTCCATTTCCAGGAGTGTATATGCATGTGCTTTTGTGTGACTAGCGGTAGTTCCTCGCCAGGTGGTGCTGCTATCGCCTGGACAGGTTTATAGTAGGTAGTTCAGTGCACAATGAAATGTTATCTGGGGGTTGCTGTTTGCAACCTAAGAAGATGGATGATTATGGACTCTCCCTCCTGGAAACGACACTGGTAGTGGAACACAAGGCGAGGACCGAGTATAATCATCACGTTATCGTCCTTTCAAACAATTTTCAGAGCACATTGAGAGGGTATTGGGTTGCTAGCTCTCGATGGATGTTGGGGTTTTGCCTGGTTTAGGTATTGGGATGATGACCCTACCCCTCCACTGCAAAGGTAAACATCTTCTAGCCAAGTACAGGTGAAACTGTCAGTAGATGGAGTCTGTGTTTCATATTCAGATCCCGGATCATTGTTTATGAATGAAATCAGGGCCTGGGGCCATATCATGAGAAGGCCGGTACTCTTGCGAAGGCTTATCCGCTGTGAGTGTGGGAACTGGAGAGAAGCAGGCAGTGCTGGAACATGCAGGCAGTGCCTCCTTCAGCCTCTGGCTGGTGTCGGGTCGCTTCCGGTTAAAAGGTTCCCCAAGGGAACCAAGGGAGCCCTGTCACCAGTAGCCACTAGAGAGGGATGATGTTTCTTCAGCAAGGTGCAACGAGGTCCCTGTAGATGGCACTGCAGGAACCTGAAGAATGGAGGACCTGTCTCCCACATGAGCTAATTTACTTGTGTGATCTCCACAACTGCGATTAAATTTTCGTGTCTCTTAACATCCTGAACTTTTTCTTTTATCTCCTCCGTGGCCGGTTTAAGATCCAAAAGACAGAAGCAACTGACTGGCGCATCATGCTGACAGTAGCGCCAGAAGCGCCCAACAGCAAAATTTGTGTGCAGGGTGTATCATAAATTACAGCAAAAACTGGAGTGACCATATTCTATAATAGAAGGAAAAACGTTCCATTAACCGTGGATCCGCAAATTAGTCAGTTACCAGATAATTGCGAATGTGTGATTAAAAGCTGCCACTGACTTCAGTGGAAAATATTGCCCTGCTGATTTCAATATCAAATACTGTCCTAGTTAATATAACTGTATTTAAACTGAAAACTTTTCAAGTAATTCCGCACCCAAGGTCTATCTTAACAAGAAATATCTACAATGCTACGTCAGCATGTTACATTTACTAATTTACTGGTAGCTTTCTTCACATGTAACATACAACTCACACAGTTAAACAGTTTTTTATATTCAGTATGACAACATAAAATAAATGAGCTTGTTGTACTTCAGTCCCACTTTTTTCAGAGAAAACAAGTAATTTGTATATTATGCAATTAAAAAGTCCCACTGTTAAAAAAGTTACACAAATTTTACATTTTCATTTTTCTACTCAGTTTAATGGATAGCAATTTTTATTGAAGCTGGAACAATATAAGAGGTCTACTTGTCTTCACTTTCATTTACAGCTTTTAAAGATTTCAATAATTACCTTAAATGGAGATGAATTGTTTCCTCATTAAATATGTAGCACTGGAATAAGATTCAGAAATTTATTTCTGTGGTGGTGGTGGTGGTGGTGGTGGTGGTTAGTATTTAACGTCCCGTCGACAACGAGGTCATTAGAGACGGAGCGCAAGCTTGGGTTAGGGAAGGATTGGGAAGGAAATCGGCCGTGCCCTTTCAAAGGAACCATCCCGACATTTGCCTGAAACGATTTAGGGAAATCACGGAAAACCTAAATCAGGATGGCTGGAGACGGGACTGAACCGTCGTCCTCCCGAATGCGAGTCCAGTGTGCTAACCACTGCACCACCTCGCTCGGTTTATTTCTGTGAAAAGGAAAGTCTATGTAGTACTTATTTTAAGAGATCAGAAGATATACATATGTTTTTAAGGGCCTTACGGCGAGCCTAAGGTAAGGAAACTCATGGTAGCTCACGTTCATTCGTATTTTCTTCTTCAGATTAGACCTAATTTTGCATTAGCTCTAACGCTCCCCCTCTCCTCCAACAATAGAATTGCCAATGCTTCTTGTCACATATTTTGATGCTATTTGCTTCACTAGATACCATGGAGTGGGACGTCAGCATAACCCTGGCACAAAGAAATTCCCACCAAAGTTCCAGCCAATAGGGTGGGTGCCGGAGGTAAGGAAGCGGCTGTGGCCCACGTGCAGGCGGAGAGAAACAGATGACGTCATCTGGGGGGGGGGGGGGGGGTAGCGGTGGGCCTTGTCGGGGGGGTGGGGGGAGATTAATTAATTTGCAATTCAATTTCTCATCAAAAGTGTCTTTGTACTCCCATCTCCCTACTACTTCCTCAGACAGGTTGAGGCAAATGGCGGGATGGCGATATCCTCCCCGATTTCTCCACCATCCGAAGTTGTGCTCCGTTTCTTGTGGTTTACTCACCAACGTTACGTTTAACTTATGCTGTCACAGAGTAAGTCCCCATGTGCCAAAGATAAACGACCAATAGCTGTGAAGCTTGTGCCTTCTCTGTCGAATGCGGCATCCCTGGTGTCTGTAGCCAAATAAGAGTAAGCGAGGCCTTCGTATGTGTAAGAGCTGCTCTTTGTGTACTAACAGAGCAAGGAACTGACTTGAAGTTTCATATGAAACTTGGAAAAACCGTGGGGAAGACTGTTTATCACATACCAGTCCCGGATCTACGATATTTCCGAACCGGGGCAAAAACTTTATGGTCATCAAACCTATTTTGAGGACAGTGGAAATTAAAACTGTCCTGTGGTGCCTCTCCTGCTCCCAGTCGGTAGGTTTGACATCCTACCCCCCCCCCCCCCACCCTTAAAAAAAACTAACAATTAATAGTGGGTGGGATTATTTGTAACGGGGCACTCTTCAGAAAACTCTTCAGAAAATTTGCACTCATTATTGCCTATTAGCTAATAACACTCTCTTTTGTGTGGCATAAAATTAAATATAGGTACCATAATGCAGAAGACAAGCAAGATAGTACAAATTTCTCCTATCCATAGGTCTGTAATTTTTTTTCTCTCCTATCTACTATCTACGTGATTATGTAGCTCTCAATTCGTTCGAGCAATCAATCACTCATGATAGGAAACACAGTCATAGCTCAGTCACTCAAAAATGATTCTGAAATTTTACTTGTTAGAATGAAATCAGGCGATGATTCTTCTTCTCTGCAGGCTCGTGCTTTGCGGCAGTCTGCTAATCTGTACAAATAAAATGCCTCGTAATTTTGGGAGCGTTGTATAATCAGTCGGGAAACCTCAGATCAAGCGGATATTTGCTTTGATGAAGTTTAACCTTCCGAAGAAGTAATGGAGCTCTTGGATTATTAAATGCAGGTTCGTATCCAGTCTTTCGGAAGTCCCTTCTGATTAACAACTACGCAATATATCGATAAATATCATTAATTCTCAATTGTCAAATACACACCTTGGTATGAAGGAGCAATCTATATATATATTTCCTTTTTAATCGTACAGTTCGTATCAGTTATCTTCTGTTACAAATCTCAATAATCAGATTACAGTTCTTCCAAACCAAGCTCAGGCTAATCGGCACGAAGACAATCTCGGAAGCCCCTCTTTCCTTTTTTTCTAACAACCACCAGAGAGAGTACTACGAAGAATACTTATGCGCTCATGGCGCTCATGGCATAGCTATTGTATGAACTACTTTTCGCATGGATTCTGCGAGTATGAAGATAGAAAATTAGTAAACGTCATTAAAGGGTAGAATTGTATCAGAATAATTCATCGAATATAAAGAGATATTACAGGTCCCAGCATTTTGTTCTTTCTGATCTTGCTACAGATTAACACGCTGATCATTCGCACGCATAAACAACCACATAAACAAACGGCGACTGGCGTTTACACGTTCGGATTTATTCGGCTCAGCTCGTATAGCCCCTTCCATTTTTGTCGGCGGGAAAGTTTCTTATTTCTAGATGCGACGGGCATCCCCTTGGCCGAGACATCACGTACTATGCACGCATTCAAAAGTCGACTTACGTGGAAAATCGTTCGGAAAACAACTTAGAATGTGTTAAAAAAAGTTTAAAAATCAACAGCGATGCGTGTCAAAATCGTATAAATACTCGATAGACCAACGTGCGCTGGATGGAAGGCGCTTTGAGAAACAATATTTTTTTGCTTCAAGAATATGAATTTGGCACCTCCTGAAAGTGTCATCCAGGGTAGATACCGCGGTCCCCCGGTCCCCCCCGTCACCCCTAGATCAGGGCCTGTCACATACGGAAAACATTGAAGATGACTCACGCCCGGGATATCAAAAACGGATGGAGAGATCGAAAAGTAGGTAATCTGGTTCGATCTGACGATCGATTGAGTATTCGCTCGATTCTTAATACTATAAGAATTGACAAGAATGTGTAAGGCAAATTTTACATACCTAGTTAAACATGGGAAAAACTGTGAGCGAAACTGGTACCAAAAATTCTCACGACTGTATTCATAAAAGCTCGTGAAAGTGTTTGTACTGACAATTTGAATAGCACTAAAATGATCCTAATTTCTTAGAAAAAGTGATAACATCTGACGAATCTTGATTTTTCAATTGTGTCCAGAAACTAAGCGCCAGTCCATGGAATGCAAGGGCTCAACTTCACAGACAGTCCATGGAATGCAAGGGCTCAACTTCACAGAGAGCGAAAATAGCTCGAATGAGAAAATCAAGATTAAAAACGATGGTGATTGTTTTCTTCGATATTCGTGGAATAGTATATCTTCACTGAGTTCCTGAGAGACTATGAATCAACATTACTACCTTGAAGTTCTTGCTCAACTCCGTGAGAAATCAAAAAAACGCCCCAAAATGGAAGACAGGTTCTGCATTAAGACAAAGCACCGGCTCTCATACCGCATTTTCTTTTCAAACGAAGTACAACATTCCACTGTTAGACCACCCACCTTATTCGCCTGACCATGTGACTTATCTGTTTCCAGTGTCAAATCTGCGTTAAAAGAACCGGTTTCAGTTCGTTGAAGCAGTGAAAGAAAAAGCGGCATGCATCATCAAGAAGCACACAAAGGAAGACTTCCAGCACTGATCCTGTCAATGGAAAATTCGCATGGATTGTTGTAATGATAGAGAAGAATATAAGGTTATTGATGGTGCCAATAATTAAATATGTAAGTTTTACTGCAATAGTAGTGTTATTCTGTAGCCACACCTCATATATGGCGAGCCGGCGGACAGAACTAAAGGCCATTACAGATTACGCAATTTTAAGCAGTCTTCCTCAATTAGAGTGAACGATTTAGTAGTTTACTGGAAAGCAGGATGTCAAACGGAGCCGTTTCAACTTCGAGCATATATCTTCTTCCTTCACAGGAACACCAGTAACAGCACTAAGCTATGAATCATTAATTTCCAAGATAGTAGGAACCTTGAGTATGGAACAATTAGTGAGAAAATTTCAGCTAGGAATTGAGAGAATGATATGGGTGACTTGAGACAAGCATTAACAAAACTCTAACGAAGAAACTTGCTGAAGCTGAAACAGGTCAAAAAAGTACTGTATAGTGCCAAGGAAAAGGTAGGAAGTAAATCCACAGAACCTTTGAAATTCCCGTGAACTGTAAGAAAAAGGTCTAAGAAGAAACGTACCTTATCTCTCATCGTTTTGGATGAATAGGAAACCAACTTTTAAAATCATTACAAGAGAATGGGGAAGAAAACAGAAGACAACTATGCAGCAACTAATGTGAAGACGAAAAAAAAAATGATCTAACAATGACAGATACAGGAGCAAATTTTCAAAAAAAGTTTAGCCCTGGAGACATTTCAATATGTCGACCGCAGCTAACCTTCAGGTAATAGGAGTATTAACAATAATGCTCAAAGACTGCATGAGAGAAGGCAGTGAAATGACAGGACCTGAGCATGCGTATATTTCAAAAAAAGAGGGAGAGATTGTAATAATTACATTGAGAGGTACAACTAACATATGGAAAATGCTAGTTCTGTAGTCGGAAACTGGCAAGGTACTGGATACAAAGTTCGTGTCACCCCAGTCTGCATTGTTGCCAAATTTATTCAAAATGGTGGCAGTACATATGGCAACATTTCAATGATGTCATGGTGGGAAGTTCAAATTTTGGCGGCAAAATATGTCACTTGCGCTACCTCCACTAACCTAAGTCATCCAACCACGATCTCTTCCTAGGAATTGGTGGGAAAAGGACTCAGCCTGTACTGGGCTGCTCGATAGGATGGCCGTAAGTATATTGTATGCAGTGTTTAAATAAATAATTTGAGGCAGTTGCTTCATCCAGTGTGTCCACCATGAGGTCAAGAGTTCAACTGACCTAGTACTCAGTACTGCCAACAGAGGTTGCTGTCATCCCTTCGGTGACGTAATTCAAAATGGCGGTCTGGGGGGAAAATGGCGGGAAAAGCACTCAGCCTGTGCTGGGCTGCTGGAATGAGGAAGGTGTGTACTTTATTTAATTTGGAACAATTTATTTAGGGACGGATTTCACACAAGTCATTTATTACACTGATACAAAACACTCACCCTGATATGCTTGGGGTCACCCTACATAGCCTGCAGACCTGAAAACTACTCACAAATTATCAAAATAATGCAGTACGCTGACGTACAGACATGCAAACAACTCGTTAATTGTCAATAAATAATGCATGTCAAAGGCTCTGCAAACACACTCAACGCTTAAACAGGCGAAAATAATGCAGTGCAAAAACACTCATTGCACGTAAAAAACACCTTCAAACTGTCAACAGCAATGTTTCAGAGGCTCCAATGCGCGCATGCGCCGACGCCGCCGTCCTCTAGATTGCTGAATAGCGCACTTATACTTAGTATGTGTTGGACAGCATTCGTGATCGTGAGGAAATTTGAGAAGATTTAATATGGATGTGTCTTTGCGCTGGACCATTGTTCCCGCCTATGTAAATTGTCTGGTTGACTGCTTCTGCACATTTCCCACCTTTATTTAGTTGAGGGAACATAGATTGTAGTGGGCACATCTATCATGTGACAGACAGATGGAAGACACGTTTGCTGGTTCTCTAGGCACGAGAAACACCTTAGGTGAGTTTGTAAATTATAAGTATGATTTGCAATCTGTTACATCAGTATTCACGAATGGAAATATCAATTTCCTCTATTTTTTTTAAGAGTTCTCAAGTAAAGGGCTTCGCAGACGGAATAAGTTTCTATTTACTAAGTGGTTTACAGCACGCTCCACCTCGCTAAAGTTTCAGGTTTCTAGAGAAGTAATTTCCAGTCTATATCTTCGGAATTATACTGTGTAAGCGATATTGCTGTGTTCTTGATATCGAGAAGTATCGCATAAATGGTATAATATTCTGTCAAACCATGTGAAAATACATGTTCTTGTAATCCCAGAGTCTGGAGAGGGGTGTAGAAAGCAAGCAAGTAGGTCAGAGCCAGAAAAAGTAACACCTTTGTGCCGAGGGGAAAAGAGCCCTTCTTTGTACAACAGTTCTGAGAGTGACTTCGGTCCACTGAGTGCACTCTGGTTGCACATCAGGAGTGGATGACTTGTAACCGTTGGTTGCAGTGGATGATCGTTTGACTTCTCAGGAAATATCTAGTGCTGCAAGGAGAATACCTACGGTTCATGTGCTTATATTGCCTGTCTTCGCAGTATATGTACAACTAGACTCTGGCAGTCAACAACTATATGAATGATGCCAAAAGGACAATTTTGATGGCGCAGGAGATTAATTGTATGTTTACTACATCGACACAGTACACGGTGATATATTGTCGGGTTGGAGATCGGTTTCACGCTCTAATATTCAAGATTCCATTCTCAGTGGCAGAGCAGAGTAATTGAGTGAGAGTCTTTCCATATTTGACGGTCTGTAGGCCACTTTGCAGAATTTAACTGTCAGTGCAATATGGCGATCTCTACAAAATTGTTTTGCCACTGAATGTCTGCCTGCAGAAAGAAAGAAAAAGGCACACACTGTTTCCACACTGGCAGCATCAGTAATTTGGCGGCTAAATTCAGTAAGAGCCGATCAGAATGTTCCATTCATTTGCAAGACATCCTTTGTGCTGGGACGTAGGAGCCTGTACATAGCTGAGAGAACGTTTACCGTTTCTGAGACGAATGTTGAAAGCAAGACGTCACGATTTCCAGGAAGTTTAACACGTGACAGACGTGGTGCATCGTTAGGACCATCACGAAGAATGCAATCAGTGTTATTATGGGCTATTTTTGTAAACCGTTCCTGTTAGTAGAATAATTTTCATACAGACGAACTGAGACATCACGAAAGCCCCTACAAAAGTGACCGTTAACTATTTCTGCAGCACTTTACTATTTCCAAGAGGTAGACTTGCCTTTTATTTACACAGACATGAGACATAAGTATAAGACTGAGAACCTTTTAGCTGCACCTGCGCTGGTGAGCCGCTATGCAGACATCTCTCACTTGATGTTGGACGTACAGGTAGATGTCAGTCACAGTAAACACGTGTGCATCCACAGGTGACTTGGCTCGTCAGTATAACACTTGAAGAATTCTAACTATATACCCGAAAATAGACGCAACTTTCACCTATGGGCTGAGAACAATAGCTCGCGTCCCTGAATTTGTCTGTCCAGCGGTGGCTCGTGTCAGCGTCAGCGCGTGCGCACGTTGAAGCCTCTGATATGCTGCAGTTAAAGTGATTTTTTTGTGCAATGAGTGTTTGTGCACTGCATTATTTTCGGCTGTTTAAGCATTGTGAGCGTGTTTGCAAAGCCTTTTACATGCAATATTTTTTGACAATTTACGAGTTGTTTGCGTTTCTATCGACTGTGTAATGCATTATTTCGACAGTGAGCGTGTGTACAGAGTATTTTACATGTATTATTTCGGTGATCTACGACTAACTTGCAGCTATGTAGGATGTGAAATGCATTATTTCGGTAATTTACGAGTTATTTGCGTGTCTGTACTTCAGTGTACTGCATTATTTCGATAATTTATGAGTAGTTTACCGGGCTGTAGGCTACGTAGCGTGATTCCAAACACGTCAGGGTGAGTGTTTTGTATCAGTGCAGTAAATGAACTACCCAAAATCCATCCCTAAATTAATTGTTCCTGTCTCCTGCAGCTAAGCACAGGCTGAGTACTTTTCTCGCCATTTTACCCCCAGACCGCCATCTTGGATTACGCCATGGAAGGGACCACAGCCCCTTCTGGAGGCAGTAATGTGTGCTTGGTCAGTTGGACTCCAGACCGCATGGTGGACACACTGGATGGAGCTAATGCCTCCAATTGTTTAAATAAACACTGTATGCAAATTAAAATCCATAACATCCATGTTATCCAGCAGCCCAGCACAGGGTGAGTCCTTTCCTCACCAGTTCCTAGGAAGAGGTGGCGGTCGAATGACTTAGGTTAGTGGAGGTAGCCCAAGTGACCTTTTTCCCTTAGCAGCCGGGGTGGCCGAGCGGTTCTAGATGCTACAGTCTGGAGCCGCGTGACCGCTACGGTCGCAGGTTCGAATCCTGCCTCGGGCATGGATGTGTGTGATGTCCTTAGGTTAGTTAGGTTTAAGTAGTTCTAAGTTCTAGGGGCTGATAACCACAGAAGATAAGTCCCATAGCGCTCAGAGTCATTTGAACCTTTTTCCCGCCATTTTCTTAGTTTAGAGGGGGTAGCTCACGTGACCTTTCTTCCACCAAAATTTAAATTTGCTGCCACTTTCTGAGTAAGGGGAGGGGTTTAGGTTAGTGGAGGTAGCCCAATTGACCTATTTTCCCGCCAAAATTTGAACGTATCACCATGATGTCATTGGGAGGCTGCCATATCTATGCCGCTATCTGGTCAAATTTGGCAACAGTGCAGAGTGGCTGATATGAACTTTCTCCTACTACTCACATTTCCGCGTTCTTATTCTCATTGCCCACAGAGAGAGGGCAACGAAGGGTGATTCTAGTAATTTTAGCTGTAAGACACTGAAACATGGTTGTAGTAAAAGAGGTTTAGAAATAAATATTCAAAAGGTATCTTGTTGGTGGTGGAAATGTAGATAATGACGTAAATGTTATTCAAACATGCAATGAACTTAAAAATCTTGAACTTTTATTTTAGGAATGATGACATGAAATCTACATTACACTTGAACGCAGATTGCTCTGTTGGAGTACTGGCTATTCTTTCTAAGCAAATTGTACATCAAAATCAACAGGATATGATATAGAAAACATTTGTTAATGTCAGGAGGCAGTAACAAGAGCAATGCTCTATTAAAAAAGAAAACAGGCAGCTGTACTTAATGTGACTTGTAGTATACTCCACTAAAATAGGGGACTGACTGGCTAAGTGTAAACTCCAACACAGAAAATATAGGTATTGTACTCCCTAATTGCCATATTAAAGCTGGGAAACTTATTTTTTCTCAAACCAGGATCATTTATTCCGCTCAATAGCCATTTTTATGCACCAGCGCCTCTAGACAACGAAGTTGGCATTCCGTAAAAATATAAACATAGCTGCATCCAGCCACTTACGAAATATTTGTTTATTTGCCCGAACCAGTTTTCGAGCCTTCCGGCCACATCTATAGATGACGCGAGTGGAACTCTGCCGCGTGAAGCAAACTGTAGTGACCAACAAAATGAATAAGTAAACTTCCGCATGAGTCATATGACGATAACCCATAAAAAGCTCGAAGACCACTTCGTGAAAATAAAGCAATATTTTGCGACAGGGAAAAGCAATACAGTATTTAGCATACAGTCATGGGGTTCTTCACTATGACTAATAGACGAGCTTAATTGACAATCTGATTCCTACTACAGACTGACACTGGATCGGCGTAAAGAGAGAAGAAAGTTAAAATGCAGTCTTGCAAGTTTCGCAGGAGAACTTCTGTGAAATTTGGGAAGGTAAGAGACAAACTACTGGTGGAAGTAAAGCTATGACGATGGATCACGAGTCGAGCTTTCGTAGCTGTCAGAACTCTTGGCTGCCAAAGGCAAAGGTCCCGAGGAGTTCGAGTCCCCGTCCAGCGCACGCATTTAATTTGCCAAGAAGTTTCATGTCAGCACCCATTCGGCTGCAGAATTAAAAAATCATTGATATAAAATCAGTCGAAATTCTAAATCGAGAACAGAAAACATCAAAATTCCATGTCAAGCGCGATAAATTAAAAAGGCGCAAAACCTTTCTGTGGTCCACTGCAAAGCATGATTAGATGTCTGAATGTGAAAAAAATGGCCAGGCAGCTTGCTATTACACATACCCACTACACACGTTTCGGCAGTAGCAGCATCAAGGCTTGATAGACACTATGCTACAATTTGAATTAACGTGAAAGGTAATGACGTCATCGCTATCAGCTTCTGTGACCACCACAGTGTAAGCATTCAGATAAAATGTGTACCTCTTTCGCAAATAATTGGTAGAGGATACTAGAAATTAAATTGTAACAAGTTCCAAATAGCATAAGTAAAATTTGACTTTGATGCTCGTTATTGCTAGTAGTTCAATTGCAAACATTTCTTTCGTGACGCATTTGTTTTTTTTTCTTTGTTTTGCTTTCTTTTAGTCATGAGGTCATACGCGCCCAAGTCAAAACTACACAACAAACACAGAGAGGAGGGAAACGACTATACGTCAGTCCCAATGGACATAATAGGAGATAACTAAAAACAGGCACGTGGAAAAAGGGCTAAAAAATACCACACAAAAATTGAGGTCCAAAACTAAAAATTAAATGGCCTTCGCCATATTGCAGTGGCGGATAAAAAGTATAACGCGGTGGACAGCCCGTGCGTCATTCGCTAAAACGGCTGATAAATCAGACGGCAAACCCAAACTGGAACGTAAGTTGTTAAAAAAAAGGGCATTCCAGAGGAAGTGGCGGACAGTTGAAATTTGGGCGCAATGTGTACAAAGTGGTGCGGTAGCTAGCGCTACTTAGCAAATGACGATGGCTAAAAATGCAGTGCCCAATACGCAGCCGAGTTAAAATAATCTCTTCCCGGCAGGAGGGCCGAGAGCAGGTCGTCCAAGGCGCTGGGAGAGGCTTAATAAGCCGAAGCTTATTCCCGTGAAGGGAGGACCATTGGTGATGCCAAAGGGACACCACCTTCAGACAGACGGCAACGCAGAGATCATCGGAGGGAATAGAGGTACTCGCGGGCTGAGGTACGAGGACTGCAGCCTTAGCCGCAGCGCCAGCAGCCTCGTTTCCTGGCAGACCAACGCGAGCAGGGACCCACAGAAACACATTGGCTCCACCAAGAGAGAGCAAGTGACAGTTTTCCTGGACCAGCTGCACTAAGGGATGAGTAGTATACAGCGCACAGAGAGTTTGGAGGGCGCTGAGGGAGTTGGAGCAGAGGACACAACTGGGAAGGCTGTGTCACCGGGTGTACACCATGGCCTGATACAAGGCAAAAAGCTCGGCTGTAAATACTGAGGAATGTGCTGGAAGCCGATATCGAAAGACACGGGTACTAATGACGAAGGCACACCCGACCCCATTGTCAATCTTAGAGCCATCAGTCTATACAAAGGTACAAGGGTAATCCCAAAAGTAAGGTCTCCTATTTTTTTATACAAAAGTACATAGACCTGTTTATTTCTACAATGGTTTACATCAGTTTACAGCTTGGACATTTAGCTATTTTTCGACATAATCACCATTTCTGTCGATGCATTTTTGTAGACGCTGTGGCAGTTTTTGTATGCCCATGTCATACCAGCTCGTCGACATGCTGTTCAGAAAGTTATGAACCTCTTCTTTCACCTCGTCGTCGGAGCTGAATCGGTTTCCGGCCAAATGTTCTTTTAACCTAGGGAACAGGTGATAGTCACTGGGAGCCAAGTCAGGACTATAGGGTGGTTGGGTGATTATGTTGCACTGAAACTGTTGCAGGAGAGCAACGGTTTGCCGAGCGATGTGTGTGCGAGTGTTCTCATGGAGATATGTGTACGCCCTTGCTCAACATTCCTCTTCTCCGGTTTTGAATTGCCCGTTTAAGCTTTTTCAGAGTCTCACAGTACCTGACAGCGTTAATTGTGGTCCCAGCGATTCAGCTCCGACGACGAGGTGAAAGAAGAGGTTCGTAACTTTCTAAACAGCATGGCGGCGAGCTGGTATGACATGGGCATACAAAAACTGCCACAGCATCGACAGAAATGGTGATTATGTCGAAAAATAGCTAATGTTCAAGCTGTGAACTAATGTAAGCCATTGTAGAAATAAACAAGTCTGTGTACTTACAAAAAAATAGGAGACCTTACTTTTGAGATTACCCTCGTAATATCGCAAAGTTCTATGCGAAGGCCATGAAACTGAAGGCGATAGACAGAGGCTGGAGTAGTGTCCTTAGGAAGCGAATGAAGGCTAAGACGAACATGGGCCGCTTGACAAAGCCAAGGTAGTGAAGGGTTCACACCCACTGGGAAAGTTGCGGTAGTATGAAATTAAGCCGCCGTAGCAAGTGGTGAAAGCGGAGGAGGTAACAGAGAAGAGGGACGAACCCGATATCGACGATCAAAGGAATCATCAAATAAGGAGGCATAGGAGGGGTGGCCTCGCATTGCAGACAAACGGTATGCATTCCTGCTGAGGAAAAAGTCACAATGGTAGGTGCTACTTCAGCAGATTCAACATATAGACTCTCAAACGGGTTGGTGTAAAAGGCACCCGTGGCCAAACGGATGTCATGATGATGGATAGTGTTAAGATGGCGTAAAAGGGATGGGCGTGCTGATGCATAAACAAAGTACCCATAGTCGAGTTTCGAACGGACAAGGGTGGTTGGATCGACACCCCACGAAGTACAATTGAGGACATTGAGAGACCGCGTACAGTGGACTGCTAGGTAAGATACATGGGAGGACCAAGAGTATTTCCTATCGAGCAGGAGCCCCAGGACTTTCGTAGTGTCAACGAACGGAAGGGCAACAGGCCCAAGGTAGACAGAGGGTGGGCGAAACCAGAAATTCATAAAGGCGGTTATGTCAGGGGAAAAGCGAAAGCCCTTTTAGATGCTCCAGGAGTGAAGACGATCAAGACAGCGCTGAAGACGCCGTTCAGTGAGACAGGTCCATGGAGAACTGCAATAGATGACAAAGTGATCGACAAAAAGGGAGCCAGAGATGCCCGGTGGGAGACAGGACACTGTAGGGTCAGTGGCGAAGAGGACGACGCTCAGGGCGGAACCCGGAGGCACACCATTTTCCTGGATAAAAGTGCACGACAAGGCAGAACCCACACACACCTTGAAAACTCGGTCTTCGAAGATAACAGGGCCATGGAGGATACCAGTTCTCCAGTAGGTGTCGTAGGCCTTCTCCAAATCGAAGTCTGGGATTTCTGCAGAAAACCACGCATTACATGGGTGGACAAAGTAACGAGATGGTCAACTACAGGGTGCCGTCCTCGAAATCCACACTGTGCATTCGTTAGTAAATCGCGAGACTCGAGCCACTACAGCAGCCGGGCTTGAATCATACGTTCCATCACCTTCCGAACGCAGCTGGTAAGAGATGGGGCGGTAGCTAGGAGGAAGATTTTTGTCCTTATCAGGCTTAGGGATGGGTATGACGGTGTCTTCACTCCAGCATCTGGGAAATGTGCCCTCTCCCCAGATGCAGTTGTACGTGTTTAGCAGAAAGTGTTTGTTCGCAAGAGAAAGGTTCTGCAACATCGGAATGTGGATGGCGTCTGGCCTTGGGGTGGAGGATCGGGGTGAGCTGAGAACATGATCTAGCTCCATCATAGTAAAGACGGCGTTGTAGCACTCACAATTCTGAGGAGAGAAGGATATCGCCCAAGCCTTCTCCAGTCGCTTCCGAAGGATGAAGGAAGGTTGACAGTGGGAAGAGCTCGAAACTTCTGCAAAATGGCGGCCCAAGGAGTTGAAGATAGCAATACAGTCCACGATTACATCGTCAGCTACTGTCAGGCCGGAAATGGGAGAATGGATCTTGGTTCAACAGAGCCGTCGGAGGTTGGCCCACACGACAGAGGAAAGTGTGGAATTGTTAAAAGAATGAATGAAATCCAGCTAGCTCTTTTGCTATCCCGAAGAACTCTAAGACACATTGCTCAAATCTGTTTACAATAAATGCAGTTTGCCAGCGTAAGGTGGCGGTTAAAAACGCGTAGAGCACGTCTCCATGCGCGAATGGCGTCGCAGCATGCCTCAGTCCACCAAGGGAGTGGGACACGACGTCGTAAAGAGGACGTGCGAGGACTGGAACGTTCTGCAGCAGTAAGGATAACGTTGGCGAGATAGTCCACCTGGTCATCACAACTGGGGAAATCTTGTTCTCCGAAGGTCGCCAGGGAGGAGTACAGTTGCCAGTCAGCCTTAGTAAGCTGCCATTTGGGCGTCCATGCGGATGGGGTAGGAGTCAGCAGACGGAGAACAAGCTGAGCAGTGCGAAAAGATAGGTCCAAATGGGAATAGGTGTGCGAGGAGTCGGAAAGGGAAGTGTGGGCTCCTGTATTAAGATAGGAGAGGTTAAGTTGGTTAAGAAGGGTAGCCAAGAGGGCACCTCTCTGACAGGTCCTGGGAAAACCCCAAAGGGGATGATGCGCATTTAAGTCACCGAGTAGCAAAAATGGGGGGGGGGGGGGGTATCTGCCCAATAAGCTGAAGGAAGTCTGCCCTGGTGACAGCGAATGATGGAGGGACATAAATGCTACAGAGGGAAAAAGTCATGGAAGGAAAAAGGCATGGAAGGAAAAGGCGAACCGTAACAGCTTGAAGACGGGTATTCAGGGAGATGGGTTGACTATGGAGGTCATCCCATATGAGCAGCATGACGCCCCCATGAGATTGAATGCCGACCTCAGGGGGAAGGTCAAAACGAATCAGTAAGAAATGTGAAAGCTCAAAGTGTTCATGAGGGTGCAATTTCGTTTTCTGAAGGCAGAGTACAAGGGGATGCTGAGATGCTAAAAGCAGCCGTAAATCCTCTTTGTGGGACCGAAGGCCGTGAACGTTCCATTGCAGGTCAGTCATGAGGAGGAAGAGATGTAGGGGTTCAACTCGGCGGCCGCCGAATGACAGCCAGTGTAGAGTCGCTACTACAGGGTACAGAAGCAGGAGGATGCTCCATGGGGTCCACAGAAACATCGGCGTGCTTGTGCCGTTGATCTGTGGAGTCCAACACGGAAAAACTGTTTGTGATGCGCACCAGCGAGACAGAGGCCGGCCGGGCGACACTATCGAGCTGGATCTTCGAGTTGGCGAAGGAGAAGACCGTTTGTCTTTAGTGGACTGGCTAGAGGGAGATTTGGGTGTTGTTTGGCTGGAGGGACAGAGGAGTACTACTTCTGTCCTCTCCTACCTGCTGGTTGTGTAATGGGTGGCTTCGCCCCCTTGAGGCGAGAGTTTGACGGTCTGTTGCACAGTGGGACGGGGGGACGGCGATGCTACTTTGACACTGGACGCTTTCACAACCTCAGAGCCGAATTTGAGGTCGCATGCATGTCTGCGTATCCGTGTTCTTCGTGGAGCGAGGGGTAACAAGAACTATAGGTGCGAGACAAGAGAACACAGGGTTTGCGACTAGCCAGTAACTTGCGAGCTACTGGGTAAGGCAGTTTACAATACACCTGCCCCCACAATGGGATGGCTACCGTGCTGGGTTTTGGGTGCATTACTTTTGACAGAAAAGAAGAGAGCAAAGACAGAAAGGTACAAAGGCGGAATGTGCATCACAGTGGGAGACGTTTCATGCACGATTCAGACGTCTGTAAAATTTGGAAGACGAATGTAGGTCAAACCCAGCAATGGAGACTATGTAGTGAAGAATGAAAAGTTGTGTATAATTATGGAAAATGAGTGTCCCATATCGAAGAATGGTCGGTACCAAGGAGAGTATCCGACAGAAAGGTAGACAAGTAAAAAAGAGCAGTAGAAGGGTAGACTTAGAGCATGGACAGGGAAGCAGCGTTTCAATGGCCAGAGCTATGTTGGACAAGCATGACCTCACAAAAAAGATGCAGGGGGCGGGGGCAGATGGTAATATTAGAGTATTTGCGTAATGAATTACGTTAAATCCACCCCTCCCCCCTTTTTCAGAATTTGCCATGACGTCCTTAAATTACAACAGTTCAGCTGTGCCAGTGTCACACACTATGTCAAAATGTCTTTCCTCAAATTATGGTAATATTTGCCACCATTTTTGAAATGGGATAATTCTGCTGCTGATGCTTTCACTACAGAGCATAGGCCTCAAGTGACGATGCTAATGCACTTGGAATGGCAATAAAAGCGGCGATGCGATGGGGGACTTAATCTAAGTATTCCTGTTGTCCTAGAGAGACGGGGGGAAGAGGAGGAGGAGGAGGAGGAGGAGGAGGAGGAGGAGGAGGAGGATGGCCTCGTCTCAGGTCATTAACTGAGCTATATCAGATGTAGCAGATGAGTGACCTTGATTTTCTCGCCACGTTTGTGTTACAATTAGCTTTTCAGGGCCACTTTTTGCTGTGGCTCAGTCTGGTTACCTAAAAAAAGAAAGAAAAGAGAAAGCACACATTTCTAACATGCATGGGAAATAAATACGTCCTAATTCCTTCTCACGGCTGCCTGTTTCCATCTTCTCCTTCACCCTGTGTCCATCTCCTCCTGCCCCAACTCTCCTCCCTCCTCCTACCCCTCCCCCTATCTCTTTGCTGTTCACCTCTTCCCCCTTTCTCTGTCCATCTTCTTCTCACCCATCTTCCATCTCCTCCTTTCCGCTTTCTATGACAATTCCCCCACCCCCCTACCCCAACCCTTCTGACCATCTCCTCTTCCCCCCTATCTCTGACCCTTGTTTATTATTAATGAAAAGTGAGATTTCTTGATTGTATTATAATCATAAGCCAATAAGCTACAAAAACGATGTCCTTGTTTCTGTTTATATACATTAAAAATATATAACCTTTATTGTCGAAAGGGTTATGAACTTAACACGTAAAGATCTGAATTAAATTGGTCAAGAACTTTTTGATAATTTTGGTAACAGTGTATCCCTTTACAATTTACATATTTATTTACATCCTGTATATATTAAAAAAGAGAGATAATAACATGTGTGTCTTCAAATGCAATGTTCTGCCAAAATTTCAAGGCACTTGGCGAAGAAATTAGGAGAGTTACGGTTTAGTAAAAACATAAATTTAAATTCTTATTTATATAAATAGGTTAACGTGCGTAGGTGACCATGCAAGGGGCATTATCTGGGTATGAGATTACATCCTGAACCTTGAATGTACCACACACAAGTGTTCCAGAGATGTGGGCGAGATATCAGGTTACATCATGACCTTGAGATAGGATCGTTAATTTTTGTTAGAGGAGAATATGATAACAATTAAAATTGGAAACGATTGAACCAGATACAGGTGCAGAAACAAATGCAAAAAGAATTTTATGTATATCGTATAATGATCAGAGACAATGAGGGGTGTAATCATATTATCATGTTCCCTTGTTTATCTCCACAGTTTTTAGTTGATATGTTCGAAAAGGTAGAAGCAGAACGAATGATTTCATACGACAAAATAAAAGAAAATTACGTGCAAAAGAGTGCAATCATTTGAGTGACGCAATCATGATTGGCGGCACGTTGACGACATTGGAAGCCTGATGATTTTACCATCAACTTACGTAGGAAGCCCGCGACACACGTTCCAATCCACTTAAGATGCTAAGAATTATGTAAGAAAACACAGTCGGCCTGATTTATTCGTAACATTCACTAGCAATTCGTCACGGCCAGAGATCGAGGACTATATGATTTATGGACAAACTTCCATGGATCCTCATGACATCATAGCTCGAGGTATTTGACATGAACATGTGATTCATGGACGTCGTCAAAAGTGTGTGTTTGGAACCGTTGATGCTGGGGGTACACAACGGCCACAATCGGACAGCAGATGCGAGATTAACTCATTCGCGTAATTTAATTTGATTACTTGAAAAAACCCGGCGATTTAAATTGATCAGGTAATTCGAGCTGAATTTCCGAATCCAAAAAGAGGATCCAGAACTATACAATATAGTAGGGAAAATCATGATTCATGTTCCATGTGGAGGATTAATTATTAAATCACCATGTACGAGTGAAGGCAAGTGCACAAACAGGTATACAAGTTTATTTTAAGCACACATGACGTGGAGTATTGCAAGTATTTTAACAAATGTCGGGACATGGCTATATTCGCGGTAACAAGAGAAAACATTCTAAGTATTGCAATACTTAAGTATCATATGGGCAGATATTAAATTATAATGAAGACGCTCTGCGAATATTGGTTTCCCCGATACGTGCTCGAGAACCAGCAGCTGTTCGTTTGACAGTCCATTTTGAAAATGTCAAAGAGTATGATTTACATGAGAAACTGTAGAGAGAGTGGCCAGTTAGCTGTTTTTGTTGTTGTGGTCTTCAGTCCTGAGACTGGTTTGATGCAGATCTCCATGCTACTCTATCCTGTGCAAGCTTCTTCATCTCCCAGTACCTACTGCAACCTTCATCCTTCTGAATCCGCTTAGTGTATTCATCTCTTGGTCTCCCCCTACGATTTTTACCCTCCACGCTGCCCTCCAATACTAAACTGGTGATCCCTTGATGCCTCAGAATATGTCCTACCAACCGATCACTTCTTCTAGTCAAGTTGTGCCACAAACTTCTTCTCCCCAATCCTATTCAATACTTCCTCATTAGTTATGTGATCTACCCATCTAATCTTAAGCATTCTTCTGTAGCACCACATTTCGAAAGCTTCTATTCTCTTCTTGTCTAAACTATTTATCGTCCATGTTTCACTTCCATACATGGC
This sequence comes from Schistocerca cancellata, assembly GCF_023864275.1. NCBI lineage: Eukaryota > Metazoa > Arthropoda > Insecta > Orthoptera > Acrididae > Schistocerca > Schistocerca cancellata. The sequence goes on from NC_064627.1 coordinate 340,538,508, forward strand.
TACACTCCATACAAATACTTTCAGAAACAGCTTCCTGACACATGTATACTTGATGTTAACAAATTTCTCTTCTTCAGAAACGCTTTCCTTGCCATTGCCAGTCTACATTTTATATCTTCTCTACTTCGACCATCGTCAGTTATTTTGCTCCCCAAATAGCAAAACTCCTTTACTACTTTAAGTGTCTCATTACCTAATCTAATTCCCTCAGCATCACCCGACTTGATTCGACTACATTCCATTATCCTCGTTTTGCTTTTATTGATGTTCATCTTATATCCATTTTTCAAGACCTTGTCCATTCCGTTCAACAGCTCTTCCAAGACCTTTGCTGTCTCTGACAGAATTACAATGTCATCGGCGAAACTCAAAGCTTTTATTTCTTCTCCATGGATTTTAATACTTACTCCGAATTTTTCTTTTGTTTCCTTCGCTGCTTGCTCAATATAGAGATTGAATAACATCGGGGAGAGGCTACAACCCTGTCTCACTCCCTTCCCAACCACTGCTTCCCTTTCATGTCCCTCGACTCTTATAACTGCCATCTGCTTTCTGTACAAATTGTAAATAGCTTTTCGCTCCCTGTATTTTACCCCTGCCACCTTCAGAATTTGAAAGAGAGTATTCCAGTCAACATTGTCAAAAGCTTTTTCTAAGTCTACAAATGCTAGAAACGTAGGTTTGCCTTTCCTTATTCTAGCTTCTAAAATAAGTTGTAGGGTCAGCATTGCCTCATCAATATGGCAGTTACAGCATTTTTCAAACTTATCCAATTTGGTCTATTTGCAAAAACGTTGCTGCATGCCGATGTACTAACATGATTGTGCATGGGATGCAACAGACAAATCTTACAACGAAGGAAGTAAGGAACTCTAACCGAAGGTCACTGACGAATCTTCAAAAGTAACGCATCGGGAACGCAAGTGCCACGAATTGATGCACTGAACTGCGGAATATTGAAAGGGATAAGTTATAACGTTGATCAATTATTGCAACGCGTCACTCAAACAAACCATTGTTAACAGAATATCGAAAGCAATTTATGATTTCATCATGAATCACATGAGGGACCAGACTTTTTCGTAAGCTTAATATTGGCTGAGATACACACCGAGAACGATATTGTGCTTACATTATCATGTACATCTACATCGGTACTCTGCAAATCATATTTAAGTGGCTGGCAGAGGGTTCATCGAACCACCTTCACAATTCTCTATTATTCCAATCTCGTACAGCGCGCGGAAAGAATGAACACCTACATCTTTCCGTACGAGCTCTGATTTCCCTTATTTTATCGTAGTGATCGTTCTTCCCTAAGTAGGTTGGTGTCAACAAAATACTTTCACATTCGGAGGAGAAAATTGGTGACTGGAATTTCGTGAGAAGATTCCATCGCAACGAAAAGCGCCTTTCTTTTAATTACTTCCAGCCCAAATCCTGTATCATTTCTGACTCTCTCTCCCATATTTCGCGATAATACAAAACGTGCTGCCTTTCTTTGAACTTTTTCGATGTACTCCGTCAGTCCTATCTGGTAAGGATCCCACACCGTGCAGCAGTATTCTAAAAGAGGACGGACAAGCGTAGTATAGGCAGTCTCCTTAGCAGGTCTTTTCTAAGTGTCCTGCCAATAAAACCCAGCCTTTGGTTAGCCTTCCCCGCATTTTCTGTGTGTTCTTCCCAATTTAAGTTGCTCGTAATTGTAATACCTAGGAATTTAGTTGAATTTACGGCTTTTAGATTAGACTGATTTATCGTGTAACCGAAGTTTAACGAGTTCCTTTTAGCAATCATGTGAATGACCTCACACTTTTCGTTATTTATGGTCAACTGCCACTTTTCACACGATTCAGATATTTTTTCTAAATCGTTTTGCAGTTTGTTTTGATCTTCTGATGACTTTATTAGTCGATAAACGACAGCGTCACCTGCAAACAACCGAAGACGGCTGCTCAGATTGTCTTCCAAATCGTTTATATTGATAAGGAACAGCAGAGGGCCTATAACAGTACCTTGGGGAACGCCTGAAATCACTTCTGTTTTACTCGATGACTTTCCATCAATTACTACCAATTGTGACCTCTCTGACAGGAAGTCACAAATCCAGTCACATAACTGAGACGATATTCCATAAACACGCAATTTCACTACGAGCCGCTTGTGTGGTAGTGTTAAAAGTCTTCCGGAAATCCAGGAATACGGAATCGATCTGAAATGTCAATAGCACTCAGCACTTCATGTGAATAAAGAGCTAGTTGTTTCACAGGAACGATGTTTTCCAAACCCACGTTGACTGTGTGTCAATAGACAGTTTCCTTCGAGGTAATTCATAATTTTCGAACACAATATATGTTCTAAAATCCTGCTGCATGTAGCCGTTAACGATATGGGCATGTAATTCTGTGGATTACTCCTACTACCTTTCTAACTGGAATAGTGGCAGAGTTAACGAGAGGGCCAATAACTGCCCATTCTACTTTGCAAATGCCTTTAAATGTTGCAGGACAAGAATTTTCAGCCTATTGTGTAGCCTAAACTGGTATGTAAAACTTACGGACGAAAGTAACTTTCGCCTTGTGTATCACTTCGAAGTAATATAGCTCGCTGAAACTTTGGTTACACGTAGAAAAGAACTGCCACAGTATAGTGCAGAAGGTCACTGAAAGAAATATGCAAAGAGACGAGCAGATGTGTCACTTTCATTCAAAAATAATTACACTGATATACCGTGATTTCATGGTGGTCTCATGGCCATTAAAAAAAGGCGGGACGTGGTTCGTAATAGGGTGTGTGATCACAACGGACAGCAGTGCATGCACTGCAACGGGCTCCCTCGTTGGCTGCTAAGTTCCACTCCTCCCTCAGTGCGGTCAACAACGGCTTGATGGTTGTTCCTGCATGTGGACGAGCTGGAATACGTCTGTCCAAAGCATACTACATGTACTATGTGGGATTCAAGTGGGGTGAACGGACAAGCCAGACCATCGCATTAAGAAGCTTTCAGTTCCCATGGGTTTCGCTCTGAAATTTAAAGTTACTGTGCTCTTGACTGACTAGGGGTCCGCCATGGATTTTCGACTATAGAAGGAGTCCACCAGCTGAAAAGGTTGGGAAGCCCTGGACTAGAGGATAGAGACTGGAGTATCATAATTGCATTGTATGTCTATTTATACTTTAGTAAACGCTATCTTTGGTGTTCAAGACCTACGTTCTGTGACTATGATATTGATTTTCTCACATATAAGAATAACTGATAATTTAACCATTTCTATCGTTTTTCCCCCCTCCCATGCTTCCAAAATTTATGATTAAAATTCTTTTCTTCTTCTATTATTTTTCTACTATAGATTTCCCTCTATTTGTCTCTTTTTTCTATTTCGTAAATTACTACTTGTGGAGGGGCTTGGGACATTTTCTGAATTTATATTTCGAGGGCATGGGAGCTAATTTGGGAGCTATTTTGGTTTATTAACACCGAGAGGCGTTGTAGGTGTTACAATGACAATGCGCAACAGCATCGAAAAGCGCAGGTGGTTGAGCTCTTGGAGAGAGAGAGAGAGAGAGAGAGAGAGAGAGAGAGAGAGACCACTTGGCGGGTGGATAGGCTTGCTCTTTCCCCGTACTGGAATCTCACGTTGTGGGTTGGTTGCTGGTTGGCTGATTTGGGGGAGGGGCCAAATAGCGAGGTCATCGGTCCCATCGGATTAGGGAAGCATCGGAGTGGAAGTCAGCTGTGCCCTTTCAAAGAACCATCCCGGCATTTTCCTGGAGCGATTTAGGAAAATCACGGACGCGGGTTTGAACCTTCGTCTTCCCGAATGAGAGTCCAGTGTGCTAACCACTGCGCCACCTCGCTAGGTCACGTCGAGGAATGTGTTGGGCAGACGTATTCCAGCACGACGGCATGCGCCAACAACCATCCAGAAGTTATTAATCGCGCTGGTGGAGCAATGGAGCGCCCTATCATAACTCATTACCAATTTTGTGGCCAACAAGGGAAAGTTCTTTTCGTTTTTACAATGTATTAAGAGCATCTGGACAGAGTGAACTTTTAAAACAGTATAATCATTTGGGACAGACGCGTAGAAAGTCCTTCGAGGAAATGAAAATCGCAATAAAATAATAGAAAACAGAGCTCGTACCCAAAGATATAGGTGTTGACGCTCCCCTGTGTCGTTCAAGAGTAGTCAGAGTAATGCCTGACACTTACGAGTAAACAACAGCTTACTCTTGTTGATGTAGGTTGATTTTTAGGTAATATTTCGAATCAGAACAATTTCTGTGCTAATAGCTTAATTGAGAAACAAGTAATAATCTATGGGACTGAATTAATCTGTGTCAGCAGACTGAATAAAACAAACGTCAGTGTTCTGGCTACCCCTAGAGTTCAACAGAGAAAGGAGAAATTCAGAAAGAGTCAACAAAGGAGTCCAAATATTTATCACAAAAAGTTTCCTGTTGTTCTTGAGAGCTCCTAGATGTTTCAAGAGGACAACGAAGGATAAAATACTCGTTAATACAAATACCAGAACAGCCTTCGCTTTCTGACGACATTATCTGCATCAGATGCAAAATGCATAAACGTCAATAACGAATTATAGAACGTAGAGTCGTTTTGAAAGCAGGCCTGAAAATTAACAATAATAAGACTAAAGTAATATACGAAGAACGCATCGAACAGAAAATGTAACAAGAAAATGCAGTCACAGAACCAGTTAAGTTTCGTATTTAGGGCGCTTGAAGAGACAGGCGTGGACAACAAACGAGATCAACAGAAGGGAAAAAGTTGTACGTAGTGCCTTTGGGAAACAGTATTTTTAATATTAAACGCACTAAGTGTCTGAAAAGAAAAGTTACTACCGCTTTTGAGCTATGGCAATGAGAAAGGGAATTTTAATGCGAAATCATTTAAAAACTGAGGGTTGTTCAGTGAACAATGCGGAGTGGCGAGTTTCGAATTACCATTCGCGCCAGAAAGCGCAAACCAAGTTGACACTTGGCGTGGTAGCTGGTGGCAGTTGCCGTAAATGGGAAAATTAACCCTTGCAATACCAACACTTTCCAGTAACATATATTACCGGAGAGAAGGAGTTACTTTTATGTCCAACACAATTCTTTTATTGTCAACTTTTACTAAAAACATATTTTTTGAAGAGAGATTGGTGAAAGTAGGTCCTAAACCTGAAAATATTCAGCGTGGCCTTCATTGCGAAAAATCCCATCACTACTAAGTCTTAAATGTTTTGGTCAAGTTTAACGGAAAAATTTAAAACATGCATATAGAATCCGGAAAGAGACTAAAATATAAAATATTTTTTCAAAATTTTAAAATATAAAGTACCACAGCTTCCCCCCCACTGGTCCTACGAGGTTTTATTTCTTTACAGTTGCTCCTATCAGCCATCGCACCGAGTGTCTGCTTGGTTTGCCAGCATAGTATGAGGGGGGGGGGGGGGGGAGGCAAACAAATGGGCAAGGGAACGATGGATAACTTAATTATTAATGCGGTGAAGATGCATGTAAGCGAATGGCTGTAGATGGGCCAAGGAAGTTCTTAGTTGGTTTCGAGGAAAAAATAAACTCGATACCACGACCTAATGGAGGTAGGGTGGATGACGTTAGAGAACATGCAGGAACAACATGGACGCTTGTAGCTAGAGATCATAGAGCGCAGGAAATACTGGAGGGGAGCTTTTATCCAATAGTAAATGTCTGATGACAGTTTTCATCGTCATCGTCATTATAATTTGAACGCAAAGAGCTTCAACTGTGGATGCTTTATCGTGAAATCAGAAACTGCGTCCTTAAGATTCCTGATGTGCTGCACTACATTACAAACCATGAATCAGTCTTCATGTCAGGATGACATTCCACCCAGGTTTTACTGTGTTTACTAATTTAGTCGATAACACTTAACCTGCGAAAAGTGTGAGTGACCATCTTGTACCTGCTAACACATCAGTGAATAACAGGGATTGTAATAACCCAATTACACTTTCATGGACCAACTGCAAATTTCTGTGTGTGGCTCATACTCAAATTATGATACCGCGCTGCTTTCTGCCAATGAAGATGGTTTCATTCTAACCACAAATACGACTAGATACTCCTATGAATGTGTTTCTTTTTCAGTGGATCTACCTGTTCTTAGCTAGGTTTGTATAGCAGACGTGGAAAGATTAGCCCAGAATGGAACGAATCGGATATGTATGACAAACTGGTTAATGAAGCAATGTTGACCACAATGAATAAATTCTAGTGCTGATCGAGGGCACGGAAAGAAAACTGCGCAGAACTTCCTCCAACATGTCTGTGCAGAAGCATACAGCACAAGAAAGAAAACAGTTGTTGCATGTTGTCCTAACTTCAACACTTTAGGAGGGTTATTGACTAAGCTATTGTTACGTTCACAGAGAACACTGTTTCGTCGTCGCAACAATGGCCCCTGTATGATGGTACAGAAGAGGGAGGGGGAGCGAAAGAGGGGGGAGAGGAAGAGTGTTATTTACTAAAGAAATAGCTTCTACACGGAGTCTAGATTAAATATAGATCCCCAAGCCACTGCATGGCGGAGAGTATTTTAAAATGTGCACATCCGTAATCTCTTCGATATCTCATTTTTTTCACAATGTTAATCGAAATACATGATTGAAGCACTGAAATAGTTATAGCCCTTCTCAAACACTAGGCCCCTAATCTTAATGGTTCAAATGGCTCTGAGCACTATCGGACTTAACATCTGTGCTCATCAGTCCCCTAGAACTACTTAAACCTAACTAACCTAAGGACATCACACACATCCATGCCCGAGGCAGGATTCGAAACTGCGACCTTAGCGGTCACGCGGTTCCAAACTGAAGCGCCTAGAACCGCACGGCCACACCGGCCGGCCCCTTAACCTTAACCAAAACTGTTTAGCAGAAACATTTTCTGGAAATCTTTGCAAATGCAATAAACTGCCCGCTTTAAATTCCTTGGCTTTATTCCCATCTTTTATTTCAAATGATCTAGGGGTCTCAGGCTGATTTTCCTGAATTCTGTCAATGCATTTTGCCCTTCCCACAATTAGGTTTTAATTCGTTTCACTTCACACCGCCTAGTAAAGTCAAACCCAGATATTTAATTAATGTGATCGATTTTTATGATATTCATGCGCATTGTATTAACGTTTTGATATTTATTTAATGTTCGTGTAACTGAGCTAAAAAACGCCATAACAGCAGGTTTCCATCTTATTCAATCATACTAACCTGAAACAAATTGAATTTATGCCTTCAAACGTTTATTTTGCTTTATAGTTTGTGCCTTGGTAATGCCTGTCAAACATATTGCCATATCTAAATCGAGAGATTTTGTTAACGTACAAATATCGGTGTTTATTCAACGGAACTGAAATAGCGACGATCATCAGGTTGTGTTAGTCCATAAATGATACGTAAACGGGCAATAGAAATTTATCTGAAATGATGAAAAAATTAAGCAAGGCTACAACCACGTAGTATGTTTACCTTCCACAGTCCAAATTAGATAACTGACCGTAAACGCTGATCTAAAGAGCTTGATACTTGGGACTTCCTAACATTAAGATAATCCAAGTTCCTGCCGGACGAAAGTGTTTTAGACTGGTGTGTTTGTTCAGTGGTAAATGTAGTTGCTACACTTCCAACACAAACGCAACATACTGAACACTTTCAACACCAACGTAACATACTGATGGGGCAGAAAATTATACATCCCTGTATAATGAAATGCCTCTATGGAACACCTGAATAACAAAAACACGTGTCTAGGCAAAATATAATTTTATGTGAATAAAGAGAAGAGAGATAAGTTCGAGTGAAGCACTACAATACTGTAGCCGCTAATGCATTAAACTGCTTAATTACACATGTTTTGCCACGTTAAGACTACAAACGATATGAAACTAATATCCACCATCTGTCATAATATTTTTTGCTCATTCTTCGAAGTGGGAAACTGCTGCATTTAATTTATGGGATGGAATGACATTCACTGCTAGCTAGTAATTATCTAGTGACTCGGCGCATTATTCCAAAATTTTCAGTTATAACCTATGCAAACCTGAACGAGAACGTTGCCCCTAGAAAGTTTAATATTCCAGTACCTACACCGGGCCTTTCCTGAGACGCCAGGGACAGCTCCTTTGGGTAGTTTCTTAAATAGCGGTTCCTCACTGTCGTATATGAAACCAAACAGCTTTACATATTTTCGAACTACCGACGTTGTAAAATACAGGACACTTATTTGACACTATATTCACAGCAGAAGAACTGGCACCATTGCTGTCTGACGCAACGACGCCGCGTGCGCAGCTGTACATCAGGATCTGGTCAGTAGCGCCGTGACGGCAAGCAGCGGAACTACGGACCTTTGCTCATCAGTCCACTGCGGTTGGGCTGCCACGTGTCTGTGTGCTCTGTGTTGCAATGACAAATTTTAGACGATACAAGTGATTCGAAAATGGATCATTCTTTCATAATCTACAGGATATGTCTTTGGTCGAGACCTCCGAGAGCCATACCTTCTCATGTAAGGACATGGGATGGTTTGTGTTTTATTTTAATTTCATGGACTAAAGTGTGATAGACTTGTGTTTCTTTTATTATCTGTGATTTGAATGCTGCTTTGTTACGTGATTTATTTTGAATTGTTATTAATAGTAAATATACCGCTGAAAGGCAAACATTTTCAACAACGTTACTAGTGTGAAGAAACACAGTCCCATCGATGAAGCAGCACGCGAAATTAACAACTTATTTCAGGGCATATCGCAAATAAAATTGTCAGGATACGTTGATGGCATGATTTCAGAAAAATGTGGAATTTAGAGCTTCTGAAACTCAAGAGTAACGTTTCTAATTTACTGAAACATTTCTTAAGGTAAATTTATCAGGTTTGTTACATCACACCGAGAAGACGCTTATGATTGAACCTGTAATGCAAAACCGAGGTTTCTTGCAGCACCGCTAGAGCGCGCGGGGCTAGCATTTGCTCGCATTTTAGTGGGTGTCAGAAATGGTCAATTTCATAATAAATAAAATGTATCTAACCCTTTCCTTCTTCCCTTGATTCGAGCTAATGTAAGAGACTAAATAAATTTCTACCAAAAAACACCAACGACATATACTCAAACTGAAAGACGTCGGGTAAGCATACAAATTAGTCATAAGCGACCGGACGTACAAATATTGTCATATTTATTTCAGGTGTGCGCATCAGTCAGTGTAATTCTGTGTACTACGTACAAATGGACTTCCTCATCGCGAAATGCATCAATTTTGTCCCCTCAACCTAAGTATTAGCACTGTTTCTATTAGACCAACCAAATGAAACTCCAGAGGCTTATTTTAAAAATAAAATAAAGCTCCATTAGGCAAGAAATCACAAGTACTATATTATGTGTAGTGTCTCTGTAGTTGTACGTAAGGTTTACTTACAGTGCTGCAAGTAATTGTCTATATAGTTGACTATAGAAATAGCGACTTTGGGTATGGCTGCTGATGTATAGATTTTTAACGGCTTACCAATGAACACACAAAATCTCTAAAGGAAATTCAATGTTAAGTAAATTTTCTCTAGCCGTACATTTTGTGGATCGTTACGAAAGTTCAGAATGTGCTAACCACGAAATGCTTTTTCGGATGGCTAGTATTAAATGATTTTAACCAAAAACATTTTTATTAAGAGTTTACGGCACAGGCTTAAGTCATTAAAATACGTTGTTCAAACAGCTGTAATACAAGTAAATAACAGGGCAATCCGAAGAGAACTTCCGATTCACGCTTCCAGATCTTATCCTCTCTTTGAGAAATATCGTTTCACTGCAACCACAAAAAGCGTTGTATTCTCTAATTCCACATTGCATAAACAAGTTTTGCATTGATGATAGCACGAAGTGTTGAACAAAACTGATTAACGACAACAAGTACGTTACTGTACAGAGCACAGGACAGCACAGCGACGCTTCCCTATACAGCCCTGTTCTGCACTCTGAATTCGACCCGATCTGATCTCCTTCCCCGGTGGCGGCCTCCCCTCCGTGACACTCTAGCAGTGGACTCGTCCAGTCGGCTGCGCAACTCGCGCGAAGCAAGTTCATTCCCGCCAATGCGACGTAGCGTCCCAGTCGGCGAGCCTAGCAAGGTTTTCGTTCTGATCCCGCCACGGTGACGTCACTCAACTGTAGATTAGTGTGGAGAACCACAGCAGTAATGTGTTGTGCAGGAATCGCCGGATTTATTATGTTTCGTGCGTACGTTTTCCTGCCGAGAGAAGCTACGTGAAGGTTCCCCGATGAAGAGTTCAGCGCAAGATGGTTAGAGAGACTCGTCATCTGTGGGTCGGAAATTTGCCGGAGAATATCCGTGAGGATCGCATCCGAGAACATTTTAAACGGTATGTTGTTTGGTGCCAAGGGAAAAATGGTGGTGATACCAGATCAGCATCATCGAGTGTTGTTGTCTTAGGTGTTTTTTGTTGTTATGGTGTTGTGGATGTGCTAGAAGGTGCCAGTGTGTGCAGTGTTTCACGACGTGAGTTGTTTTCAGCTTCGGAATCTCCGACAGCGAACATCGAACTCAGGCCTGCCTACTCCGGACGCCGTGAGTCCTAACGAACAACATAAACACAGATCATTTGTTTTGGATTGCTCCTTTTTATTATTTCAGTCTATGATGTTATTTGTGTAGTAACTAATTTTGAAACGACAGTTTCGTCAATGCATGCTTCCCCACCTTTATAAATGTCTTCTGTTGTTTTGGTGTTTAGTTCCTCGAATTGTATGTAATCGTGGAATTTCAGATTGAGCAATACCTACGTATAAGGTCGCATTTCAATATTTTCTCTATAGTGATACTGTTACAGTTTGTAGTACCTTATTACACAGTTTCTTTCTTCAGTGGTTCTCATTTTGTTATTAACGTGCAAGACAAGTCGCTAGTGTGAAATTCCAGAAGCACAGCACTAGGGGATAAAATCAGACTAAACACCGCTGACTGTTATGCGTGTGATTTTAATTTTGTTTTGAAAGTGATACAGAGGAGGCGGCAAACATGTATGACGTAGTATGGTGGGGGCGCTGTAGCTCTCGAATGCGGAAAGCCCGAAGATCGGATGCAGATATGGCAGCAACATAGTAGATACATTTAACTAATCTTAGCTTTCAGGTTAATGGTGTTTATTCGTAGTAGCTGTCACTCTGTAAATTGTGAAGGAATTGTCAGGTCCTTTTTTTGAAATTAGCGTGTTAACTATTCATCGAAATGCGACCTGTCCACGTCATGTATACACATTACATATATGTCAGTGGTCTGGTGTATTCGTTTAGATTTTCAGCATATCTGATGTGCCGCCCACTGTGTAAATCACCACTCCCTCCCCTTTCTGCTATCATTTCTTTTAAAAACTGTCATGCATCATTGCTTGGTGAATTAGAGGCAAGGGGGTATTATATTCAAACAGCTTATGCTTCTTCATAATAATCAATATTTGGTAGTCAAGTATTTAGCAGTTATAATTTTTGTAACACTATGTCGTGATTTCTCTCTCTCTCTCTCTCTCTCTCTCTCTCTCTCTCTTAGTGGTGTTATGTATTCCTTTATTTAGTAGCGAGCAATGTTTGAAACTGTATAGGAAGATATGGTTAACATATAGTTTACAATCAGGGTTTCTGCCGATGTCAAGTTTACTTATATAGAATGTTTATATATTGTGGAATGTTTTGTGGTAGGCTGTCGTGCAAATTATCAATCCTACACATCTTTGTCATATTTTTCTATGTGTGTTTCTTTTAAGATCGAGCTAGTTTTCGCAAATAGAAATTCATTATTGAATAAGTGACATTTATCATAGATTGATTTAGAATACGACGATTCAGATATGTAAGGCAGTTCATGTGCGTTTCGCGATATATATTGAAACATGGCCACAGAGATTAGGTTGTTTCTGAAGTGACTACGACGAATCCACATAAGTGTTGCGCGCACTTTACACAAAACACGTGGAAATTTTAAGATAAAAACTTAAATGTCTTCTTCATTGGTTCTTAGTAGCCAAGCCGTACTTGCTTTATTTAGATCACGTATCGAGTATTCCTTCAAAAGTTCAGTGAAGGCAGCCATAGTAGCGGAAATCATATCGTAAAGATGGTTTGCCGTATCTACGCCATAGGCCGAAGTACGTGAGGTTCACATTTTGTACAGACTGTAACTTTCTAAATGAGTTTTGTTTACTAAACTGGTAACTTTGTTATGGTGTTCTATGTTTGTTGAAATTTTTAATATATGCTATTTCTCTCGACCATTATAAACCGGGAGAATGTTGTAAAGCATCCCGCAAATAACCAGAAGTAATTTTGTGAGTGATTTTGTAGAAGCAAGATGCATAGTGAACTTTGGTGGCTTAAATTTGCAGTTGCTTACGTGAGACTATTTGTAAATATTATTTTGTCTGCGTGTTTAAAGATTGCCCACAGTTATATTTGGTAGGGGTAAGACTAATGAACATAATTTTGTCAAGTGACACTCATCTACACTGTAAGCGCGCAGTAAGTTGTTGTTACTCTTTTAACTTTTAGACCGAAGAGTATGCTGCTGCCACCAAGACATTGTTCGTGGCAAACAGGTTATGGCCAGTACACACCAGTTATTCGCAGCGTGTATCATTACTTTTCTACAATGTGGTAGTTGCCTATGAACGAACGCAAAGTACAAATGAATTACAGACAAAATTTGCAAATAGAAAACTGCATAGGCTTAGTGTTCACACACACGTCAAATGGGTCTCTGTAAGCTATACTGGATAAATACCGAGTGACAACCTATTTGTAAACGTTTCTTCTAAATTTTGGTATGAGATTTAAGAAGCTGAAATAGTTAAATGTGAAATATTGCGTATCTCTTTGGAGACGATTTGCTACATGCCCTACTACTTGTCCAGTTCCCTTAACAGAAAATAATTTCATCTTTTCATTTACGAACGCTATGGTTATTTATTGTTCTGGAATACGGTATTTGTGAGCACATATTAGTAAGGCATCTTTTGATATGTCTATTGATTAATTTCATGTTTATGGTATTTTGCATAGTGCACATTTTCGCACAATTGAGTACAATATTTGCGTGCTAACGAACCCCGGAGTTCATGGACTTTGTCTGTTGGTGGTAAATGCAATATTTGTGTCTGACAACGTGAGTTTCATTCCTGACAAATTTTTATCTGTATGTCACGCCATGGTTTGGTTACTGATTGAATTGTACTCATTAGGATAGATTGTTGAGTAAGTCTGAGTAATAGGCCAAGAACGCAATACCATATTTGCGCGTATAACGTCTTTCGTCTAATTCTTTAGTTTGGTGTAGGCATTTCGTAGTGGCGGGATGTTTATCATGGTATTCAGTGACTTAATTTGTCACGCTCTTATGTTATATTGGAATCTGTTTCCACTGAATTTGTATTTTAGTTTCTTTTATCACACTTTATATTCATATCATACAAAGACTCCATTAACACTGAGGGCTTTCTAGAAAGGGTTCCAATCCATAACACAAAAATTTACTGATCAAATGGGAATCGCTTTGCCGTAGTATTATTTTAAGGACTGTAGTTCACCAGTTGTAAAAAGTTTGTAAAATGTAAAACAGTGAAACCAGATAAGTTTAGTGTGGACTCACGCATAGTATTTATAAAATAGTAGATTCACAAGTCTGATTTTCAGTGATTATTTAAGATAATTACGTTTCAGAGGAATACTATTTTTGGAGCAGTTAGTGGTCTTGTTGCTTGAGCGATTCGCAGATGTCTTCAGTTTAAGTATACGATTTTGCCCTGGTAGTTAGATACAAACTTTGGTACCACTTACCATTAATTGTTGCAGCGAGTATCCATAATCGATAGTGTGTATTTTTGGAGCAGTTAGTGGTCTTGTTGCTTGAGCGATTCGCAGATGTCTTCAGTTTAAGTATACGATTTTGCCCTGGTAGTTAGATACAAACTTTGGCACCACTTACCATTAATTGTTGCAGCGAGTATCCATAATCGATAGTGTGTGTTTTGTTTAGCAGTCAGTAGCGACTACCTCAGTTCCGTTGGTTACCCACAAAACCGTATCTAGTTTGTACTTCATTGCTTTTTTTCTACCCCTAGTACGAAATTTTTGTTGATATTACGCTGGTAAGACAAATCAGCGATCATCAATACCCAGTTTCAATGTTTAGGAGTGGTTTGAAAGTGTCACTTAACTTCGCAGTAAAGGTATCTTGTATGAATTTCTTCACTTCAGATAAGACATTATCTTCCATGAAGGCATTTCAGATTTAGCATAGACTATAAATAGCAACGGAGTGTAAACCTGCCAGAAAAGTGAATTTTTGTACCAAAACGTGACGAGGACCAGGACAGTTGCTTTATAGGCATCCTTATAATTTTTTATCATCTCATCATGTCTCTAGGACATTTTCAGATTTTCATTAAACAGTGCTTCTGCGTTATAGGCACCCTTATAGTTTTTTGAATCCTCTGATCACGACTCAAGGACATACTCAGATTTTTGGTAAACAGTACCTCTGAGTCGAGGTAATGCCCCAAGTTTCCCTGTTGTGAAGTGTACGTACATTTTTTAATAACCATAACCACGAGGTATGGTGAACAGTGCCAAACGTTATATCAGCACTGTCTTGCATCTTTTACAGGCAAGCACGTTTTGAAGGAGTAGTAGTGACGTTAAAAGAACTTTGTATTTTCATTTGCAGAGCAGAGACACGGAAACAACCGATATCAGCAAATCACACTTATTATTAGTAAATGCGTGCAAACGAGTAGCATTTTACATGATTCGGAACTCATTAGGCTACCTGGGTCAGTATTAAGAGTTTCAGTTACGTGCGTTTTCGCTCGCCACTCCATTTGGTTGCATTGTTCACAGTAGCCTAAACCGTTTGGTTATTACTTCCTAGTCGCTTGCTTTCCTTTTATGTTTCAGCTGCGTTGGCTCCGGACTGGACTCACGTCCGTGACGGGTATTCGCCACGCTCTGTTACCCTCCAAGTCCAGCCACACCGGCAATTTCTCGATACGAATCGTACCAAGTTGCGACCGGTCTGTATTTCGAGCCAATTTCTCGATACGAATCACGCCATTTTTTGAGCGGTGTGTATTTTTTCCACTTAACTGGTTACTACAGACTAGTGCCCATCTTTAGGACACAATATCAAACCGACTGCACGAACCCATTGCATAGGCCGTAAATTATCCCAGACCATTGCGTGATTACGCACATATTCGTCCTGATTTTCGTTTTCCACTTGTGTAAACTAAGATTTTAGCCGAATTCTGAATGCCGTTTCCGTTTTCCTTTCATTGCCTCTGTCACTAATAATCCATTTGCTCGCCCCCTACTATACAACTCGTTGTGCTGAAATAGTCCCAACTATCCTGTAACTGTCTGTTAGAAAGTATTCTTCAGTTTCTAATCATGTGGCCATTAATGACCTTTTGGAATTCGAACTTTCGGTGAGGTGCTGATCATAAGCTTGTCATACTATGTATCCATATTTGAACATCACCGTGTTGCCATCCACCACATGTACACAGTAGTGTTCTCATCAAGTAGTTTACTGTATATTTCATAAATTACTCTACTTTGTTGGGTAAGCATGGGCAAGAGAAGATGCTGTGTCATATTCAAAGGAAAGTCAAACCAATACTGCTGAATGCAAATTCCGTGCATAATACCCCAACATTTTTGGTGCGAAATTGGGAAGAAATGTAAATCGCTGTGCTGAGAAAATTAACGAACCCAAATGACAATTAACAAGTAAACAGAATAACGAGTGGTTTTTGGAATTGCAGATGGCTTATGTAGTGAATTATTCACCTTCTGCTAGTGTCTGTGGTTGGTTCTGAGGATGTATCTTTTTCATGTGTTCAGTTTTATCTTTCGTAACCAAAGGAGCTATAAAATACAAGGAATACAGTATTTCTCATTCGTAACGTATGTGCCAAACCATGTTTATTACCCGGTATTGTACGCTGTCTTTCATCTCTTTGTAAAAGCCGCAACAACACTCCCAGGAGATTTTTCAAATTTTCTTTAACGTTGATGTTGCTACAGACGACTTTTGTATAGTAGAACCTGGCCTCATGTTGCCGGTTTTCTTGTCGTGCCCCGCTGTGGACGCCTACGCGCCGTTGGTGAACAATGGCGCCCACTTAACCGGATCTAAGGAGGTCACACGCCTGCTGCTCCGTGACTGGCTCCTGTGGCAGGTGAGGCTACCGAATCGAGGGCATCCGGAGCAGACACTGTTAAGCCGTGCCTGCCATTGCTGGCGTTTCTCCGTCATTAACAGTTGATGAATTATCGGACACCTATGTAAAACTGGCCACAGTTCGATTAAAATGTTGTTCGATCGCCACTGAGGAGCAGAAGACGTCCAGTTACTAGAGACGGATGAATACACACACTTGTGGAATAGTTGCCGATTGAAGCTAGTGCATGTGGTTTCAAGTGATGTGTGACTCATTCTTCCTTGAAAGTACAGCGATTGTCCCGTTATAAAAAGTTGTAAATCTGACTGCATGAGTGGCATCAACGATTATTGCGACAGTAAACGTCCAACGTGAAAAGATGCATCTAGCAACTCTTTGGACCGAAGATAAAAAAAAAAAACAAACGAGTCTGTGCAATTGAAGAAAGTTAATTTCGATGACAGTGTTGTGTAAATAGCTCATCGGTATTGGCCACAAATCATATAAGGGTTTACGAGACACGTGCAACGAGCTTAACCAACATGCATTTGTAGCTGTTAAATGTTTTTACACCAAAACAGGTTTACCTGCTGCATATAGTTTGATGGTCCTAATTTACTGTCGTCGGGTTTTGATGCAGATAATGACCTTTTATCTATATGCTTGACATTATCAAGTTAGGAGGCGATATGAAGTAATGTGGACACAGAAGTACAATGCAAACAGCCAAGGTCGCTGTAGTTTGCTGAAACTGGTCATCACTGTAAATGCCGTACTATAGCGGTCATAGCTGATGGAAGTTGTACTTCTGTTTCTGCGTAAATCCTTTTATATGTCGCCTCTCAACTTCTTGAATGCCAGTTTTCCAGTTTAATCAGTTAGCGTATTATTTGGCCTCATGATACCGAGTTAACCATTCCACCACAGAAAAATCCGAGGTTGTCACATGAAATCGAACCCGGGGCCTACTCATCAGTTGGTGGCGACACCAACCACCAGCCCACGGAGGCGGCAACTTGGTTATACAATATAGGTTTTTACAGGTTTGCCAAAGTGACATCATAGTGACGTCAGTGTATCCCTGTAGAAGACAATGCTCTGCTTACATCGATTTGCTTGTCGTAAGTTGGCATAACTCATGTATCTGTGAGCGTGCTTGCCTGTCGCCTAAAAAACTAGACCCCTGCCCTGGAGGTGCCGGGAACTTTCATCCGGGTCCTCATGGTCCGTTGTCAAAATGAGTGCCGGGGGTCTTTCCCGTAGTTGAAAGGCAACCGGGACGAGGTATCCGTCGTCCCTGCAGCTACTAGTGCCGCGGCGGATAGAACGGCTACACTCCAGCTGCAGTCAGGCCTTTGAGGTAGATGAGTTCCAGTAACCAACCATCCCTCCTTCGACCTGTCACAGTAGTATTCAGAAACAACACTGTAGAGTGGTGCTCAGAACGAAAGTAACGTTGCACCACGTTTTTCTCCAGTGTATCCGGGCAAGAGCTGAGGAAATACTGTCCCACAACATCTGAAGTGTGGACTGTTGCGCGGGTGTGATATAACTAGACTACAAAACTTGTTCAGTGACAGTTACTTCCGTGTGTACCCTATTTTCAACTAATTTGTGGCGAGGGTTGGTAGCAGAGCGATTTACTGGATTCGTAACGCAGTAATCAAGGTAGTAGACTCGCGTTCGAGTGGGATGTGGCTCGCACTGGTTTCACGTTCAAGAGATTTGTGGCGAAAATCCGCTCACATTCCCCAGGTTTAGGTTATCCGTGGTATCTTTAAATTGGTTATGACAAGTTTTTCGCAAGGAGCGTTCGATTACTTTTCCATGTCCTTTTACAGTTCGAACTTGAGGTAAGTTTCAAGTGTCCATGTCGTAGACTTGACAAACTCATGTCTCCTTCTGAATTGCTGAATTACATGCGTGTAGCTCTTGATTTATTCAGCTAATTTCCGTTTTTGCATTGATTAGTGAAGAAGGCACTCGAAATGTAAGGTACAATTGTAATGTGCTCAATAAGTAAAAACTTTTTACAAAGTTTTCAGATATAATGTACTTAAGCTGAACGTCATATAGTCGCGCAAACAAAAAAAAGAAAGTGTATAAGCAAGTAAGACCTCAGAAGTTCATTACCCTTTGAGTATAGTTCGTCATTTTTAACGCTCTTGGCGGAATAATCCAGCGGAAAAACCAGCTGTTAGCTGAGAATTTCATAACACAGTGTGTTTTTATTTTTTATAACGCAGAGTGTACGTAGTACACTATGTTTGGTACAGTGGTTTTTGCCTTCCGGTAGATGTTGATATTAGTCGATGTATTACGTTTGGAAAATCATATCATTTGTATCTTACTAGGAAATTGGATGCACATTTAACTGCACATTGCGAGAAACCTGTAGATTTTCTTACGATTGTTTGGCAAGTGCTCTCTATTCAACAATCGTCAAGTTTCAAGAAAATACAGCGTTGACAAAGCATTATTCATTTCTTTCCCAGCAGCGGGAATATGTCTTCGATGTTAAGTCGCAGGTCTCCTACACGCGCAAAAGCTGGGTATATAAGGCGGCAGTATGGCAGAGGAGAACGTTCATCGCCGCTGATACCTATCGCGCAGCGACATCCCGTTAGCGAGTGTGGCGTGGACTCTTGCGGAACGGGATCAATGAGACCGATCTATTCTCACGTTGTAGGAAACGTGACTGTCCGATCATAGATGTGTGATGACGTAACAAGCGGGTGGGCACGCAGAGGTTATATAACAGTCCAGCGTTGCCACGTTGGACGCCGCCGCCTGCCAGTCTGAGCTTGGCTGCGCTGGCGCGCCGTTGCCACGTTGCAGCGACAGCTGCGCTGCGCTCTCGGACTGGGCTATTTGCTTTGGTTTCTTGCTGGCGCGCTGTCCTGCGCCTCCGGCATGTAGTCTACCGCGTCAGTATCGCATGCAGTGCCCCGCGGTATCACAAACCGTGCATTCTCAAAACTGGAATAGTTCGTGTTCAGTATTTCGTTCTTGGTAGTCATAGGATAATTTTAGTTTTTGTACATACGGGAGTCATTCCTGTAGACTGGTGGACATGAACTTTCACTCTTGGGTGCTAGGTAGACCAACATAAATTTCTAGAATTAAAGATATATTGTTGTATGACGAACGCAAGTTGTATCGAATGTGGTTACTACATATATTCTGGATTTTGTTACTCAATTCGTAGTATGAAGAAGATATTTTTGTCGCAACCAAGTATTTGCAACGCCTACAGAACTGCTAAGAAGTTAAAAATTCGTTGTGTGATTTGGCACGAAATTTTTAACGTTATGATTGTAAATTTCTTCCAGTTATCACCCTTGTTTAGCAGTGAGCAAATTTCTGTGCAACTTCATTTCAGAAGTACACAGTTGGTGCTGTTTGTTAACTAACGATGGAGCAACGCAGTCCAACAGTTCCCGCTGACCATGGTGTCGCCCGTGGCTGTTTCTCTCGATTGTAGTACATCGTTACACCTGGTGTGGTAACAGAGGAACACGCTGCTTTTTGGCGCCAAAAGACTGCTGACCTATGTAAACCCGGACTCTCCAAATAGTCTGTTAAAGTGAATTTCGTGCCGTCCTCTTGCACGATGACACAGCCCACGTGTGGTTTCCCTCAGAAACTGTTGTCTTCGGATATAGGGGTGGGGCAGGCTTTAGTAACACTCCATGTTATGTCATTGGTCAGTGAAATCGTACGGCGGCTGTGAGCGATTTATTTGACGTTGTTATTACAGAATTGAATGAGTTACAATAAATCTGTGGCAATTCATGTTGGTTCGCACTATGACTTTTTTATGAAGTGAAGTAGAAAGCGACAATAATTCTGTTCACTATGTGATCTTCCCATTTTTCTCTGCATGATTAATGATGTATTTTTGTAGATGTACAACTCATCATTAATTTACCCTTACCCTTACACTGACAATCTCTGTACAATGGTTGGACAGAAGTATAGAACATAAAAACCGCAACACATTGCCATGCCAAGTACGGTGTAGGAAACCCTTTGGCGTTCGAAACAGCTCCCAGCTTCACTGAATGGATAAATAGAGGCCTTGTATGGTTTTCAAGGGTATGTAACACCATTATTCCTGCGAAATAACGGCAAGTTCAGGTAACGCTGATAGAAATGGATAACAAGCACACCCTTTTCTCTCCAAATTAGACCATGAAGATTCAATAATACTGAGATCTAGTGACTGTGAAAGGTCAGCGGAGATGGGACCTTTCATCCTCGTGCCCACGAAACCATTCTTGGACGATCTGAGCTGTGTGAACAGGGACCCTGTCGACGTGGAACGCAGCACCACCATTGGGGAACAAACATGATGCTTTGGGATGGACCAGATCAGTCAAAATGCCTACATAATTCTTGTCAGTTATGCGACATGGCAACTATAGGACCCATGGAATACCACGAGATGCTGCCCATATCACCACCGAACCTACGCCGGGTTTCGCTCGTGGGATGTAAACTCTGCCGGGTGTTGTAAATAGTGTGAAACAAGACTGACCCGACCTAATGACTTTCGTCTATTAGCCCCATTCGCGTTGTTTTAGTGGTGACACGGTTAGCGAATACGACTTGTAGTTCTGCCGTGACTTTTGCAGCTGTCGTCGTTTTAGCTTTCGTCACAGTCATCCTTGGTGACCTCTGTCTAGATCACTCTACACAAACATTCTTCCGCATTGTTACTTTGCGGATGATGTTTTTTTTTTCGGTTTTCCTGCATGCTTCGATACGATGCCTCTTGAAACAGTGAACAATACGACTTAACTTACGAGCACCATCAATTTGCCCACTTTGGAGATCCTTTAGCCCCGGCATAATATACTAGTAACCGTACAGAAATCGTTCAGGCTACGACTGACACGACCTACTTAGGACATTGTACAGGATCCGTTCGTAGGCAAACACAGCAGGCTTAGCTAGCTAGCATTTTCGTTTATATTCAAGCATGCTTCGTCGCTGTTTTTCCATATTGTTGCCCAACCCCAGTATACGTGAGTCGTTGAAATCCAAAGAGGGAAAAATGTGTGTTTATGCACCACATTTCATTTCACTCGTTCTTATTTATTGTACTTTGCTAACTGATTAGCGCAATATTTGCATTTCATAAATTTAGGTAGCTATGTGGCTCCTACATTACTGTTCTTGGGCGCGTAGTATTCAAAGAGAATGATTTGTCTCGGAATATCAAAACCTCTTTTTTTTTTACCAGGGCAGTTTTGTTGCAATTTTCATTGTAGATAAAAGGATGTTAGTCTTGATGCCTCACTTTCAACGGAACAGATTGTTCAGTATAAAGAATCACTTGCCACAGCACCTAGCTTGACACTTTACTATCATTAAAAAGGTATAGTGTCAGTTCTTACGGCATGCATGTCAGAAAGAACAGACCACTGCGTCGATCCGCTGCCGTATATGTATACACTTGACGAAAGAAATTGGTGACAGATGAAATATCTCAACTCCCCATTGCAACAAAATTCGGAAATTTCTTTCGACAAACATTTTCCTATCATGTCGTAACGACGTTTACACAGAACTGTGACCAGAGACTAAAATTCTTGTATTGTGTGTTATTTGTCTTGGCGAATCTGCACCATACCTTCAGTGCTACATCATTCTCTGGCGATTCTGTATCTCTGAAGTGGACTCTTAGGAATAGAACTAATGTTTTTAACTCAACTCCCTTGCATATATATGCTGCACTACTATTCAGTTATGTATCAAATACTTGAGTCTTGCAAGTAGGAGGTGGCCTATGTTTTAGAACTCTAAATAGATGCTTCAAGGTGAGTCTCCATTTCTAACTTTAATACGTCCAGACAATCATAACATTTCTTAGTATGGGGCAAATTGCACGGATTGCTTTCGTGTCTAGCTTTATACGTCTTTGTTGCAGATACCACCGAAATGTCTGTGAAGATTTTAAAACACATACATTTGTCCCTGTTCTCTTACAAAATCTTTCCAGCGACGTTGGCAAACCCGTATTTTACGGGTGAACGATGTGGCATGACAGCTGTGCCGGATGTTCAGTCGACTGTTGTTTACAGCACTACGGAAGGGGCTTTTCCTGCATGCAACTCTCCCCCCCCCCACCCCACCCCACCCCACCACCTTTTTTTCTTCTGTAGTTGACTGCCATATGCTGCGCGTACAATGATAGGCGCTTACTGTGCGCAGACTGGGGCTGCGTCCCAAATAACGTAACCATTAGCTATATATACATATTAGGACATTGCTGTGTTGATCATTCTGATTGTTCGGGCATCACAATTTACGCAAGCACGTGTTTGGTACGTTGTTTCCCTGACTGTGTTAAAATATACATAAAACTACAACGAATCAGTCCCTAATGTAATTTTTTTTATTTGCGACACTTTCCAAGGCGTTCCACCAACATCAAGTGACAGTTTCAGTAGTTAGCTCAGGTGTGTTGTTGTGCATTGCTCCTTGGAGACCACCTATCTTGTAATATCTGCAGTCCCGTGCTGCTTCATTACGTACACTCCTCTATATATTTCGACATCGTTGGTTCCCCAGGGGCAGTGCACCTGAGTCAGACCACCGGTTGTTGAACAAAGCCTGCGAGACTCGTCACAATTTCTTTTTTTTAAACGCTTTAAAATTTTCGCACTAATCGCGTTGTGGTCTGAGTAAAGAATGGAAGACTCAATACGGTATCGGTAACACCGTATTCTAGGATTCTCGCCATTTTATTCACGGTGAATTTGGCGTGATATCCGTTCTCTTATGGAAACCAGTCACTTTGTAAAATGAAGAATATGAAAAAGGTATGTATTTAACTCGGACGTAACTTACTGGTTATGATTTAGTATACGAGCGTAAAAGCTAGCGCCGTCTATTTGTGCAGTCGATAACAGAACTAGCCGCATCTGTACTGCAACAGGCGGACGCGCTCCGCCGACAAAGGCCAAAGGTCACCGTGAACGGTAAAAGGGGTCATGTTTTCTCAGGGCATCGCCAAATATTTACATTTTGCGGAAGCGCGTCACAGTAGAGATGCCTCCATTCTGTTGGGGAGGCAACGTGTTCCTGTGCCTTTGCCGTGGGAAACGCAACGCAGTCGCAATACCACAGCACTCGCTGCCAGGAGGAAATGAGAACATTTCTTGGAACACTCGTTTGTAGTATCTTAGTGGGCCTTAGATAGAATGGATTATCAGTCGTTTCAGGAGAGAGAAAACGAAAATGGGTCGGGCTATTAATCTGGGTATCGTAGTGCAGTACTTGAGGCGGCTCGAGAATGAGTACAAAGATTCCCTTGTTAGGCAACTGATTCCTGTGTGCTCTTGCGACATGTGGACTGCGTTATTTGCAGCAACATTAGATTTCGTTTGTGCCAACACGCTCAGACTCCATAGATCGGAGAGCGAAAGAGTGTGTGTGTGTGTGTGGGGGGGGGGGGGGGATGAAAGGGAGGGGGGCCAAATGTGCGCGTACCATCTTCTAGACACGGGTAAGTGCTGCTAAAGGTAACACATTGCACGCCTGCGGAACGGCCACAATTCACTTCTCTGGACATTTATAGTATCTCCTTTCAAGGAAGGATGCCTGTTAAGCCTCTGAAAACAAACCAAAGGCTGAGCTGATAAGTAGCACCACCCAAAGATGATCTAATAACTTGTTTTGCTTTGTAGTGTTTCTAAAAGGAGAGAGGTGTCGCAGTGCTTACGACAGGAGACACGCTTTCGACACAAGTAGAGTTAAATGCTCGTCTGGCTATCATTCGTTCGACTTTTCTGTGTTTTTTTTGACGCAGATCACTACAGTGCCACCTTAGTTCCTGAAGTAAACTGACTGCTACCTTACCTCACTCTTCATCATCTTACCTCGCTGACGACAAGATGTTAGATTCTTAACCCCAGCCCCCTCTCCCCGGTCATTTGCGCTCGATATCATAGTTGATTTTCCTCCACATATCTATACTTCTTAGACAAGAAGAGAATAGAAGCTTTCGAAATGTGGTGCTACAGAAGAATGCTGAAGATTAGATGGGTAGATCACATAACTAATGAGGAGGTATTGAATAGAATTGGAGAGAAGAGTAATTTGTGGCGCAACTTGACTAGAAGGGATCGGTTGGCAGGACATATTCTGAGGCATCAAGGGGTCACCAATTTGGTATTGGAGGGCAACGTCGAGGGTAGAAATCGTAGAGGGAGACCAAGAGATGAATACACTAAACAGATTCGGGAGGATGTAGGCTGCAGTAGGTACTGGGAGATGAAGAAGCTTGCACAGGATAGAGTAGCGTGGAGAGCTGCATCAAACCAGTCTCAGGACTGAAGACCACAACTAGTACTATACTTCTACGAGAGCAATTGGCATCGGTGGCTTCGTAACTTTTTAAGTGCTTTTTTTCGTGATAAAACTGTCACATGGTTTCTTTCGGCTAATAGTACTAGCAAACAACTCGATATACTGGTGTACTAACGTGGGGAGGGCGATTTGCTTCTCGAGCCTTTGACCCCTATGTATTTGTTCTTATAGCGTTAATGCGGACTTGAGCCATATCCGTTCAAGAGCAGCGAAGCCGTACAGCAAACAAATCTTGTTGGCACACGCTGCTCTGATCCTGTTAACGAGAATAGTAGAGTCGGCTTTGGGAAGTCTCCAAATACTGGTAGGAATTTATATCCAGCCTCCGATCATTCGTTACTGTTTTCGTGAAGGTTTTTCGTTCAGGATTCTAAGACTTCGGATTTGGACCACACTGTTCCATGCCTTCGAGAATGTGAAAGTAATAAAATCGAACAAAGAGGCTTAGATTACTAGAATTTCAAACGAATAAAACAGTCGAGGAAAGAAGTCGATTGGAAACTTGTGCAAGAATCAATATGGTTCGTGGGTAGTGCTGAGGAACGTGAATGTCATAGGTAAAATGGCAGTGGAAAGATTGATGGAGCTGAGAAGTGCGGAAGAAAGCATCTGAAACATACAGGTGTAGATCATTAGACTTGCCATGTAATATGTGTTCACCGATGAAGTAAGTGGAACGAGACAGAAGCAGGAAAATAACCTACTTGGCCTAGTGCTGGGAAAGTAATGTATCTTCATGTTTAGATTGCAGGAATGTCGACCTTAATTATCGTCGCTTGCTTAGGAAAGTGGCATTGTACAGAATATGTAGAAATAATTCAGTTTACAAAAACAAATATCAATTTTTTCGGCACAGCTGAAGCATAAACTACTGCAGTTCGTATGTGGACTTACTGTGGCCCAGGATGTGCAGAACGCTGTCCAGTCGTGCTTTCTCCAGTCGCAGCGTGGGAAGCTGTTACGGACGTTACTTGTTCCAGCTTTACCGAACAGTATCTGTACGCTGTGGCTTGGTTCACCCACACACTCGTAGCTAGTGCAAAACGCAACTCACCGAAAACGTTAAAGTACGACTTAGAAAAAGGGCTCTAAGTTTACAAAATTGTTAAGGCTTTCGTGGCCACTTGTTGACAAACTGCCTACGTCGGCCGAAGAACCCGAGACACAAGCCAATAGGCAGCTCTAAGTTTGCCCGATCGAAGCTGCTTTTCGGCGCTCGGGTCACGAATTCAGGAAATGACGTCACATGTGGTCTCTCAGAGGTATGTACTGCAGAAGATTCACGGATGTAAGGAAATACATTTGTTATCGGATGGCACCCGTATCAGGAAGAGCAGCAGCCAAAGAGCTAACGGGCCCATGAAAGCAGTATCCGGAGACAACAGTTGCGTTGCTGAGTTTCACTTGTCTACTAGTGTTAAAAAGGAAATAGTATACCCTGGCGTCATCACTTTCACTGACAAATACACAGAAATAATACACCTCTCCTACTTCCAGTATAGGGGCATGTTCTGCTTTATACCGTGTAAGAAAGTAGTATTGAAATTTGTTGTTCCATAGACGGAGAAATTTGGAGCGTGCTAGTACCCGCGCGATCGAGTAATGCCCTGTGTTCGGATTACTATCTTCCGTGCTTGATTTGATTGAATATCACCATTTCCTCATAAGTTTTTGAAAATGGTATGAAATTGTTTTTCTTCTGAGATAAACAGCCTGCCAGACATTGTACGTACCCAAAACTCAAGTGTAGGTCATAAATTGTACGGAAGCGAAAGATTCTTGTAATCTTGACTACCCCTTCTCACGTTTCCCACTTGCAGAAATAGACACGAAGCACGAAGGGTGCGTTTCGGGGATCTCTAAATGCAAGCAACTGGAAACCCCGTTCACGTATGAAATATCGAAGGAATTGTCATGTTGTCGGTAGTTAGTACGTGACACTGAATGATTTTCACGTGTGAACAAGAAAACAAACACACGTAGTTATAACAAAACAAACAAAAAAAAGTTTAAAAGAATGCGGAAAATACGAGTGGTAGGGTTTTACCTTCACGGCAGACAGTATGAAAAAATGTCATACATATGTAGCGTACCTCAAATTTCTAACAACTATATCGTAATTCACAGTTTGCGCTACAGATCTTCACATATACAGGATGACCCAAAAGTCTATAAACGTTTTAAACTTCAATACTTCACGGTATTAGGTAGAGAGTTAAAAATTGACACATGTGCTCGAAATGGCATGGAGTTTTATAGAAACAAAAAGTACACAAAATGACCAACAGACGGCGCTTCAGATGACAGAGATCAGTAATTAGCGTAAAAATTGATTTTTAGCAAAGGCAATGTTCTCTATAAAAAATGCTCAACATGTCGACCGTCTTTCCTCAACAGTATCTGTAGCCGAGGGACAGTGATGTGAACAGCACTGTACATCGTATTAGTAGGTATGGTGAGTGACTGCCATTCGAGGTTCTCTTTCAGTGTTGCTAATGAGATCGGATGATCGCGCAAGCCTTGAAACTTCATGTAGCCCCGCAGCCAATAGTCGCACGCGTGGAACTCTGGTGACCTGGGAGGTGAAGCATGTCAGAAGTGGTGGCTCGGCATGCGATAGTCACCAAACTGTGTGCGCAAGAGATCTTTCACACAAGTAATAATATGGTGTGGACGCCGTTCTGCATAAATCTTACCTTTCAGAAGATGTTTATCAGCTAGGCTAGGAATGATGCTATTCTGTCACATGTCGGCGTACCTCACAGCCGTCAAGAAAAAGGGTCCGATCACGGTTGATGTAAATCCACATCACACCGTGATTTTCTCGTAATGCAGTGGGGTTTCCATGGCAGTTCTAAGATTTTCAGTAGCCCAAATTCTGCAGTTGTGGGTGTTTACAGACCCTCGGAGCGTGAAATTGGCTTCTTTGGAACCCCATTTTTGGAAGGTACTGACCTGTTGCTGTCCAGTGCCATGTGTGTACTAGTATTTGCACTTTTGGCCTCAAAAAATTCCGTGTTATTTCAGAAATGTGTGTCAAGTTTTACCTCTACCTACATATTACTTGAATAACTGCATTTTCAAATGTTATCCGACTTTTGGATCACCCACGAAATCGGGAATGCAAATAGCAAATAACTTAATCTGTTGTTATTGGATTACTTGTCAAATTACATTTATACTAAAGTACCTGGTGTTTTTTCTGTTGTCTCTACCAGCATGCCAAGAAACAAGCATAAGCATGCCTATCTGCAAATATTACTTGTCTGTAATGTCCAGTGTAAATTTTATGTTGGGGTATCTAACAAACTTCTTACATAACTTACGGTGAAGTAACTAAATTCGAACGAGTAAATAGTTTGGTGTCATTGTCTAAATATTATTTTGCATAAGCAGGATGATTATTGCAAGCAAATTCAATCGGATCGGAATTTCATCAGCTAATCACATATCCTTGGGCCATGTAAATCAGTGCAGATCAAGAACGGAATGCAGTGGGCCTTCAAGATTCTTCCGTCCCGAAGGCATATCCTTGAGCTCGTCGTCAGGCAATACACAACAAACAGATCCTGCTCTCGCGTTAATACTAGAGCGCCGAGACTTAGCTGCTACATAGATCTGCTTATGTATATTTCGCACACCGTGCAGCGAGATAGAAAGGTAACAAACGACTACCGTTTGCTCATTATACATAATGCAAGCTTCATGAACGCAGCAAAGAATGGGCGCAGGCAATAAAAGGCAATATGTTGTTGATTGTGTATACCGAACACAATGCGGTCCCATGTTCATTCCATGTTTTTTATTGCTACTTTTCTTTGGTTCTTTCTCCACATCAGTCGTCAATAATGACATTTGCGCTTAAGACTACGAAAAATAAGAGAAATTATTGTTACTAAACTCGTTATTTTTTCCAAATCAATTAATTATTGTTATCGTAATTGTTTTCCTGATTCTGGCGGATTCTTGTGCATCTCTTTGGGAGCAGTCGCAGGGCCATTTTCATTAATATTGTAATGTGATTGTAATGCGGCATCTATCCCACAACGAAAAATTAATATCGTATTTGTGAGCAGAGTCGCCAGATGACACAGCGAGTAATAAAATCAAGCTTATCATATAGGACTTCGTCTTACGGGATCGTGTAGCGTAATATAGATTAATATCTTTCGAATTTCATGTGATTCGGGATTTCCTTACCATAGAAATTGTCAAATTATAAACTTTTCCTCAGTTTATCAATACTTGATTATTACTGCAAGAACATTTTTGCTTCTGGCGTTTATAACGAATCTACCACCAGTTCCTGCTTATCGTTGCGGACAGGGACACAGTAGTACGTAGTGCCTGCCGAGAGGCGGCGGCATAATGTGATATATTGCTTGTGTAATAGGAATGGGTCTCAGATTCAAATTCTACCCCAATCTTACAGTTTTACGTTCCTACTCTTTCCCTAAAAGCTCGAACGTGGCTAGTCTGATTCTGATCGTGAGTCGTTGTCTTAAACTAATTCAGAACGAACACTAGGCTGGGTGTTAGTGTATACAACACTTAGTTACTAGATTCCTCAAAAGATATTTGCGCCACCACAGCTCAGAGAGGTCAACCTTTTTACTTTACCATTTTTTTCTCATATAATTTGAAGTATGCGCCAGACAGTGGTGTACGCGTACATTTGCTATACCGAATGCTCTTACACCCGAGTTAAACGAGCTAAAACTGCAAACATACTGTGTTTAATCTGCTATCTCGGATAATGTAGCTTTCCAAAACTTTCTTTCGATTTAGTATTATCCCCCCAACCACAAAAAAACAGCTGACGATCCACATGTGCTAACAGAAAAGATACAAACGAAGATCATAAAAACGCTTTGTGCCGATAACCCGCTTTTATTCAAGACACATAAGAATCGAAAGTTACAGCAATGAGAAGTGGACTTATAATGCGAAACCCATTAAAAAACACAGTTCTCGATGGTCCTTTAGTCGCAGCCTATCGTTGTTCATTATCACGGACTGCATTTTATCTGAGTACCTGTCAGAAACTTTCAGGTATTCCGTCGTAGAGTCTTCGACGGTCCACCTAACGATTTCTGACAGTTTCCCAAAGAAAATATCGTGTTTGATACTGAAGAATGAACTGGTGTAATCCGGAATCATCGTCAACTACACCGATGTCCAAAATTAAAGCAAAAACCAGGTATTTCCCCGCCCTGTGCCTAATTCACGATATAATATTACGATTGTGTTCTGCACGGAGGATGGCATTCTGATCAACGGACAACCACGTCAACAATGATGATGTCAAGGGCACCTATCAAGCGGGGTAGTGTTTGCAACGTAGACCCACATTCACAATCGCTGTGTACACAGTCATATACGGTGCAGTATGACACAGAGAACACGCCTGCAAATTCCCTGCTGTGGACAGCCATAGGAAGAATGGAAATAGGAGAGTCGGAGACTGACGTGGCCCCATAGGTTAATGTGAATCGTTACGTTGTTTCTCGGATGAGGCGACAGTTTATAGTGACGGAAACTGTATCCCGGAGACCATGACAGGGCCGACCACGTTTGATATCAGAAAGAGTGGACCTTTATGTGGCAGTAAGGTCACGACGGTACCGTCTTAGCACTGCAACTGGCATCTGACGACGCAGGCTTCACTGGACATGTTGAATCGATGCAAACGGTGTACGAAGGATTCGGCTGAGTGGCCTTTGTTGTTGGGGACCGGGTGTACGTTTACCTCTGTCGTGCCTTCACAGAAGGGAACGTCTAGAGTGGAGCCGTCAACATACCACCGGGACGCCCGAACAGTCTGCCAATGTTCTTGTCACAGATGAGTACCGATTTGGTCTGAGAGTGATTCTCGACGGATTCTCATCTGGAGGGCACGTGGAACACGATATCGGGACACAAACATTGTGAAAAGAGACCGGTATCGAGGAGAACCTCTAATAGTGTGGGCAAGGATTATTTTGACCACTCGAGCACCTCTTCATGAGATTGTGCGTATGAATCGGCAACGTTTCATTACTGTCAAGCACAGTGAGAACATCTTGGACACCCATGCGCAGTTGTAGCGAGATGCTGTGGGCCCACACTTCGTACTGATGGACGATAATGTTCGAGCTCATAGAGCACGGGTGGTTGATGTTTTTTTGGAAACACAAGGTATTGCACGCATGGCGTGGCCTGCTCGCTCTTCCGATTTGAATCCGATAGAGCATGTCCTGGGTGCACTAGACGACGGGTAGCACCACTTAAGCATCTACCAACCACTCTTCAAGACTCTGCAGGAGGAATGGCCGTTATTGTCTCAAAATGAGACGGATGACGTCATTCACAGCATGTTCTGTCGTTGTCAGGCCTGTATTGGTGCCAGAGGTGGTCACAGCCCATACTGCGCACATTAACCAGTTGTCACAATGTGTGTGCAAATCCGTTCTGTTGGTAGAAAAACGAACATTTTTGTCTACCGTTATGCATATTGCAGTTGATTATGTTCTGTATCCTTTGCATTGTTTCTACTTTAATATCCTCTGTTCGTACTGTTTTGTGTTAAAATAAACGCAACCTTTTAAAATTTCCGTTTGTTGTTGTAATTTTGGAGACCAGTATATTCAGTACGTTGGGAAAGCTTCTAGGTTGACACAAAATGAGGGTTGTGGTAGCTAGCAACGGAAAGGGCGACACATGTCGGAAAATACCAGAGGAGTTAGACATGTTGAAGGATACTAGTAGACATGTTGAAGGATACTAGAAGAGTTAGGAAAACACTGTAGTGGAAGACTTATTTATGATCGTAGAGAAAATGGAATGGAGATGTGCGCCACATGGAGCTAGGCGACTGTACGGTAGATGGACCGACGATGGTCGTGAGTTTATTGCAAGAGATAAGAAAAGACCACACGGTGACGTAACGGAATGCGGGACACACTAGGAATCATGGAGAGGCAACATTGATTGGAAGCAGCCTATATCCAACAGTGAATGTCCAACAACATCCCAAAAATAAGATTCCGTGGTAATTAATTTGTTGGCGGGACACCTGTATTCTTAATTGCATCCTAGAACTAATGGGTAGTATCTCTGGAAGTTGACATTATCAAGCTCACATATTCAGGATATGGAACGTGTGCCTTCAGAATTTTGTACTTGGTGCCATCTGTGTCGACCTCTGGCCTTCTGGGGCGGGAAGGGCTGCAAGCGATAGGGAGGCGTAAGCGAACACGGCGACGCAGGCCGCAGGCGAGAGAAACGGCATGCCCATTGAGGAGGGATGGCTGGCGAGAGCCGCGTTTCGGGTTCCTTTGTTTGCGCTGGCGCACCTGCCGCCCCCCACTGCATTCCACGGCGGCGCTGTACAATGGCCGCGGACAAAGACGAGCAAGGCGCGCCGCCCGCTACCTGCACCTGAGCCAGCCAACCCAACCTCGCCATTTCTCCTCTGCGTGTTCTCAGGGGCAGGTTTTAGTTAAATACAAATATCCGCGATTTCCACCTTGGCGATTTCATTTTAAAAAACAGCTTTATATTTCACTGTTTATTTCTTGTATGGCGTAATAAGAAAAAAAATATAAATCGCAAATTAAACAAAAAATAGCACGAATTCACTACTTCAATGGAAAATTGTTTTTGACATAGAATTCCTCCTTCACAGATCTATATCAATGTCTGACGCCAATTAAGAGCTTCATCAGGACTTCACTCCATTTTCCAAAGTTTCTTCTCATGGAATGCTGTTTGACAATGCTCCATCCTCTACTCTACTACTTGCAGTCACGTCCAGGGCCATCGACGATCTGTGCACGGTAGCTCTAGTTCTGGTGTCACTGAAACGGAACATCTTATTGCCACAGAGATCTGCGGGATGTCAGGTAGTATTTGGAGCGTTATGCAGTACGGCATAGATAAGACGTACTCTTGGAAGTACGGGGTCGCTAAGCTTATTTTATTATCTAATAACGCAATAGTCGTGTCAGGTCTGGCGGAACGATGTTTGCGGTGGCATGGTGTCAGTGAGGGTTTCAGCGTTCCATTTGCAATGTATCTAGTAGCACATCAATTTTGCTGGTGGCGTGCTCGTGCACACTGATGTACAATGCTGTGGATAGTGCGGTGGCGTGTAGGATATCTGCGCCCCCCTCCCACACCTCAACACTACAACCCAAACTGTTCCTGTCACTTGTTTTGTTATTTTATTTTACGTAGTTTATATTACAGTGCAGTTATAACTAAAAGTTCTTTTCGGTACAACTCTCACATTTCGAGGGAAAATCGTCTTAAGTATGCACATATTCTACACTGAAGAGCTAAAGAAACTGGTACACCTGCCTAATATCGTGTAGGGCCCCCCCACGAGCCCGCCTCAACACGACGTTACATGGACTCGACTAATGCTGAAGTAGTGCTGGAGGGAATTGACACCATGATTCCTGCAGCGCTGCCCATAAATCCGTAAGAATATGAGGATGTGGAGATCTCTTCTGAACAGCACGTTCCAAGGCGTTCCAGACATGCTCAATAATGTTCATGTCTTAGGAGTTTGGTGCCCAGCAGAAGTGTTTAAACTCAGAAGAGTATTCCTGGAGCCACTCTGTAGCAATTCTCGACGTGTGGGGCGTCACATAGTCCTGCTGGAATTGACCCAGTCGGAATGCACAATGGACATGAATGGATGTAGGTGATCAGACAGGATGCTTATGTACGTATAGCCTGTCAGAGTGGTATCTAGACGTATCAGAGATCCCATATCATTCCATCTGCACATGCCCCACACTGTAACAGAGCCTCCACCAGCTTGCCCAGTCCCCTGCTGACATGCAGGGTTCGTGGATTCGTAAAGTTGCCTCCATACCCGTAAACATCCATCCGCTCGATATAATTTGAAACAAGACTCATCTGACCAGGCAACATGTTTCCAGTATTAACAGTCCAGTGTCGGTGTTGACGGGCCCAGGCGAGGCGTAAGGCTTTGTGTCGCACTTCTGTCACGTTGTACGATTCTCTTCAGTCGTCGTTGTTACCGTTCTTGCACTTTTTTTCCGGACGCATTGATTTCGCCGGATTCCTAATATGCACAGTACACTAGTGAAATGATCGTGGGAAAATCCCCACTTCGTCGCCACCTCGGAGATGCTGTGTCCCATCGCTCGAGCGCCGACTATAACACCACGTCCAGAATCACTTAAATCGTGATAACCTGCGATTGTAGCGTCAGACACTTGTGTTATAGAGGCTGTTGCCGAGCGCAGCGTCATATTCTGCCTGTTTACATATCTGTGTTTTAATATGCGTGCCTATACCAGTTTCTTTGGCGCTTCAGTGTATGAAACACGTTTGTTCTACGTTTGTGAATGTAACAATAGGGTTAGGATGCAGATCTGGTCCCAGCGAGAGCGGGCAATAGATATAGTACATCATTTCAGTCTTTAACAGTGATAGTGTGTGGGTGAGAGACTTGAACTGCCCGGAAGCTGGTCCTATGAATTCTGCGAGTGAGACGACGTAAGGAACATCTTCCTTACAGTACACGCCATAGATACTGGAGAACGGTGGGTCACAGTTTGCATGAAATGTAAAACAGACCATTTCAGGACCAAATGAAAATTCTTGTTTTCACGGGTCATGTCATTCCAGCATGTGCTCAGTGGCTGAAATCGTTAGATTTTACGCCCCGTGGATTACATGGCCCTTAGCAGGCTAAGAAAATGTGTGTAATCCGACTACGGATTTGCTCAAAGGACTGTTGTCAGTCAGGAGCTCCCGCCGGAGGTTCGAGTCCTCCTTCGGGCATGGGTGTATGTGTTCTTAGCATAAGTTAGTTTAAGTTAGCTTAAGTAGTGTGTAAGTCTTGGGACCGATGACTTAGCAGTTTGGTCCCATAGGAATTCACACACAAAGCCTCAGTCGGGAGCAAAAAATAAATAACAACGTATAGACGACTTGCGGCTGTCCGGGTCTGACACTGAGATGATTAGAACAGCGTTTCACATTCCATTGCACCGGGGAAATTCGCTGACTTACTCTCAAGGTGTTTGTGTTAACTACTGTTAAGATGAATCGATATGCCACATTGCTATCCCGTCGCTATTACAAAGTACCCAGACACTTCTATGTAATGCCGAACTGACCACTAGATGTCAGAAGAGGTAGACGCACCAGTACAGGAGGAGGCGGGGATTATAGTGTAACAGTAACAACAGAGTGGGTCGGTTAGGAGAGCTACCTGACTAACAACTATATAAAGGACACTTCAACACTTCTAATCCTGCCCAAAACGTTGCTGGTGACGCAATTGTGAAGTGGAAACGTGAAGGAACAACCACCACTAAACCAAGACCAGGCCGACCTCATGTACTGACGGACAGGGGCCCTCGAGTACTGTGAAGAGCGGTTGTAAAAAACCGCATGAACTCAGCAGAGGGAGACACTCGTGAGTTCGAAATTGTTACCAGCAGTCCAGAAAGCACGACTGTACGTAGGGAATTAAATAGAGTGAGACAATGGCCGAGCAGCTCCTCATAAGCAATACATTTCTGTAGTCAATGCGCCGGCCGGGGTGGCCGAGCGGTTCTAGGCGCTGCAGTCTGGAACTGCGCGATCGCTACTGTCGCAGGTTCGAATCCTGCCTCGGGCATGGATGTGTGTTATGTCCCTATGTTAGTTAGGTTTAAGTAGTTCTAAGTTCTGTGGGACTGATGACCTCAGAAGGTAAGTCCCATAGTGCTCAGAGCCATTAATGATGTCTAGCCCAAATCCTGTATCATTTCTGTGACACTCTCTCCCATATTTGGCGATAATACAAAACGTGCTGCCTTTCTTTGAACTTTTTCGATGTACTCAGTCAGTCGTATCTGGTAAGGATCCCACACCACGTATCAGTATTCTAAAAGAGGACGGACAAGCGTAGTGTAGGCAGTCTCCTTAGTAGGTCTTTTACATTTTCTAAGATTCCTGCCAATAAAGCGCAGTCTATGGTTAGCCTTCCCCACAACATTTTCTATGTATTCCTTCCAATTTAAGTTTTATTGTCTGGCAATATGTAACTTTTTTGTGCACGAACCGTCGTAAGCGTTTCTTCTGTCGGGTCTTGACATGTTGCCAATCGAAGGAAGTATGAGCTAGTAAAATTCCAGTTGAAGGGTGAAATTGTTTGATGCGTCAGTTGAAACTAAGAATTAGGTTTCATTATTCGTTTTGTTCATGGGAGACTAAATATTCTAAGAAGAAGAGATCAAATCTCCTAATTCAGGGCCGGCCGGGGTGGCCGAGCGGTTGTAGGCGCTACAGTCTGGAACGACGCGACCGCTGCGGTTGCAGGTTCGAATCCTGCCTCGGGCATGGATGTGTGTGATGTCCTTAGGTTAGTTAGGTTTAATTAGTTCTAAGTTCTAGGCGACTGATGACCTCAGAAGTTAAGTCGCATAGTGCTCAGAGCCATTTGAACCATTTTTCCTAATTCAGTTACCCACACAAATTATGATTTTTCTTGCAGAACAGACCCAGCGTACACTTTTCCGCACTGCGCGTCTCAGTTTCCACGTAAGATGTGAACAGACTTCTGACAGTGATGGTCTTCAGCCTTGGTAACGGGGACCCTGAAAGCTGAACGTATTTGGAATTTCCAGAAACTGTGAGGGTAGCTTCCCTCCTTCCTGCCCCTGGCAGACTGTTCGGTGACAGATGTGTAGAGGGTGGGCAGCTAACGGTCCCGGGCATACCACACACAACCGTTAGCGCTGTTATCGCGCCCTCCTTCTAGTCGCGACTGCAGTGCATACTTTGAGCCCAAGTATGCTGTTGGTAAGGAGGAGGAAAATATACCGCTACATCTCATGTGACGAGTCACCCAGTGTTCATGCCAGCCGGTCTCGTTTGATTATTGGCAGTAACATAATAATGCCTTTAGCAGAAGCAATGGCGAACTTATTTCATACTGAAAACCTCGTAGAATACTCAGGGGTCGAGCGCTCGGGCCTTTGTGGAAGCACGAATTTTGAATGCTGCCTCCATTTGCATCGCGAACTCGTGCCGTGAAGGTCAGCATTTGGCTATCGTCAGATGGACGTAGTTGATTAATCTACGGCCTCGAATCATTAATTAATTGGAAACAGGGTCACGATTGGAATTTTCCTCGTTTTTAATTAGCGAAAATGCGATACCGTAATGCATGAACTACGCATCGTGTCTTGTTCAGTTTTCAAAGCAATGAGTGGTACAAATTACACTGTGAATAACTGTGGCAGTGTGCGAAAAGTATTGTCACACAACCGTGGCGTTCAAAGATTTGTTGACTTGAATGGATAGTTTCATTTCATGTTCACTTCTCCTCTGTAGCTATAACAGGAAATAAAATTTGAACTTGAGAGAAAAAAATTAAAAATACTTAGAGACACGGCATCCAGAACTTTGGACATTAATTTTAAGAACACCAATCCTCCCCTGTTTACTGTAGTGACAAAATTTTGCAAGAAAATGCTTCCGATCCTACACCTCCCGCATCACCAAGACGTAACTCCAGTAGAACCAATGAAAATGAGAGCTCCAAAACTAGCTGCAATAAGGTAATATATTTCTAATATTTTACACGGCAGGCCTGTTTCGGCTTATTGCCATTATCAAGTCACCTGAAAAAAAAGTAAATATTTATACGGTTACCTACACTTAAATCATGGCTGTTTTATGTTTACATTTGCGTTGGTGCTTAGTCCAGTTGGAAGTGACAACGATTTTGCAGTAAGCTGAAACAGGCCTGTCGTGAAAATATTCAAAATATATTACCTTATTACTGCTAGTTTTGGAGGTTTCATTTTTATGTCATCTTAGAAGTCTGAAAACCTGCAAAGAAAAAAGATCCGCAGCTGTACTACATCAAGCATCTCGCTCTCTAACCATATATTTAAAAAAAAAGAAAAAAAAGTTGATGCTTTTGCTGCTAAATAAACTTGTCACCTAGCCTAGTGCAAACTTTTCGACGTAAAACGCTATGTCGCCGATATAAGCGTCAGTTTCGCCCCTTCTATGTTCGAGCAGCATTTCAGTTGGTCAGTTGGTCTCGCAAGGCTAAGTGGACCCTCTTTCCAGACCTTTCCACTAGAGAGAAAGTTGAGGTGCTCAACGGGAATCGAACCCCAGACCTCACTGTAACTGACCAAAGACTTCGTTCACTTGACCACGCTGTCAGATTCCTTTGCGTTCTGTGGCATTTGTTCTCTTGTTGAGGCATTAGAAAACTATAAAGGCCGGGTAATACATAGGATGAAATGATCATAGTAATAAGGGAATCAGACCTGGCACGGAAAATTGTAGGTGTACTTATTTCCCATAGTCGAGAAGTTCCCCTAATGTTCTCCACCAGAGGCGTTTCAGCAGTCGTCCTTCTTCCCGGGTTCCATACACGGATGGAACTGGAATAAAGCTTACTGAAGGGTGCTATGGGAAAGTATGCATGCAGTTCAAATTGATGCATATGGATACATATGTAGACCAGCATTAACTTTGTAAATATGGAAGCTCTTTTCATTGCAATTTATGTGAGACATGGAGGTAGACCGTATAAGGTGTTGCACCGATTCGTCGCTAGTGCGCAGTTTGCAAGCAGACTGCTTGTGTTCGGTGCTGCGCCCGCACCTCTCACCGGCCGACCTCGTTCGCCTTGGTGGGTAAATGTAGCGGCGCTGCAGCTGTGACATTTGAGGCCGGCGTGCAGGCCTTCGGCGCAGCAGGTACAGCGCGCTCACTTCGCGCCGTTTTTATGCTCTCCGCGAGCGGAAACGTTTGCCCACAGCGTTTCAGGGCTACGGGAACAGCTCTGCTGGTATTTCGCCGGTGGCATTCTGCCAGGTTCGTGTATCGGAAGTAACGTGTCGGTCGGAGTAAGGGAGATTCAGCATGAACACAAATCATGTATGTTGTGAAATATCATAAGACGCAAAAATACCAATAAATGCAATTTCCGAGAACAAAGTCATAAGATATTGTTACAGGACAATAGTTTTGTTTATAAGCAATAAATAATGTTGTTGGGTTCGCGCAGCTCTGTCCGCTAGCCGATCTTCTCCAAGCGTCTTCATATCTACATGACTCCTGCAACCTACATACATTTATTACCTCCGTAATGTATTCATCTCTTACCCTCCATCTACGATTTTTACCACTGACACTTCCCTCCAGTAAAGTAGGTGATTGATGTCTCGGATTGTCTCCTGTTAACCTTTTCCTTGTTTTTGTCGAGTCACAAATTTCTCACCTTCCCAGTTCTGTTTAGTACCTCAGCATTAGTTACATGATACATCCACCTAATCTTGCGCATTCTTCTCTAGCGCAAACTTCTCTTCGTTCCGTGTATAAACTGCTTATCATCCACGTCTCAGTTCCGTGCGAGGCTACACTCCATACAAATATCTTCAGAAACGATTTCCTGACACTTAAATTTATATTAAATTTTAGCGAACGTGTGTTTGTTTCTCAGAAATGCTTTTGTTCCTACTAGCAGTCTGCATTTCACAGCCGGCCGGAGTGGCCGAGCGGTTCTAGGCGCTTCAGTCTGTAACCGTGTGACTGCTACGGTCGCAGATTCGAATCCTGCCTCGGGCTTGGATGTGTATGATGTCCTTAGGTTAGGTAGGTTTAAGTTCTAGAGGGCTGATGACCTCAGATGTTAAGTCCCATAGTGCTCAGATCCATTTTTTTGCATTTTACAAACTACTTCGGCCATTGGTGAATTATTTGCCTGCCCTAATGCCAAAACACACAGACTATTTGTAGTGTCTCATTTCCCAATCTAGTTCTATTAGCTTTACATAATTTAATTCGACTACATTCCATTACGGGTTCCCGGGTTCTATTCCCGGCGGGGTCAGGGATTTTCTCTGCCTCGTGTTGACTGGGTG
Source organism: Schistocerca cancellata (assembly GCF_023864275.1). Classification (NCBI taxonomy): domain Eukaryota; kingdom Metazoa; phylum Arthropoda; class Insecta; order Orthoptera; family Acrididae; genus Schistocerca; species Schistocerca cancellata. The sequence goes on from NC_064627.1 coordinate 340,578,056, forward strand.
TTGTTTGCTGTCCTTAGGTTAGTTAGGTTTAAGTAGTTCTAAGTTCTAGGGGACTGATGACCATAGCTATTAAGTCCCATAGTGCTCAGAGCCATTACATTCCAATAGCTGTATAGATGTTCATTATATAATTTCTTTTGTAGATACTAGCCATTCGGCTCAACTGATATTCCTAACCCTTTGCACTCTCTTTCAGACTCAACATTCTCACCGGCAAATCTGAAAGTGTAAACTTTAATTCGCTTTCCAAATTTCTCCTCGATTACCTTTACTGCTTGCTCAAGGTAGAGGTTGTATAATATCAGGGATTGGTAACAGTCCTGCCTCACTCCCTTCACAACCACTGTGCCCTTTGTTCTCCTTCGACTGTTGTAACTGCAATCTCGGGTTTGTATAAGTTGTAGATAGTCTGTCGCTCCATATATTTTATGCCTGTTACTTTCAGAATTTTGCAGATTGTAAACCAGTCAACATTTCAAACCTGTCTTTTAAATTTACAAACATAATAAACGTAAATTTGCCTTTCTTCAACATATCCTGTAGGATAAGTTGTAGGTAGGATTTGCATTGTGTCGGGCGTTTCTCATTTCTGCCGAACCCGATCTGATATTCTCCGAGGCAAGCTTCTACCAATTTTTCCATTCTTCTGTAAATCGTTGCCAGTACAGATGAAAAATTATGGTGTAACACTAAATTACTAGAATCATTTATTGATGAGGTCGCTAGGAGTAAAACGGGAGAGAGAAAGCCACAAGTTAGCTCGCGTGAGCGTTTGTGTTGCTTTCAACGGATAGAAAGGATGACCAGATCCACCATTTGGAACGCCGTTAACAAACTGTTTATTTTTATCTGGCTTATCACTGTCACAGCTCGGAATACATCTCCCAGCGAAACACGGGGGCCGAAGTACATGAGGCGCGAGGTTATCGCTGGCTGCTTTGTTTACTGTACTGTAAATCGTCTGTAGGATTTCGGCTTCAGTTTTTGAAAGGGCTAAGGTCCAGCCATACGGAATATAACCAGCGCGTTTGATTCTTTGTTCGTTAGTTACACATTATCAACACAGAAAAAAGAAAAAGCTCGGGTTCAAAATAATTGAAATCATAGCAATATCTACAATAATGAAGTAATAACTACCAGAATGAAGAGGAAAGAATAAAAATAGGACGACAAGAGAGTTATACTCGGACGAAAAAGGCATAAGACACCGATGCAGTCTTCCTCCTCCACTCTTCCAAGAAGCAACGAACGAATTAGAGGGTTCGTACCATGATATTAAAGTTCATGGTGGAAAGATATCATTGATAAGATTCGTTGATAACGTTGCTATCCCCTAAGACATGATGACTACTGAGAACAAAATACGGACCGAGAGAGTAAGCCAAAGACGAAAGTATGAGATAATTGTAGAAATGAGATTAGCAACAACTTGACAACAAATTTGGGGACAACGTGAAGGAATTTTACTAACGTGGAAGCAACATAACGCAAGACGGGCAAAAAAGGGACATATGAAGCTCGCGTGCAGTGAACATTTCTAATTTGAAGAAGAAATTTGCGAGAATGCACGTATGGAGTGAAGCGTTGTGTGTATGGAAGTGATTGACTACGATCGTGAAAGGAGACTGGAAGAGTTAGAGCAAGTTAAGATTGGAAATACCTCACAAAGTCGGGGGAGGAGAGGAATATGCGTAAAACACTGATCAGGAGGAGGAACAGATGATAGGACATCTTAAGACATCAGGACATAACTCCCATGGTACTAAAGGAAGCCATTGAGGGCACATGTTATAGGGAGACAAAGTTTGGAATATATACGACAAATAATTAAGAAAGTTGGGTGTTAAGTGCTACTTGTAGGTGAAAAATTTGCTACAGAACAGGAAATCGTGGTGGGCCGCACCAAAGTAGACAGAGGACTGCTGACGAAAAAAGAAAACTGTTCTCCCTCGAAATGTTATATGTTCAGAGGCTCAAATATTCTTTTAAAGAAATGCCGGCCGAAGTGGCCGTGCGGTTCTAGGCGCTGCAGTCTGGAACCGCGAGACCGCTACGGTCGCAGGTTCGAATCCTGCCTCGGGCATGGATGTGTGTGATGTCCTTAGGTTAGTTCGGTTTAACTAGTTCTAAGTTCTAGGGGACTAATAACCTCAGAAGTTGAGTCCCATAGTGCTCAGAGCCATTTTTTGAACCTTAAAGAAATAACACAAGCTGATAATATGACCATCCCCCATCAACGTAAACTGTTCAATTTTGTACAATAGTTACCCTCAACATGACGTATACATGATAATTATTTATTTCTTCGTTGCTAATTTGTAATTAGTAACAATTAATATCATAAAGGTAGTTAATAATTGATATTTTCGTATTTTTTGAGTCAGTAAAGGCAATGTCTTTTTGGGATTTTAATGTTCAAATGTGTGTCAATCTTATGGGACGTAACTGCTAAGGTCATCAGTCCCTAAGCGTACACACTACTTAACCTAAATTATTCTAAGGACAAACACACACACACACACCCATGCTCGAGGGAGGACTTGAACCTCCGCCGCACAGTCCATGACTACAGCGCCTTAAACCGCTCGGCTAATCCCTCGCGGCGGGATTTTAATAACAACAGACTTACTTCCTAATCTGCCAACTGCACATTGCCGTTTCGCACTTTTGTTCTGAAATAAATCTCATATTCTAGTTAAAGGCACCATAATTATACTGATTGCTCTGGCCTTAATCTGTTGGGTTGACGTGGAGCAACAGAACTGTAATCTCTGCGCAGGATGTCTACGTAAGGAAACTAATGTTATAATACACATTGCTGGTATTTTCTGTTCGGCTAGTGTGCCGCAGTGTTCTTTCTTTCCTGCGGTAACCAGTAAAATCTCAAATGCGATTTTTTACTACATCACCTTCTCGGCTCATTAGCGTCTGGTAGCCAAGATATAATGATAGTAAATAGGCCTAACGTGAATTTGCACGAGCACCGACGGTACTAGTAGTTAGTTTTATGTTTTGTCGAAAATTTACATAGTGAGACACTAGCTGTATGAAAATGCAAGTGAATTAGGGAAAGATGAAAATAGCAACCGGCCACTGTCAATAATGCTGTTTATGAAGAACAAGTGGCGTCTTCGTAGGTTTCGAACTGACACGTTCGTCAGATGACTGTTCACGTTTAAAATTGAACGTTGATGATTCTGTTACTGGCGGTTTTCTTTCAGGCGAAAGTTCTTTGGGCTTATAACATTAAACAATTTAAGAAAAAACTGCTGTGTTGTACTTGAACCAAAAAAATTAATCAAAACAACCTTCTGAGATAAGAGTTGGTTTATGTTACTTGTTCGAATTCTGCGTCTTTATTTAGATTTTCGATATAAGTAACTAAAAACTAGCTCAGCTCTTATCTTAAAGTTAACATTGTTTTAATTCATCGTTAGAAAACAGTTAAAATGAAGTAGTACTTTTAAATCGTTTATTATTTTAGGTCACCATTACTCAGAGACCTTTCCTCATAATGAAAATCAGTCAACATCATGTGTACACCAAAGCATTGTGTATATTTAAAAGTGAATAGCCGTCTGTGACGAACTTGTCTGCTCTAAATCGGAAACTGGACCAGTTGTCATTAATAAATAGTATCATTTAAGTAGCTGGTTACTGTTTTTGCTTTATTGCAGAAATTAAACTGCCCTTAGTTTATAATGTCAATTGCTTACCTTTCTTATTCTTATGTAAACGTACCAAGGGTGGAGTAAACCTGGTAGCAGCAGATATAATGTATCCCTTTATGATTTATTAGGAAATACGAAAGTAAGGGGAACTTTCCTGTAAGTAACACGTGTCATTTCTATCTTATCTTGTGGTTAATTTTGAGGTAGTGATAAAGAGCTGGTGATGAGTAGTAGGCGGCTTGTTATCTTGCTCAACTGCGGCTAAGCGTGCGATAGCGGGGAAGACGGCAGAGCGCTGGCTGGGGACGCTGTTGGCCAGCTGGCAACCGCGCCGTCGTCCCTCGCGTTTTTTGCCCCTCCGCAGTTCCCCTCCGTATTGCCTACCCCATGTTTACCAGCCTTCCCTGGAAAATCCCCGCGCCCGCCTTACACCATCGTTGCTTTTGGCAGTTCCTGTGTACGTCGTTCTTCACCACGATTCACGTACTCGAATCTCCACTCTGCTTACTTCATCCTATTCGACCCTTTACCCACGCTTCCGTTTAGGCCCTACAGTGAGTACAAAAAGAATTCGCATACCCAAATATTTCGTGTTTGTGCGATATTCAGGACAGAGCTGTCAAGAACGTACGCTGCTGACTGTATGCTGTGGTATTTACCTTCCATACGAAGATCAAGAAATATTAAAAAGGAAAATATGTTGTTGCTGTTGTGGCCTTCAGTTCAAAGACAGGTGTGACGCCAACTCTCCATGATAGCCCAGCCTGTGGAAGCCTCTTCATCTCCGAATAACTGCTGTAACCTACGTTCATTTGAATTGCTTACCGTAGTCTAGCTTAGGTCACCCTTCATTGCCAAATTCCGGAAATTTCATTTTTGACGCGCAGCAAGTATTCAGACACTTTTTATCAAACCTGCGAACAAATGTTTGTACAAAAATGTATATGATTTGCAGGTGATAACTTTGATATAGAGGGCTGGGGATTTTATTTACAAACACAGGTACAGAACACTACCGAGCATACATGATCAAGCTAAACGCTGACACATACCATTTTCATTTTTCCCACTAAGAGATAAGTTTTGTAAACGTTTATTAATGGGTTTTGTCAGAATCAATGGCTGTACAGAGCTGATATTTTGCCCCGCCTTTTTTTAAGTAAGAAATTAAGAAAAAAGAAAGAAAAGGAAGGTCCTGCAGATCGCTTAACTTGCATAGAATGGCGTGTTATTCAAAATAATGTGATAATACAAAATACAGAATGTTTCACACACAAACGGTATTAACAGGTATAAATGTTGCCGTGTGGGATGGAAATTGCCCCAGGACCAACCGAGAGTACTTTCCCGAGCCCTTTTGTTATAGCACTTTATCAACTAGCAGCCATGCCGCAATAATCAGCCATACAAAACTTCTCACTGATTTCAAATTTCACACATCGTGTATGACAAAGCACATGCACGCAAACAATAGTGTATATTTTGCTGGCTCTATTCTCGTTCAAAATGGTTCAAATGGCTCTGAGCGCTATGGGACTAAACATCTGACGTCATCAGTCCCCTAGAACATAGAACTACTTCAACCTATCTAACCTAAGGACATCTCACACATCCATGTCCGAGGCAGGATTCGAACCTGCGGCCGTAGCGGTCACGCGGTTCCAGACTGAAGCGCCAAGAACCACTCGGCCACAACGGCCGACTTCTATTTTCGTCTCAGTTTCGGTGAGCTGTGAACCACAGATCTTCTTCGACTTCATTTTCAATATTCGTTTTTCTTTTTCCATTAATTTTTATTGAATTCCGACCATTTTCAAACAAAAAGAGGAGCTTTTGGATTTCGGTGTTGGAATAGTGTGTTGTAGATTAGATGGGTAGATTTAATAACTAGTCGAGAGTTACTGGAACGATCTGGAGAGGATTAACAGTCATGGCACAACTTTACTAATAGGGAGGTATGGCGAGTAGACAGATTTTGCGACATCATGGAATAGTTAATTAGATAATGGAGGAAATTACGAAGGATAAAAGTTGCAGGAGAAGACGGAGGTCGGTCACAGTATGCACTTTACAATTGATGCAGCTGCGGAACATCTACATACACTGATGGAAAAAATTCTACACACAAAATATAATTAATATAGAGTAATGAAATTTTCGGAAGATATTTGTCTAGGTAACATATTTAAGTGGTTAGCATTCCAAGTCCGCAGTTCGTGGTCGTGCGGTAGCGATCTCGCTTCCCGCGCCCGCGTTCCCGGGTTCGATTCCCGGCGGGGCCAGGAATTTTCTCTGCCTCGTGATGACTGGGTGTTGTGTGCTGTCCTCAGGTTAGTTAGGTTTACGTAGTTCTAAGTTCTAAGGGACTGATGACCATAGATGTTAAGTCCCATAGCGCTCAGAGCCATTTTTTAGAATTCCAAAATCAGAGGTTAATGTAATCACGAGATAAGCCATTGCAAATGTGAAATGCTGGTTGATACATTATTAACCTGTGTAACCACCACGATGTTGAACGGAAGCATGCAAACGTGCATGCATAGTGTTGTACATGTGCCGGATGTCAGTTTGTGGTAGGGAGCTCCATGCCTGTCAACACAGGCACGGTTAATACTGCTTGTGGATGACGCTTTAGTTGTCGTCCGACGATGTCCCATATATGCTCGGTTGGAGACAGATCTGATGATCAAGCAGACCAAGACAACATATCGAGACTCTGTATAGCGTGCTGGATTAAAACAGCGAAATGTGGGCGAGCCTTATCCTGTTGGAAAACACCCACTGGAATACTATTCAAGAATGACAGCACAAATCGAATCACCAGACTGGCGTACAAATTTTGCAGTCAGGGTGCTAGGGTTAACCACTAAAGTTGTCCTCCTGTCATACGAAATAAACTTGCTTCCACCACCTTTGCCCTCCAATAAGCTCTCGCTTGACACCACTGAAGTCGCACAAGGCGGTAGTTAATTGTCTGTGGAATGGACTGGGCGTCTGCCTCGGAGCTTTATTTTAAGTAAGCGATTTGTGACACTCTGTTGTGTATTGGGTTACTGTGATGCCAACCGGTGCTCAGAGTGCTGCTGCATATAGAGTAAGATGCGCCTGAGCCGAACACCGTGATCTTCCCTCGGTATAGTGACACTTGACCGTCTGGAGCCCGATCTTTTTACGACCGCACATTCTCGTGACCACTGCTGCCAGCAATCTTAAACAATGGTTACATGCCTGCCAAGTCTTCCTGCAGTATCACAGTAGGAACATCCAGGTTCTCATAGTCCTATTACTCGAGCTCGTTCAAACTCAGTGTTGTGATGATAATGGCGTCTTTCTCACCTTAAAGGCATTCTTGAGTAACATCAACTTACCACAACCAGTCACTAAGGTAATAACGCTCACGACAGTTACAACGTGTGTTTAAAGTCAACCTGAATTGCACCTTGTTAGTGGCACTACTAACACCACAATTACGCGACTGGTGCAAAATTTGAATAGACATCATCTTGCAGATGTGTAGAAACGCGCCTACCAACTTTTATGTCGCACAACTCCTCCTCGTTGTTTTTCCGTCAGTGTTCGTCCTGTGCAAGACTCTGCACAGCACACACAGGAGGTACAGCGTCTGCATTATTTCTGATTTTCATGCCTTTATTCTCTTGCTGAGCGAGGGAAAAATGGCAGTCTAAACCCCCTCGTATATGCTCCAGTGGTCTCGCTTCTTATTCTGAGGCACCATTATGGTCGTATACCGAGACGGCTGTAGCATTTCTGCGCAACGGTAAGCCCGCAAATGAAGCCGAAGTTAAGGTTCAATTTTGTAATAGTTAAGGGGTATAATAGCTTTGAGTACAACTTAATATTGAGCGTAGTATGGTTCGTGCGCTCAGCCATCGGCGATCCCTTGGAGCCGGCGCCCAGGTGCGGTGGACTCCTTTGCACTCTTGGTGGGGCCGACTCGGGTTGTATAGTCCTAGTGGAATACTCGTTGTCTAATTTTACACAACAGTTGTTTGTGGGAACTACATCTTTCCTCCAAGGTTTCTCACTTAAGATCCCAAAGCATTCCTGTTACACCCTCGTTTTGCTAATACCGAACTGTAACGACCCCAGAAGGGCATCTCTGATTCGTTCGATGTCTGTTGCCATGTCTACTTTGTAAGGAAATCAAACGATGGAAAAATATTCTACAGTTGGTCCCACTTGCGTCATGTACGCAATTTCTTTTACAGTGCGCTTCAATTTACTAGAACCTTCGTACATATATTGAGTCTTCCATTCGCCTTTCCTGATACTTATTTTGCGTGATAATCACGTTCACATCGCACCTTAGTGTTACTCGCATCCACTTACAGGGTGTGACATTATCAAGATGTCCGTCACTAAACTTTACCGTATTCTGTCGCGTTCTTTCTCTTTGTAATAGGCATTATCTTAAATCTACCCATATTTTATGCAATTCATTATGTCAGTTAGAAATTTTATCCAAGTCTTTCCGTAGTTCCTTACAGTCTGCTAACGATCATATTTTTCTGTACATAACTCCATTGTTTATGTATACTGAAAATATTGAGGTCCTATTACGCTTCCTTGGGGCGTACACGATATCACTTTTGTTTGTGTGGATGATTCACCGCCCAGGATAATATACTGAATTTTATTAGTGAAGTATTCCTCGAACTAATCACGTACTTGCCGAAGACAATGCGGACGATCGTGCCAGTAATTTTGCAGGTATGAAAATACTTGCCCAGGGTATGTTAATGGTGGAAAGGTGCACAAAGAAATTATTCGGAGTGGTGACGACAACAACATGATGGCTTAGGCCTGGTCAGCTGGTGGTTTAGTTGCTAACGCCGCGTTGGGTCAGAGACCGGAGCGTGGTGAAAGGCTGGTGGCGGCGCCGGCTGTTGCGCCACGGCGCTGGCTGGCCGCTTGCCAGAATTCCGCCCCTGCCCCTACCGCCTGTCCCACTACTACACTCGCCAGCCTGCGTCATTCACCAGTCTCCGTCATGATCTACTCCTCACCTGTCCTAAAACTGGGTGGCTATCCGAGCGTAAGCACAGCTTGTGAAATTACAAGGGGTGTACGAGGCTAACTAGAGACTGTAATTTGCCGATCCCTGTGGCTTGGCCAATGCGAGTGTTTCAGTATGTCCAGGAAGTAACTCCTCCTGGAGGTGGAGTAGCTGTTGGGTGACACGTCTCTCTGTGATAGTTTTTGTGGTTGATGTTTACGCAGTACCCACGACTTAGATAATAAGATGCGAAGTGAAGAAATTTCTATATAGGCAGATCCACAGTATCTGTCACATTAGCGATAGTGAAGCTTTATAAGAGTTTTAGTTTTTATTTTTAGGATTCCGTGCTTCAATCGGTGAAAATGGAACCCTTATAGGATCGCTTTGTTACTTGCCTGTCCCACTGTTAAAAAAAACCTTTTTCTCAGTTAGACTTACAAAGTTCAAATTTATGCCATATACCTTGGCGCCAAAAAAATGCTTTCGAAAAATACGGCCATTTATATCACATATGGTAATGCTCGCAAACTCAGTCGTCAAAACCTATAGGATACTTCCCGGCGGCTCAGAATCAAGAAATTTGGAAAAAAGGAAGCTTTCCCAGTACGACCAAATGGAAAAAAACGAAAATTATAAGTTTGTAATTATATCACGCGATTATTATTTTTTATCTGACTGACTGCGCGTCCGTCTGTTAGGATCCTATTTTCTCAGGTATGGGTAGATGTAACAAGTTGAAATTGATGTCACATACTAAGGTCTATAAGCACATCACATTGTAATAAATGTAAGCTTCTAAGTCAGTGCAGCTAACAGATACGGCCATTTAAGTCGTATATTTTGATACTCGCAGACACACACATCAAAACCTACAGGGTGCTTCCCTTTGGTCTAGAACCAAGAAATTTGGCAAGGAGTAAGATTGAAATGTATAAGTAAAGGAAAAAAATCCGAAAGTTGTTGATTAATAATTATATCCCATTAAAAAAGCTTTTTCTTGCCATTTGTTTCCGCTGTCAAGCTTGAAATTAAAAGAGTCAGTAATTCTGCATTCGATCTGACTCGGTAGCAGTAGTGTCATTTCTTGCCTGATGTTTTTGACTTTTATCATTGCGACCCAGTCTGCCTGAATGAATTCAGAATTACTGATTATTATAATAAAGACCGAGCGGCGTAGCGCAGTGGTTAGCACACTGGACTCACATTCGAGAGAACGATGGTTCAAACCCACGCCCGGCCATCTTTAATTAGATTTTCTGTGATTTCCCTAAATCTTATAAGACAAATGCTGGGATGGTTCAGTCGCAAGGGGCACGGCCGCGACTCTCTTCCATCCTTCCGTATTCCGAGCTTGGGCTCCATCTCTAATGATCACTAAGTCGACGGGACGTTAAACTCTAATCTCCTCCTCCTCTTTTATAATAAAGGTCGCCTGCCTCCTACATGACTTTGTCACATTTATATTATTGAAAATTAATAAAAAAAACTCGAGTATCTTGGAATCCATGGGACGGGTATCATGCCAGTATCAATGTCGATAAGAGGCAAACATGCTCGAAATTCTCGGTTCCCGGAATGGATGTACTGTCTGTGCACACGGTTAAGTTTGTACGGGACACTCAGTTTGCGAGTCCTACTCGCGCCTGGCCAGTTTTTGGTGTCCCCCTCAGCCCTCTCAGTGGTTTGATGGGGTCCACCACGACTTCCCATCTTGTGACAATCTCTTCGTCTAGATTGCCTCAGATTTTCGTTTATACCCATAAAAACATAGTGTCAAAAATATAATTTCATGCATAATTAACGTAATAAATAATTTAATCTTAAGTGTTATGTCATTTGTTGAGTTTATTAAAGCAATGCTAACACAACAACAAAATATTTAAAAATATATTTCAATAATTTGTGGACTCACTCGTCCTGTTCAATCGTCTTTTATCTGAAAGCTGGCGGAAAGCGACCTTGAGTGAGAACAGCGTGGATAGAGCTGTAACGGATATGTCGCCTCCCGATAAGATATTACTACCACACGACCTTTTTTCCTCTCTTCATAACAAATAATGACAATAGGCCCACTGTGTGGATTCTCATGCGCCGCGTATTGTACGGCACATCGTACTATATTCATCATTGATTGTACTTCCTGAATGGTGTACCAATGCTGTTTATAACCTGGAAGGTCACAGTGTTTTTTCTTTCGATATTATTACATGTTATGGGTACTGAGAAGATCATAAAATTACAGAATTTTACAGTCACGAAACTTAAGCACCGTTGCATATCTGTCGTAAACAACGGTAAATTAGTATGTTGATTAGATTTAGAGAAGCGGTAAGTCAGTGGCACATTTGAAAGGGGATTGAAGCTCTAATTCACTGAAACTATACGTGCATGCTCAATACACCAAGAAATTAAGGTTGCCCCCCTGGGACCAGCTTTGTGGTTAATTCAGTTCTTGTAGTTTTCAATTCAGGGATATTTCTCTAATTCACTTTGCTTTAAGTGGCATTATATGCGTGAGTGGCATCAGCTTGTAACTGTTTGGCCTTAGGTTTCCCCAATATTGATTTTCTATTTGTATTTCTTCTAAATGTTGATTCGGGAGAAAGAATGGAGAATCGAAAATCTACATAGTTCGGTAAAAGATAATAAACTGCACTTAATTTCTTTAAGACGTGCTACAGCTGGGTGCAGTAGAGGTAAATCTCAAGTTGATTTCTAGCTTATTGAAGGCTTGCATTGTAGAAATCTTTGTCTGTGGTTTACACTCTTGAAGGCTTTGCTCAACTTCTAACAATAACTTATTTCATAATTCAATTTCGTATACTTCATTTACAGTTCACACTCAAAAGCTACTCAGCAAGAAAGACACCTATCAAAGGAAATACAGATTTAACATCTGGGAACAAAATCAAGCTTCTCTGAATTCCTTATATCCATAGTCAAAGAAAACTTGTATATCTTCACTTTCAATACGTCACATGCTTTGGAGATATCGTCCAGTAGTGTTGCCTGTTCCAGTGAGGCGCTTTCTGACAGTGGTATTCGACTTTCTCCACACGCCACGGTTGGGGTTGAGCAAGGAGTTGCGGGTTTGGCGTTCTGACTTGTGGCATAGTGATAGATCGTCTTCTCAGAGACTGTTAGAGAAACATTGCGCCAGATGACTACTTTACAGCTCCGACATGCCACAGGAGCCCGAGCCAGCCTCATTCTGTTAGCCGTGCAAGATCTTTGACAGCTTGATGACTGCATTAACTGGCAGCCTTAATACCTCCACAGGCTCGTCGTGACTCGTGCCAGGTGTTCAGCAGAGCTTCAGAAGACTTGTCGATGGCCACAAGGGTTCCCCAAGTCCTGGATCTTATCGAAGAAAAGCTGTAGTGGGTAAAAGTGTGTCCAATGGAAACTTAATACCTGTAGCAGGAGCATGATGCATTTGACGAAATACTCTTCTATTTTCACAAGCATAAAACTTTGTAAATCCCATTGTATGTCAAGAATCCTCGTCCAGCCCTCGGCTGAAAGCCAAACGTTTGTTGGAATGTTTCTACAATTTGAGAGGAACCCTATTATTTCTGAGCAGAAGTGTTTTTGCTGTTGTAAGGTAGTACAAATATAATTTTAGTTTCATGTCACCATTTTTAACCATAATGTACTGGAATACCTCCTATTTGCGCTTGTGTATTTAAGAACTGTTTCATTAATGTTTGTAAAGGAAGTAGTACAGCCTCGTGTCCGTTATATGCAACATCTTGAACCTGTTGTCTGCCTGTGAATCTGTACCTAAGTACGAGCGTCATTAGTTGAAGGACACATGACACATCCATATTATTGTGTGAGGTAGTATTACTTGGAATACGCTCTCCGGTGTGAGGTGGAAACGCCACAAGTCTTTGCCAGAAATAGCAGTTGTACCAATTTGGGAGAACTTAAGTGCTCACTTAATCCGCAAACGTAATTGATAAAAACTACTACTCTCTCAGGTACACAAAGACACGCACTTCAGAAATAAATATCATCGCGTATTGGAAGCATGAAAGTGCAGGAAGATAGTTCAGTGTGTGTGTGTGTGTGTGTGTGTGTGTGTGTGTGTGTGTGTGTGTACACGTTTTTTGTTTGTAAGCTGTTACCGCTATATTTACATAAACCCAGTGTTCACTAGGTGTCCCAGTTAATTCCTTATGAAGGCCGAGTAATCTTCTAGTTGTAATAACTATGCTTAGCGATTGCACGACGATATGACACAGCGCACTGAATCGAACGAACGTTTCCTGTTCGAGTATTCCCACAGTACCCATATATTCGACGTCGAATGATACGACAGTCATATCGGCGAAATCACCGTCTTCGTGAACTGTGGCTCTTACTGTCAATACGTATTGCCAGATAATATCCCTGTGACGCTCGACCTTTTAGACATTTCTGGCGGTACAACACGCTAAGTCGTGCGTCATACGATTCATCACATGGCATCATCATTTACACTTTAGCAGTTTACCCCAGAACAGCAAAGCGACCTGCCGACATGAAGCAGCCGGCGAACCCGTACGGCGGCGGGAAGGAGTGTGTTTTAGCGCGACTGCAGTGGTGCCTGGCGAGCAGCCACGGCTCGACTGAGCTGGGCCCGGCAGAGGCAGGCGGCCTGCCGTATCGATCCGCCTTGGCCGGGCCGGGGCCGGGGCCGGGGCACGCCGGGCTGCCCGCCTGCGCTCTCGCTGCGTTGCCGTGCCGCCACTGCAGGGCACGGCGAACCAGCCTCTCTATGAACGAGCGTCGCAGTGTCTGCCATTATTCACTAGCGTCTCCGGCGCGTACGCTCAGCCACCCTAAAGGTCACATCTCGGTACACAGCCGCACAAGCCTGTCCGTAAGCTGTCACTCAAGGGATTCCCTTGTATTTTGTACAAAATGTCAATGGGCTTTTCCTGAGATCGGAAAACGTACGCAGGTGTACGCGTAACCCCAGCGTAGTTTCATTGGAAAGGTCACTTCCAATCGCCATCACGCAGATTGGCTGGTAGTGCTTTCAGGTTTTGAGAAGTTATTTAGGACAAGCAAGTCGACGAAAATGGATAATATAACACAGAATTCTACCACATTTGACAATGCCTCAGTGCTTTGAACAACTCTGAAATTGAACTACAACCAAAACGCATTTATTTGTAAGTGTAGAATACCGCATATTCATTTAGTTGGCCGGAACATCAAGATTTGAACGTCCGTAAGAACGATAGAAAAGGTACGTGAATAACACTATCGTCGAATCCACTGGAGTAAATGCCGATTGGAGATTCAAAATTCGTATGTCATAGGATGAGGACCCATATCACCGACTTAATTAAGGTGGCTGCAGCCCTTCCGCCGGCCGGGCTGGCTGGCCGAGCGGTTCTAGGTGCTACAGTCTGGAACCGCGCGACCGCTACGGTCGCAGGTTGGAATCCTGCCTCGGGCATGGATGTGTGTGATGTCCTTAGGTTAGTTAGGTTTAAGTAGTTCTAAGTTCTAGGGGACTGATGACCTCAGAAGTTAAGTCCCATAGTGCTCAGAGCCATTTGAACCATTTTGCAGCCATCCCGATTCTTGAGGATTGTACAGCGTGATTCGGCAGATATTTGCAAATTCGTTTTTGTACTGTGTAGCTGGAATCAGCCAAAACAAATAGTGCTCGTCATGTTCTTCAAGCGACGGCCAGCGTCGACGAAAAGCGTCCCTTTGTTTCCCTCTAGAAAAAAATAGTAATTTTAAAGCGGAATTGTGCGTTCCAGTTTCGTAGAGTGGTATCAGATTAGTGTGTTATTTGTTTTATGGATATGTATTAACAGGGACAGCAAAACTCGAAGAATAGCCAGTACTCCAGCAGCGATAGCACCCTCCTGACACGCGCTGACTACTACCGCCAAACGTGCAGCGTTTCTGTTTATTTCCCGGCCTTACTAATATACACCGATAAAACACATTTGACTAATTTGCGAGTGCTCTATAGAATCGGCACGTAAAATTCCGATTTAAAAATAATTTTGTTTGTAATGGGTAACAAACACACGCTTTCTGTTGATACTGGGCGTCACTTGAAAGGCCTAAGATAGATTTCTATGATGGGCCTAAGATAGATTTCTAACAGCGTTTGGTAGTGTGGAGGTTTTAAACAAGCGCTGCCATCACACTAATTTAAGAGTTATTTTCAAGCATTTGAAATCCGTAATTTCTTCCTTTTTTTTTATCGAAAGTGCCGTAAGTCGTGACGGATACCGATTTCAGATGGAGGGCCGAGTGGTTGGACATTAGATTCATATCATGAAACAGGGAATTGCCGAGTCCCGCGTTCAGCTGTACTGATTTCGATTATACATGGTTTCCCTGCATCACTTGGAATGCGAGGGTGGTTTCTTCTACCGATTTCTTTTCCCGTAAGTATCTGAGCTGCTGCCACTACAGCTCTGGAAACGTTTCCGACGACGCGTTTTATTCATCCTCTGTAGAATGGGCCTTGCTGTAGTTGGAATCACGAATGATGACGATCGAGTTTAGGCTTGCTTCTGTTCCTACGTCTCATTCTCCGACAGCCAGTGACAGTTCAGTAGTGTTTTGAAAGCTCTTCTGTGATTGGCGTAGCCATTGCAAGCATTTAGCGTGATTGTAGCGAGTTATTTAGTGAATTTTTATTCCATTTGTGGCAAGTAGTCATCGCTGATGATGATGGTGGTGGTAAGTGACAAGTTCTATATAATCAAGCGAGAGCCATAATTTTCAAGACACAGCAGCTGTCGCTTGGAACCTACAACAGTGCAGTCAGCCCCTATCCGTGCCACGACCTGCGTGATCCGTCACGGTTCGTTAATCGCACACACGACAAACCTTTGAACGAATTCCGAAAAAAGTTCGTTAAGAAGTAATTGTGTTATTTATATGGACTTATTACTGAAAAGCAAACAGTGTTTGGTTGTAATCGTGAATGTGTAATTTGTACACAGTGAGCCGTAGCATTTCGACCTGGCTGTTTCGAGAGCACTGACGCGACGTGGGCCCAAGCGGACGAACATGGTGACTCCCCACTCTGGTAGGGGCTGCAGTCCGCATGGGATGCTTTCTGGGCGGCGTTCAATTATCGTAAACAGTGCCAGCGGCGAACAATGAACGCGGCACCGGAAAGGATGGAGAAGCGCGATTCGCGTGTCCATCTGCCGCCAGCTGCGAAACGCGTCGGCCGCCGCTTTTATATTCAAATAGCAACGCGAGCGGTCAATAGCGGCCTTTGTCAGCGATACCTGGTGGCGTGCGGTGTTGCCAGTATGTACCAGCCAGCTGCATCAAACTGTTTCATTCTCCACGCCGACGCCCGTCGTATTCGGACCGAAAAGCTGAGAGTGCCTTTTGAGGGCTCCACCTCACTTTCTATAGTTCTTCTTTCATCGAAGTGCTGTATTTTAACGTTATTATTTTACCATTAACGCAAAATATTTGATCTTTTCGGCAGCTCGCTGGCTTCTAAGACACAATCACAAAGAAACAAAAGAAAAAAAATCACAAGTGCATTTCACGTAATGAAATTTTCGAAATGTGAGCACAAAATATAATCCTCGTGATGATAATGGATGTCCATGCGAAACATGAACTAAAATAATGCACCTTGTTGCACATAGGTTGTGTATAGTCGTGTTACTCATGGCACAGACTTCAATGCTATTCTAGTAGATGTCAACATGTACACTTCATTCAGCAAAGAAATGGACAGAGGATAGTCAATTGGATTTATTGGGTATAAAGGTGGATTTAGTCTTGTTTCCCGGTTTCTATGATAAGTACAAAGCTGCGAATAAGTTCACCCGCGTTCTAAAAGTGCATTGTCTGTTGATACACGTCTTCAGTTTGTACAATTTTTATCGAAGTGATATGATGAAATAAGGAGAAAGAAGTTTTATATTATTCAGTTTTTTCATCCATGCATTTATGCCAGTTTCATACCGCAGATCATAAAACTAAAACGTAAAGTCCCAACAAGATTACCTATTGTGGTTAGCTATCCCTGTGCACGAGAGCTCGTCTCGTCGCGTCGCGTCGCGTGTTGCGTCTGTGACTTGGTAATCAACTCGGAGACGCTCAGTGTAACTTGGTAGGCGGAATACATTGTCTATCCCCTCTAATTTGTTGGCGCAACAAGTGCTCCAATTATGGAATTGGAATCGGTAATCGAACCAGTAATATTTTATGTGTGCATCAAATACGCGGGACTGGTGTCGGCAGTTATCGCACTGCTGTACCCCACTATTATTCTTTTGGTGTGCCTTCTGCATTAATTTTCTACGCTTTTTCGGTGGTCACCGTGTACTTTTCGTAATGTTATTGTGTGTCCCAACGGTTCACTTAGTTGACATCTGTCGCTGTCAGCAGCCACTATCGTCCAGACTGCACGAAAATTGGTCACTGTCAAGTTATGTAAAACTCTGACGAGGAATAAAAGATTAGTCAGATTTGTTCGCATTTCTCTGCTTGGTACACGACACGTTTCAATCATGAGCTTTACTTCATATACATTGATTTGCCTTAGTTAACGCCCAGAGAGATACCAGTTACCCCACATTTTATGTATGCAGTTTTTTGTTAACAAAATTACTGTCAGTAATGTTTTCATTGTACATAACAGCATTTACTACGTAATCCACTACACCACTTAGCAAATTCTTTATAGTAGTAAGCGGCTATATATACAAAATAACGTACACCTTTTTGGATCGCTTTCATAAGATACTCAAAGCATCCGAATCATTGAAGACGTGTCTACGTGATTTCTGTGCCGCGCCCAATAACTGTCATCAATTTTGCAGCAGTGTCTTTTAGCACGGTGTTGTTACGTTTAAAACTTCGTGAATCACGTGGTCATTCTGATTCCATAATTGCGTGATTTTCCTGAATTATCTCTGACAAAAGGCAGTATTATTTCTCGGACAAGACTGTTTGTATTCCCTGCTTCCAGTTTCATCTTCTTGTCTAATGAACTCACTGTGAGCAGAACACCAAGCCCTACTCATAACTAAGTCACCTGTGTAGTTCGTTTAGCCTTCAGTGTTGGCTGAAGTTGATTTGACTTCTATTGGAACAGATTTGTTTTTGGTTCATCGGCTGTTCAGAAGTCTAGGAAGGCTGTTGTTAGTTTCTCGTAAGACATTTTGTGTCTCAAATTAGTGAGAAGATTTATCTCAGGCTACTTGTTATTCAGTGTAATTCGAGGACTGCTGGAAAGTCGTCTGTGTGACATGTTAATTTGCACCTCCTGACTTCGACTTTTAAATAACGATTTTCCTTAACATGAAATCAACATATCTATAAGTATAACTTTGCGCAAACTGTCCAGTCAGATAGAAATAAATGCAGATGCCATCTTTTCGGGTTTATTACAAGGTGCACCATTGATGAGATCAGCATTTTGAGAAGATGTACCGTACCGAATAAGTGAACGCTTGCTTACGATATTCTTGGAGTACGCGAGGCGTACTTCTGGAATCCTAGGAAAATCTACACAATGCACAGCTGGCTTTGTTGTGTGGGCGAGTCGTTAAGCACAGGGTAATGCCGTACCGCTAGCTGCCATCTCTAGCTCCATTTGTACTTACGTTGCCCAGCGGACGGTCGTAACAGTGCAGAACGAGGTTAACCGTCTCCAGGAGATTGGGTCGTTAGCCGCTGACCGGGCCGTGTAGTGTCTCCGTGATCATCGTCTGCTCTTAAACGATGCGGAGGAGTGGCTTTCTTCATTACGGTCGATAAGAAAGCAGCCGTCGGCCCTGACACGGATTACGGCCCCGTGTTTAAGGAAGCGAGCCATCCCACAGAAAGGTCACGGCAGCGTTGGCTTGCGGAAGGTTTTGCTGGTGACGTGTGATCTTAGCCAGTGATTACTGAGCTATACGACTCGCGCCTATGAGAGCTCGGTCAGAGTTCAAGAGTTTAATTTTATGTACGCTGTTCATACTGCATGGTAGGCATGGACTTTTGGTGTTAAAGACTATTTCACACGGGTAGACATTTCGTAGGCCCGTTTCACAGTGGGGCACTGGTGACGGTGGCCAGTGATGGTCGCCGGTGACTGTGGTGAACACCGTCGGATTACTAGTGTCCTACACCGCAGGTATTGCCAACTAATTAGTTAATAAAATGGACTCGTACAGGGGTAGCAACTAAATTTCTCTAGCCTTGTATGGTTCGAAAAATAAGGTATTAAATTTGAAAAAAGAACATACAACTTACAAGATTTTGTTTTTCTTATCCATGCTATTCTCATTGAAATCAGCCACAAACTTCGTTATAACTGCTTGCCAAGCACTCGTTTTCGCCAGTTTGTTACTGTAGTCATCGCTTTTCGCACCCTAAAAAGGATGGCTTTCTACTTTCTTCCCTGTTAATCAAATCTAATTTCATGAGTACAGTTTGTATAGTATAATGTACAATGAATATTTCGCGCCACTGTCGCAGAAATGACTGCCTGTTGGCAAATCTGCAGCGCTGTGTCTGTGATCAGTGTTCCAGTGTGAACACTCCAAACTAATGCATGTACGGCGGTGACTGCTGTGAACACAGTTACCTTGTCCGTCACATGTGGCGAGGGTGAGTAACTGCTGGGTCACAGTGGATCGGTGAGGTAGTGTAGTGTTCCGGTGCGAACGCTCCAGTTCAAAAATGGCCCTGAGCACTATGCGACTTAACTTCTGAGGTCATCAGTCGCCTAGAACTTAGAACTAATTAAACCTAACTAAGCTAAGAACATCATACACATCGATGCCCGAGGCAGGGTTCGAACCTGCGACCGGAGCAGTCGCTCGGCTCCAGACTGTAGCGCCTAGAACCGCACTGCCACTCTGGCCGGCTGCTCCAGCTCAATCGAATGTATCTCTGTCGGTCTCCGTCGCTGATGATCGTCACCAGCGTCACAGTGAGAACCGGGCCTAGTTCGTATTTGAGACAGTCTCTTGAGCACTTTTGTGTGTTGTTCTTATATCCATATGTGTAGGTCAGTATATTACTCTCATTGTCGGTGAGGAAAGATACTACTCACTTCCTCGTAAGACTGACCCCAGTCCCCTGGAAACGGTACGTTTGACTTCAGCTTCTTCCGGCATACGATGTCCGCGTCTTAACTTTACAGCTTTCAGGCAGCAGCCGGCCGTGGTGTTCTAGCGGTTCTAGGCGCTCAGTCCGGAACCGCGCGACTGCTACGGTCGCAGGTTCGAATCCTGCCTCGGGCATGGATGTGTGTGATGTTCTTAGTTTAGTTAGGTTTAAGTAGTTCTAAGTTCTAGGGGACTGATGACTACAGATGTTAAGTCCCATAGTGCTCAGAGCCATTTGAACCATTTGAAATGACAGCATAGCAAAATTTAGTTTTGGGTAGTCGCAAAATTGCGGTGAAATTATGGCTTTCGATACAGAGACAAGAGGTTTAAATTGCAGCATCAGTTTTTAGTGATAGAATCTTGTCGACGAGAGAAAAAGATATTGTGACGCAGACTCACAATAGTAATGACGCTGACTCAATTCACGGACAGATTCGTTTGCGATGCTTAACAGAGACTTGTAAACGTTATTGTTTACGAACGGAAGTTTAGCTGACTGTGTTCCCTGAATACGTGTGAATACTAGGCCGTGTGGTTCCACTGCGTCGTGTGGAAGCTGTCGTTGCAAGAGGTACCACAAGGCAAACTTTCCGCGGTGCTTGATAAATTGATCTATGATCACAAAAGATACCTGCAAGTATTTCGAGCTCTCGTGTGATGCTATTTCGGAGAGTCCATTAAACCTAACATTGGATACATTGTATTATAGGGTCTACTTAAGCGTCCACGCATTTCCCGAAGACCAATCAAAGTCCATGCAGCAGTCTTATGCGGCATTAAAGTGTCCAAAATGAGATGAGTTCAGTAGTATTCACTTCTCATCCGGTGAAGCTCAGTTATTCACCGTGCACGATCAGTTTCTAGGAACAGGCTTATCGACTGACCGCCGGCGTATGGACACGCGGACAATTATCGTATAACTAGACGTGTAAACCCTAACTTTAGTGCAGTGCAGTGCAGTGGCAATAAAGTAGAAACAGCAGCAATAAAGTAAAAAATAAGTTATACCAAGTTTCTATTTTGGTAGTAAATTAAATGTTAGAAAATATAATGTTTCGTACATTTTCCCTGCTGGAAGTCCCAGTGATCTTCATGAACAGAACAAGATGACGACGAAGTATGTCTCCATTGTAATTTGGGTACAAAATCATATTTGCTATATTTATGATTAGAAAGGAAGACGCATGAAAATCACTGTTAAGATGCGTCTGTAGGGTTTTCTGGTACGAGGACATCAAAAATGCATAACTGTGTATCTTCATACACCGTCCAGTCAGATTAACGTTACCCCGTACCAGAACCCCGAATAATCCCCTTTTGCAAAGCATACCTGTGCGAGACGTGCAGAGAGTCACTGAGGTTCTGGAAGGTACCGACAGGAATGTGGAGCCATGCCGATTCCAGTGCCGTGGCCAGCTACGCTATGTTTCTCGGTTAAGGATCCATGGGGCGAACAGCCCCATTGATGTGACCCCGCAGATGGTGTATTCGAACTAGGCCCATACACTGCGAGCTAATATGGTATGTTGCATTGTCTTGCTGGTAGACGCCGTCGTGCCATGGAAAAACAAACTTCATGGAGGGATGGACCTGGTCCCCAAAGATAGATGCATACTCGTTTTGATCCATTTTGCCTTCCAGGAAATGCCCTCCGTCCGGAATCCATCCGAAAATTATTGTAGGATCGTTGCTTTCAGACTGTCCGATGAAGCAAAAACGTGATTCCATGCATGAGTGCATAAATCATGCGCCTGCTGCGGAGGCCTATACGAAGCAACGATCGCTGAGCGATTGTTGGGGAGACACTGTTGGTAGCCCCCTTGGTTCATTTAGGCGAACAGTTGCTCACACAGTTGCACGTCTATTCGTCCGTACACATCTCCGCAGCTGTGAACCCCCCTCATGTCTGGCGCGTGATACACCACATTTACCTCAACGCCTGTTTTGGATAGCGCTGTTTTGCCATGCACGGTGTACTTTAACCGCACAACAGGCGAACAAAACGTAGCCGTTTCGGAAATGTTTCCACCCTTGGCCCGAAAGTCAATGATTATGGCCTTCTTGACGTCAGATAAATCGTTATGTTTCCGCATTGCGACGACTATGGCGCTGTTTTCAGTTCGCCCGTCACCCCCTCCCCCCCCCCCCCCAACGATGCTCTTTATATACCCTCCACTGCTAGTGCTGCTACCAATCGTGGTTATTGCACGTGGCATCGAACACAGCCAGTGGTCTGTGACTAGGCAATGTAGCCAGAAACTGCGGTCACGATGCCGTCAGATCTTTGACGAAGATGGCTTTCTACCCATTAGTCGTAGAGAGGGATATAGTTGTGTAAACTCTTTTCTACTCACGCGTCAGTTTCAGTACGTGTTTAAAGTTCTTTCGTTACCTTAACTTTCAGAGGGGTTTTTACGGTGACCAGAATAATGTAATAGAAAAACGTATCTCTTTCAGTGGTGTAGTTCCCACAATCTTCCAAACAACAGTTACGACGAAGTCCATTTTACCAAGAGTTTCTGCTCCAAAAATGTTTGCTGTAGCATGCAAATGGCCTGTCTGATTTTTGATACTTTTGTAGTAAGACTCCAACAGTACCACTTACAGGATATCTATCTCCAACATTATATGTTTTGGTACTATTCTGTTCATAGTAACTTCCAGTGGCTTCTTTACAGTCTACTATTGTTTTTTCTCGTTAGTCAACTGTACAGTTGTTTTTTACGTTCACCCCTCTCATTTTTTCCTATTGATGTCAGACATCATCAAGTCCTCCATAAAATTCATAGGCGTCCCCCGCAATAAACTGAGCACGGCGGGGGAAATAGAGCGGAAAATATATCGCAGCGCTGTGGGCGGTGCGTGTCTGTACGAGCGCGCGCGCGTCGCCGAGCGCGGTCGCGTGATCGATTGCGTTCGCAACACGGCGTTGCGCCGCGCTGCCCCGCGTATTTGTTGTGGAAACGGGATTTTCGCTCTGCTGGGCAAACAAATAAATGAGTGTGGGGAGGGGAAGGCTCTCGTGCCCTCCGCCGCGTTTCATTATCCTGTGGGAAAAGTTTTCCAATTAAAGCGCGCGTGATGGTCAGTGCTCGGCGCGCGCTGTTGTTTCGAAACCGGGAAGAGGCGCGCGGGCTTGTTTTGCATTCGGGACCGGGGCCAGGGCCCGCTATCCCGACACTTCCTGTCACAAGTATCATCTCCCCTTCCTTGCCCAAGTGTTTATTTTGTTCTCTGTTTGTGAGGGCGAGGGCTGCAGTCTCACCCCTTTCAGCGTAGTAGGTAGCTCAAAATTACTTTCTTCTGCTGCAAACGTTCTTGCTGGCCGTGCATGTAGCGTACGTAGATGTTAGTGTGTAAACCGCCTTCGTATTATAGGTCGCTAAAATACATTTTTATGGTGAACAAGTCCTGGGCACACGCAGCTCGAATCCCGTCGTTGAAAGAAATTTTCGTTGCAATTATTTATTCTCCAAGAGCAAATGTGTGGTTCCTAACTACTAGTCAGTGAGCCAGCGTCGTAGTTGAAATTTCAAAGATCTTGTTAGTGTGTCGTGAATGTAAAGGACATGCTGTTGAAAGTTAGCCGCTTGTCGAACGGACATGCATTCCGGCGTACTTGTTCGCGCTTTTCGAGAGCAGTGTTCTACGTTCTGACAGTGTTTCCCCCTCACCTTCCGTCATACCGGTCTGTAACGTAATAATGCATTGTACCAGTTGTCATCACTCATTCACACGGTGTAAATTAGATACACACCCTACCCTTCGTAACAGGTCTAAGGAACGCAGTGACACCATTTTCACTCACCATGTTGAGTAGTTCTACTACGAGAACTTCTGCACAGCACATCCTTGCTGCTGTCTTAAACATATAAGTAATAATGATTTTCCCATAACTGAACAGTGGCGTTTTTGTAGTGGCATCGGTTTCATGGATCTCTAAACAAGGCATGAAAAATGTTAACGGTAAAGACGTGACGTAGCCCATGTAATAAGAAGGATGCCATAGCCAGTTGCCTAAGGTTGGGTAGGATAAGATCAATCATTCCGTACATAGCTGACTCTTATAATAATGTGACACAAACGGCACTGACTTTCAAGTGTACACACCGAGCGAGGTGGCGCAGTGGTTAGCGCACAGGACTCGCAATCGGGAGGACGACGGTTCAAAACCACGTCGGCCCTCCAGATTTAGGTTTTCTGTGATTTCCCTAGATCTCTCCAGGCAAATGCTGCGATAGTTCCTTTGAAGAGGACACGGCCGATTTCTTTCCCCATCCTTTACACAATCCTATCTTGTAGACGACAGTGGCACCTGTTATGTTGGGTTTAACAAACCGAACATAACAGGTGCCACTGTCGTGATTGCAATTTCAGGCCGTACGGTAGTCAAGGATTGCGCTGATACGTTACGAGCGTAGGATCTAAATATATAAATCTTTTTTATTTTAGTAATGGAAAACACGAGAGTGACACTCACAGTAGGACACAGTTCCACTCATTCCATATGATATATCGTAATTTTTTTAGTGATACTGTCGTAGTTGCGGTAATTGGTGCGAACCTTTCTCGTCGAATAAACTAGTCAGTAAGGTTGATAATGAATAGTGGTAGAACATGACTGTAATAAACATTACATTTGAAATTTATCTTGTTTTATGGCAGGAAGACTACACAGAATTGCATATTTGCACCTAGTGGAAGTGTGCATTAATAATTATATTGAATGCATAGTGGGAAGAAGATTCCTGTCTGGACATTTTAGGTTCAAGTTTTTCGTTGTTTATCCAATTTCTTCGAAATGGCCATAGGTAATTTACTTTCTCGTAATTACACTCTCTCTCTCTCTCTCTCTCTCGGCGCGTAATCTTGAAAGGCAATAGCCTTAGTTCCCTGTAATATCCCGTCCGAACAACAATTTCTGCTTCTCAGCATCACTGCCGTATGTGACTGTGGCTGTACATAAACTTTTCACCTTGAACGGATCGTCGACAGCTTGCTTATATAAAGAGTGTCGAGTGTCTCGGGAAGAAGCCTTGTAGCGCTCGTAGAGGCGGCAACAGAGCGCGCCTGGGTGACGTGGCAACGCTGGGCGCGAGCGGAGCCGCGGCCTGGCCGAGTGATGTAATGGCGACGGATCGATGCGGCGCCACGCAGCACGGCGTACAACCCGAGGACTGGCTCGGCCCGAGCGCTCCTGGTCCTTATCGCGCTACCGAACCACCGCCGAATCTCTCTGTCGCCTCGCCCGTCTGATTAATTGCCGAGGGCGAGCTGGGGAGCAGCCCTTCCCCCTGTATGTCTCCTGGGTGCCGCGTACGGAAGCTGCCAGTTCGTGCTAACTTCTACGATACCGCTCGTGAGTTCTGTTGGTACATGAGATGGTACTACTGTACCCTCACGTACGCACTGCTACTCATAATAAAGTGCAAGTGGATCACCGTGAAGTGCGTGGCAGAGGGTACTGTTTATTGTAGGTAGATTACCGTTGCTTCATTTCACATTCACAGAGCGTAAGGAAAGTACACCTGTGATCTGATACCAGCGCGATCTCTACGAAATAGGGAGCTTAAGACTATTCGTAGTATCTGTCTCAAATCTTCCAAGTTTTCTGCTCAGGTTCTCTCGAGATTTTACAGTGCCTTTTTTGAAGTGTTTGCTGCTTAACATTTCTCAGTATTTCTACCACTCTCTCGCCAAACGCCGACACAATATGAGACCCATGTAGTTGAGAAGTATTCAGTTACGCAGTCTTATAGCTAAACTAGTATGCTCGTTGCACGTAATATCCCTAAACAATAATTGTGAAAGACACTGACTAGTCAACTCGTTAATCCTATAGCCGAAGGATATCACTTTTTAAGCGGCGTGGACTTCCATTTTTCTACATTACGAGTAGGTGCCTATATTGCCGGTCTTGCGGCAGGTTATTATTTTATCGAGATGTAACAGTTGTATGTTGGGATTCATAGTAAAGTACGAGGCTCAGCTGTAAATTAAAACCAATGGCCAATTACTGAGTAATTGCTGTAAATCAACGAAGAAAATAGAATGCTGTAATAGGTCCCGGTGGAGTCCCTATCGTGCTAGATATCGAAATTCGCGAGTAATGTTACAGCTCTCCACCATAATCTACCGAACATCCCTTGAACTGAGAAATGTGAGCCGGCCGGAGTGGCCGTGCGGTTCTAGGCGCTACAGTCTGGAGGCGAGCGACCGCTACGGTCGCAGGTTCGAATCCTGCCTCGGGCATGGATGTGTGTGATGTCCTTAGGTTAGTTAGGTTTAATTAGTTCTAAGTTCTAGGTGACTGATGACCTCCGAAGTTAAGTCGCATAGTGCTCAGAGCCATTTGAGAAATGTGACCTCAGTCGCTGTCGTTAGGTATAAGCAGGTCACATTTCTCCACTCGAGGGATGTGCCTTAATTTATGGTCGAGAGCTGTACCACATTACTCGCTAATTTCTGTACAAAGCATTATAGGGACACCATCGGGACCTTTTACAGCATTCCATTTACTTCGTTGATTTACAGCACTTTCTCAATAATTGTCCACTGGTTTTAATTTACGGCTGAGCCTCCTATCGTACTACGAATCCCCACATACAGTTACTCCCAAGTATTCGTATAACTTGACTGATTCCGGTATTGTGAGTCATTGGCCTGTTTTCACGAAGTGTACAGCTTTAATTTTTTCTACATCACAATATTGAGCGACGTACGCTATGGTTACCACACTGGACTCGCATGTAGGAGGACAACGGTTCAAATCCGCTTGCGAGCATCCTGATCTCCAGGTAAATGCATGGCAAACAATCGAGCTTATGCTCCCGTCGCAATGACCTCGATGTCGACGGGAGTTTAAACCTAAGTCTTCCGTTCTTCCTTCTGTATCATAGCTGATTATGGATGTACCAAGTAAAGATTTAGCCACGACACGACTCAGATAACTATATTTTTCTCGGGTTACATTTCTTTATGCAGAAAATTGCGTTATATGTCAAAATTAAGAAAGCTATTAAACCTAAAATTGTTTACTTCAGTGTTTCTACGCCATTGAAATGAGGCGTTGACAGTTTGCATACGGCTGTCGTCCAGGTTATACACCGCATCATATTGTAAAATGATATTGTTCGGCCACTGTCGCTAGTAGCCTAAATCAGCGAATTTAATACACTTCTGGAAATGGAAAAAAGAACACATTGACACCGGTGTGTCAGACCCACCATACTTGCTCCGGACACTGCGAGAGGGCTGTACAAGCAATGATCACACGCACGGCACAGCGAACACGGTGTTGACCGTCGAATGGCGCTAGCTGCGCAGCATTTGTGCACCGCCGCCGTCAGTGTCAGCCAGTTTGCCGTGGCATACGGAGCTCCATCGCAGTCTTTAACACTGGTAGCATGCCGCGACAGCGTGGACGTGAACCGTATGTGCAGTTGACGGACTTTGAGCGAGGGCGTATAGTGGGCATGCGGGAGGCCGGGTGGACGTACCGCCGAATTGCTCAACACGTGGGGCGTGAGGTCTCCACAGTACATCGATGTTGTCGCCAGTGGTCGGCGGAAGGTGCACGTTCCCGTCGACCTGGGACCGGACCGCAGCGACGCACGAATGCACGCCAAGACCGTAGGATCCTACGCAGTGCCGTAGGGGACCGCACCGCCACTTCCCAGCAAATTAGGGACACTGTTGCTCCTGGGGTATCGGCGAGGACCATTCGCAACCGTCTCCATGAAGCTGGGCTACGGTCCCGCACACCGTTAGGCCGTCTTCCGCTCACGCCCTAACATCGTGCAGCCCGCCTCCAGTGGTGTCGCGACAGGCGTGAATTGAGGGATGAATGGAGACGTGTCGTCTTCAGCGATGAGAGTCGCTTCTGCCTTGGTGCCAATGATGGTCGTATGCGTGTTTGGCGCCGTGCAGGTGAGCGCCACAATCAGGACTGCATACGACCGAGGCACACAGGGCCAACACCCGGCATCATGGTGTGGGGAGCGATCTCCTACACTGGCCGTACACCACTGGTGATCGTCGAGGGGACACTGAATAGTGCACGGTACATCCAAACCGTCATCGAACCCATCGTTCTACCATTCCTAGACCGGCAAGGGAACTTGCTGTTCCAACAGGGCAATGCACGTCCGCATGTATCCCGTGCCACCCAACGTGCTCTAGAAGGTGTAAGTCAACTACCCTGGCCAGCAAGATCTCCGGATCTGTCCCCCATTGAGCATGTTTGGGACTGGATGAAGCGTCGTCTCACGCGGTCTGCACGTCCAGCACGAACGCTGGTCCAACTGAGGCGCCAGGTGGAAATGGCATGGCAAGCCGTTCCACAGGACTACATCCAGCATCTCTACGATCGTCTCCATGGGAGAATAGCAGCCTGAATTGCTGCGAAAGGTGGATATACACTGTACTAGTGCCGACATTGTGCATGCTCTGTTGCCTGTGTCTATGTGCCTGTGGTTCTGTCAGTGTGATCATGTGATGTATCTGTCCCCAGGAATGTGTCAATAAAGTTTCCCCTTCCTGGGACAATGAATTCACGGTGTTCTTATTTCAATTTCCAGGAGTGTATGTTACGTTGTTGTAGTGGCTGGAACTTTGCATATCACTTTACCACATAGCGCTGTCTGCAATCCTCAGCTGGTGTGTCGGAATTGGACGTGGTCCGAACTAGCCGGCCGTTGTGGCCGTGAGGTTCTAGGCGCGTCAGTCTGGAACCGCGTGACCGCTACGGTCGCAGGTTCGAATCCTGCCTCGGGCATGGTTGTGTGTGATGTCCTTAGGTTAGTTAGGTTTAAGTAGTTCTAAGTTCTAGGGGACTGATGACCACAGATGTTGAGTCCCATAGTGCTCAGAGCCATTTGAACCATTTCGTGATCCGAAAGCGTACGAACTTACTTGCATTCTGCATGTCGTCTACTCGCCTCAACACAATGTAAGGATAATATCTTATGATGTAAAAAGAACATACGTTTAGGAGTAGAGTACTGTTCTAGGAGTCATCCTTGTCTGTTTCCCTCCAAGAGGCAGATAATCAGTAGCGTTAATCACTAAAACACTAACCGAAATTGCCGTATCAGGCAGAACTACTTTATTATAACATCTACATACGTTTCCACGCCTATGCTGTGACGAAATGCCAGATCTAGGCCATAGCACAACGCCAATACCACCCGGAAACAGTTCGAAAATTATAAAATAGAGAGTTTAATGTATTTTGGTATTAGGTCGCTGTATGGTTCGGTGGGTGGCAGACTAAATATCCAAAGGCACGGTTCATCTAACCTAACAGAATCGGTCGGCACATTGCTCTTTTCATCTCTGGCAAAGGATTGTATATATGAGTAATATTAAGCTGCTTCGTCGTTAAGACTAACTGTTACGTATTACTTCCCAAGTAAGACCGTAGGATGGAGGTAGGCAAGGGCATGCCACTTAAAATAGGACAGTGTGTAGTAAAGCACTGTGTTGTCCAAACGAAACTTCGAAGTAATCTTGACCTAATTAGACAGGTAAGGGGAGTGGTTAAAGAGCATTTCGTGCTGATTTTTGCTGGGAGCAGTTGGCCGCACTGGGCGGCTGGTATTCCTGCGAGGAGAGTGCGCACTAACGAACTTCCATTACGGCCGGCCTTGGCCACCTGCTGTTGATACGCGCTCTGATGAACTCCGCCGTGCAAATATTTACTCGCCACACCTTATCACGCCCGAGTGCCAGCTGCCTGCCCTGCCCCCCCCCCCCCCCCCCGTACCTGTTCCCGTCCCACCCTCCCCGGTTTGCGTGATTCGCCCAGGGAAACATGGTCGAGAAGCTCTAAGAAAATAAAGAAAATAAATTACTCACAGGGCGCAGGAAATGTGATGGGATCATTTCTGTTCCAAACGGTAATACCCCAACTTAAGTATCTGGTTACAAGAAACAATGGTTTGCTTTCGGAATTTCCTGCATTTAATAGAACCTTGCCTGTTGTTGCAGTCTTCAGTCCAACGACCGGTATGATGCAGTTCTTGACGCTAGTCTATGTTCTGCAAGTATCTTCATCCCTGCATAATTACCGCTAAGTACATCCGTTTGAAGGAGCCCGCCGTTGCCAGGTCTTGAACTCTGTTTACAATACTTTATTCCCACACTTCTCACTATTGCCAAATTAACTATTCTTCATGCCTCGGGATGTGTCATGCCAAACGATCTTTTCTGTTAGTCAGATTCTGCCATAAATCATTTTCACTCCAACTGAATTTAGTACATTGTCATTAGTTACGCTTTAACTATCTCTCTACTCTTCTGCGTAACACATTTCATAAGCTTCTGTTCTCTTCCGCGTCCTTTTTTCCCATTCGGAAAAGCTTTTCATGCTATTCCCAGTCTGCATTTTGCATCCCGAAATGCTACACTAGCTAAGCATTTTCTGAAATAGGCCAATATAAACTTAAGAGCAGTTGTATGTAGAAAATACGTATTGCAAAAGAAGGATCATTTGTACACTGAGGTGACAAAAGTCACGGGATACAGTACCTTCTAATATCGTGTAGGGCCACCTTTTACCTGGCGTAGTGCAGCAACTCGACGTGGCATGGACTCAACAAGTCGTTGGAAGTCCCCTGCAGAAATATTGAACTTTGCTGACTCTATAGCCGTCCATAATTGCGAAAGTATTATTGGTGCAAGATTTTCCGCACAACTGCCCTTTCAATTGTATCCCAGAAATATTGATGGGATTCATGTCTGGCGATGTGAGTAGCCAAATCATTCGCTCGAATTGTCCAGAATGTTCTTAAAAGCAATCGCCGAATAACCGTGGCCAAACATACAGGGCACGAATGTGCTAAAATAAACTCTAAGTAGCCGAATATAATCTTTTCCAGTCAATGATCGGTTCCGTTTGACCAGAGGACCCAGTGTGTTGCATGTGAACACAGCTCTCACCTTTATGGGGCCTCACACTAGCTTGCACAGCAGTGCCTTGTTGAGAACTTGGATGCATGGCATCGTGGGGTCTTCGCCACACACTAACCCTTCCATCAGCTCTTACCAACTGAAATCGGGACTCATCTGGCCAGGCCAGGCCTTGTGTCCAACCGATATGGTCACGAGCCCATGACAGGCGCTACAAGTTATGTCGTTCTGTTAGCAGATGCACTAGCGTCGGTCGTCTGTTGCCATAGTCCATTAACGCCAAAATTCGACACACTGTCCTAACGTATACGTTCGTCGTACGTCAGATATTGATTTCTGCGGTTATTTCGCGCAATGTTTCTTGTCTGTTAGCTTTGATGGCTCTACGCAAATGCCGCTGCTCTCCGTCGTTAAGAGATGGCGGTCGGTTACTGCGTTGTCCGTGGTGAGAGGTAATTTCTGAAATTTCGTCTCCTTAAAGATTTTCGAAATGGAATGCCCCATGCGTCCAACTCGAGCTACCATACCGCGTTCAAATTCGATTAATTCCCATCGTACTGCCGTAATCACGTCGATAACGTTTACTTTAGTACAAATGACTGATCCGCCAATGCACTGCTCTTTTATACCTTGTGTACCTGATACTACCGACATCTATATATGTGCATATCACCATCCCATGACTTTTGTCACCTCATTGTATATAAAGGACGGTGGCAATATGCTGGGTATAGTGGATACAGCTTAGGAAAGGCTTTCATGCTACATAGTATAATCCTTCACAGCCTCTCGATGGAGTGTCCTTATACAGAATTTGCAAGTGAAATGGCTCCTAGCGTAATTTACCGCAGATCACTTGAGCAGGGAGATTTTCACCTTGATTGGCTAAGAGCGCAGGTGACATTCATCTACGAAGAGAGGCAGTAGAATTGATCCACTTCCTCATTGTAGAAGACATAACATGGACGGGAGGGGGAACCCGCTCTATTCAGATGAACACGGGTGTGTAGTAAATATGCCCAAAAAATGCTCCTTGTTCTGGCGATACACCCCAATGACGTTTGTGCATCTACGTTCGCATCATGTGTCGCCTATTCATAGACGCACTTGAGTGTGTTTTGTTTATGTAGAGATGACTGATAGTTGGCGTTAGCGGAAGCGCTTTTTGTGGCCAGGGCCGGTGACCCGTTTAGGCGGGCGGCGGGGCCCCGTATCGGGTGTCGGACGTCCGCCCAGTGCTGGCCAGTATGGGCGCCGGCGGACCGGGTGAAAGTACGCCGTGCAGCCGCTGAACCCCACTTCCGTTTCCTCCACAAGGTTGCCGGCTCCGCGTTACGTAAGCAGCGCCGCTCTCCGGCACGTTTTCCTATTCTCGCAGCTGGAAACGAAAGGTTACTCGGAGGGTAAGGGCTAGGAACCTAGTTGCGCCCGCCTTATCGCCGGCGTGACTCCGCCCGAGCTCTGAACTTTGGCGCGCCGCGCCACACAAGAGTCGAGATAGTCGTCACGCGCTCCGCCGGCGCCCCACTCTTGCGGGCCGTTGCCCTTCTCACAATTGAGTGCGCCACCCGTCGATGGCGATTGCTCCGATGTGGCTCTTAACAACGGTCAGCAGAGACCCACGGATACCCTATCGAATAGTGATAAGATTACAAAGTGGTGCAGAGCTGGCAATTTGTTTCAAATGAGCACAAATTTAAAATTCTGCACTTCGCAAAACGCACAAGATGATATGACTACAGCGTCCAAGAGCCACAATTAGAATCAGTCAGCTCAGGCAAATATCTACATCTGCATCTACATACACATCTGTACTGAGAAAGCTACGCTATGGTGCATGTCCTAGGGTAACCTGTACCCCTACTACTCATTTCCTTTTCCGTTTCACTCGTTAGTAGAGCGAAGGAAAAAGAGTATCTACAGTATATGTCTCCATCTCTCTGTTTTCATCTTAGTGGTTCTTAAACGAAATGTACGTTGATGGTAGTGGGATCTTTCTGCAGTCAACTTTAAATGCCGGTTGTCTTAACAACAATGTTTCTCGAAAACAGCGCCGACTTCCCATCAGGGATTCCCATTTGAGTTTACAAAGCATCTTAGTTAATACTGGACTCGTGGCGATAACATATTAGATCTTCTGGTGACAAACAGACCCGAACTATTTGAAACAGTTAAGGCAGAACAGGGAATCAGCGATCATAAAGCAGTTACTGGATCGATGATTTCAGCCGTAAATAGAATCATTAAAAAAGGTAGGAAGATTTTTCTGTTTAGCAAAAGTGACAAAAAGCGGATTACAGAGTACCTGACGGCTCAACACAAAATTTTTGTCTCAAGTACAGATAGTGTTGAGGATCAGTGGACAAAGTTCAAAACCATCGTACAATATGCGTTAGATGAGTAAGTGCCAAGCAAGATTGTAAGAGATGGAAAAGAGCCACTGTGGTACAACAACCGAGTTAGAAAACTGCTGCGAAAGCAAAGGGAACTTCACAGCAAATATAAATATAGCCAAAGCCTTGCAGACAAACAAAAATTACGCGAAGCGAAATGTAGTCTGAGGAGGGCTAAGTGAGAGACGTTCAATGAATTCGAAAATAAAGTTCTGTGTACTGACTTGGCAGAAAATCCTAAGAAATTTTGGTCTTATGTCAAAGCGGTAGGTGGATCAAAACGAAATGTCCAGACACTCTGTGACCAAAATGGTACTGAAACAGAGGATGACAGACTAAAGGCCGAAATACTTTTTCCAAAGCTGTTTCACAGAGGAAGACTGCACTGTAGTTCCCTCTTTAGATTGTCGCACAGATGACAAAATGGTAGATATCGAAATAATCGACAGAGAGATAGAGAAACAATTAAAATCGCTCAAAAGAGGAAAGGCCGCTGGACCTGATGGGATACCATTTCGATTTTACACAGAGTACGTGAAGGAACTTGCCCCCCTTCATGCAGCGTTGTACCGTAGGTCTCTAGAAGAGCGTAGCGTTCCAAAGGATTGGAAAAGGGCACAGGTCATCCCCGTTTTCAAGAAGGGACGTCGAACAGATGTGCAGAACTATAGACCTATATCTCTAACGTCGATCAGTTGTAGAATTTTGGAACACGTATTGTTTCGAGTATAATGACTTTTCTGGAGACTAGAAATCTACTCTGTAGGAATCAGCATGGGTTTCGAAAAAGCCGATCGGGTGAAACCCAGCTCGCGCTATTCGTCCACGAGACTCAGAGGGCCATAGACACTGGTTCCCGGGTAGATGCCGTGTTTCTTGGCTTCCGCAAGGCGTTCGATACAGTTCCCCACAGTCGTTTAAAGAACAAAGTAAGAGCATATGGGCTATCAGACCAATTGCGTGATTGGATTGAAGAGTTCCTAGATAACAGAACGCAGCATGTCATTCTCAATGGAGAGAAGTCTTCCGAAGTAAGAGTGATTTCAGGTGTGCCGCAGGGGAGTGTCGTAGGACCATTGCTATTCACAATATACATAAATTATCTTGTGGATAACATCGGAAGTTCACTGAGGCTTTTTTCGGATGATGCTGAGATATATCGAGAGGTTGTAACAATGGTAAATTGTACTGAAATGCAAGAGGATCTGCAGCGAATTAATGCATGGTGCAGGGAATGGCAATTGAATCTCAATGTAGACAAGTGTAATGTGCTGCGAATACACAGAAAGATCCTTTATCATTTAGCTACAAAATAGGTCAGCAACTGGAAGCAGTTAATTCCATAAATTATCTGGGAATACGTATTAGGAGTGATTTAAAATGGAATGATCATATAAAGTTGATCGTCGGTAAAGCAGATGCCAGACTGAGATTCGTTGGAAGAATGCAGTCCGAAAGCAAAGGAAGTAGGTTACAGTACGTTTGTTCGCCCACTGCTTGAATACTGCTCACCGGTGTGGGATCCTTACCAGATAGGGTTGATAGAAGAGATAGAGAAGATCCAATGGAGAGCAGCGCGCTTCGTTACAGGATCATTTAGTAATCTTGAAAGCGTTACGGAGATGATAGATAAACTCCAGTGGAAGACTCTGCTGGGGAGACGCTCAGTAGCTCGGTACGGGCTTTTGTTGAAGCTTCGAGAACATACCGTCACCGAGGCGTCAAGCAGTATATTGCTCCCTCCTGCGTATATCTCGCGAAGAGTTCATGAGGATAAAATCAGAGAGATTAGAGTCCACACAGAGGCATACCGACAATTCTTCTTTCCACGAACAATACAAGACTGGAATAGAAGGGAGAACAGATAGAGGTACTCAGGGTATCCTCCGCTACACACCGTCTGGTGGCTTGCGGAGTATGCATGTAGATATGCTTGTGTGTTGTTTGAACTTACCAGTAACAAATCGACAGAACACTTCTGAATTTCTTCGATGTTTTCCTTTAATCCGACCTGATGCGGCTCCCAAACACTGTAAAGTATTCTCAACAATGGGTCGTACTAGTGTCCTAATATGCGATCAGATGAACCACACTTTCCAAAAATTCTCCCAATAAACTGAAATTGAACATTACAGTCCTTAAATGCTCATTCCATTTCATATTGCTTTGCAGCATTAAGCCTTGATATTTATCTGCATGTAACATTTTGTAGAGACATAAAATGGAATTATCACTCAGGCTCTAACTTCGGTAAGGTAGATGACTGTCTTCGGATCATTCGCAGAATAGTGGGAAAATATAGTCAGTTTACGAAAGAGACTGCATATAAAACCCTTGTGCGTGTCATCGTAGGCATTGTTAAAGTATAGGAGACCATTAGCTAATGAATCTAACGAGAATGTTGAACGCCGTATTGCAAAAAGGGCAGCATTACTAGTCGCAGGTTTGTTTGATCCACGGGGGAAATGCTGAGACACCTGAATTTAATGTAGACGCCAGTTATTCCTTAACTTTTAAGTCGGTTTTCAAAGAATAACTGCCATATTCAAAAGCCATTATTAAATCGAGAGATATTCTTCATCACGCAACGTGTAACTCCCATTGGGAATCCTAATTGTAAGACAAGATTAGACGAATTACAGTCCGCACAAAAAAATTATACCTGTTTTCTTTCCGCATTCCATACGTGACTGTACGTATGATACAATGCTATGTACCATCTGCCACGCTCTTAACAGTGTTTTGCAGATTGTGTATACAGGGCGTTCAAAAATTCAATGCCCGAACTGAGAGGGATGACAAAGGAGACAAAAACAAATAGATTTCGTTAAGTAAGCATCGTTGTGGAGTCATGTTCTACGACACTTGGTCAGTAAACAGTGGGTAGCACTAGTGCCTGTATGAGAGTTGCAATGTCGACATACGCTACACGTGGGGAGAATCGCGAGACTTGCACTTCGTTTGCGGTGAGGTCGAAGACTATAGTCGAGAGCCCTGAGTGTTCTACGAACATTTCCCTGCACCCAGTTGTCCACAATATCGTGCAGAGCTAGTCGGGGAGACCAAGGACGGTGCGTACACCTATCGTTGAGAAAGAGGTGCTGTTCCACTAAAGAAGAGGTGGCGCACCACCTCCCCCCCCCTCCCGCCCCCTGCGTGTCCCGGGGGTTAGAACAGGCCCGAGGTTTTCCTGCCTGTCATAAGAGGCGACCAAAAGGAGTCTCACACGTTTCGGCCTTTATGTGATGGTTCCCTGTAGGGTTTGATCTCCATTTTTCAAAATTTTCCCGAAGAGCGAGCCAATTGGAGAAGGGCGCCCTACATGGTGCATGGTGTCCATCATGCGCTGAGACCTCTCGCATCCTTCGTCGACGTTGTTCTGCAGCTGTTCGGCGAAGTCACCCTCCTGGGTGCATTTTCCTCCACCCTCTGTGCAGTATCGCTTTCTGCGCTGTCGACGATAATGGACTTGTTAGCTCGTTTGTGCCTGATATCTAGTACGGTAGCCAGTCCGTTGTGGTGGGGCCGTCATGGGCGGATGACACGCCATGAAGCGTAGTACGTCATCTCTTGCTGGTGGTCAAACGCCAGCAGTCTCTAAGCAGTCTCACTTCAATGCTAAGAAATACGACCCCAAATCGTTCCACCCCCTGGCCACACCATGGAAGGAACGAGAGACTAAGGGTGGCAGCGAAGCTTATTCACCCTCGTATGTACGAGAGTTGATGGGGAATCTTCCTTGTCAATGAAACTTCAGTTTTTTGTGGAGCATTTAGAACACAAGTTTGGGGAGTTGGAGTTCTTGTCCTGACCTGCGTTCTGTCTTACGCCTCTGGGTTTTTCGGATTTGGGAGACAGAATGGCATAACAGTACGAACAGCAAACTGCGTGTCATTAAGGAGACTACGAATGTGTGGAAGTCTTCCATGCGGTCCTCTCGTAGGGGATCGGTTGTCCTCTACCGGCTCCGCATTGGCCATACGTGGCTAACGCATGATTACCGCCTCCGGTGCGAGGTCCCACCTCAGTGTCGCTGTGGCTCACAAATGACGATCGCCCACCTCTTGCTGGACTGCCCACTTTTAGGCGCTCTGCGGCGGACTTTTAACTTTCGGAGCACCTTACCTTCGGTGTTTGGCTACAGTGTCTCAACAGCAGCTTTAGTTTTACATTTTATTCGTAAAGGTGGTTTTTATCATTTCCTCTAAGTTTTAGCGCAAGTCCTTTGTCCCCCTGTGTCCTCACCCGAGTGCATGTAGGGTGGAGGTTTTAATGTGTTGCAGAGCGGCTGGAGTCTCCTTTTTATTCTCATGGTTAGCCAGCCATAATAATTTGTTCTCTTGTTTTGATCTCTTCTGCTTGTTTCTTGCGTCTTTTTGTTATTTTCTTGTCTGATTTTGCCCGTTTTAGTGTTTGTTGCCCGTCTGTCATTCTTGTGATTTTCTGCTTTCTTCCAGCTGTGTTTTGTATGTCTCGATTATTTTACTCCCACCCTTGTGGAATTATTTTAATCGGAATGAGGGACCGATGACCTAGCAGTTTGGTGTCCTCCTAGGACACCCGTAGATGCAGATTCTGGATTGTCGCACTAAGCGGAATTGTCAGGTGGCTAGTACTGTGGTTAGTACGCGCATCGGGCAGCAACGGAACTTACGTTTATATTCTGGCATCCAAATGCCGTTCCTCCCACTTTCCCGCCACTTAGCGAGTAGTCGCTCTATAACGATTTCGCTGTTGATGTAATGCGACCTTCCTCTCGACTGTCAAATCTCCTTCGGCCGTCGAAACTATGAACTGTGCCTCTGAATTTATTAAGGGTAAGAGCTACAGAGATGGTGAGCCTTTTGCAAATAAATTAACGGAAGTCATACTACATGTGGCGTTAAATTCTGGCAATTGTATTGTCACTTGAAGTATACTGTCGATAGCTGGTCTCCCCAACACTCAGAATTTGAAATCTGAAAAGCAGCCTCATGTGCACGATACTCATCTCTTGCCAATACATACCAAATATTCACGTCAGGGACTTTCAGGCGAACCATTCAGCTTCGATGTCACCCAGGAACCTTCTGCTTGGCCCAACCTACTAATTAATGTGCCAATATCCCATTAGGGCTTACCTCGGCGTATCCTCATTGTCACCAGACAATTTACAACATACTACCGATTAAACACATACGATTGTGGTGTACTATTACTATGAGCAGGCATTTCAAAGTTATTTTAATGTCACTACAGGTGTGACGAGCTTGCGTCCGTTTCGCTTTTGTGTCTTAAAACAAATGTCTAAGAAGGCGATAGGCATGATGTGTATGTTATTTTCCTCTCGGGGTTTCGTTAACCAACGCGAGTAATGTACACTCATGCTCATAAATTAAGGATATGGTTTATTCGCCCGGAGACCTGCAAGGTGCATTCCACTGACCCCTTGTCACAGGAGAGCCCCCGTAAAGCCTGGTGTTAAGAACACAGTCCATATTCATTGGAACAGTGGTCCCAGGTTATGTTCACAGACGAGTCCGGGTATAGATTTCGTTTTTTAAATTTTTAAACGTAGATAAATAAAAATAATTAAAATCACATGCACAGAGATTCTAATCTTTTACTATTATGAATTATGGTATTTGTCTCGTCGATGGCTCACAGGGAAGAACTTATTTCCCTCTACGTCGATTCATATATGCATAGATGAAATACTGAATTTCTCGACTTGTTCTGTTTCGTATAGGAAAGCAGTGAATCAGCCACAGTAATTCTTACGAAGCATCGAATCCAGTTGGCAGAAGTACCGTAATTTTAATTATGGCTACATGTTGGCCATCAAAATTTATGAAACACGTGAAAGGACTGTAGAGTGCAAGTAGTGAGGTTGTAGCTATGAATCCCGTCGTTGTTCTGCATGTTGCTTGATAACTGCCACTATGAAATTTCTTAGTGCAGCCTATTTCCACGCGGCAGTGTTGTAAGTCAAGTTCGTATAACATTTAGTGTTTTGAATATTATTTCCAAAATGGTCGCAATTTACGTAGAGCCCAACGAGAGTCTCTTGTAGGCGGCTGTAATGACTCGTGGCCTGCATGCGTTGGCGTGGCGTTCGTGTTGGCTAAGTCACCATCGCAAGGACGTCTTGTGCCATAGCGTGCCGGTTTCCACACCTCCAAGCTTTTCCTGCCGCCCTCCATTTGGAGGCGGCTGCGTCGGCAACTGGCTAATAACATATATTTTTTAACACACCACATAAGAAAACACTGAACATCCGCGTGGCCAGTGAGAGGTGTGTCTGTCCGACACGTTGGTGTCTACTGTTACCGTCATTTGTGCAAATTACGTACGGAGTATTCACAGTTCTTATGCTGGCACACTGTGGCAGACAAATGATTATCTGTGGCCGTTCAATTATGATTATAAAGCATCAGATTAAAGATCAAGTTGTATGAGGGCCCAGTACGTACGGCACTAGCGCATTTCTGTCGTGTGTTTAACCAGACTTTGATCTTACCTATGTTTTGCATGTATGGAACGTTCCACTGTGAACTTGAAGTTGAGGGTCACACATCTTAATACTCGGGCCACAGTCAGCATACTACCACTAGTATATAGCACGGTCGTAATGCAGCTTACGTTTTGCATACTACTGCTACTTCATCATCATCAATCTCCACTTACATGGATTCGGTAATTTGTACTATTTCGTCTCGTGTTTGAAAATCATCGTCACCTTTTATAATATTGAAAGTTATTACAAAAGCGTCGGTTTCCTACCCTTTCGAGCTTACAATATAATGTCGGTGTTCAGTGACGCAATATTGATCATCTAATAGCGTATAACAACTTTATTATAACGTTGTGAAGTTGTTCCCTTATTATGTGTTGCCCATAACCACGCCATACTTTCGCATTACTTATACGAGAAACGAAACTTCAACAATAATTTCAGAAGCAGAACTGTATTATTCGTTTCCATCCTCAGCATAGGTCCATAGAGGCTGCAAGCATCAGTTTATTTAGTAGAAATGTGTCGGCAGTGAGCTGAAGTGTTTATAATGTTAAAAACGGGTGGAAGTCACAGAGAATAGGTAACGGGACTCTTTTTTGCTAAGATTCAATGAGTGTATCTTACAGCTACCCAAAAATCAGTTAATGATGTTTTTCGGTAAGTCTCTGCACTTATCGCAAGCATGGTGTGTGACAGTACTTCAGTGACTATTTCGCAAGTATTGAGAGAAACTAACCTGGCACAGTTCATTAATCGAAATAGGTACGAATAGGGCTCGCACAAGACTCTTGTCGTCTTACACAGCATCAGAGAGACCTTGTGTGTGAATCCGTAAACGTTCTGTCAAGAGTAACAACACGACGTCTAACATAGGCCTGTTGTCTTTCGTGATTTGTTTGACCTTAGTGTCTGAAAGAAGCCCAAGACATATGCTGTGGGTGGTGTTTTCGTCGTCGCCGAACTGTGCTTGCCAGTCTGCAACGTGAACTGTGATGGAAGTGTAGCATTATTGCTTCTCTGCAAATCGTGTTTTTCAGAGACTGTCATGGTCTCTGCAGTCACTCTTCAGCATCCAGTACTTTTTGCGGTGGCCCTGGGTCGCCAAGATGCATCGTCGTAACTGCGCAAGTTTTTGCGCGCTCGCAGCTCTTCCTCCAGGGCAGGTTCGCTTTTTGCGCAGCTGGTTTGCTGGTTCTGCTGCTGGAGCTCGGCCATCCGTTAATCGGAGCGCCGAAGCGGCGTGCCGTCCGCTTCAATATTTATTGAATTTCCGACCCGGAATTGCTTCCTAAGATTAACCTGACCATTTCCGCCGCCGTCCTCGCAGTTTAGTATAGCTCCATTCTTACCGTAAAATGGATACCCTCCAACCCAAGCCGTTCCGATGCTGGTTGCTGCCCTTGCCCGCAGGCTTTCTTGCAGCAGTGCGTTTTGCTCCGGAAGCAGCATCCGGGTGACTTGCTGGCGTTTCTCGCTGTGTGTGTGTGTGTGTGTGTGTGTGTGTGTGTGTGTGTGTGTGTGTGTGTGCGCGCCCGCTTGCGTGCGTGCTCGCAAATAAGAGAGAGAGAGAAAAGGAAGAACATGATGAAATTTAGCGTACACATCAGGGAATATGTTGCCTGTATGAAGAAACTTTTGTTGTACGAAGTAGCATGGTTTGGAGGCGCCAAACAACGTTAAGTACCAGAGCGAGGAGCAGATTCCCAATGGCGCAAGTTAGCAAGCACATCCTGCTTCTGATAATAGAACAGTCATCAAAAGGCTGCGTTACTTTGACCGGAGAATTGCGTGCATTTTCGTCTTGCGGGGTACTACCGCCGTGTATTTGTGAAGGTGTTGTTTGTTTTTTAAGTTTCCAATCTCGACTGTTTTTCACAATTATGTAGCACGATTGGCCAATTTCGGCCTTACATGCCATTTTCAAGCGCAGAAGGTATCTGTGTGTTGTACCGGTATCCTGTTATTAATTGTACAATACTTCAACGCCTACTGCGCTGTAAAATGACCCGTAAGGGCGCAATTGGTCAGTCGTGCAATATATAATAAACTGAATACATGTGGAAAAACAGCCAAGGTGGAAAACTTCGAAATTTGCTTCAACAGGTGTACATGTTGAGTGTTACTACCAA
Organism: Schistocerca cancellata; assembly: GCF_023864275.1. Taxonomy (NCBI): domain Eukaryota; kingdom Metazoa; phylum Arthropoda; class Insecta; order Orthoptera; family Acrididae; genus Schistocerca; species Schistocerca cancellata. Next base: position 340,619,781 of record NC_064627.1, read on the forward strand.
GAGATTCTTCGTCTTGCTGCTGATCATTCAGTCCTCGCTTGTTGATCGACTTCCGCTTCTCAGTTACCGTAAATTGGTTTGTTGTGTCAAGAGCTTAAGTATATTTGCATTGCTCCAAATTGACGTATCTCTCTTATTAAATACTCATTTGGGGGTGGGGGAATCCAACAAACTAGTAATTAATGCGACGTTTGTCCAGCGCCGCGACCCACATTCGGATTGGAAATGCATCGTGTGCTGCAAACGTTAGCGTATGTAATTTTATATATTCGTGCGACAAAGGAATGATTAAGATGGAAAGATCGATCTATCTTAGTTGCAGCCACAGCAGCAAACACTGGGAAAGTACTAAGTGCATGAAATGCCAGACTTTGCCGTCAAAGTTTGACCAGAATATTTAAGTATGCGCGCCGCTAGCACATGTAAGATATCTGTAATAGATGTAATTTGTTCATCGATTTACGGAGGACAGGCGAGCTTCCGCGGTTGCTTTGCGCAACTAATGTATCGTTTTGTGTTCCCATTCGACTGAAACTGCGAGAACAACTTCTTCATTGTTGCGACTTACGTCTGTATTAAATACGGTGTTATACAGAAATTTTACAGCTCTGTCTATAAGTACGAATATTGTGTTGAACTTAACACTTTATATTGCTCACAGTGACGTACTTCACATAGGACACGGTATGTTTAACTGATAGGATTGTAGAATGTGAACTGATAACTATTTTTAGTTGTTCTCTTCATTTTTGTACTTCTTATTGTAGTGATACGTATCTTGCGCTCCTCTCATAGGTGGAATACAAAAATTCGATTCTTGTTGGTTTGAAACGGGGAAAGCGGAGAGGAAGAATGATGGTTATATCAGAAACCGTATTTCATTTATGCCAACAAGTACTGGATACTTCTGGAGATTACCGTATCTAATTTTACGAAGATAGACATAAGCTGCAGTGATCAGCACAGCTTGTATTCAGAATCAATAACACGGCCCCTACGTCGCAGTAAACAAGGTTATAAATTTGGAGAGGCGAAAGCATTCTTCTTCTGTGGGAGACGCAGGGTTGGGAGCGCAAGCCGACTAACGTGAACTCAGAAAACGACAGAAAGTCTTTGTACCCGCTTGACTTAACAAAATAGTCGTGGGATTAATCTGTGTGAGCTGTACGGGAATAGTATAATGTAACTACCGTCTGAGTAGCAGCCATGTTTGTCAAGTTTTGGGGAGTTGGCGAATTCTTCTGATGAAATAATTTTAGGTGATACAAGAAGAGAGCAGCTAACTGACACGATATGGTTTTTGAGAGCTGAGCTTCCGGAGTGTAACAGCCAAACATATTCTATTACACCTAGCGATAAGCGTTTACACGAACACTTCGACCATCGCGGAAGTAATGCGCTACAATAAGGTCACCTGCATTGCTGCTTCTCTGTCTGCAAATAAATATTTGAGATTTTTACTTACGAGTTACGTCGTAAAGGAAGGTGGCGTATGTCCTGCACGGCCGTCCAAATTTATGGTTTCCCCAGTACCTCTTTAGTGGCTTTAGAAGAGGGAGAGGTACGCGAGAAGCCATTATGGCTCTAAGGCTCATAATAGAAAAAAGAATGGAAAAAGGAAGGGACACCTACATAGCATTTATTGACCTCGAAAAAGCCTTTGATAAGGTTGAATGGAAAAAGCTATTCCAGATATTGAGGGAAACTGGAGCTAAGTATAAGGACAGGAGAACGAAATGGAACATATACAAAGAAGAGGTGGCAATAGTGAGATGTGGGGAACATCAACAACAAGCAAAAATTAAACAGGGTGTGAGACAGGGATGTGCACTCTCCCCTGTCCTCTTTAATATGTACATACAGAAAGCAATGGACGAGGTCAGAGAAAAGATAGGACAAGCTAATGGAACCAGGATCCAGGGAAAAATAGTTGATATGCTGCGTTTTGCGGATGACATTGCTGTCCTTGCGGAAAATGAGGAAGAATTACAAGTAGTGTTGGAGGAAATGGAAAACACTCTTGCTACACGGTACAACATGAAAATAAGTCAAAAACAAAAATCTTAGTTGCAAGCAAACAAAATAATCAAGCTATTACGAATATAAGGCTGAATGGAGAGAAGCTGAAAGAAATACAAGACTTTGTCTACTTGGGAAGCAGAATAACATCAGATGGTCGTAGTAGGAAAGATGTAATAAGTAGAATAAATCAGGCAAAGATTGCATTCTATAAAAGGAAAGGACTCCTCACATCAAATATGATAAGTCTGTCGTTAAGGAAGCGGTTAATAAAGACCTTTGTTGGGAGTGTGCTTCTCTACGGCAGCGAAACCTGGACACTTGGAGAGGACGAAAGAAGAAGGATTGAAGGATTCGAAATGTGGTGTCTGCGAAGGATGTTAAAAATTCCATGGACGGCCAGGATGACAAATGAAGAAGTCCTGCAGAGAGCGGAGGAAGTTCCAGTTCTTTGGAAGACGGTCAAGAAGAGGAGAGATATATGAATGGGACACATTCTGAGACATGAAAGTCTTCTCCACACTATAACGGAAGGCCTTGTGGAGGGCAAAAGGGCAAGAGGCAGACCTAGAAGAAAGTACATAAGCCAGATAATGCAGGACCTAGGATGCGGAAGTTTCACGGAATTGAAGAGGCTGGCCGACAATCGCACTGAATGGAGAGCTGCTGCAAATCAATCTTAGGATTGGCAACTTAAGAAGAAGAAGTACCTCTAAGGAAGCCGAGGCGAACGTTGGTGTTGTTCCTTCACAAGACCACGTTCGAATTCCACAACTGTGATCCAATATGAGCTAATGCTCTTTTAATATGATGTTGCCGTCGACTGGTTTCTACTATCTTACCTTCCCAGTCATCTGATGTCGTAGTTAAACTGCTGCTGCAGGCAGTTGTACCGTGGTTTACTGAGCTAAATAAGACGTAGTGGCTCCATTGCAGCAGATAATTTTTGAGGTTTCAATGATTTTTTTCGTGTAAATCTAGTTTGCTAGGTTTTCCGCGGAGTAAAATAATCGTAATCTGTACAAGAAAGATATAATTGAGCAGCAGATTTGACCATCACACGCATTTAGTAAATCCTCATCAGAGGTCGCCGTTGTGAGTGGATGCTGAGCTGTTAAGAAAGGAACATTCTCACAGAGTATCTCAGTATCCCTGAACATTTCTATTGATGATCCTTGCATTGCGCTGTATCGTAACTCACTGACGCAAAGTATAATTTACAAACAGGCAAGGGGAATTTTATCTTATTCCCCAACAATGAAACCGCCCGAGAGATCAGCTGAAAGAATCATTGACCTATAGACTTACAACCATTCTATTAGTGTGTGGTTTACGTAATGTTTTCGTATTACCAAATGCCGTTACCACATTGTTAGTGCTGTGTACTGCTAAAGTAAGACGTCCAACCTTGACAGGTTTTCTGTTTTTCGTGAGCGATGTAGCGTCTTGCGAATGGCCTTCGTCGCCCCATTGAGGGGAAAATATTGCCGACTGATTGCCTAAACAGTCCTTGAGGACATTCTCCCACGTCGCTCCTTTCGTCTGGTCCTCGAAGGGACGAAAAAAAATCTTACATAACGCCAACATCCGGGTATGGCGTGCCGTGCAGCACATAGTAGCCAAGTCCACAGTCTTCTCACTTGTGGATACAGCAAGTAACTAAACAAACTCGTTAAACTAAGGTAAAAACCTTTCGCACGTTTATTCAACAGTATGGCAAAACTCTTGACACCATCGCACACTTGTGGAATGGTTTTTTGACGTACATTTATATTTCGTTGCTTTATTTAGTGGACATACTTATGAATATTCTTGTTGCTTCATTTTTAAACTTTGATTCAAGTGCTTGATATCATAAGTGCTTTTAAATGACACGTTTATACAGTTATTTGCGCATAGTTTATAATTCATTTCTACAAATAGCAATAGAACATCAATATCCAATATAGACTTCCGATAAACGTAATTGGAATGTCTTCACTGTGTGCTAATTTGCAGGTACGTAATTTGTAATACTGATTTTAGTACCGTGACAGAAGCTGTTATCTGTACTCACTTGATAAAGTTTCCTCAGTGCCTAACAGATTTTTCCGTATAATCTCAAGTCACTGGCCACATTTTACCGATACTTTGCGTTTTTGATCCCATACATGTGTTCAAAGATTTTAATAGAATTAGATTTCTTTCTTTTTTTATATTTAGGAATAACCACTATGAATCGACAATATTTTTCCTGTAGAGAAAAAAATTGGATAAGTCAGTATCATAAAAGATTTCTCTAAGGAAGTAGGTGGCGTCTATTTGTCCTTTCCGGTCGCAAAAGAATTTCTGTGTTCTTTCTGGTACAAATGCAATGGTGAATGATTGTAACTGACAGTTATTGCATCTCATCTGCAGAGACAAGTACAGACTTCGATCAAAATCTAAATACTTCAAAAGAAATCCAGGTGTAGTGCGATTGTTTTTGTCATTTCTCGCACGGAAAGTTATCTTTCTAGCCCATACTAAATTAATAAAAGTTTGAGTTAATTTGCCTCTGGACCGTTGCATATTTATCCTTTACTCGTCTCTGCAGTAGTTTCATTAGGAAACCGTTACACGTCCTCCATAGAGTCCCGATTTCTATATTTTTGGAGCCCCGAAGACAGACCTTTGTGGCCGTCGATTTTCTTCGGTCGAAGAGGTGCCTGCCTGGGTGCATTCGTGGTTCCATAGGCATTCGCGAATTTTTTGTCCTGAAGACATTGACCGTCTTATCTCACAGTGGGCTAAATATGATAACAGTCGTGGATATTATTTCTATAATAATAAACAGTTTAGTTACTTACTCGTTTTCATTTGACTGACCCTTATAATACATTCGACGAGATGCCTCTGAACTGTTACTCCAGTGTACGTAGTGTAGTGTGGTGTGAAACGCGCACATATACTTCCACATTTCGCGTTTTCATCAGCGCAGTATGAAGACCACACCCTGACCACGAAAAACATATCCATACTTTAACACCACCTCTGTACTCGGCTGTTGGCACTACACATGGTGGCATCTAAAGTGCTCTATGACTTCGCCAAAACCAAACTCTTCCATCGGATTGCCACAGGACGTAGGACGATTCGTTACACAAATTGACTCGTTTATAGTCATCTACTACCCAGCGCCGCCGCTCTTAACATAGTATCAAGTGTCGTTAAGCGTTGACTGCAGAGAGGTGTGGACTGTAGGGAGCTGCTCACCATTGCACCCCATTCTTTTCAACGCACTACGCTCAGTCATTGTGTCATAGCTGGATTGCTGGCAGCACTTCGAAACTTACAGAGTGATTCCTTCAGCATATTTAATTTACAACCACTGATCGCATTGCTCGGCGGTTCTTGTCTTTCGGTACATTAGCCCTCGTCTTGGTGTAGCTGTAATAGTTCCTATACGTTTCAACATCACAAACGCATCACCAACAGTCGGCTTGGACAGCTCCAGAAGGATGAAATATTCCTGATGTTACTCAGGCAATTAGTCTGCGTTCAAAGTCACTCAGCTGTGATGGCCAGTCCATTCTGTTGTTACTCTTGTGTACTGACATAACAGTACTTCCCCGCTTCCTGTTGTACAGGTGGGCCCGCCGTCTTTATACAGCTGAGAACCCGGCGTTGCCCGGGAACATATCTATTCTTATCGTCTGTTAGTCCGTTACCATGTCTCCCCCCTCTCTGTCCATCTGTATGTCTATCTCCTCCTCTTCCCTTTCTGTCCTTTTCCTTCTAACCCTCTCTCCGTCCATCTCATCATCTGTGCTATTTTTGTCCATCTCCACCTAATCCAATCACGCTCCCTATCACAGTAGGAGGTTGCTAGTTCTTATCCTCTCATTATTTCTTTTCAGGTATGTGTATAAAGTTTGGTTGAAATCGGTCCATTGATTTAGGAGAAATTAAGCTACATACATATACTGTGTGACCAAAAGTATCCGGACACCTGGCTGAAAATGACTTAACAAGTTCGTGGCATCCTCCGTCGGTAATGCTGGAATTCAGTACGGTGCTGACCCTTAGCCTTGAGAACAGCTTCCACTCAACAGGCATATGTTCAATCAGGTGCTGGAAGGTTTATTGGGGAAGAGCAGCCCATTCTTCACGGAGTGCTGCACTGAGGAGAGGTATCGATGTCGCTCGGCCTTTCAAAACATCCCAAAGGTGTTCTATAGCATTCAGGTCAGGACTCTGTGCAGTCCAGTCCATTACAGGGATGTTATCGTCGTGTAACCACTCCGCCACAGGCCCTGCATTATGAACAGGTGCTCGATCGTGTTGAAAGATGCAATCGCCATCCCCGAAGTGCTTTTCAACAGTGGGACGCAAGAAAGTGCTTAAAACATCAATGTAGGCCTGTGCTTTAATAGTGCCACGCAAAACAACAAGGGGTGCAAGCCCCTCCCAAGAAAAACCCGACCACACCATAACACCACCGCCTCCGAATTTTACTGTTGGCACTACACACGCTGGCAGATGACGTTCACCGGCCATTCGTCATACTCACACCCTGCCATCGGATCGCCACGTTGTGTACCGTGAATCGTCACTCCAAACAACGTTTTTCCACTGTTCAGTCGTCCAATGTTTACGCTCCTTACACCAAACGAGGCGTCGTTTGGCATTTACCGGCGTGATGTGTGGCTTATGAGCAGCTGCTCGACCATGAAATCCGAGTTTTTTCACCTCCCACCTAACTGTCATAGTATTTGCAGTGGATCCTGATTCAGTCTGGAACTACTGTGTGATGGTCTGGATAGATGTCTGCCTATTACATTAAGACTCTCGTCAACTGTCGGCAGTCTCTGTCAGTCAACAGACGAGGTCGGCCCGTATGCTTTTGTGCTGTACGTGTCTCTTCAAGTTCCCACTTCACTAACACGTCGGTAACAGTGAGCCTAGGGATGTGTAGGAGTGAGGAAATCTCGCGTACAGACGTATGACACAAGTGACAGTCACCTGATAACGTTCGAAGTCCGTGAGTTCCGCGGAGCGCTCCATTCTGCTCTCTCACGATGTCTAATGACTAATGAGGTCGCTGATGCGGAGTACCTGGCAGTAGGAGACAGCACAATGCACATAATATGAAAAACGTATGTTTTAGGGGTGTCCGGATACTTTTTACCACATAGTGTACACACACATACATTTTTATAATATGTATGGCTTGTGTTGTGAGGAACTTGTTGTTAACTAGTTTAATGTTACATTTACGTGTTTTACTCTTTTATCCATCACAAGTGCAATTCCAGTATTAACCGTACCTTTTAATGAATTTGAACCTGAAAATAGTTGTGCAGCATTATATGGGCTTTATTTATTGACTATTGTATTTTACAATTTAGCCAACAGTTCGTTTGCATGTAAGTGATAGAAATATTATTTTTCACACGTAAGGATCTGTTTCAAAAATACAATGTCCTATTTATGAATACATAGTAATGCCAAAGTCTTAAAAGGTGCTTGATAACTTAAGAGTCCATTGAACTGTAGTAAATATTTCGAGCTCGTTTAGGAAGTGGTAGAGGTTGGCAATTTCATGCTGGTGTTCTTAACTATAAGGAGACGAGCTTTGTATGAACCATGTCACAGTCGCATTAAGAGTAATGTGATCATTCTCTGGAACCTAAAAAATTGTTTTTTGTCAAATTAGCCAATGATTAAACCATCTTTGATAAAAGTACCAATTGTAACATTACATAAAAGTCTCTGTAAGGCAGCTGAATAAATGTAGGAGTCCCATCCGCAGTGCTCTGCTTTGCGTATGACTCTTGTCAGCCTTAATCTACCCTAGGTTAATGTGTTTGTGACTTTGTTTTGCTTCCTCGATTAGCTCCATAACATCGAATGTATGAGCCTTCGATTCTAGGCTCCATTCTTGGTGTTACATATTTTGTGAATTAGATTGTGAATTTTAATATGCCAAAATTTAAAAAAAAAAAAATTCTCACCGTGTATTATGCCATAAGCAACCGCTTCCTTCACGGCTAAAATTTCTGCTGGCTATTAGACAGTTTACCAGCAACTGACTTTTAGCAAATAGATTCTATTCATCAATTCGAGTGAAATTGAAACTAAGACTTTAAGAGTACTGATAGTTTTGCGATAATGCGTGATGATGTAAGTAGTAGTACGGTAAACGCCTCGCAGTCGAATTTATGGAATATTTCTCTAAACAGCTATACCAGAGGTGCTCAACCCTTCGATCGCACTCGACCAGTCCATCAGTATGGCATTATGGATCAATCTTTCAAAAACTGTGTCCGAAATCTGTTGAAATGAACTGTTCTTGTCTGTTTTCGAGCTTCCGTGTGTGTGAAGGAGATAATGATCAGTTAATTACTTTGTATTATCGCAACCGTGAGAGCTGTTCGTATTGAAGAGAGAGAAAGATTACTCACAACTAAATGTCAGCTGGTTGTTGCATGTGTCATTTGTAACAGATTTAACAGTAAATCTAAATGAACTTAAAGGAAAAAACCAAACAGTCATAGCTTTTTTGCCATTTGTAAAGTGTTTCATGCAAAAACTTGACCTTCGAATTGCACAGCTACAGAATTAAGTACGAAGCATGTCGCTCAAATATACTCATAACTGTTGGATCAGCGAACATCATTGGATCAAGAAACTGCAAAGAAGTATACACTCAACGTGAAAGCACTGAAATCAGAGTTTGAAAACCAGTTTTCGGGTGGATTGGAAGATACCACACGTAAAATGAGTACCCTCTTGTGAACCAGAACTTGAAGAGGAAATAATTTGATAATTTTCTATATAATAACAGTTCCAACCGCCTAAAGGTGTTTATTTACTGCTGTTCGGCTTCGTCCACTGTTCTGGTCATCAGATGGCGTACTCTGTGAAAAGGGTAACATGAATGTACTTAGAGGAACGTAAACTATAAGTGCAAGAAGGAACATACAACATCAACAAATACGTGAGAACAAGAAAGAAAGAAAGAAAGCAGGCTATACCAATGGGAGTCTGCTGAAGCTGGCGAGGAGCAGGCGCCAGTCTAAGAGGCATATCAGCACTGCTGTATTACATGTAATTTACATCGCCTAAATAGCGGAAGCTGCACCCACCGTTTCAGCATCACATCATTGTCAGCCAGTAGCCACAAAACGCGTCTAAATTCAACTATTTGTGTGCAGTATTTACGTCCAGACAATACGTATATCGAAAATACAAAGAAACTTTATCAAACAATAATATAAAACTGAGTAACGGGAAAGCTTTGCCAAACCATAATGTTATACGTGAGGGTGGATTTTATCATCTTATCTAAGTTTTAGCACATGTCCTTTGTTCCTCTGTGTCCTCCAACCTAGTGCTTTTAGGCTGGAGGTTTTAATGTGTGCAGAGTGGCTGGCTTCTCCTTTTTATTCTCGTGGTCAGCCAGCCATGGTCATCTGCTTTCTAGTTTTACTCTTTTCTACGTGTTTCTAGCGTCTGTCTATGGTTTTCTTGTCCTCTTTTGTTCCTTGTAGTGTTTGTTGCCTTTCTGTCGTTCTTGTGGTTTTTCCTTTCTTTCAGTATTGTGCAGTACGTCTCGTTTGTTTTCGTCTTTCCCTTGTGGTATTAATTTCATAGGAACAAGGGACCGACGGCCTAGCTGTTTGGTCCCTTCCTCCATTACTTAAACCAAACAAACCATAATGTAAGACATAAACTTCAGTAAAAAGGAAGAAAATAAGCTGTTAATGATAAGAATACGGATGGTGCCCTCTATAGGCCCGTGTATAACAACCTTGAGGCAAAGATGTTTAACGGGGACGCCATCAGTAACTATGGTAACGTTCTGAAGGTAGATATATTACGACTACGCATCAAGTACATCAGTATTGGCTTACAACCTCGCCAGTAATAAAGAAATCGATATGTTACTACTACCGATCAGAGAACGAAATAGTTATTATACATTGAAATTATTTGTCACAATTATAGTAAAAAATAACGTGGATTTTTATCACTAAAAGGAGTCACAAGCAACCAGTATTCATATATAGAACATTAGTGCCGTTCCATAGGGACAAGTGCATATCATATGTCAGGTATAGATGGCGAGAAAAATATTACCATAATCATGGAAATCATATGAAGAACCATATGTTCATATTCTTAATATTACGTTCAACATTAGATGTGAGGCATTAATCATCCCCAGAGTTTCCAATTATGTTAATCAATAAAGAACATCAATGGAATAATACAAGCTAATGAGGATCCACTGATGATGATCTTGCTGTCACCAGAGTAGTGGTGGCGCATTGTCCTAATCATCGTTACCGTACATATGTCGTAAGTTCCAATTGTGAACATTTGATGTTAACGTCAAAGGTTTATTTCAATTTATTTTTGTATTATTCCGTTGTGGTTCTTTGATGCTGTAAACGTAACTGTACATAATATTAAGAATACGAACGAATCGATCTTCATGTCGTATATTATGGTTTGATAAAGTTTATTTGTATTTTCGATATACCTATGGTCTGGACGTAAACATTGTACACGAATAATCGTATTTAGACTTTATTTAACGCGTTTTATGGCAGTTGGCTGACAATGATGTAATGCTGGAGCGATGGATGGAGCTTCCGCTATTTAAGCGATGTAAATTACACGTTATGCAGCAGTGGTTATATGCTCCCTAGACTGGCGCCTGCTCCTCGCCAGTTTCAGCAGACTCCCAATGGTATAGTCTTCTTTCTTTCTCTCACATATTTGTTGAAGTACTATGTTCCTTATTGCGCTAGTAGTTTACGTTCCTCTAAGTACATTTATGTTACTCTTTTCACAGAGTAAGCTGGCCGAAACTGGTCAGCAGCAAATAAACAAACATCTTTATGCAGTTGGAACTGTTTTATTATGTGATAAACTTAAACATTTGTTATAACTGCTGACTTTCCAATAGAAAAGGGGTAAAAATGTTTCAAAAAAATTGAAATAGTTTGAGCTCAAAATGACGTCTCCGTAAAGTCTCAGTACAGTAAAGATAAACGTTTGGAAATTAGTGAGTGTAAAAACGTACCCTAACGTTTTAAAAGTGGAATCGTATGTCTTATCGCTCTTTTTTGTCAAATTAATCATGTCAGGCAGCGTTTTCAATGATGAACATACTGAAAGATAACCGAGTGATCCTCATCTTTCAGACTGTGGAAGGTTGCCTCTGACAAATTGTTGTTGTGGTTTGTTTAAACCTTTTACGAATTTTTAAGTCATTTGATCTGTAAACAGATTAAACTGCATGTAGTAGGTGTCAGGCCCAAAAAGGTTGAGCACCACTGTAGCAAAGATACTACTGGTAGATGTCATGGCAGAAAGTGTGTTGTTAGTTTGTATGCTGAGAAGAATCAACGCTGTCCTCGTCACGTTTGTTTCCTTGGAACGCGGAAGTAGATGCCTGATGCTTTGGAAACAGAGTGTAGCGGCGGCCCGTGCGTCCTCGGCGGCGGGAACTCGGCTATTTGCGAACACTGCGCGCCGGCGGCATTTTATTTTTTCGCCAGCGGTGCTGCGTGTGTGCGGCAGCTCGCGGTGTCGTCTTGGAAACGTGTGGGCCGAGGAAGGGGGAGGGGCGTGCGGATCGATCTGCTGCGAGGGCGCAGGCAGCGCAGGGGTGAGGGCGAGGAGGCGCGGTCGTGGGCGGCAGCGGCGGCGGCGGCGGCAGGGCCGGGCTGCAGAACCCAGGCCGGCCGCCCGACAGGCCTCGGCCCGCCTCGGGTGCGCTCGCCGCACCTCCGGAATTCAAATTGATTACACACACACAGACACACACACACACACATACACACACACGTGCCCTGGCCCTCTCGTAGCTTTCGCGTGGCCTCGATCGATTCCTCGAAAATCTTCTACACAACGGCGGTCAGCTTTTTCCGACTCGCAGCGAGCGCGTACCGAGGTCACAGTTGCATCCCTCCGGTTTCATCTTACGTGCACTACTGGCCATCTAACTTAGAGAGTCGCCAGCCGAACCAAAGCATATTTTGTATAAACTGTTTATTTTGAAAGCGCTCTGCAATTTTCTTTTTTACATGTATGCGAGAGAATCGTTTACATGTGAATTTGCCCTTACACATTGATACTCCCATGTAGGAATTTCATATGTAAAAAAAGAAACACAGGATTTTATACAGCCCATGCGACGCAGCAACTATTCTACTGCGAGGAGAACGGATCAGTGTTAGTATATCTGAATTAGGCTTCAGCATGTAAGGTTCCTCATCGCCAATTTTTGTTTGGTGGTACGTGCCTGGAGTTCTGATAGACATTAAAATCCTTGCCAATAAATGCCGTAGCACGCTTCATGAGCAGCCAGAATAAAATGGCAGACGCTACGGTACTTTTTTGCAGGGATTTCAGTGTGTGCCAGAAGTGCACGTACCAACAAGCAAAGGAAAACTTAATTGTCTACGTCATCGTGTTTTGTTAGTGTACTGGAGTTAACTTCACTAGTAATAGCCACACAGTTTTTTTAAATGTATTTAATTATTGTGTATTAACCGTCGTACCTCGCTTTCAGGCGTAGCACACACTTCAGTGTTATACGAAGTTGTATAACGCCTTCATTAATCCGTAAGCAGACACATGGGGTAAAATACACCCCGCTGTAGCTTTGATGCGTTGGTAGCATTGTTAATTAAATTCTACATCTATGACTTTCGATATAGTTTTCGACCAACTGCCCCTCCCTATATCAGTGCGTTGAGATCTCCAGTTTCATGCATCGTCTTGATGAGTAAAGGTGTATCTTCTAGGGCCTACGTGAAAAATGCACATCTTTGACAACGTAGCCGCTAAACTTCAGGAATGGATTGGAGATTGGGACATAATAAAGATACGGCATTCTTTGTAGAACGTTATGCAGATGAGTATGAGATAACGAGTCTGAGAGCGAAAATGGACCACGTTTCATAGATTGATAATCATTCAGATACTGAGCAAGAGGCAGTTATCGACGTTTTAGAGGATTAGGCTGCACTATCCCAAGCAACCTATAAAGGAAAGAATGGCAATTTGCGGATAAAATCTGCACCACTTAGAAACATTTGCACTCACTTATCAAATCTATCTGAGATCCAACACTGGAGTGGTAAAACCAAGACAGACGGGAGCTAGATTGTCTTCCGCGAGATGTGACGCGCGTCTCCGGAAAAAGGAAGCGGAAAACGAAAACTACGTGCAATATTTGCTGTCGGTTGGTATGTAAGAAACATGAATTTTCAGTTCACAAAGAATGTCTCAACAGAGATTTTGATTTGATGTAAAAGACAAATATCGCAGAATACACTGTCTATGAGAGAGAGATTCAATTTTTGTGACAGTGAGAAGTGCGTTCTCATCTTAAAAATTCTGAAATACATCTACTCTAATGATACGATGTATAGAAATGGGTTTCAGTTAATGTTGGGAGTGGCGTCCATCACGCTTCCAGTGAATCTATGATCTTAATTGTGTTTTCAGATTACTTTATTCTCTCGATGCTACATGTTTTAACACGAGTCACAGAGAATGCCTCACAGTCGATGTGTGCTGCGTTGTTTAGATTATTTACACTTTAACACATAACGGTTACTAAGGCAAAGAAGACTATGTTTGTGTGTTTTGGCAAGTGAATTTTGTATCTCTACACCTTGTCATACAGACATTCTTAATCATGGTACTTCTCAGTATAAGATTGGTTTCTTGCATTCACCATGTTGTTAAACATACGTCCCCTACTCTTGGGGAATATAAGTAGATTAGGAAGAGTCGCCGTGTCATAAAGTTAGCTAGATATGACGTTGGATAAACTAATAGCCCCCAAACACTATGTAAAAGCTAGCTGACATCAAAGACTTATTAATAAATTTCGCAGACGGATCAAGCTAACTCGACTTTACAGGGTAGTGCTGTCACAGCACACTGTTACAGTGTTAACTTCGGGCGGTTAGTGCGTGAAGTGCAGTATTGTCCGTTGGAGAGTGGCAAGCACGCAGCATGGTAATTGTTGCAGGCACAGCACAGCGCTGCGGCAGGGACTCTGTGGCGCGTGGCGTTGTGGGATGGGGTGGGGTGGGTGGTGACCCGGGCGGGCCCGGCGGGAGCTCGCTGCCATGGCAACGCCCGGCCCGGGGCTGCAGCCGCGCCGCTGCTACTGCTACTGCGGCCCTGTTCCCCGTGCCCGACACGGCTTTCACTGTCTGCCAGGCACACGACTCCTGTCCCAGAGCATACACTGTTAGGGGCTTGCGGAGAATGAGTGTAGATGTCGCTTCTGCTGCTGCTGTTGTTGGGTTTCTGGAGGGTGTCAGTAACGAAACACTGGTCGTCTTAATTTATTGTCTAGATATTGCTATGTTCTGTCTTATTCTCTGTTAACTGTCTGGGTGTCGCAGTGAAAAGTAGACATAAATGCCTTGCGATACGGGACTGGATGTGCCGTTTCGCAAGTGACCAGTGTACATCCGTGAGATATTTACGTATCACTCAGGTTTTTGATAAGTCTTCGCCCTGTTCTTCGAATCACTATCTATTTGTGTTGTTGGCTATCGATGTTAGACCACACTGGCCTAGCGCACTGGGGGACGACTGTTCAAACCCGCGCCGGCTATCCAGCCGGCCGACGCTCCAGGCAAATGTCATGATGGTTCCTTTGAAAGGGCGCACTAGATTTCCTTCTCCACCTTGCTGCCTATGAGTATATTGATGTCCTCTTCCCTTTCGCGCAGTTTTGGATGCTACGAGGTGGTTACACCGAACATAATTTAGCAATAACCAAGCAGCTGCAATCGGCCTACGAATGTAACTGTTAGCAAATGCCAGTTACAATCCATCCGAGCTCCCCATGACATTTTCTTCATTAAACGAGTAATTCATTCATTTCGTGGTCTCTCCCAACTAATTTGGAGTCGCTGATCGTGTGAAACTCAGTTGGCTCTGGTTAGTTCATGAGATACGAAGGAAATAGATAGCAGAGCTAACGAAAAGGTCGTGTTTCTTGACTTGGAGAAAGCCTTTGACAATTTTCCAGACCGTTGCCTAGTAAACAGAATATATACACACGATATACCCGAATAGATTACAGGAGGAATCTTAAGGAAATATAACTCGTCCACAAAGGAAGTAGCTTATAAGCCGCTTGTTATTCTTGAGTATTGTTTCATCTACGTGGGATGCTTACAAGGTAGAACTGATAGAAGAGATAGAGAAATTCCAACGAAGAGCGGCGCTTTTCGTCACGTGATCGTTTAGCCGGCGCGAGTGTGTTATGGAGATGCTCGACAAACTACATTGGCAGACGTTACAAGAGAGACGTTGTGTAGCATGGAGAGATTTACTATTGAAATTTCGAGAGAGCACTTTCCAGGAAGAGGCGGACAACATACTACTTCCCCCCTCATATACATCTCGCGTCACGACCTCGAGGAGAAAATTCAAGAAATTAGTGCCAATACAGATGCTTTCCGACAACCATTTTTCCGATGCGCTATTCGCACGTGGAACAGCGTTGGAGGGTTCAGTTAGAGGTAGAAAAGTACTCTTCGCCACACACGATTAACTGATTTGCGGAATATGTAGGCTAGGATTGAAGGTTGCCCAATAAACGGACTGTAGCTCTCGGTCATCTTCAAGGCTGTTTTGTGGCGCCACTGCTGTTCACCGAGTATACAGTGGTATAAGAAACATAAGGATGAAAGTAACTTTTGCATCACGTGTTACTGCTAAGTAATATAGCTTAATGAATGTTGGTCCGAACACAGAAAAAGCTGCTACAATGTAGTAAAAAGGGTAACTGAAAGAAATACGCAATGAAGCAACTGAAATGACACTTTTATCGAAGAACAATTACACTAAAGTCAGTAAGATTTGTGATTGTTCCCAGGACATCACAAGCGCAAGACGTGCTTAATAGGATGTGCGATCATCGCGGACAGCAGTGCAGCTCTGCAACGTGCCCCCATACCGGCCACAAGGTTGGTAAGGAGTTCTTCTGGGAGAACGTTCAATTACTCCACCAGCGCGGTTCACACCTGCTAGACGGCTATGGTTCATTTAGACGTGCTAAAATAGGATGGGGAAATGGGCAGGCCAGTCCGTTCACCAAATATCCTTGTTCGAGAGCTGGTCCACCTCCGGCGTTCCATGCATTCGCTTTTCCCCATCCATAAAACTGGAGCCATGGCGAATTCAATCCTGGAAAGGCGCACATGTTGAAGGGCTAGTGTCGTACTAACGATGACTTGTGGGTGCGCCGTGTTCAAAGACACGGAGGTCAATAGGAACATGCAACAGATACCTCCCCACGCCATAACATTTGGACCACCAAAACAATCATGCTCGACAATGCCCTGGTAGCATTACGCGTCCCCCCCCCCCTCCCCCCTCTCATCATATAAGAGCCATAGTCACTACTTAGAATGAACAGGCTCTCATCCGATAAGAGCAAATGACCCCACTTCTTGTTGGTCTAGTCTCTATGCCCTGGGCACCGACGCAAAGGGAGCCGCCGATGTGAGGGTGTCAACGGGAATACAACGTACTGCTCGTCGGACAAACAGACCACCCTAGAAACAGACCACCCCCATGCAGTCGCCGTGCCACTGTGGAGCGTGTTGTGATTGCGTGCCAAACAATCCTGTTAAATGTGGTTGATATTGCACTCGCTGTTTGCTATGAGTGCCACTTGGCTGTTAGGTAATGTAGCGGTCATTTGCTGCTGTAGTTGCCCATGGTCGAAAGCCACCTCGCCTTTGGGCAGCAATGCCTGTGTGTTTCGGAACGCTCCCCACGCACGTAAAACGATGTTGTGAGCAGTTCGAAACTCCTGTGGTACACACATCGCCCATCTTCCAGTGTCCCGATGACTCTGCTCCGTGTGAAGTCATGCAAATGTACCTGCTTACTGATTGACACACGCAATTTCTTTTCCCGTTCCTTCGTGCTGCGAGACCAACGTCCTTCGGTGCTATAGCCACGCTGACCTCTTACCGTATGACGGCCAACTTCCTGTGAAACTCTGGCAACATGGTCGGGCAGTTTCATTCATTTCCACCAAGTAATTATTATGTTGTGTCGCTTTATCTGTTTTGTTCTTAAGTTTTGAGGGACGATATCGATATAAATGACCTCCGTATGTAGACTGCAGCTGTGTGAGGCTATTCGTAGACGACGCAGTTGTTTTCGGAGAAGATATAGGGTTTGAAAATGTTTAGATTCTTACTAAATGCGGAGAGAGTTGTAGACGGTCACTACCGGTGGAGGGATTGCTAGCTAACCCAAAAAATAATTATGATGTAATGCGTGTAAATTGAGAAAAAATTTGATACCGTTCGATTACGCGTTCACTGACCTGTCATCACCTTGAAGAATCTAGGAGTATCTGTCCGAATCCATTTAATTGAGAGCGACTACTTAAATCGAGAAGTGGGGATGGCAGAGTTATTGTCTCCCGACTCATTTTTTTGACTGCTCGTATGCATGGGACCCTTGTAATGTTAGTTTCAAAGAAGTCACTCGATTGTAAGACGTCGTTAAGTCGTCGTGACTGCGATGGTCAACAAAATGCATTGGGAGAAATTGTCATTTTGCATCATATAGAGCCTTCCAAAATTCTGAGAGCCCATGTTGTGAAATGGATAGAGAAACATAGTACTTTCTCCAGCATATGCCACACATTATGAAGAAAGCACAAAAATTGGATCAGTTTTCGCTGTTATAGATGGGTAGTAACGTGGTTTTTTTTTTTTTTTTTTTTTACCCGCAACAGTTTCCCTCTAGTACCGTGGAAGTTAATTGATGTTTCGACAGGTGGCCTATCATTATGTCCCTTCATCTCGTCGGTGTTTTATATATATTCCTTTCCTTGCCGATTCTGTGAAGAACAACTTTGCTTCATACGTACATTCTCAGAAATGTCTTCCTTAAATTAGAGCCTAAGTTTGATACTAGTAGACTTCTGTTGCCCAGGAATGCCCTTTTTTCCAGTGATAATCTACTTTTCATGTCCTCGTTGCTCCATCCACCTGGCTTGGTTTGCTGCCTCGGTAGCAGAATTCCTTAACTTCGTGATTCCCAATCCTGAAGTTAAGTTTCTCCCTGTTTTCATTTCTGCTACTTCTCATTACTTTCATGTTTCTTCGATTTAGTCTCAATTCGTATTATGTACTCAATAGACTGTTTATTCCATTCAGCAGATCCTTTTAATTCTTCACTTTCACCGAGGATAGCAACCATTGGTATCATTTCACCTTGGATTTTAATCCCACACATGAGTCTTCTATTTACTTCCATCATTGCTTCTTCGATGTACAGATTGAGCAGTAGGAGCGAAAGACTACGCCCTATTTTACACCCAAGCACTTCGTTCTTGGTCTCCCACGCTTATTGTTCTCTCTTGGTTCTTGTACGTATTGTATATTACCCGTCGCGTTTCTCTATAGCTTATTTTTCTCAAAATTCCGAACATTGTGCACCATTTGACATTGTACACTTTTTCCAGGTCGACAGATCCTATGAACGTGTCTAGATTTTTCTTCAGTCTTGCTTCGGTTATCAAACGAAACGTGAGAACTGCCTCTTGGTTGCTTTTACCTTTCCCAAGGCCAAACTGATCGTCATCTAACAGGGCCTCAATTTTCTTTTCCATTCTTCTTTGTATTATCATGTGAGCAACTTGGATGCATGAGCTGTTAAGCTGATTGTGCGATACCCACTTTTCGGGTGTTGCTCTCCTCGGAATTGTGTGGATGAAACTTTTCCGAAATCCTGTTGGTACAAAGCCAGGCTCATACATTCAACGCACGAAAGTAAATAATGGTTTTGTTGCTATTTCTCCTACTCTTTTAGAAAGCACTGCCTGTAGACTGCCTAGTCCCCTAGGCATATGCAAGAGGGCTACGCGATGATTCGCTTAGAATTTTGTAGTCACGTATTAGTAACCATAATTCAGGAATCCCTCATTATATGTGTGTTGCATGCGGTAGGAGCTTAACATGATTATAGTACTGTATTTCGTTAGACCTCATCTTCCTTACTAAGTGAGCTGGCGCAGTGGTTAGCACAATGAACTCCCATTTGGGAGGACGACGGATCAAATCCACGCTCAGCCATCCACATTTGGGTTATCCATGATTTCTTTAAATCGAAAGGGAAAGGCCGATTTCCTTTTCCACCCTTGAAAGAGTGCGAGCTTGTACTCTTGTTTCTAATGACCTCGAGCTCGACGGGACGTTAAACCCAGATCATTTCTTCCTTCAGTTTCTAATGACACCATACTGATTTGTTAAACAGAAAACTGGAAGTTTTTCGCCTATTTAAATTTCATCGCGGTAGAGCGTGATAAAGCGATAGTCTGAAGTAGGATGATAGCTCAGTACGTTTGATAGGTCAGTATAGTGGTAGGATTATAGATCATCTCCGAACCCGTGTGTAAGTGAAGGAACTTAATTTCGCGTGGAATGTTGGAAGTAAAACTTCCAGTTCTCGAGTGCTTCATGTTTAAACTGAGTGCCCGAAACATTAGGTATGCAACATCTTAGCCCATCTAAATCACATTACACAGTTTATTACGTGTTATGTTAAACAGTACTCCCAAGTACGAAATCTCCAGGCGTTGTGCGGTGATTTCTTGGCAACCAATATTTTGTGGTGTACTGCAGTTTACTATGTTACGCTGGGAGATTGCCAACCAGGTATGTGGTGTGTTAAAATTCAAAATTTGTCCACTGTTGCCCTCAACAATATGACTCCCTCACGTGGGTAAATCCGAAACCTTATGTTGTCAGATTTTCGAACATGACAGTTATCTCATCTTAATGGCATGGGGCACCACAAAGTTGTTGTTTATGACATCTACACTGATTTGCGTAAACAGAGATGATGACAGACCCAAGTCGTTAACTGTTTGCAAATGAAAAGCACAAATGTGTTTCGTATTTAATTCGATCTGATCGAAGGTATGCAATACTACGATCTTCTGCTTGTGTCGGATTTTAGAACTCGCTGAAGATGGTTAAAGCCGCTGATTGTTAAAATCTTTTGATTAAACAAGTAATTCATATTTCGGTATTCATAAATTATTTAAAATATTAAAAAAATGTGATGAGTTACACAAACTTAGAAATTAGTCACGTTACAATTTTTTTTTTATTATTTCAGTGTAGCAAAACTGTTGACATTCAGAATTGCGTCCAGACTTCTCGGAGTGGATAGGTAGTGCCCTGGTTTAGTTTTCAATGGAATTTTGTATCTGCTAGACAAACAGGGAATTGCCGGGCGACGTGGCATTCCGAACCCACTCTCCAGTGCTGCAAATGCTGTATCAAAGCGAATTTTTGTTCCAAGAGTGAAACATGGCGGGGGTTAAGTGATGATCTGGGCAGCCCTATCGTGTTATTCCATGGTCCCCATGGCTACTCTGCAAGGTCTACATCTACATAGATACTCTGCAAGCCACCGTACGATGCGTGGCGGAGGGTACCCTGTACCCCTCTACTAGTAATTTAATTTCCTGTTCCACTCGCAGGTAGAGCGAGGGGAAAACGACTATCTATATGTCTCCGTATGGGCCCTTATTTCTCGTTTCTTATCTTCATGATCCGTACGTGCAATGTATGTTGGCGGCAGTAGAATCGTTTGTCTGTTAGCTTCAAATGCCGGTTCTCTAAATTTTGTCAATAGTGTTTCTCGAACAGAACGTCGCCTTCCCTCTAGGGATTCCCATTTGAGTGCCCAAAGTATCGACGTCTTGTTCGAACGTACCGTTAACAAATCTAGCAGCCTGCTTTCCGATGTCTTCCTTCGGTCAGACCTGGAATCCCAAAAGCTCGAGCCGTGCTCAAGACTAGGTCGCTCGAGCGTCCTGTATGCGGTCATCTTTGCAGGTGAATCACACGTTCCTAAAACATTCGCAATATACCGAAGTTGACCATTCATCTTCGATACCACAATTCTAACATGCTAGTTCCGTTTCATATCGCTTTGCAACTTTAGGCCCAAATATTTAAACGACTTGACTGCAGGACACTACTAGTGCTGTATCCGAAAGTTGGAGGCTTGTTTTTCCTACTTTTGCGCATTAACTTCAGTTTTTCCGCATTTAGAAGTAGCAGCTATTCATCACGCCAACTAGACATTTTGTCTAATTCGTCTTGTATCTTTCTCCAGTAACTTAATTTCGGCAACATACCGTACCGTACAGCACAGCATCAACAAACAAACATGGTGTACATAAATTCTGGGAAAACTGAATTATTTATTGCACAAGAACCAAACATTGTACTGATATCACACATATGTTATTTTGAAGAGAAAGCCTGAAAGTTTTTTATGTATACCGCCACAGCGTTGTTTGGTAATTTGCCGGTAGTTAGCGCTAGTCGAAAACATGGCGAGTTCAGGTGCGGGGACAGCTGTGTCATGAAATGGCCTCCCCGATCACCAGATCTCACTTCATGTGACTTTTTTCTGTGGGGTCGCATTAAAAATCTGGTGTATGTACTGCTTGCACCATGTGATGTAGCAGAGCTCCAGGAGAGAATATGGGAAGCGACTACCACACGCTGGGACGGGTATGGCAAGAATTCGATTACCGTATTGACGTCTGCCGGGTCACTCATGGTTCGCATATAGAATGTTTGTAAAAAATAATAATAATGAAAAAAAAACTTTCAGAGTTTCCCTTCAAAATGCAATATGTATGACATCGTACAATGTTTAGTCCTCGTACAATAAATAATGGAAAATGTTCCCGGACTTTATGTATACCATGTATAGAGAACAACAGCTGACAATCTCACGTCTCTCGGGCATTCCTGAGTACCCTTGTTTGCGATAAACACTAGCCGTCGAGGACATCATATTGGGTTCTATTACTTATGAAGTCTTCGAGCCACTCACATATCTGTGAACTTATTCCATATATTCTTACCTTCGATAACGACCTGCAATGTGACAGACACCCTGTCAGATGTTTTCCGGAAATGTAGGAATATGGAATGTGCCTGTTACCATTCATCATAGATCGGCGTATATCGTGTGAGAAAAGGGCGAGCTGAGTTCCGCACGAGCGATGCGTTGTAAAACCATGCTTTTCAGTCTCAAGAAAGTGTATTGTATTCGAACTGAGAATCTCTTGAAAGAGTATGTATTGTGTTGGCAGAAGAGCCAACACCGTGTTGCTAGAGGAGGCCGAAATGCACGCTTTTAAGCTCACGCAGGCTGGCGTGAGGTCTGGAAAATGACAATGTAATTAATATAGCCAATAAGGTACGTTGCTGCTGGAATACTTAACTTTAATCCATAATTGGTGCACATTGGTCTGATAGTACATGCTTCACAAGATACATCGCAAAGGATAAATGGCGCCTTGCTAGGTTGTAGCAAATGACGTAGCTGAAGGCTATGCTAACTATCGTCTCGGCAAATGAGAGCGTATTTGTCAGTGTAGCATCGCTAGCAAAGTCGTCTGTAGAACTGGGGAGTGCTAGGACGTCTCACTAGACCTGCCGTGTGGCGGCGCTCGGTCTGCAATCACTGACAGTGGCGACACGCGGGTCCGACGTATACTAATGGACCGCGGCCGATTTAAAGGCTACCACCTAGCAAGTGTGGTGCCTGGCGGTGACACCACAGTATGCAAAAAAACTGAAGTTAGGGATATCGGTCTGTTACTTTACGGGTCCGTTTTTTTACCCTTCCTTATATACTGGAGTCACCTGCACTTTTTTCACGTCGCTCGAGACGTTGTGTTGGGCGGAAGATTTACGATAAATGCAAACTAGGTAAGGACCAGTGCCGTAGAGTATTCTTTGTAAAACCGAAATGGAATTTAGCATCCGGACCTGGTGATTTATTTGCTTTCAAATCTTTCGGTTGTTTCTCTACGCTTGGGATGCTTGTTACTATGTAGTCCATACGAGAGTCTGTACGTTGGTCAATGACGGTATGTTTGTTGGATTCTCGTATGTTAACGGTGTCGTCAACTGCCAACGAAGCCGATTAGCAATTTTACTTAGGACCAGAATTTTCTCGGGTTCTATGTTACATGTTTTGGTAGGGTGTGACGGTGGTAGGCTTTTGGTGCTTCACGCATAGATCTTTTCACAGACGCACTAATCTCTACTAACCTTTGCTTGTCGTGAGTGGTTCGTTCTTTTTTGAACTGAGAGTGCAACAGCCTCTGCTTCCTCATAATCTTCCGAATTTCGCTGTTAAACCATGGTGGTCTTTTCCAACCTGTATCCACGTACTAGTCACATAACTCGCAAAACCACGGTTTACAATCTGCTTAAACTTTGTCCATAATTCCTCTACGTCCATCATACTTGAGGTAAGTGATGTCAATTCACTGCCTAAATGAGATGCTAACAACTGCTTATCTGCTGTATTTAGCAGAAACGCTCTGCTATCCTTCTTGATAGAGTTATTAACATTCGCAACCCTTGTTGCTATAATGACATAATGATCGCTAATCTTCGTTAGTATACTGACATTGTCGATAAGATCCGGCGTATTTGTAGCTACAGGGTCTAAGATATTTTCATTGCGTGTGGGCTGCCAAGCTAGCTGCTTGAAACAGTTTCCAGAAAACGTGTTCAAAAGTATTTCGCACTAGTGTCTGTCTATACATCCCGCAATGAATCCATCGACAACCCAGTCTATACTCGGTAGGTTAAAGTCGCTTCCAACTAGTATTGCACGATATGAGTATTGAAGCGCTATTGACCATATACTTTCTTACAGTGTCTCTAGAACTGTCATAGCAAAATTGGATGGTCGGTAAAAAAGATCCAGCAATTAGCGTGGTTTGACCTACACCTGTTATACGCGTCCAGATGATTTCAATGCCACACTCAACTTCGACCTCAATAGAGACGATATTTTTGTCAACTGCAATGAAGGCTCCCACCCCTGTGGCCTCTAGTCTTGTCTTTCCGATATACGTTCCACGACTCGCTAAATATCTCGGAGCTTTCAGCCAGCTCTCGGTGCCAAGAATAATTTGAGCGCGAGAGCTCTCCTGGAACGCAGTAAATTCGCTTACTTCGTTACGAATACTTGTTCAGTTACTGATAAATCTTTACTCTGAACGGCTTCTGACTCCCGTTGCTACGTATCGACTGGCGAGTTTTCATTAAAGCACCTCGAAACTATTGTGTAGTGCACCCCTGACCTATCAAGGGGAATCCTACAAACCCCACACGACAACGCAGGTCTAGAAATCTGTAGCCAAGACCATCACAGTGTTGACGAAGCCTTTGGTTGAGGTCCCGCACTCGGCTCCAAACCAAAGTATCACAATCCACTCTGGAACGAGGCTGCAAGTTGCGATCTCTGCTTGCACCTCACGCGCGAGGCCAGCAGTCTTCACCACCTCCGCCAGCCGGCTGCATGAACTGAGGATGGCCTCGGAACTCATGCGACAAGCGTCGTTGGTGCCTACCTGAGCCACAACATGCAGATGACTGCAACATGCAGGCAAAGCTTCCTCCACATCTCGGATGAGACCCCCGGCAGACATACCGAATGCACATTGTCTTTCTTTCCAGCCGTGAACGCCATCTGCCTAAGGGACTGCATAACGGTCCTAACGCTGGAGCTCTCGGTAACCAATAAACCTCTCCCCTCCATGTGCCTGCTCTGACCCTGCTGAAGGGGCGATCACCTGTACACTCATAGGGTGAAGAGCGAGGCCAGGCGGCCAGTCTCCACATTCGCCCTCTGCCTTGAGCGACGCGAACTCATTACCACCCACCACTCATCCTGCTGTGAGGGGGGATCCACCGCGTCGGGTAAGCCAAAAGGTGCCTCTTAATCAGAGCCCCTGGACAAAACAAGCGACACCTGAAATGCCCCATGTGACGCACCAGAGTGTCTGCCACCGCTACACTCCGAGGGAGCAACCTGAACGTGACTGACCGTAGCCAAAAGCGCATTCAGCTGTTCGCGAACTGCGACCAACTCTTCCTGCATCCACATACAGGATACAAACATCCTAACCATCTTAGCAAGACTACTGAAGAATGAACTATAAAAGCAGGCAGAATTCTAGATATGTGGTTTGCTGCGCTCCTGATGTTGCACCAGTTTACGCTGACTCTTAAGCAGAAAACACGCACGAAATTTAACAAACGTATTACGAGGAAAACACAGAAAAAGATTAACTTGCCGCTTGTAGATATATAGGGTGTTTGAAAAAAAAAACTCCCTAGATTTAAGTATAAATTTAATGGGGAAATTAATGAAGAATTACATCAATGACTACATATCATCAAGGAGAATTCCTTCAAGTTTTATTTATAATGTTAGTAGACTTCAACGTTGGATTCATTTGCTGCCGTGCACACGTCCATATTTCACTTCTCGCCACGTATTCACCAACATTTCAGGTGGAACTGTCCTAACCGCGGCGACCATTCTTTCCCGTAAATGACTGATGTCTCTGATCCTTTCACTGTAGACAACCGTTTTTATTTGGTCCCAAAGTAAAAAGTCCAGTGGGGTTAAGTCTGGGGTTCGTGGTGGCTAAGGTAGTGGGGCAGCCCTGTCTATCCAATTTGTAGTGCAAATAAAGTTTTTTACGCAGATCATCATAAACAGTACCTCGAGGCACGCCTAATTGTAGACTACGTCTGGCCAGTGACTTCTTCGGACTCCGAACGCACGAAACACGCATCTGTTCAACACATCTTCAGAAGTTCTCGGTCTACCTGATGATTTTGCTTTAAAAACTGTACCGGTTTGCTTGAAAGACCTAAGCCAATGACGGATAGTTTTTGCTGTAGGTGGTTCACCGCCATACTGAAGTCAAAAATTAGGTTGCACTGTTATTACTGACTCAGTTTTAATAAGCCAAATAACATGCTGCGCTTTCTGTTGCGGAGTACACATTGTTGCCGAGTTGCTCTGAACTGCACGCGCGGCTGGACTGAACTGAGGGAACAGAGGGAAAAAACAGCACCTGTGCCGTCTCGAGATCAAGCAGACCGGTCAACTGCAGGTGAGCCAAACTTGAGAGTTGATGAATCAAACACCACAAACTAGAATAGCGTATGTCACTTTATACAGATTCTATGATACAGTAAATAGGGAGTTCTTTTTCAAACACACTATATCAGTCGAGAGCTGCGGCCTCATTGACTGGCTTACTAAACGAACGGGTGGTTGTCTTCAAAACAAACCAAGGATTGTGTAACCAATTCGGCTGATCAGTTACATCCTATGGTCCGATGTTTGTTGGTGACGCTGTGGTCCAACCCAAGGCTTCTGTTCACGCAGCTCGCATCGTCCACGATTGGTTTTGTGAGCACTAGGGTGAACTGTCGCATCTTCTCTGTCCCTAGTTACCAAGTTTCAATATTAGTCAGTCTTCGTGGTCTACTTTGGAAAGAAAAGTGCTTGATCGCTTTACAGCATAGTTTCTTGATCCTGCTATTATTTTGTAGACATATTAGTATAAAATTCCATTGAAACTATACAGGAGCATTAGTTATCCATTCCGACACGACTGGACGCATTTTTGAATGTGTTTGACTACGCGAGTAGACTGCACCTTGAGAACGGTTGCTTGAATTGTAGCTACATATTGGGTGTCCTGTCTTACGTGGGGAGCGTGTCCGACACGATTGGTTGCATTTTGTAGAAGTATGATGCGAAATACGTTTTCCTACCTCCATCTAAGATTAGGGTCTTTTTAGGTTCTCTTAAGGATGGTCTTGTTTTGCGCAATACATGTGTTTATTGTATTCGTTGCAGTTGTGGCATGTCATACATTGGTCAGACTATCAACGCCGTTTAGGATCGGAGTTCTGAGCATGAGCATCTCATACACACTTACAACAGCCGAGCAAAGGGCTATTGCAGAACGTTTTGTTGACACAGGTAACTCTTACGGAATATAACAACACGGCGATTCTGACATGCACTTCTAGCCATTGGGATAGTGGTATTAAGGAAGCAGTTAAAATTAAATTAAGAAGTAATCTTGCACGGCCACATTGGTTTGTGTGATGGCGTTAGTGTTTACGTGCGTGATTTGTCTTACGTTTCCTGAATTTCTCTGCAAACCGAGGTTTTAAATGCCATTGCACAGCGGGTGTCGCAGACGTCACCCCTCTGCATTTCCAAGTTATCTGAGTATTTTACACGCCGGGAGAAAGTCATGTCTCATGATAAATATCATGTGTCGTCTTTCCAGCAAAGTTAATGCCAAGTGTCTCGGAGTAATTACAGAAACCCAGCTCATACTGACACGAAACGAGTTATTTTCCTTGGATCCAAACTACGAATTCCGTGTTACGCTGATTGCACAGATCCTGGAACGCACAGCGCGCAAGGGCGTCTAGAAGTTTTTTGGCGGCCGGGGCAGGAATGACCTACCACCTTTTTTATATACCTTGGCTGTGTCTCTCCAAAACATTAGATGAATGGGGGCTCTCCGCAGATCGCCACCATACTCACCGACGATGCTCACACGGAATAGTGCGGAACCACGAATCATCGCTGAACGCAATGTGACTGTCCTTCATTGCCAGTCCATGCTTCCCGGTCACGGTACCACTCCAAACGTAGCCATTTGTGTTGCGTTAACGGCGGCCTGTTCTCGGATGACAGACGCAGATGTGAAGAGGTTATGAAATGCCATCCCTTCTTGTGGTGGTCAGGCGTGGTGGAGCGGAATTTTTGACGAGTACGCTTGCCCTCACGTTCCCATGCAGTGCTACATTGGACTATTGTTACATTCGACAGCCCCACGGATCTGGATATTGAACGACATGACCAGTCGTCCAAATGGTGATTTTACAATAAAGCACCATTTCAGCTGCCAGGTGCTGATAAAGCTGACTCAAACAAGTACGTGGCATCTCCGTGTCCTTCGTAGTGTTTGCTCAACACCTGACGCTGCTTACGCCTCTTATACTCAAGGAGACCTAGTAACAATGCTGAACACAACACTGTTGCACACTATTTGTAGTTCTACCTGTCACAGCGAATTGCAATTCTAATCATTTGCAACCCTGCTAATGGTTATGCTGACTTCCGTCCTTGTGATCTGGGTACGTTTCTTGTTTTAGTTAGGCTGTGCATGTCATTATTTACACATTTCGCAAATTCCTCTGATGTAGTAGCAATATTCCATTTATATCTTTTTATGTATGTTAGTGGTGGTTTGCTCTTACCAAATGAGGCACTACTGCGTTTTCTCCAATCTCTCTATTCCTTTTGTAGCAATTTACACGAATACTGTCTGTCGTTCACGAAGAAATACAGGCGACTCTCGTAGTTAGTGTTGGAACAACCACGGCAACAGGAAAGTTATCAGTAGATCATTCTGTTACTACTTTCAAGGGGCTTATGTATAAGTGCATACGATAGCGCTATCCGGTGAGGACTTTCAACAGCAGCGCAGCTTACGAGGCCGTTTTTAATACATAAATAAAGAAGCTTTTTTCTAATTTCTTCTCTGGACTTTGTGTTGTTAAATGTGTAATTTGATGCTTGAAGGCTGTAAAGTTTTTATGCTGAGTGTGATTTTGCGTTAGTCTTCGTATGCATGAATATGGAAGCAAAGAAGAGGGAGCAAGAGATAACGGCCTCTAACAAAAGTATAGCGAAATTGTTCGATATTGAAGGCAGTGACATTCGACCCGGTCATGAGCCACTGTCACACTCACGTACTTCAAATTCCCGTGAAGTATTCTTTGACTCATAATTGGAGTTGTAGCGCAGGCGACTGATTCTGAATAGGACGAGGAATTGCTGAAGAAGCTAGCGTTGGTATGAAAACGGGCAGAAGCACGGCGGACACCTGTATCGCCTCGTGCCGGCGCCTCACGTTCTCCGCAGGTGCAAGGTTACGCAGGTTTCCTCCAAAATGGGAGCTAAACGATTGGTGGCGTTGCGTTTCATTCTGGCACAGAAGAAACAATTAAATGGCTGTGGTTTGGTCGCGATATCGCTCAGAAGTGTCAGAGATACATTACGATGACTACCCGACTCCGTTAAGAGTAAGATTATAAGGGGCTTATCCACTGTCATCGCACTGCTGTGCAAAAAAAATTCTTGTGGCATGATCGTCACTTTCCGTATGGGACAACTAATCTGCCGGAGACCCTAAGCAGTAGTGACTACCTGAGAAGGGGAAAATAAGCACAAGATGTGAATTAAAGTTTGTGTTGGGGGGGGGGGGGGGGGCGGACTAGTGTAGTCCGTGCAGCTGTGTTAGCTATAGTGCTGTGGTGGTGTAATGGCTAGCATACCTGCCTAGTAAGCGAGGAGATCTGCGTTCAAGTCCTGACCATGGCAGAAATTTTAATTCATTCCTTCAGCTTCCATCATTATCATGACCTCCCGCAGTTGTTCGGATTCCATCCGAAGCTGTGGGTCGGCTTGGAACTGACTGTTCTTGGTAAAAGAATAATGCATTTTGATGTCCAGCGAGACACTTGTTGTTAAAGTGCTTTGGGATTTGAGATAGGTTTTAAGATGATCATGACTTTTCTGTGGTTGCGTCCTTTATTCAACACATTATGGTTAAAAATTATGTTTGACGATGAATGTTGTGGCCATTAGTTTCATCTCGCTTCTTTATTCCTTGCTTAGGATCTTGGGCGTTATTGTACAGAGATTCGCGTGGCTAGTGTCTCCAGTAGTGCAAATCTTGGCCCCCCAACGAGACATCATCTGACGGAATATGGTTGTGATCGCAAGAGAAAGGGGCTATTACAGAATATTAATGGCTTCTACCTCGCTGGCGTATTTTCAGGCTCATTGTAGACAGTACACTTGGAACAAATCGGGTATTGCCAGTAAATGATTGGGTGTTTACGTGGAAGCTAAATTCGGGACTCTGTATCTAGATAAGAGTTCTGGTTCAGTGGAATTAAATGATATCTAGATAAGAGTTCTGGTTCAGTGGAATTAAATGAATGATACTTGACTTGCACTAGTCTTGGATAAAGATGACAGAATATAGTAAACAAAACTTTTCACACATACTTTAAGCGAGAATAGAGAAGGCATTTCATTATACATCCTACCATCACCATGTACGAGAACCTTATCAGCGTCTTCCGTATATTATTCCAACCGTACGGTCCTGGACGGCGGCAGTCACCAAGTTGGGAATCTTTTCTAATGTGTGCTCAATGCATGACGTTGTTCGCTGTAAATCGAGTTTGTTTATTCTAACATGGCTCAGGGGGAATTGTAGACCTGTGGAGCTATTCTGTATTCTAGATGCTTCTTAGAAGTTGTTGAGGTGTACCTGTCTAGAATTCTGAGGAGCCTGTATGACCCATTTTGTATTTAATCCACCAAAGCTGAACCATTGCTTTGAGTTTTCGCTCTATGTCGACAGTAGGTTTGACGTGTGAGTAAATGTAGGGTTATCTGAAAACTAAGCACAATTCTCTGATTGGACTCAGTGACTGTTATTTAGCTATACTATTTCGTTTGTGTAGGTGAAGTGACATGATCTGCCGACAAAACGATTCATGGTCTACTGATAAAACGATTAATTACTAGGATAGTTGTGAGACAAGGAAGGTAGGTTCATAATGATTTGTGGGATCGATAACCAGGCATGTGTAGTTCTCATGCCGACTTGCATTTTCGTTTAGTCCTTCGATACCACAGGAGGCAAAGATGATACCATTACTGTGTTCATTGTCTCCATTTCAACCACGTATTGGGTCAAATTTTTCTCGTCTTTTAAATGTATAAGCCTACTGTAATTTCCATCATTTCTTTCCTCTTATGTCTTGATGTAATGTGTTTTACCAAGTTGCTCTTGTGTCCTGTTCTTTACCGACATTGCCCGCCGTTAAGACTGGCAATTATAGTTGCTGGTATTTCACTATCAAAACTACCGCCGATGTTTTTCTTTATAGTTATGTGAGCAGAAAAGACTGTGTGCCAGCCCCACTGTAGTACAGTACTAAGAAAAAAATCTCTTTACATAAAAACGAAAACCGCATGAGCATCACATTTGTGGTGTTGTAGATCTGAAAGATGCGGAAGCGGATTTCCGTGTCCAGACAGGACGATTCCTGTGGTACTAGTTTTCCACCTCAAACGCAACACAGCTGGTTATGCAACGGTTAGTAGACATTTAAAATCCTGTGACCGTAGCAACTTTCAAAACCCAGTACCGAATACGGTGTTACTTATATCAATGCTTCAATTTTGCAAAATGCAAAATTTATTATTAAACTATTGATGATGTCAGCATAATCATTCTATCAGTATCACACAATTCCTCGAACATCGTGTTTGAGATATTCTACCTCTTTACACGAAACTTCCAACATTAACTGACATCTAAAGCTAGAAGAAACCGCTTCGATTCAAACCAACCTTTCTTCGTGTGCTTCATAGATCCTCAGTGACGAACTAGAAAATAACGAGATTACAGTCAAACCCACACGTAACAGGTTAATGCGTTCCATCTCCGTAGTAAAACACATACGAAGTTACACTTACTAATTGAGGGAGTCGAAGTTTCCCGTAACTGTTACCCCAAACATATACATGTCATCCCAGATTGGAGACTGACATTTGAGCAATACTGCACGAATCTGTCTCAACAGCTTGGCTCTAAAGTAAACCAATCCTCAAATAACCAGCAACAACTTGAGAGCAAATGCAGATGCGCTACGGGCAACGCAATACTGCAATTTCACTTGCGCACTCGGCTGCCGAGTCTTGCACACCTGCATAGAATTACTGCACACACAAAACTAACTTAAAAGTCCCTTGTAAGAAGTCCGTTCCAAATATGAAGTTCCTTGTAAGAAGTACGTTCCAAATATGCACTATGGGATCAGAAGTATCCGGATACTCCCAAAAACATATGTTTTTTATATTAGGTGCATTGTGCTGCCACCTACTGCCAGGTACTCCATATCAGCGACGTCAGTAGTCATTAGACATCGTGAGAGAGCAGAATGGGCTCGCTCCGCGGAACTCACGGACTTCGAACGTGGACAGGTGACTGGGTGTCACTTCTGTCATACGTCTGTACGCGAGGTTTCCTCGCTCCTAAACATCCCTAGGTCCACTGTTTCCGATGTGATAGTGAATTGGAGACGTGAAGGGACACGTACAGCACAAAAGCGTGCAGGCCGACGTCGTCTGTTGACTGACAGAGACCGCCGACATGTGAAGAGAGTCGTAATGTGTAATAGGCAGACATCTATCCAGACCATCACATAAGATTTCCAGACTGCATCAGGATCCACTGCAAGTACTATGACAGTTGGCCAACAGGTGAGAAAACTGGGCTTTCATGGTCGAGCGGCTGCCCATAAGCCATATGTTACGCCGGTAAATGCCAAACGACGCCTTGCTTGTTGTAAGGAGCATAAACATTGGACGATTGAACAGTGGGAAAACGTTGTTTGGAGTGACGAATCACGGTACACAATGTGGCGATCCGATGACAGGGTGTGGGTGACAAGGTGTCGGTATGGCGAATGCCCGGTGAACGTTTATGCCAGCGTGTGTAGTGCCAACAGTAAAATTCGGATGCGGTGGTGTTATGGTGTGGTCGTGTTTTTCTGTTTTTCATGGAGGGGACTTGCCCTCCTTGTTCCGCGTGGCGTGGCACTATCACATCACAGGCCTACATTGATGTTTTAAGCACCTTCTTGCTTCTCATAGTTGAAGAGCAATTCGGGGATGGCGATTGCATCTATCAACACGATAGAGCACCTGTTTATAATGCACAGCCTATGGCGGAGTGGTTACACGACGATAACATCCCTGTAATGAACTGGCCTGCACAGAGTCCTCATCTGAATCCTGTAGAACACCTTTGGGATGTTTTGCAACTCCGGCTTCGTGCCAGGCCTCTCCTCAGTGCAGCTCTCCGTGAAGAATGGGCTTCCATTCCCTAAGCAACCTTCCAGCACCTGACTGAACGTATACCTGCGATAATGGCAGCTGTCATCAATGCTAGGTGTGGGCGCCAACACCATATTGAAATCCAGCATTATCGATGGAGGGCGCCACGAACTTGTAAGTCATCATCAGCCAGATGTCCGGATACTTTTGATCACATAGTGTATGTCAACGGCTATACAGTGTGCCCCAGAAGAAATGCTCAGTATTCAGGGATATGACAGGAACGAGTATGCGAAGCAAAAATATCTAGTAGACATAGGCTCTAAAGCGCTTACCTTAAGTGCTATGAGCACTTCTTCAACTTCGGTACTGTGAAATACCTCTTCTACTGAACAGGTTGTCATAGCTCTAAAGATAGGCGTTTTATAGCCCCATATTTAGTAAAGTTGATTTGGTTCGAATAATGACCATTCATCTTGGGACACCCTGTGTAATCTCGGAGAAGTAATTTCATTTAGAATGAGGCTAACCCGGGATAAGTACTTAGTTAATGATTTTGCTGCATCATAAAAGTCGTAGTTGTCGTTAATGCCAAGTGGAGAATTAGAGCGATCGCCTATCATAATTGTATGCACAATTTATTCTCAGCATTGGTGTCGATGATCTATTTTGGACCATATCGTTTTCTGGTTAGCCATCGCCAGAACTCCGTGGATACCACTTAACAATAGTGACGCTAAGCGCTGTAGGACGAGTATCACCGCGCCAGTTAGTAGATGCCGTTAGACACGTCGCAGTCGTAATCAGTATGCAAAGCGATCTGAGGAAAGCAAATTTGCTGGCGAAACAGCTCATCACTAGGTGTTTATGTGAACAAATCTGGTACTAGTCACTGTTACTAAATGTCCATAAAGGACACAAATGCGGGGGGAATGAATGTATGTGAGGAATTGATGACTGCTTTGGCGACATTGGTGTGTTACATGTATTTGAGCTGGTGGTAGCTGCTTTGTTTGCGACTCGTTGAAGACGTATGTCTTGTAGTGGACCAAGGTCTAGGGCGGAGGCGGTCCGGTTTCTGCTGCGTCCGCCGTTAAATGCTGACTGACGCGTCCGCGCACACATAATTGGGCCTGCCGCCAGATTGCGACGTGGTGGCGTAAATATAGAGCGCCGCCATTCATTGGGGCGCCCAGGGTAGAGACGGGAAAGACGATGCGCAGTATCCAGTAGCCATTGCCTTGTCTGCAGTTTCTGTAGTAACAGCTTCAAGTGCACGCTCACTGTAAGACGAACAAGCGTGCATCACAGCGCCGTTGTAGCCGATCTCTGCGTGGTCGGCAGGACTTCTACTGCCCGAAACGCCTCTTTTTGGTCACATCGTAGGTTGAAGACACAGTTAGAGGTCGGTTGAGAAATTAGATGGTCGCAAAGCGATTGTTGGTTAATTTTTAGATTGATGTTCTTTATCCTGATGTCCATTTAACATCAGCTCCTTCATTAGCAATATAACGTCGATAATATTATAAAATGATCCACCGTTCAGTAATACATATTGCCAACATGAATGTGACAATAATGGAACTCAATATCGGAAGTGTAGCAGGGTACCCACCCGTTGGCCCGCGGTGCACGCTAGCGGAAAAGACGAGGCGGGTTCTCTGCGTCCTCAACCGGCTAGGTGTTAGATGTTCTCCAAATGCGTTTCAATAAGTATTGGATTCTATGAAAGAGAGAAGTTTAGAGTCACATCAAAAATGTATAGTATTGAAATTTCGTGTTAGTTGCGCTTCAGAAAACTACATTTGGTTTAGGGGAGTCGGAAGTGTTAATAGTTCTATTGCAGTGTGCGATTCGTTCGTAAACTACACCTAGTAAGAAATGCTGTCAGTTGTATCAGACATGTAGAACTTCCCATAAACTCTTCAGCACGATGTCCCTGTTACATGTCTAATAATGAATGTATCTACTCTTAATCTAGTTACATTCAGTTTTTGATACGAGGCA
This sequence comes from Schistocerca cancellata, assembly GCF_023864275.1. Taxonomy (NCBI): domain Eukaryota; kingdom Metazoa; phylum Arthropoda; class Insecta; order Orthoptera; family Acrididae; genus Schistocerca; species Schistocerca cancellata. Next base: position 340,654,659 of record NC_064627.1, read on the forward strand.
GCACTGTCATTTATTTGACATCATGCTAGTGGACCCGAGTAATTGCGTGTACGGCAGCTTCATTGTCTAATATGGCAAATACGAAATACAGGAATGAAGCTGGAGGTAAAAGGGACAAACTTTTAAACATTCCTTCTACACTCCCTTTACGTTGTAAGGGGATGAATGTGAATAGCAAAATAAACTTTATGCAACACGCTTGAAATAATTCTCCGAGGCAGGATTTATTATTATAATTGGCAGTTATAGTAGACCACACACGGCGAATGGATGTGGAGTGAGCAGGGCTTTACTCGTAAAGCTAATTTATCAAAGGAAGAGCAATAGTTCTGCTCCTCTTCGCGAGCATCGACACATTAAAGTAATGCGGAAAGATTCTCATTCCACACCGCGATTCGGAAGTTCGAAGTAACTGGCGATTTGGAAATTACTCTTGTGAGCGGCCTACGGCTAATAGCTCAACAAATTGTTGGAGAAGTTACTGTTGCCATGGCTGAGGATACTGGACGGTGTGGTCTTCGAACAGCACACGAGCTGTGTCACAACATCTGAGTATTTCATGGTCCACCGTTCAAAAAGTACTTCGAACAATTGTGAAATGGTATCTGTGGTGCAGATCCAGGCTGTCGTGGATGCAGGTGGACGTCACATAAAGCAAAATTTGTCGCCTGAAACGTAAACATTGTACACAATTAACAAATGTTACCCTTACACGGGGAAATCAAAATGTGTTTCTTTCAGTGGGTTATTCGTTATTTCTCTATCGAAAGTTTAATAATCCGAAAGCAGCTACTGTTGGCAGCGTTAATTCAGAAATATCGAAATCGATTAGAAAAAATACTTTGGGCCCATGTAGTCCACCTACTTGTAAAAATTAACATCTCTATGCCCGGACTAACAGCTGCCATCGATATGTCTTTTGAAGGGGACGATGGCGAACCTGCCAAATCCTTGTTCCCTAGCTGACGTTAGATAGCGGAGGCAAAGAAGTATTCAGTAGCATACCACAATGGCGAACAGCTGCGTTCTGTAGGACCCACATACTTCCTAGGGGTAAGATAGATACTGCCTACAGGAAAATTAAAGAGACCTTTGGAGAAAAGAGAACCACTTTTATGAATATCAAGAGCTCAGATGGAAACCCAGTTCTAAGCAAAGAAGGGAAAGCAGAAAGATGGAAGGAGTATATAGAGGGTCTACACAAGGGCGATGTACTTAAGGACAATATTATAGAAATGGAAGAGAATGTAGATGAAGAGGAAATGGGAGATACGATACTGCGTGAGGAGTTTGACAGAGCACTGAAAGACCTGAGTCGAAACAAGGCCCTGGGAGTAGACAACATTCCATTAGAACTACTGACGGCCTTGGGAGAACCAGTCCTGACAAAACTCTACCATCTGGTGAGAAAGATGTATGAGACAGGCGAAGTACCCTCAGACTTCAAGAAGAATATTATAATTCCAATCCCAAAGAAAGCAGGTGTTGACAGATGTGAAAATTACCGAACTACCAGTTTAATAAGTCACAGCTGCAAAATACTAACACGAGTTCTTTACAGACGAATGGAAAAACTGGTAGAAGCCGACATCGGGGAAGATCAGTTTGGATTCCGTAGAAATATTGGAACACGTGAGGCAATACTGACCTTACGACTTACCTTAGAAAAAAGATTAAGGACAGGCAAACCTAAGTTTCTAGCGTTTGTAGACGTAGAGAAAGCATTTGACAATGTTGATTGGAGCGCTCTCTTTCAAATTCTAAAGGTGGCAGGGGTAAAATACAGGGAGCGAAAGGCTATTTACAATTTGTACAGATACCAGATGCCAATTATAAGAGTCGAGGGGCAAGAAAGGGAAGCAGTGGTTGGGAAAGGAGTGAGACAGGGTTGTAGCCTCTCCCCAATGTTATTCAATCTGTATATTGAGCAAGCAGTAAAGGAAACAAAAGAAAAGTTCGGAGTAGGTATTAAAATCCATGGAGAAGAAATAAAAACTTTGAGGTTCGCCGATGACATTGTAATTCTGTCAGAGACAGCAAAGGACTTGGAAGAGCAGTTGAACGGAATGGACAGTGTCTTGAAAGGAGGATATAAGATGAACATCAACAAAAGCAAAACGAGGATAATGGAATGTAGTCGAATTAAATCGGGTGATGCTGAGGGAATTAGATTAGGTAATGAGACACTTAAAGTAGTAAAGGAGTTTTGCTATTTGGGGAGCAAAATAACTGATGATGGTCGAAGTAGAGAAGATATAAAATGTAGACTGGCAATGGCAAGGAAAGCGTTTCTGAAGAAGAGAAATTTGTTAACATCGAGTATAGATTTAAGTATCAGGAAGTCGTTTCTGAAAGTATTTGTAAGGAGTGTAGCCATGTATGGAAGTGAAACATGGACGATAAATAGTTTGGACAGGAAGAGAATAGAAGCTTTCGAAATGTGGTGCTACAGAAGAATGCTGAAGATTAGGTGGGTAGATCACATAACTAATGAGGAGGTAATGAATAGAATTGGGGAGAAGAGGAGCCTGTGGCACAACTTGACGAGAAGAAGAGACCGGTTGGTAGGACATGTTCTGAGGCATCAAGGGATGACAAATTTAGCATTGGAGGGCAGCGTGTAGGGCAAAAATCGTAGAGGGAGACCAAGAGATGAATACGCTAAGCAAATTCAGAAGGATGTAGGTTGCAGTAGGTACTGGGAGATGAAGAAACTTGCACAGGATAGGGTAGCATGGAGAGCTGCATCAAACCAGTCTCAGGACTGAAGTCACAACAACAACAACAACAACAACAACATGCCCGGACTAACAGCTGCCATCGATATGTCTTTTGAAGGGGACGATGGCGAACCTGCCAAATCCTTGTTCCCTAGCTGACGTTAGATAGCGGAGGCAAAGAAGTATTCAGTAGCATACCACAATGGCGAACAGCTGCGTTCTGTAGGACCCACATACTTGCCTTTTGAAAATTTCGCGCAACTGCCGAGCGAATAGGTAAGTTTACTGGCTTTTGCCGGATTAAGGGCATTAACTTGCTTTCATTTGTGGCGCTATAATTACCGTAGCACGATTCTTAATCGACCTTGGAGACATTTGGCGGGATGAACGAGGTACCGGTTGTTAGTTTGGTGGCTTGGCAACAGACTTGATTACCAGCGTAAGGTGAACCTGCAGCTTCCCAGGCGTGTGAAACGTGAGCGGGCGCAGGCGCAGCGCGGCACTGTTCTGGAACCGAGGCAGCCAGGTATGGGCCGCTGCTGCTGCCACCGCCGCCTCCAGCGGCTCCCAAGCCGAGGAGTCCGCTCAAAATACTCTGCTGCCGACAAACAAAGCGAGCCCTACATGCTGCCAGAATAGATGCGACGCCAGCGTAGACGGACTTACTCGTACTCATGCGACGCAGGAGACGATTTGGACTGCCGGCAGCTTCTAAATGCACTACTCTCTTTGAAAATTACCACACAACTACGGAAATATCGTGCAGAAATGTCTCAGTGTAACCGATTTGTGGTCTATGACTATAGCAGGTGCTTGAGCAGAACAGCGGGCTTTGAACGAACCTGATGCGGGCATGTAAAAACAGATGTACAAAACATTGAATGTCTGTATCGTGATATGCCAGCTATAATCGCTGCATGAGGTCGCCGACGCCTGCACAGTCTAAGTCACGCCATATGCTCATAATTGTGTGCATCACTTTTACAAGGGTACTGAACATGTCATGGTATTACAGTTCAACTAACGAGAGTTTTACTTTGCCTGGACGTCTGTAGGGTAGCTTACATGTCAGGTGTCTTACCTGTAGTCGATAATGGCGTACATCATCACGGCAATTATCTGTTCGTGATGCGGCGTCAGATATTTGTCGGACACGTCTCTACCCGTGACAAGTTGTTGATTCACTTCATAGAGTTGTAGAGTACACCGGCGCTGCAGTCAAATGACTGCAAACATTCTTGACACAGAATGTCGGACAGATACTCGTTTATCAAATAAATGCGATTTATCTGAAGAAATGTACTTGTCATAGGTTCTGTACTATACTTTAAACTGTATATTTCAGAGTTCCTAGTGATGCTTTTGTTAAATAAAAGAGCGGAACCAGTCAATAAAAAACATGCTGAGTGCAACTAGTGGCGGTCCTGGAAGACTTAATCATGTTTCGTGTCGAAGAACGTACACGAAATTGAATCGCCATCCAAGGAGTTTGATGGCCATACGTATTGTGCATTGAGGCTTGATTTAGTTTTATATAGGAAGAGACATTGCTACTGTGGCTCCCAATCTTTTATGTCAAAACAAGTTTCGTTATATGGGTCGTAATCCTACATACTGCACACAATTATTGAAACGTACTAGTGTCTGTTACTGTGATCTCTGTTTTGTTCTTGAAGTGCGTTTAATGATAAAGCATCTTTGTTTCTTTGTGAAAGGAAATGCGAATAGTTAATGACGCAGGCAATCACAAGAAGGAAGACTGGTGTGGAAACAGCTGCGACAGATCGCAGATTACATAAGCGGCAGACGCAGTTGCGCAATAGCAACGCTGTATTACATCATACTGGCAGATTAGACCCAGCATTCATTTATCCTGTGGGGCAGACGGCTGTAAAGAGCGTGTGAAACAACGATCTGAGTGATGTCGTATCTACTGCAGGGTCATTTGCACGTTCTTCATGAGTAGCGCACCGCTACTTGACAGCGGATGACCTCGACGGTCCCCAACACATAACAGGAAAGACAGAACATCTACAGCATACTGCAGAATCGAAGTGAAGAGGTCATGTACCATAGTAAGATGAAACGTTATCGGTCTGCCAGTAACCAACGTTTTTCCAATGAGTAGATTTCATCGCTGAAGTGTGTTTCTCAAAGGTCTACAGTATCTTAGGTGCGGCTGCTGTAAACTCGTAATTTATCTAAAAAAACTTTTTTAGCCACAAATTATTGTCCAATAGTCGAAAACATTGAAGGATGTCACATCTGGTGAATCAGGCGCATATTCCAACAATTCCTACCTCAGATCTGTCAGTTTTGCCTTTTTGAAATCACCGCATGGGCAGAAGTAGTATTCTGATAAGAGAGAGTTTTCTTTTGTTTTTACCTCTCGGTTAGAATATTTGCGCAGTTTTACTTGAGTTACTGTTGCAAGATAAGCAATAAGACAATTGAGTCACTGGGTCACAACCTTTTCGACACACTTTTGTTAGTGCAGATTACTATCTTTCATTCACTGCTTTGATTACTGTTATTTTACTGTCGCATTTGCTTCTGGTCAAATATAACAAATGCAGCACCCATAATTGCGTAAAGCTTTCTTGTAGTTAATAATTCATACAGTTTATCGTATTCCTTCTGCCATTCCAATTTCGTACTCCGTGAAGCGAAGCGTCGGTTTTGCACCACGGTTATAGTTTTAATCTCAGCATTGGAACGACCTTGACGTGGGTCGTTTTCAGGGGAAGATTGGTCACCTGTGAATTCATGTACCAGTGTTACAAAAGAAAAAACTTTGGTCACCTGTGAATTCATGTACCAGTGTTACAAAAGAAAAAACTTCAATGTGGTCAACGCCATTTCTGTGTGTTGCTTTCATATACCAGGTACGCAAAGTATGTCTACTCTCCGAGAGCAGCGAAGGAGTCTCTATAGAATTTGATTCGGAACCAAGCGGTATTCTCATATAAAGCGAATCTCGAAAAACTACGCGGTATTCACTGCAGCGTTGTGAAATTTCTGTCGGTCGGACGTAAGCTGTACAAAGCGGAACGTTGTATGAGGTGGCATAATGGTATGAGACTGGATTCGCATTGGGGATGACAAAGGTTGAATCCTCTGCCCCGTCATTCAGATTGATGTTTTCCGTGGTTTTCCCAAATCGATTAAGGCCGATCTTAGAATTTGGACAGTACACGATAGATTTTCTTTCTAGTCGGATCCCACGCTGCGTCCCTATCGACGTCGACACGAATTTATAACCTACCTTCCCTTACTTTTCGTAGGACGAAACGTGATGCGCTTGTTGGGACGGCTTGGTAGAAGTTTCACCACGCGGAAAGAATTTGTTCTCAGTACTCCTTGAATTATGCTTCTCTGTTCCTTAGTATGGACAAACGCAGAGTAGCTCAAATCACACTCATAAGTTAAACAATGTTCTGGCTATTCTGAAGATTTAGTTTATTATGCCATCTATGCATATGCCATACTTGTTCCCAACCGCAATTTCTTTGTTCTTATCTTTCTATATTCTTACAGCTTTTCCATGTAAAAAAGTATTACAGATTATTTTTTTCCTCAAAAGGAACATCAGTGAAACACGTCGAGCTGTAGCCCACAAGTAGGTTTTGCATGTCGACGCAAGCGATCTACTTTTTCCAAAGTTGGTGACCTATCGGAAGAAATTTTGCTCTTATCCCACAGCGTGGAAAGATTTGGTTGCAGGAATTCGACATACCAATCCCATTTCAACAGCCATCGATAATTCACCACTATGCGACGTGAGAATACCCTGACTTCCGCGATGGAATTAAAAGAACTCGCAGGTGCCTGGATCATGATGTGTTCACCTTAAGTATATCCAACATTTTACTGTTTTCGAAAATCGGTAGTGTACTATAGGTCCAGTTTGGATTTATAGTAAATTGGTATACTTCCTCTGTCATAAGCTAAAATACGATCCGAGACGAGGTACTGGCAGAAGTAAAGCTGTGAGGACGGGGCGTGAGTAGTGCTTGGGTAGCTCAGTTGGTAGAGCACTCCCCCGCGAAAGGCAAAGGTCTCGATTTCGAGTCTCGTTCCGGCACACAGTTTTAATCTGCCAGGAAGTTCCATATCAGCACACACTCCGCTGCAGAGTAAAAATATCATTCTACGATCCGAGCATTGAACAATTGTTGAAACGTATAAGTCCATCTACAAATTGCCCTCATGTCGATGTGGACGTCAAGCTCTAACCGCTCTAAATTAATGGTAAAGGAATGAGTATTAAATCCTGCTGAAAATGAAGTAGTTGTGTTGTTTTGACGAAAGCGAAGCTTGTGCATTCCAAAACAGGTAAGATACAAGCAAGCTTAAAACTGTGTTTGTAATGACGAGCACGTTTTTATTTTCTCGTAGAATCCGAAACGTAAGTGAGAGCCTACTGTCGCGAGAGCGATGTAAATACCGTCCTCGTTACCAATGGCGGTTTCAAATAGAACACTATCAGTAAAAATTGAGATCTGTTGCCCGCTTGGGTTTTCCCTAAATCAATCTAAAAAACATACAAGTCGTTACGTTGAAATGGGCATAGCCAATTTGGTGCTGTTGACTCGTCACATCTAATGTTGAGCCAAGTGTCTAATGATCTCATTACTTTTAATCTTCATTTTTAATTTTTTTCTGCTGTGAGTCGCAGTTGGATATCCAACGATTTATTCTTGCTTGTCTCGTACAAGCAAAGACAGTAGACTTATGGTTCTACTGGGGACATAGGACTTGATTCGTTTATCAAGCGATGTAACTGCCTGTTACTACTGGCGAACGACTTCTGATTTTTCATTCTGAACATACGCCTAAAGCGTCAGTTCCATAGTCGTAACGCTCGTATGATACGCACTTATTTTAAGCATATCAGTGGATATTAGGACAGCTATGTAAATAGTAGTGCAACTGTTTCTCAACATGGTATAACAAAGTGCCGATGTACCATTTGTTCACTTTCTGCACGTCCCTTTTAACTTTATACTTGTCCCCGTTGCTGAGTGATATGACTGCATGGCAGCCACTGAACGAAATGACGGGGGATGCCCTTCTTTTTCGCGGAGGGTATTGGCTGGACCAAAAGGCTCTGAGCACTATGGGACTTAACATCTATGGTCATCAGTCCCCTAGAACTTAGAACTACTTAAACCTAACTAACCTAAGGACAGCACACAACAGCCAGCCATCACGAGGCGAGAAAATCCCTGACCCCGCCGGGAATCGAACCCGGGAACCCGGGCGTGGGAAGCGAGAACGCTACTGCACGACCACGAGATGTGGGCGCGGAGGGTATTCTCCGCAGTGTAATTTGGAAGAAAGTCTTAAGAAAGGGCGAGTTCTCTCTGCCCGCAAAATTCTAAAGTTAATCCACACGGCACAATTCAACCTCTCCCCAAATGCTGTGGACAATTCTCCTCTTTCCATAGAATGACGTTATGCCGCAAGAAGATATATGCCCTCCTTCCTAACCCGTTCCGTTCCAGAATGGTTTATGGTTTTTTGTGGCTCCCGAAGTGGTATGCATCGTATACAAAAAAATTCTAGGAGTCTCTTTTTGTGTCGAACGGCTGCAAGGGAAGCTTTGCAACGCGAGCCAGAGGTCAGGTCGTAACCTGTTTGTGTGCATGTTTCGACTTGGCCATACATGCACTATAGTCAAGAGCTTGTACCACGTCTGTCAGTATTGCCTTAGCTGTGGAAGAGTTAACGTTATGAGAGGCCGTAGTCGTAGGAAGATGAGTGCTCTACAGTTTAATGGACAACGTTTCAAGGAAATGCCTCCAGTCCTTGTATGAGACTCTCAACAACGAGCTGTCGTAGTAAGACGAATCAAGACAGCTTCGGATGAATAATTTGAGCCGAAAACACAGTCCTCGCTCAGGTCTGTAACTTTTTATTACAGCACTTTCGTAGCGAAAAAAATAGGCGTTTCATAAGTGTCAACTGGATCCTTGAGCGTATCTGCCGTCCGATTGCTTAAAGATTACATTACATCCGCTCCTTTTGGATTACAAGCTGTTTAATGTAAAACGACGCAAGTAAGAACAATGAGGTTTAAACTTTGGACAATGTATTAAGTGGAATAATCGGGAAATAGGCATAGATATCAAACAGGTTAAAAAGTTTCGGACTTTGGTGACATGTAAATATGGAAGCGTTGTTGTCAGAAAACAGGAAGTAGAAATAGGCTTCGTCATATTTCTAGCTTCATAGGTTAAACTCATCTGTTTATTTAATTTGTTTCCATACCACTGGACTTCTTCTACAGTGATCGTATTTTAACTCGGATTTTGGACGATGAAGATACATTTCATAAAACAAATGAATTTGTAGTACAGTTTTTCTGTTAACTCAAGACTATAGCATCAGTTAATGTCTCTTCGGCGACGAGAGAGATAACTGCGCAGTAATTGTTTATTTCGCCCATTAAGGACGGCGTTATGAGGCTGTGACTTGATAAATACAAATAAAACAGTTTCTGCGTCCGTCACTTGTTTATTTTGCCACTACGCGTATCGATGGTACACACCTTCATCTTCAGGTGGAAACTAGTTGATTTATATGGCTGGTGTTAGTGAAGAGTACAAACGTCTCTTCACAGTCAAGACCAAGGGCAGCGTTGGGCAATTTGCGTCGTTTGCTAATGATAAAAATTGTTGATTTAAAAAAGGCACTTTAGAGGTTAAACAACATGAGTTTTTAACGCTGAAATGAAAGGGATGGCAGAGTTGTGAAAGATATGCATACTGTTGCCTCTGGTGTATGTCCCTCTCCATTATATTTACATTGTCGTTTCAAAGTTGTACATGTTACAGATTTGTCTGTTTACAGTGGATACAGAGATCCAAGATTAAATGGTTTTTACCAAAATGTGTTTTTCTTTTTTAAATATATGAATGGTCTGCATGAGAGCACTGACGTGCATAACTCAGTAATCACATCAGGTAGTTAAACATATATCCTTTCTTTTTTATGTGAATGCACTGCAGCATTGGATACACTTCCATTCATCCCTCAGTAAGTACGATCTAAACTACGTACTTATGATGTGCTGTAACCGTTTTATATACAAGAAATTAATATAATAATTGAAGTGTTCATGTATCTATATTCAAGAGCATCCAATTAACATTTTTATAAATAAAAGGAAAACATTTTAAGCATTTAATCTTTTTTGTATCCAATGCTGCAGCACATTCACATTTAAAAAAAAGAATATGTGTATACCTGCCCAATGAAATAACTGAGTTGCGCACATGTCAGTATTCTTGTGCAGACCATTCACATATTTAAAAAAGAAAAATATATTTTTGAAGAACCCATTTAATCTTGGATCTCCGTATCCAGTGTCTACAGACAAATCTGTGCTATGTACAATTTCTTTGAAACGGCAGTGTAAATGAAATGTTCAGTGGAGAGTACAGACATCAAGTAACAGATGCAGATCTTTTACAATTCTGTCGTCGCAGTTAAGTACAATTCACTCCTAAAAATTTGTGTTTCTTTATCTCTAAATCAACAATTATTATCATTAGCAAAAGACGCAAAATAACCTACACTGCCCTTGGTCTGCGACTGTGAAAAGACGTCTGTACTCTTCACCAACGTCAGCCATGTAAAGAAACAGTTCTCCACCTGAAGATGATGGCTTGAACTATCGAAACGCGCAGTGGGAAAATGAACAAGTGACTGACGTAGAAGCTGTTTTATTTGTGGTATTTGCCAACGCTGGAGAAGGGAGCCGAGCGTAGTCTTGTTTATATATTTGTACCAATAGCTGCTTCGAGCGATATACGTAATCGAATCTTTCAAAATCAGCTTAACCATGTCTTAATGAGCTACGGGCGTAGTTACCTAGCTCATTCAGCGACTGTATCTGCCACCTGAATGTGCGATTACATGACCACCGGCTCTGCCACAGTTGTAAATGAAAGAAATGAAGCTGTTCCGCTAAATTTTTACCGGTCTGAACATTTGCATGCCCTTGTAGTATCTTGCATCTCGATCTGTAGTGCCTGTAATTCCACTTAAATTTGCCGGTGGACTGTGTATGAAAACTAAAAAGCATTATACAATCTCTGCATATCACCACGTATGAGTCCTAACCCGTGAGTGGTGTTCAGATTTATCACGTATAACGCAAAAATCATATCGAATTACCACCATCTACGCAGGAACCGTTTTTGCTCCCAGAGAAGGATGATAACTCGTTACAGAATTCTTGGAGCCAGATAAAAATCATGACAAGTCCATCACAGTTTTTAGCCATCGTTGTTCCATCTGTCAGATTGACATAGCGAAAAAAAGTTATTCATGGGTACATTGCGTATTGAAGATGGTCGAAAATGGTCGGAAATTCGTAGGTGCTGAAATCTAATGGATATTTGTTGACCCGGTCGTGCTGCTCGGCGTCTCATTGCAAGCCATCCTGTGTCATCCACTCAACTCCGCAGGCACGACCTCTACCCACGCATGGGGTACCTTAGTAGTCTACTGTCGGATCCGCGGATCTAGATAGTTGGAGTGTTCTGTTCTTTTACGCCTAAAATGCAGGCTTCTGTTGGTAAACAATCGAGTTCACATATAAGCCAAAAGTAAATGTCAAAGATGCATGAAAATGTATCGTATGGTTCTCGAGTGAACGGTTCATTTATGGCACATCGGACTGAATGAGTTAGATTTTCTAGGATTGCATCAGAAATTTGCCCCAGTAAGAATGCTACCCGAAAGATTTGAACAGAAAATTTTTCATGTCGTAAGAAGCATGTGCACTACACTAGTGCTTAAGAAGAGGAATGAAATTCATTATGTTATATCTCACCCCCATAAACCTCAGTACTCGGTATTAATTGAAAATTTAGTGTGTACCATTCAGCTGAGCATAATCACCGACCCTAAGTGTTGAAAGTCTCCTACTTCATTTTTTTACTCCTTGAAATATTAAGTAGTTCTTAACTTGAGATAAATCTGGAACCATTGGAGACGTAAAGAAATTTATCGACGCGTGATAGCCCGTAAAGGTCCGAGTATTTCAGCATTTACAGTGTAGTAACATTTCAGCTGGTTTCAATAGCCGTGGAGAAGAGGATTCGGTGGTACCATTGTTAAGATGCATCTCTGTCCAACTCAGCAGTAAATTCTGGGCGGTATGCTAACCTCGTGGTTCCGTTTGGTGTCGGCGATGTTTCGGATAGCTGTCTCTTTACTTATATTTTTCTGGATCTATACGCCACCCTAGCCATCTGCATATCGAGATTTAGCTTTTTTGTAGTTTACCTTCCTCGTTTTTGTCGACCTAGGCATGTGCTTCCTCGCACCTCTAAAAACGGTTCAAATGGCTCTGAGCACTATGGGAGTCAACTACTGAGGCCATCAGTCCCCTAGAACTTAGAACTACTTAAACCTAACTAACCTAAGAACATCACACACATCCATGCCCGAGGCAGGATTCGAACCTGCAACCGTAGCGGCCGCACCGTTCCAGACTGTAGCGCCTAGAAACGCTCGGCCACTTCGGCCGGCGCGCACCTCTGATTTATCTCGCTGTCGACGAGGGTTTCAATTCTTATCTTTGTTACTTCTTGCTTTGAAAAGAGACATATAGTGCTGTGACGTTTATTGTGGTTTGTAGTTAAACTTTCTCCAGGGAATGACGGGAGAAGGGTCAAACGCAGTGGTGAAGACTGCTGGCACAGTTTCGTTTCGGAATCTGTTGGGTACAGACAGGGTCCTCAGATTTTGGCACATTTACCGCATTTACAATCTAAAGAGGCACCACATGTCTACAATTTTATTAACGATTAAAAAATTACTAATTGGAAAGAAAGCGTAGTAGCTAATTGCTAGAAGCATTAGTTGTGGGCTGTGCTGTGAATTAGGTCACTAATCGCTGTTATTTTGGTCTTCAGTTCGAAGACTACCCCTGAATAACTACTGCAGCGTACATTCATATGAACTTGCTTACATTTTTCATGCCTAGGTCGCCCTACACCCCTTATACTTCCCTCAGTTCGAAGTTGACTGTTCCTCGATACCTCAGGGTATATCCTTTCTTCAGTAAAGTTTTTCTATAAATTTCCTTTATCTTAAATTCAATCCAGTATCTCATAGTTAGTCGACCTACCCATCTAATCTTCAGCATTCTTGTATTACATCACATGTCAATAGCCTCTATTCTTTTCTTGTGGGAACTGCTTGTAGTCATCGTTTCATTTCCATGCGAGACCATACTCTAGAAAACTTACTTTCAAAAAAGACGTCTTAACACTCCAGTAAATATTTAATGTTAACAAATTACTCTTTTTCAGAAAAGCTTTTCGTGCTATTGCCAGTCAGCATATTATAACCACTCTACGTCGACTACGACCATTTATTTTGCTGCCCAAAAGACAAAACTTACCCACTGCGTTTAGTGCGTCATTTCCTCATCTAATACCTTCAGCATAGGTTAATTTAATTCGACATTTTTCCATTATCGTTGTTTTACTTGTGTTGTTCATCTTATCTTCCAAGTTCTTTGCCATCGTTTGAAAAAATCATAGTCATCGTGGAAACCTCGAAATCCTTGTTTCTTCTTCCGGAACTTTAGTTCCCTTTCCAAGTTTCTCCTATGTTTCCTTCCCAGCTTGCTTAGTGTACGGATGGAGAAACATCGGCATAATCTACAACAATGTGTCACTCCTTTCAGACCTTTGGCTTAACTTTCGTGTCCTTCAACTCTTATAACACTGATTTCTGTGCAAGCTGTAAATTAACTTTTCGCTTTCTGTATTTTATCCCAGCTACTGAATTTCAAAGATTTTAGTCCAGACCTACCGCGTGGTCTACTTCTACCAGATTTTCCATTCTTCTGTAAATAATTCGTGTTAGTATTTTGCAACCGTGACTTATTGGATGAATAGTTCACTACTATTCTCGTCGTTCGGTTCTTGCATGTTTTGAATTTGGGATTATTACATTGTTTTTGAAGTCTTGGGCCATTTCTCTCTTCTTGTACATGCTGTACACCAGGTGAAATAATTTTGCCATGGCTGGCTCTCCCAAGGATATCAGTAGTTCTGAGGGAATGTCGTCTAGTCCAAAAGTCTTGTTTCGACTTTTTTCCTTTCTGTGCTGTGTCATACACTTCTCCCAGCATTATATTTCCCATCTCATGTTTACCTACGCTGTCCTCTCCGTGTCCGGAACCGCGGTACTGCTACGGTCGCAGGTTCGAATCCTGCCTCGGGCGTGGATGTGTGTGATGTCCTTAGGTTAGTTAGGTTTAAGTAGTTCTAAGTCCTAGGGGACTGATGACCAGAGATGTTAAGTCCCATAGAGCTCAGAGCCATTTGCACCATTTTTGTCCTCTCCGTTCATAACACCGTCCTCAACATTGTTTCCCATGTGTAGACCCACTGTATAGTACTAACTGTTAAGTCTCCGAAAAAATTTGAGTTAAAAACATATGAACACACTCCAATATCTGTAGAGTGTATTAGTTTCCAAAAACATTATCCATGTTCCATTGTTTGTTTGTTGTTGTGGTCTTCAATCCTGAGACTGGTTTGATGCAGCTCTCCATGCTACTCTATCCTGTGCAAGCTTCCTCATCTCCCAGTACCTACTGCAACCTACGTCCTTCTGAATCTGCTTAGTGTACTCATCTCTTGGTCTCCCTCTACGATTTTTACCCTACACGCTGCCGTCCAGTACTAAATCGGTGATCCCTTGATGCCTCATAACATGTTCCTTCTTCTAGTTAATTTGTCTCACAAACTCCTCCCCAATTCTATTCAATACCTCTTCATTAGTTATGTGATCTACCCATCTAATCTTCAGCATTCTTCTGTAGCACCACATTTCGAAATCTTCTATTCTCTTTTTGTCTAAACTATGTATCGTCCACGTTTCAATTCCATACATGACTACACTCCATACAAATACTTTCAGAAACGACTTCCTGACACTTAAATCCATACTTGATGTTAACAAATTTCTCTTCTTCAGAAACGCTTTCCTTTTCATCGCCAGTCTACATTTTATATCCTCTCTACTTCGACCATCATCAGTTATTTTGCTCCACAATAGCAAAACTCCTTTACTACTTTAAGGGTCTCATTTCCTAATCTACACTCCTGGAAATGGAAAAAAGAACACATTGACACCGGTGTGTCAGACCCACCATACTTGCTCCGGACACTGCGAGAGGGCTGTACAAGCAATGATCACACGCACGGCACAGCAGACACACCAGGATCCGCGGTGTTGGCCGTCGAATGGCGCTAGCTGCGCAGCATTTGTGCACCGCCGCCGTCAGTGTCAGCCAGTTTGCCGTGGCATACGGAGCTCCATCGCAGTCTTTAACACTGGTAGCATGCCGCGACAGCGTGGACGTGAACCGTATGTGCAGTTGGCGGACTTTGAGCGAGGGCGTATAGTGGGCATGCGGGAGGCCGGGTGGACGTACCGCCGAATTGCTCAACACGTGGGGCGTGAGGTCTCCACAGTACATCGATGTTGTCGCCAGTGGTCGGCGGAAGGTGCACGTGCCCGTCGACCTGGGACCGGACCGCAGCGACGCACGGATGCACGCCAAGACCGTAGGATCCTACGCAGTGCCGTAGGGGACCGCACCGCCACTTCCCAGCAAATTAGGGACACTGTTGCTCCTGGGGTATCGGCGAGAACCATTTGCAACCGTCTCCATGAAGCTGGGCTACGGTCCCGCACACCGTTAGGCCGTCTTCCGCTCACGCCCCAACATCGTGCAGCCCGCCTCCAGTGGTGTCGCGACAGGAGTGAATGGAGGGACGAATGGAGACGTGTCGTCTTCAGCGATGAGAGTCGCTTCTGCCTTGGTGCCAATGATGGTCGTATGCGTGTTTGGCGCCGTGCAGGTGAGCGCCACAATCAGGACTGCATACGACCGAGGCACACAGGGCCAACACCCGGCATCATGGTGTGGGGAGCGATCTCCTACACTGGCCGTACACCACTGGTGATCGTCGAGGGGACACTGAATAGTGCACGGTACATCCAAACCGTCATCGAACCCATCGTTCTACCATTCCTAGACCGGCAAGGGAACTTGCTGTTCCAACAGGACAATGCACGTCCGCATGTATCCCGTGCCACCCAACGTGCTCTAGAAGGTGTAAGTCAACTACCCTGGCCAGCAAGATCTCCGGATCTGTCCCCCATTGAGCATGTTTGGGACTGGATGAAGCGTCGTCTCACGCGGTCTGCACGTCCAGCACGAACGCTGGTCCAACTGAGGCGCCAGGTGGAAATGGCATGGCAAGCCGTTCCACAGGACTACATCCAGCATCTCTACGATCGTCTCCATGGGAGTATAGCAGCCTGCATTGCTGCGAAAGGTGGATATACACTGTACTAGTGCCGACATTGTGCATGCTCTGTTGCCTGTGTCTATGTGCCTGTGGTTCTGTCAGTGTGATCATGTGATGTATCTGACCCCAGGAATGTGCCAATAAAGTTTCCCCTTCCTGGGACAATGAATTCACGGTGTTCTTATTTCAATTTCCAGGAGTGTAATTCCCTCAGCATCACCCGACTTAATTCGACTACATTCCATTATCCTTTGTATTATAATTTATACACGCACTGTAATTCAGTATCTATTACAACACGAAAAATGTAAAGTTTAGTCACAAAGACAAACGAGATAATTTCTGTTCCACGGAAGATGTTACGAAAGACTGAAATGCTCGCCCATTGTTGAATCACGCCGTGGGTACTCTTTAACATTGCGAAGTCTCGCAGGGCTGTTTTAAAGTTGCAAAACGATGTGCATTACTTCTCACGGAGTGTTGTTATCCGTACGGCGCGACGCAATGCTTGTCAGTTGTGTTGCATAATCACGGTCAGTACTGTTTTCGCCTTAGCGGCAACAACTGTCATGTTACAGCTCGGGAGAAGTGTGTGTGGCGCTATCTAATCAGCAACAGAAATGTGCTGTGTGCCCGATAATGTGGAGAGCTATCTGCTCTGCGTAATACTGAGCAACGTGGGCTGTGGCGCAGGAGTCGGCGAGCGGCCGGCACCTGAGCGCGGGCGACTGTTCTGCTGACGTGGAGCTGAACTGACTCACCGCTGCCGTGACTACGCCCTGCCTCCACGCACACCTTCGTGCTGGCTGTTTGCGTGGCCGCTAAAACAGCGAGCTGCCACCAGAAAGGCACGAGCTCTGAGATTTTCCGTAGGGACCACTGCTGACTGCTTCCCACGACGAGTGGAGGGAAGTTACGCTTACCATAAGGAGGACAGGACCTAGTCGATTGACAACACAGTTACTTCCTCCGGCGAGATCTACCACCGTGTGAAGCGTATGGAATACCATTTTCAGTGCAATGTGTTTTAACCGCATGCATTTTATTGGCCACGAAGCGGAACCATAAGGAGACACCTTTCCGTTATTTGGAACATAATCATAATAAAGTAACCCTCCCCCCTCCATTTGTCTGTGTGTTTTTTTAATTATTTTTCTCAGTACTGCGATGTGTGCTTTTAAGCCATTATCAAGTAAGCTGCCAAAGATATCTGTGTTCGTGTGAGGCATATCTGCATAACATATCAAAATATATGTCATATCTGTATACACTCAGTCCAATAGTATCCGGGCAGCTATTAGTGGAAACTGGTATAGGTTGTATCCCTATTCGCCGTTATGATTGCTTGAACTCTGTTGGGGACATGTCTGAATGTATGTGGAGGGATGGCAGCTCATCCTGTAGTAAGACACTGGTGCCAGGAGCTAAGTGGACGTACTAACTAATCCCAGTGGTGCTCCATCCGGTTCAGGTCGGGATTCTGTGCAGCTCAATCCATTCCAGGAATGTTATTGTCCACAAACCATTGCCTCACAGACGCTGCTTAGTGACAGGGTGCATTGTCATGCTGAAACAAACAACTATCGTCTCGCAATTGTTCCTTTATTTTGCGCACTATGGACTGTTGTAAAAAGGGCTGATATTCTTCCGCATTTAATTGGAGTTTTCTTACTGCATTAAGGGGAACACACCCAAACGATGAAAAACCCTCCAAAGCCATAATACCACCACCGTGCTTATCTGTTGACACTGCAGATGATGTCAGGTAACTTACCCCAGGCAGTCTCCAAAACCTTGCATCAGATTGTCAGAGGGTATAAGCTTGATTCGTCTCTCCAAATCACTCGTTTCCAATCATCCACAGTCAAGTCGCGTCGACCGAGCGAGGTGGCGCAGTGGTCAGCCAACTGGACGCATTCGGGATGACGACGGTTCAAATCCGCTTCTGGTCATCCTGATTTAAGTTTTTCGTGATTTCCCTAATGCCCGGACGGTTCCTTTGGAAGGGCACGGCCCATTTGCCCCCCCCCCCCCCCCCCTCCACAGTCCTACCCTAATCCGAGCTTATGCTCCGTCTCTAATGGCCTCGTTGTCGACGGGACGTTAAAACAATCTCCTCCTCCTCAAATAGCGTCGCTCCTTTTACGCCACCTAAGGCTTCGTTTGTCATTGCATGCGCACAGTAATTGTGCTGTGTGCAACTTACGAGTGATATTCTCTTCTCTCTCTCTTTCTCTCTCTCTTTCTCTCTCTCTCTCTCTCTCTCTCTCTCGCTTTCTCTCTCTGTCTTTTTAGCTACCCTCCTCAGTGCTTCACGGTGTCTGTTCTTCAGTACCTGAGGTCTGCCTGATCACCTATGGCTTTTCTTTTGCGTTTCCACTTAAAAATTAATCACCAACAGTCTACTTGGGCAACTTTAAAAGGGTTGTAAAGTTCCTGATGGTTTTGTTACTTTGGTGATATCCAGTGAATAATACAAGTTCGAAGTAAGTGAGGTCTCCTGACGGACCCATTCCGCTGTTACATCTTTTCTACTAAGAATAATACTTGCTTTTATACTGGCAGGTTCGCCTTTGGTGACATCTAATGCTAATTTTCGCATTGGCTTCATTGAGTGTATAACGTAGACATCTTACCATAAAATATGAGAAGAAATCATACATAGGGGCTACATTTGACATTGCACACGGCTGATACTATCAGATTATGTTGTCTTTATTACTCGTACCTGTTGAATGGGCTGTGTACTTCTGGTTGATTTTGAATAGCGTGACGTGCAATACTTCACTTTCTTGTACAAACTCCGAAGGACTTTTGTGGTTGAACGTGTTATCGACGACGAGGTGGGTGAAGCGCATAATTGGATGGGGACGAAATCGACCATGCCGTCACAAATAAACCATCCCATTATTTTTCTTTAAGCGATTTATGGAAACTACCGAAATCTGTATCCTGTACTTACCAGTGCGGAGTGAACTTAAGAGCTACTACAACATGGTAGTTTTCTGCCGCTGGGAAATGGGAAATACCAGAATGTAGACGTACGCATCAATATTATTTTGGTACCACGTGACTGGCTGATCAGTAGAGAACATGATCGAACGTGGCAGAAATAATCTCGATCTCGTGAAGAAAAGACAGAGAAGTGTAGAGTGAATTACTAAAATGGAAGATACCTTACGTGGTTGCGCTGTTGCTGTTTCCGAATGCATGTCTGAGAAGCCCTTGCATTGGAGCTGGAAATCGCCCGAGAAGTTAACAGTACTTTGAAGTGATTTATCATCCGCGGTATCGGGTCACGCGCTGCGCGCGGGTGGCGGCCGTGGAGAGGAAAGCTCTCCCAGAGCGGCGCGTGACCCGCGGCAGACACTCGTCTGCCGCTGCCGCTGCTGTGCTGAGGAGGCTCTTTGCCGCTTTGTCCGCGGCACGACACCTACGCCCGCCACGACGTCTTCAAGTGTTCGCACGCAGCTCCCCAGTACCGATACTGTTTCGGTCTTTGTTTGGCTACGGTACCAGAACGTTCGGAATATTTCCCGTCTCTCCCCCCCCCCCTCCCTCCCTCTCTCCTCTCGCTCTCTCTCTCTCTCTCTCTCTCTCTCTCTCTCTCTCTCTCTCTCTCTCTCTCTCGTTTTCTTACTTTCTTTTCCCGTTCCTTATCTTAAAAATTATGGATGGGTTGTATGAGCTCCACAAACTATCTTGCTATAGCTGTATATACGTCGGGTACCATTGCCCCACTGCCATTGCCCCCTCCCTCCTCCCCACGGCCCCCTTCTGCTGTTCTATTAGTGAACGGTAATAGGGAAGAAAATGTTCAAATGTGTGTGAAATCTTTTGGGACTTAACTGCTAAGGTCATCAGTCCCTAAGCTTACACGCTACCTAACCTAAATTATCCTAAGGACAAACTCACACACACCCATGCCCGAGGAAGAACTCGAACCTCCGCCGGGACCAGACAGTACGGAAGAAATACTGTTGGTATAGTCTGTGAACTAAGCGACTCCCCACGCAACTCGTAGACATGTCCGAAGAGTTTCAACTTTACACTAATTGCGTTAACATTTTACAGAATGTAGACATTAGTAACTAACGTAGGCTTTTATCGCGTTAGCCGAAATAAATGCCTACGTAAATCACCGCTTGCTACGATGCACCGTTAACCTGGAAAATGGTGATTGGTGTTCTGTGGCAGTTGCACATGATGGCGTAGTTAAAAATGGCCCCCACCCCTCCCCCTTTGAATGCGAATGCGGTATTTCGACTTCTGAAATAAATGTCTACAACAGTGGCCAGTTTTATGCAATAATCGATTGCATTGTTCTGCCAGTACTTTAGTTCATGTCATCAGTGAATTTATACGCTTCTCTTTGCGGTCTACGTGATGACTTTCTGGAAAAAAGAAAGGATTGAATTGTGTTAGCTTATCAGAAAATATGTTCGATTAAGGAAACCCGCGAAATTTTCGATATCAAGTATCCGGATAAAGAACTACCTGCAAAGAGAGAACTACAGAGTGTATAAAATTTGGTGCACATACGGATCTGTGCAAAATGTAAAACGACAAAGAATGCCTTCAGTTTGCGCACCAGAAGTTATTGCAAGACATTCAAAGCTCAAAGAAGTCTTCACGTAAATTGCCCCAACAGACGCAAGTTAGCGGTAGGAATTGCCATAGGATATTGCAAAGTCTTAATATAGCCATATCTTGTGATGATTGTCCAGCAATTACGGGAGGATGACAGAAAGATGTATATTACTGCACGTGGCTTTTGAGTAACACCAACGATGGTGTGTTAGCTTCTTTCCGTTACACCATGGGTGATTAACCATGGTTTCAACTTTCCAGTTGTGTGAGTTCACAGAAAACGAGTACTGGGCAACGGAGAACCCTAACATCGTGTGTCAGCAAACACTCCGTGATAGAAATGCTCGGCGTTCCGTGCTGTGTAACAGAAACGTGAATCATTGGACCGATATTTTTTGACACTACCCTCAACACTGTTGCATATATGGAAATTTTTGATATAATTTGTGCTCAACTCACTTAATATGAAAAACAATAATGCTTCTTCCAGCGAGATGAGGCAACATACCACACGTCTGAGGTATCTCTGGAACGAGTCCATGCTGTCTTCACTGAGGAATGAACTCTCATCAAACATAAATGGTCACCACGTTCTCCAGATAAGAGAAAGAAGAGAAAGGTCTGTGAAACAAGTCCACACACAATATCAGCCGTGAAGTTGCTGCCATCGATATCGGAAGTTCACGCCGGGTGTATCTGAGTGTGCTTAGACGTGGACAGTGTGATGCTGTAGCAGGGGGTCACTTTCGACATCTTCTATTAATGTATTTTTTACTGTTTTTTCATTGTAAATGAATGGTAAGTCCATTTCAGACCTTCATTTCTGTAATTTCACTGCAATTTCTGCACTACCCTGTAGCATTCTTACGGGAAAGACAACTTTCTGCACCACGACCGCCGCTCACTCCTCAGATACAGACGGACAGAGTACAGTAATCCTACGTATACTAAAGAAGTCCCTGCTTTTTCTCCTTTTTGTCAACGTTTAGAGTCTGGCAATTTTTAGTGTGAGAACAACGAAGTCCCACTGCTCATCGAATAGCACAAAGAATTAGTACCTTTGATCTGAGGGAATCACTCCGGCGTGCGTGCGCATATTTCTGCCGCGTGAAAAAGAGATTTTGAAGCAATGTAGATCTAAATTGGAATTACGCCATTATAACTAATCCAAATGCTTCTTCTCTGATAGTTTTCGCTGTTTGAGTAAATGTTATGCTGTAAATCTTTCATTTATTAGCTTGGGGCAAGGAAATTAGTCAGCGGTTACATAGAACAAAATTCTCATTCATTTTCAGGACGAGTTCGGTGGCGAGCGTTTGGCGTCGGAAGGTCTGTAACAGAGGAGGAAAGAAACTGTGTAATAGAGGTAGCGGGGCGGTAAGGGAAGAGGGGATGACAGCAGTCATACCAATAATTATGTGGGGGCTTATTTGCCCACTAAACAGCTGAAGGTGGAGATATTTGTGGCTCTAGTACAAAATAGTTACAGTTTAACACTGCAGATAACCATTTCGTTTGATTTTTACTTTCATTTTAGTAAGTTAGAACCATATTTCCTTTGTTCATCGCTTTTTAGTTTCCTAGTAGTCTTTGCTCTCTCCTTCATGTGTGTTCTTTCTTCCGACCCTGCAGTTCATCAGTTTAATCTGTGTTGACATGTTTCTAAATATAGTATTTTAGTCCGAAAAGAGTTTGCAATTTTTTAATAATGTTTCGTTTTATATGTATATTGATTCATCCGACGTATTTTTCTCATTCCTCCAGCCATTATTCGGCTATAAAGTATAGCAAAGTAAAGATATTAGCAACATAAAGGATGGTTTGAATGACAGTGGTTCTGTTGGATGTGGCATGCCTCTTCCTCTGACGTACACAGGAACTTATAAGCGGATCTGCAGTTTACAATGGGCTCCAAAACAGTACACCATTTGTAATTTTCTACATTAACAAATATTTTTAGGGGTGAAACAAGCGATAAACGAGGTTTTGGATATGTAGTCTGAACTTACGCGTGTAGTCACCGAGCCATACTCGTACTTTTCTCGTATCAGTGAAATCGTGCCGGAAAAAAAGAGCGCTTTCTACCTAATTTTTCTTTATTCCATTATATGTTAACTTCGTGGTATATTTATTCAGGCGATTTCTTATTTGGCCACTTGTCGCCGGTTGGCCATAATTCCAGATGGTCATGAGCACAATAGTGACACCGCCGACTGCCCGGAAACGCTCGAAGGATGAGTAGCATGAGAACAGCTGTATATTTTTATTGTGACAGAACGAAAGCCATTGGGAATAGGGTGCAGCGCAAAGCCTGACTACAGTATGTGACGTGTTGTCGCTGGTAGGTAACAGGACGAGGAGCAGCCACGCTCCTGGTGCGACGGCGTCAGCCCCTAGCCTCGGCTCGCGTGCCGCCTGCCGGCCTGCACTGGCAGAACTGGTTTGCCCTCGCCGTCTTATGCAAAAACGAAAAAGGCGCCCCCACAAAAAGCTGCGCGGTTTCCTGGTTTCCCCTCCCGCGGCGACTGCCCGCTGCCGGCCTGCCCTAAATACGACGGCCCCGCCGCTAGCCGGACATTCTGCTCTCTATCACCCGCAATTCACAGCGGTCACGGACTAAACTGCAGATCGCACATTCACAGTCTTCTGTTCGACTATATGAGCAAAGACGCTTATTCCTAGCGGAAATAAGAGGCCGGTCTGTTGCTCTTTGGTCTACAATATGACCTCTCAATCTGCTTAGACCACGGCACAATGTTCTCGTGCACTGTGGCTGTACGTTGCCTTTTGACAGATATTAACGGGTGCGAAACGCACTACCCAGAAGAGAAAATAAAATTACTTTTTCGCCTTAAAATGTTTGCCGTGTTGTGAGAACAATTGGAACGTTGGTAGTCAGCTATAATGCAGTGCAGGGGAGCAAAAATTGAAAATCGGCCCACGCTTGTTGTTTTTCAGTATGGAGAGTAGTTTGATGCAGATTTCCACTCAAATCTGTCCTGTGCAGGTCTCTTCATATGTATAGCACTACAGTAACCCGTTTCTAGTCCATCGTTGGGCTCCCTCCACAATTTTTACATACCACACTCTGCTCCAATGCCAAATTGGCTGTTCTTGACACCTCAGGGTAGGTCCAAACAACCGGGCTCAACTTTTACTCAACTTCGATTTATGTTGTACATTAAAAACCTCATTTACAGCTACTCTTTTCCTGATACTGACTGTCTGCATTTTACATCCTTTCTACTCCGGCGTCGTCTCTTCACATATCACATTACTCGAAAGGAGAAAGATAGGGTTTCATGTCTCGTTCACAGCCAGTGTGCAGTGGATGGCAGAGGCTACGTCCCATTGTACCAGTCATTAGAGCGTTTTCGCGCTCCATTCACGTATAAAGCGCAGGAAAAATGATTGCTTGACGCCTCTGTGCGTGTTGTAGTTAATGTGATCTTATCCTCGCGAACCCTAGGGGAGCAGTAGTTTGGGGATTGTAGTATTTCCCTAGAATCATCATTTAAAACCGGTTCGGGAAACTTTGTTAGTGGACTTTCTCGGGATAGTTTCCATCTGTAACATTAAAGAGTCTGCCAGTTCAGTACCTTCAGCATCTCTGTCACACTCTCCTAGCCGCCCGCGGTGGCCGAGCGGTTCTAGGCGCTACAATCTGAAACCGCGCCTAGGCGCTACAGTCTGAAACCACGCGACCGCTACGGTCGCAGGTTCGAATACTGCCTCGGCCATGGATGTGTGTGATGTCCTTACGTTAGTTAGGTTTAAGTAGTTCTAAGTTCCAGGGGACTGATGACCTCAGATGAAGTCCCATAGTGCTCAGAGCCATTTTGAACACTCTCCTACAGATCAAACCAACCTTATTTGTGTGAACGTTGTCACCTGTCGTCATATTCTTCGTTAGCACACTATACAAAATAATATAATGTTCTCAATGTATCGATCACATATTGATGCATTAATTGGAGAAGCACGTGATATCTCAGAACTACGACTCTGACTGGTAACTTTTATGTATTGGAAACTGGCCGAATCCACTGGATAACAGAGTACATTTCTGCCCCCTTGACGTCTCTAACGAGTAGAATTTCATTCAGTTATTTCACCCGGGTTTGTCATTATTTTCGTGTTTAGATTTCATCTCATCTACCGGAGTAACATAACGCAGTTGTCAAGCATGCTTCCAAGCATTTCTTTATCATTACGGATTGTTCCACCGTCACATTGGAGCATGAACATAAATTTCGTGTTCCTTTACCGAGATATCAAAACTTTTTTTTTTAGGATTCATTTACGTTTCCTCGGCGATTGCTTCTCTAGATAGTTGGGGTTTCTTGATATTCCCAAACCATAGCCTTCTGTTTGGAACTCAGTATTGACTAGTGCCATTTTCTTTATACTGTGACGACACGCCATTTTCTTTATACTGTGACGACACGTAAGCCACAAGTCTCTCGCAGCTTAGTTCTGCAATTGAATTGCTCAGTAGTGGCTATTCCCTTCCACACAGACGTAGAACTAGTTATCGTTAGGATGTATATAGTCGATATTCTGATATGCCTGTTTCGCTAATGAAGGGTACAATATATTGCCGTGACAACTTACGTTATACATTTGGTTCACCCATTGCATTTTACTAAAGGCAGACGTACACGGGCCGGCTGGCACGGAGGTAGACACAAAGAAAAGAAAGCGGCTGTTGAGGCTGGCAGAACGGGAGGTCGTTGAACGCGTGTTGCGGCTTTCTCCGGGTGAGGCTATACGTGTGCTAATGTGCTGCCGGAGGCACTGCCGCCGCCGGTGTTGCGAAAATGGCGTTTCTTCTGAGCACTCGGGCGCAGGAAACACTCGGCCCGGGGAAAAGCACTCCCTCTCAGCCCATTCTGTTGTTACTTTATGAGTGATCCTAAGTAATGTGTCGGTCCCACCAAAAGACTATGTTCCAGCTAAGATTCATCTCCTTTTAACATTAATTTCAGATTGGCAGGCGCTACTAAGGACAACATTTAATTCCACTGCCGCAGAAAGGCGTTGAAGCTGATGACAGAATCGCTCAACGCTGATAAATCGTCAACCCCTCTCCACATTCCGAATCAGTTATCAATTAACTTAACCCATGTAGGCAATGTGGAAAGGTTAAAGTGAGTGTGAAAACGACGATCAGCGTGGTGTGTGAAATTTATGATCAGTACTAAAGAACACGTTACCAAGGATAACACTACCAATTATGTAGAACTTAACATAGATAAAACATGCAGTTTTAAGAATGTAACCAATAACATAGGAAAGCAAGGCCCTTTTCTCGAAGCTTCCGGGCATAATTTTGAACAGTAATTAAGAAAAATGGGAGCGAAACAAAGTGAGTGACAGAACAGCGCCGATTTTTTTAGATATATCTACTAACTTGATACAAATTCTGACGCCAGTAATGTCGGTGAGGCTGGCAGTCAGTATGTCTTATTTACTCTTTGTCTTATTAATAAGACAGAGATCGGTGAAATGTGATTAGTTAATATACTAGGTCACATAAATGAAATAACGGGTTTGAGTAGAACGTCATATGCAGGTCGTGCCAAAAGTGGGTGCATGAACTCTTTCTCATAATGATATGCAGTTGACATTCAAAGCAGCTTTCAGTTCGACTACTTGACTATATATGCGAGTATGTAGGATTGATTTGATAGATAAACTTCTCGCTCAATCTGTGCAAGCGATAAACTACGAAAGATTGTCACAATTTATCGCTTGCCACAAATTGAGCCATATTGCCTTATTGCTGGAAACTAATAATCATTGTTTTACACATTTTATAACTATATTTATTCTTCGTATAGTCGGCCGAGGCGCTTCAGTCTGAAACCACGCGACCGCTACGGTCGCAGGTTCGAATCCTGCCTCGGGCAAGGATGTGTGTGATGTCCTTAGGTTAGTTAGGTTTAAGTAGTTATAAGTTCTAGGGGACTGATGACCTCAGATGTTAAGTCCCATAGTGCTCAGAGCCATTTGAAGCATTCTTCGTATATGAAGGTATCTAAGACATGTGATTGTATTCTTTCTTATCTGGAGGTTGGTGTATGACCGAAACTGGTCGCAATAAGTAAGTTTTACAAGACAGCATTGTGTCGTATATTTTCCCATGCAGTGAGATGTTATTCTGTTAGCGAAATTTAAAGCAAGTGTCACCATATCGAGCAAGATTGGCCATTGCGATCTGAAGTACGAGCCAAGTTCGGTTAATTGAAGCTAGTAGTCGCATAACGGAGACAGAGAACTTGCGGCACTTGTGTTGGAAACTTTTTCTGGCCGTTTGGAGATGTCATCAGCGTTGTTGCTTAACTTTTCAACCAGTTTCCTGAATATTGACCGTATTTATCAGGGGTACATATTTCACTAGCTACTGTGAAGTGTTGTTCGGAAACATCTGCGTACATACTATGCAGACCACTGCGAAGTGCAGGACAGAGGGTACTTCCCATTGTACGACATATTGGGTATCTTCCCCTTGCACTCGCGTGCGGAGCGTGGTAAGAATGGCTTCCTCAGTGTCGCTAATCCGCAGCTCGTGGTCTCGTGCAAGTAGGACAGCTGCTGTCTATCTTCTTAAAGTGTCTGCCGTTCCATGTGTTTCATCATTTCTCAAACCGTTGACATTCGTGCGGCCGATCTTTCACTACCCTCAGTGTCGTTTGTTAGTCATGTATGGAATGCTTCAGACAGACGTGAACAATATTCTAAAATGAGTAATCCCCATTTTAGATTGCATTTTCCTAGTATCCTATCAATGAACCGAATTCTGCCACTTACCCCCCCCCCCCCCCCCAAATCTCTCTCTCTCTTTCCCCCTTGCCCCCTCCCTCCCCCCCCCTCTCTCTCTCTCTCTCTCTCTCTCTCTCTCTCTGTGTGTGTGTGTGTGTGTGTGTGTGTGTGTGTGTGTGTGTGTGTGTGTTTGGGGGGGGGGGGGTGCCTGAAGAAGTAAAGTATGACTCGCGGACTGTTCGGAGAGGGTTTTAATAGCCGGATGCGAGTGCGCAGCGTATAGATAAACAGTGAGGAGGGACAAAGTGTGGTGGCGTGAGTACGCGAGGAGTCAGTGCCCCTGGCCGGTGTACTGGCAACAGCGCGGGGCCACGCCGGAGCTGCGGCTCGGTTCGGTCTGGCGCGGCGTTGCCTGGCCGGCGTCCCGCGGCCGTAGCAGTGGGCCGCGGCGCTCGGAACACCTCCCGGGCGCAGCCGCTTCCGGGTTCTGCCGTTCTCCCGCTCATTGCACTCCGTGACGCCAGCACACTCATCTGTGTAGGTGTATGTACAGAAGAGCACTGCCCATTTGATCACTCTAGTCGCGACCAGCACCACAGAGGCTCAATGCGCTCTCAGCGTTCGTCCCACGATATGTATTGATTGATCGCAGTAAGTGCTTACTCACCAGCTGTGCACAAACATAAAATAGCGTTCATATGTCGTAGGAAATGCAGATGACGTGGCGTTATTATGCCAGAAGAAAGATATCGACCACTGTGGTAGCATACTTGCTCAAGTGACCTCATCATGTTGTTGAGCACTGTTGCAAATCGAGATAAGTCAAACTCACACATAACAAAGGTTAATGCGCTCCATCTCCGTAGTAAAGCACATACGAAGTTACACTTTCTAATTGATGGAGTCGAAGTTTCCAGTAACTGTTTCCCCAAACATATACATGTCATCCCGGATTGGAGACAGCCAATTGAGCAACACTGCACGAATCTGCCACAGCATCTTGGCTCTAAAGTAAACCTACTACTCAAAATAACTAGCAACAACTTGAGAGCAAATGCAGATACGCTACGCAATACTGCAATTTCACTTGCGCATTCGGCTGCCGAGTCTTGCACACCTGCATAGAATTACTTCGCCCACAAAGCTAACGTAAAACTCCCTTGTAAGAAGTGCGTTCCAAATATGAAGTTCCTTGTAAGAAGTCCGTTCCAAATATGCACAATGTGATCAAAAGTATTCGGACACCCCCAAAAACATACGTTTTTCATATTAGGTGCATTGTGCTGCCACCTACTGCCAGGTACTCCTTATCAGCGACCTCAGTAGTCATTAGACATCGTGAGACAGCAGGATGGGGCGCTCCGCGGAACTCACGGACTTCGAGCGTGGTCAGGTGGCTGAGTGTCACTTGTGTCATACGTCTGTACGCGAGATTTCCACACTGCCAAATATCCCTAGGCCAACTGTTTCCGATGTGACAGTGAAGTGGGAACGTGAAGGGACAAGTACAGCACAAAAGAGTACGGGCCGACGTCGTCTGTTGACTGACAGAGACTGCCGACATTTGAAGATAGTCGTAATGTGTAATAGGCATACATCTATCCAGACCATCACATAGGATTTCCAAACTGCATCAGGATCCACTGCAAGTACTATGACAGTAAGGCCACAGGTTAGAAAACTGGGCTTTCATGGTCGAGCGGCTGCCCATAAGCCACATGTTACGCCGGTAAATGCCAAACGATGCCCCGCTTGGTGTAAGGAGCATAAACATTGGATTATTGAACAGTGGAAAAACGTTGTTTGGAGTGACGAATCACGATACACAACGTGGCGATCCGATGGCAGGGTGTGAGTATGACGAATGGCCGGTGAACGTCATCTGCCAGCGTGTGTAGTGCCAACAGTAAAATTCGAAGGCGGTGGTGTTAGGGTGTGGTCGTGTTTTTCTTGGGAGGGGCTTGCACTCCTTGTTGTTTCGCGTGGCACTATTAAAGCACAGGCCTACATTGATGTTTTAAGGACTTTCTTGCTTCCCACTGTTGAAAAGCACTTCGGGGTTGGCGATTGCATCTTTCAACACGATCGAGCACCTGTTCATAATGCAGGGCCTGTGGCGGAGTGGTTACACGACGATAACATCCCTTTAATGGACTGGCCTGCACAGAGTCCTGACCTGAATGCTATAGAAAACCTTTGGGGTGTTTTGGAACGCCGACTTGTACCACGCCTCACCGAATGACATCGATACCTGTCCTCACTGCAGCACCCCGTGAAGAATGGGCTGCCGTAAGCAACTTTCCAGCACCTGATTGAACGTATGCCTGCGAGAGTGGAAGCTGTCATCAAGGCTAAGGTGGTCCAACACCATACTGAATTCCAGCATTACCGATGGAGGGTGCCACGGACTTGAAAGTTATTTGCCGCCAGGTGTCCGGATACTTTTGATCATATAATGTATCTTTCCACAGTGCGTGTGAAGGCCCGCGAGCCAATATGGTTCGAACGTCGGGTTTCAGATGCTTTCAATATCACGGCGTAGAGGAAACAACACTAGAATGAACGTCCACTCCAGAACGCCCACGTAATTAAAAATCCAACGGCGAATGTTGCATTGCTTGATCTCCCCCCGTCACCAATGATCGAGGCTCAACGACATCCGAAAGGAACGACGGAGATGTGACCACGTTTTGAATAATTGCGTTTTTCTTGACTGGAAGCAAAGCAGGCATATATGAAGAGCTTACCACTCCATGTTTAAAAAAAAAATAAAATCGGCAAGACGTTCACTAATAGTCACCAGTGCTGCGAACTGATTCCAGATTTATCATTAACCTGTAAATATGGTATGTATGTTACGTTCGGTAGTGCCATAGGGTAGTAAAAGATCTAGTGTCCCAGCATGTCAGCACATACCATGGGCGGCCTAGACCTTTCTCTCAATGTGCCACACAACCTGTTTCTACAAAACGATCATTCCGTGCTTTTATAGTCTTTGCATGTTGCGGAGCTTTGCGATGCTGCGTCCTGAAGCGTATTCTTATAACAATGGCGCGACATTTGGAGGCGTAGGATTGAAAGTTGAGGACACGGTGCAATGTTTGGAGAGTTCCCGGAGACTAATCAATCAGTGGTTTCGAAATTATTTACTATTGCTTTGAGGTGACTAATTTACAATAACGCGTATATTGGTACGTCGAGTTGTATTGTTCCTTTCGTCTATTCTTCGGAGCTTCCATGGCGTCGCGCGAGGACACAGTCGCGGCTGAAGTCTGAACCTCCTACTCTTGTCATTTATGGCGCGCGAGACAAATGACGCGGCGTGGATTTAACCGGAAACGTTTTTAGAGGATACATATTAATTGCCTGCATTGAGAAAATACCAAATCAAAATGCATTAGTGTTGCGAGCCTCGCTTTGTCCGATGAGACAGGGTCAAACGTCTTACTACTCCACTGTCAATATCAAATGTAACTCTCCGACAGCTTTCAGGAACGGTTTCGAAATTCGATCACTAGACTGAAATAGATTCATCGCAGAGAGCTTATTCTCTGACTCCAGTAGCGAACACCCCATCCCCCTCCCAACCCAACTCCCTTCGATGATTTCCACACAATCTGTAATACAGTTCAGAGACAATAGAGAAAGACTCACACCACAACATCAACCTCCAATTTCCGTACTGCAAGAAATAAAGTTTATTAACATGAATAAATCGTAACGAAGTTAGTCACGCTTACCCAAGCAACCTCCAGCATGCTAATGCTCAACGCTCTGAAGTCTCTTTATCGAACAAGTCCACACTCACTAATCGGCAACACCCACCTAGAAAAACAGGAACGTATTTCGGATTCATTCTGTCTTCAGTACTGCGCTAAGTAACTCGGATGATTACGGCTTCTGACACACACAGTACCATCGTCTCAGGGGGTTCAGAACTTCCCCACTCCTCGAGGGTTGCCAGCCGACTCCTCGATTTCACGGGCTCGAAAATTCAGCTCCAAGCCCCTCTCGCTGCAGCCAGGTATGACCCAGGCGACTGCGATACTGAACAGGGTTAACAGGCTTCGGCGGTTCTATAATTTCTAATTATTTGTGTGATTACTGTTTTGTGTAACACTACGCTTTGGATCGTGGTGTGCAATGCAAAATATACATAATGCACATAATGTCTACTCTGAGACTAGATTTTACAGCATTAGGTAACTCCTGCGGATGTCTGATGACTGAATAGAAGAGTCCTCGAAGTCTGTCTACAGAATAAGTAAAATTCACGTAGTAAATGTATAGTTCAAACGAACATAATAAAAATTGAATGTTTGTATCAAGTGACTCAATGACTTTACACGCTGAACTGATATGTTGAAAGACTGAATATTTGAAAGACTTATTCGCTGCTTAAGATTTGTGTTTCCTGTTCTTTTCTCAATACACTTTCGGTGACTGCTGAGATATTGACAGTTTCCTCATCTTCTGACTTCTGCAACTTAGGTATCGATCTCTGTGGTTATTTGGTCTTCTGTGAGCGTTGTTGCTAGAAAGTAGGAAATTCGGTATTGGTTTTTGCTGTTTGTAAATTTTCGCTAGGGCATTACGACTACAAGGTCACGGAACTACAAACCTGGAAGTCTGACAATGGCTCGGAATTTTCCGTTGTTATTACTCTATATACTTCCTGGCGTTGCACGGAACTGGCAGTCTCGTTGCGTTAAATTTCTGAATCAAAGTTTGTAATGTTTGAGAGGAGCATTGCGCAGATTATTTGATTTTCGTAGTATATCGTTCGTATCATTATTGCTGGTTGCTTATATCCTTACTTTCCATTACCAGTATATGGTTCTGGAAGATACTACGTATTGTAGAATCTTTTTGCGCGTGTCGCAGGTGTTCCTTGTTATCGTCACTATATCTTCATGCTCGCCGGTAATGTGGCGCATTTTTAGTCGATACCTCAGTCATTCCATCCTGATTTCTACATTCAAATATAGCCAAATAAAAATTTGAGGACCTGTAAAACAGAGGACTAGTCAAACTCTCTCTTTGCATGTGCACCGTACTCGTAGATGATGATTCAACATTTCGAAACTGCCGGTTCGGGCGAAACCTTCAGTTAGCTGATGCTCACAAAATTTCGCACAAATGAGCCGTTGTCGTCCAAGATCGGAAATAACGTCTGCGTGGAACATTAATTAAGATTAACGAGTTTTTATTTAGCAATGATTTGTGGAGGGTGGAGTGTGCAGCTTCCAGCCGTCGGTAATTGAGCGCCGACGGGCCGCACCCCCGGGAGGGCAGATTATCGTACAGATTTACGACAGGCCCTCGCCATTTGCATTTAATGCCCTCGTAAAAAGTAAGCGATATTTCTGCGATTAAAGTTTAATGCGGAATTCTTAGCATTCGGGGGTTTCGTGGGTCCTTAAAAGCGAGGCCGAGACTATCGAGGGAAAGCCATCGACGTTTCCTCTCCTTTTGAATGTCGCGCCAGCCTAATTTACTACTGCGATCGGCGACAGCGTCGCGCGGCGTGCAAGCTCGGCTTAGTTGCTGTGGTCTGCGATCGCTGTCAGTTGCGCGTTCTCAGAGCTGCCGCCCCAGCGTGCGCGAAGTTCGCTCTGTTCACTAGTGTCACACAAGGCAATATAAAGACCCAGCCGTAGCGGCAACATAGTCACATGAGTAAGTACTGGGTCACGTGGCCCGCATCTCGTGGTCGTGCGGTAGCGGTCTCGCTTCCCACGCCCGGGTACCCGGGTTCGATTCCCGGCGGGGTCAGGGATTTTCTCTGCCCCGTGATGGCTGGGTGTTGTGTGCCGTTCTTAGGTTAGTTAGGTTTAAGTAGCTCTAAGTTCTAGGGGACTGATGACCATAGAAGTTAAGTCCCATAGTGCTCAGAGCCATTTTTGAACAGGGTCACGTGACGAGGTACAGCAAGGAATGGCAGTTGATTATAGATGTTACCAGTCAGTACTAACATATATTGGCATTTGGCTAAACCAGTTTCGGCAGTTATGTCATTCACAATAACCCATGTAACTTGTTAGCCAATTGTTGCGTCAGTATGTACACTCCTGGAAATTGAAATAAGAACACCGTGAATTCATTGTCCCAGGAAGGGGAAACTTTATTGACACATTCCTGGGGTCAGATACATCACATGATCACACTGACAGAACCACAGGCACATAGACACAGGCAACAGAGCATGCACAATGTCGGCACTAGTACAGTGTATATCCACCTTTCGCAGCAATGCAGGCTGCTATTCTCCCATGGAGACGATCGTAGAGATGCTGGATGTAGTCCTGTGGAACGGCTTGCCATGCCATTTCCACCTGGCGCCTCAGTTGGACCAGCGTTCGTGCTGGACGTGCAGACCGCGTGAGACGACGCTTCATCCAGTCCCAAACATGCTCAATGGGGGACAGATCCGGAGATCTTGCTGGCCAGGGTAGTTGACTTACACCTTCTAGAGCACGTTGGGTGGCACGGGATACATGCGGACGTGCATTGTCCTGTTGGAACAGCAAGTTCCCTTGCCGGTCTAGGAATGGTAGAACGATGGGTTCGGTGACGGTTTGGATGTACCGTGCACTATTCAGTGTCCCCTCGACGATCACCTGTGGTGTGCGGCCAGTGTAGGAGATCGCTCCCCACACCATGATGCCGGGTGTTGGCCCTGTGTGCCTCGGTCGTATGCAGTCCTGATTGTGGCGCTCACCTGCACGGCGCCAAACACGCATACGACCATCATTGGCACCAAGGCAGAAGCGACTCTCATCACTGAAGACGACACGTCTCCATTCGTCCCTCCATTCACGCCTGTCGCGACACCACTGGAGGCGGGCTGCACGATGTTGGGGCGTGAGCGGAAGACGGCCTAACGGTGTGCGGGACCGTAGCCCAGCTTCATGGAGACGGTTGCGAATGGTCCTCGCCGATACCCCAGGAGCAACAGTGTCCCTAATTTGCTGGGAAGTGGCGGTGCGGTCCCCTACGGCACTGCGTAGGATCCTACGGTCTTGGCGTGCATCCGTGCGTCGCTGCGGTCCGGTCCCAGGTCGACGGGCTCGTGCACCTTCCGCCGACCACTGGCGACAACATCGATGTACTGTGGAGACCTCACGCCCCACGTGTTGAGCAATTCGGCGGTACGTCCACCCGGCCTCCCGCATGCCCACTATACG
The DNA here is from genome assembly GCF_023864275.1 of Schistocerca cancellata. NCBI lineage: Eukaryota > Metazoa > Arthropoda > Insecta > Orthoptera > Acrididae > Schistocerca > Schistocerca cancellata. Next base: position 340,689,276 of record NC_064627.1, read on the forward strand.
CCCTCGCTCAAAGTCCGTCAAGTGCACATACGATTCACGTCCACGCTGTCGCGGCATGCTACCAGTGTTAAAGACTGCGATGGAGCTCCGTATGCCACGGCAAACTGGCTGACACTGACGGCGGCGGTGCACAAATGCTGCGCAGCTAGCGCCATTCGACGGCCAACACCGCGGATCCTGGTGTGTCCGCTGTGCCGTGCGTGTGATCATTGCTTGTACAGCCCTCTCGCAGTGTCCGGAGCAAGTATGGTGGGTCTGACACACCGGTGTCAATGTGTTCTTTTTTCCATTTCCAGGAGTGTAGTAGGAGCGTGCATCTTCCCCCCGCCTTCCCCCCCTCTCCCCCCCGCCCCATACACACACACACACACACACACACACACACACACACACACACACACACACACCACTACAACCACAAGACTGACGCAGCCTTCGGGTTAGAAGATAATATAGTATGTGGGTTGTCGTTAATGACGTAGCTGTTTAGTTTACCCTGTGGACAGTACACTGGTGTCCAAAATAAAGAACGAAAGTAGCTTTCGCAAAATGTGCCACTGCCTAGTAACATAGCTCTATGAAACTTTGACCACAAATAGAAAGAACAGCTACAGGATAGTACAGAAGGTAACTAAGAGAAATACGTAACGAGACGAACAGAAATGACGATTTTATTTGAAGACAATAATCACACTGAAGTCACTGCGATTGATGATGGTTTCCTGGACATTTCAGAAGCGGCAGTGCATGCTCTGCGAAGTGCTCCCACGCTGGCTTCCACGTTGGTGAGCAGTTCCTGATTAGGGCGTTCGGCTGCTCCACGAGCGCGGTTTACAAGTATTGGATTACCTCGAGGAAAACCATCTGTGAGACACAGTCGGCACGGATTCAGAAAAACCCGTACTTGTGAAGCACAACTATATCTTTACTCACATGAAGTGATGAGTGCTATCGACAGGGGATCTCAAATTGATTCCATACTTCTAGATTTCCAAAAGGCTTTCAATACTGTACCTCACAAGCAGCTTCTAATCAGATTGCGTGCTGTCTCATTTAGGCGTCTGGATTCGTGGTTTCCTGTCAGAAGTGCAACTTTTCGTAGTAATGATGGGAGGTCATCGAGTAAAACAGAAGTGATAGCCAGCCTTTGCCAAGGGATTATTACTCGCCCTCTTCTATTCCTAATCTGTACAAACGATTTAGAAGACAATCTGAGCAGCCCTTTTTGTTTTTGTGTTTTTTTTTCTTTTTTGCAGATGATGCTGTCATTTACCATCGTAGTAAAGTCGTCAGAAGATCAAAAACAAAAGCAAAATAATTTAAGATAACGTATATGTATCGTGCGAAAAGTAGTAATTGTGATCTTAAATAATGAAAGTGTGATATCATCCACATGAGTACTAAAAGGAATCCTTTAAATTTCAGCTAAACAAAAAAAAATCAGACTAGTCTAAAGACTATCAATTCAGCTAAATACCTAGGAATCACAGCTACGAACAAACCATATTGGAACCATCATAGAGATAATGTTGTGGGGGGAAAGCAAACCAAAGACTGCGTTATAAAGGCAGAACACTTACAACATGCGGCAGAACTACTAAAGAAACTGCCTACACTACGACTGTACGTCCTAGAGTACTTTATTTATGGGATTCTTACCACATAGAATTAAACGGAGTACATCGAAAAAATTCAAAGAAAGGCAGCGCGTTTTGTATTATCGCGGAAGAGGAGAGAGAGTGTACTGGATATGGTACGCGAGTTCGGGTAGCAGTCATTAAACCAAAGGCATTTTTAAGATCCAAATAGGAATGAATGAGATTTATCTGCTAGTGGATATTGATTTGCATCAATGGGGAAGCTGAAAATTGGTGCTGGACAGGGCTTCGAACCCTGGTCTCCTGTTTACTAGGCAGCTGCCCTGACCACTAAGCCATCCGGACACACAGTTTATCGCAACTCCACGGACTACCCTAGCACGCCTCCCGTCAGACCCAAATTGTCAACTTATCCACACACTACTGACGTAATGCCACAGCCCTTTATTCTCATTACCCGTGGGGTTTCGTCGATTCCCGTAAGAGTTCGAGCGCAGTGTTCATCTGCACTGTAGGAATCATTGGCCAGCCTCGCCTTAATTATATATGTGGTGCTTGTTCTTTCGGACACGTGTTAAAGTGGTTAGATAAACCGTGAACCAGGCACTTAAAGTATGAGTTGCAGAGTAGTCCAGTAGACGTAGATGGTCGATGGTGCTGCACTGCGTCTCCTCAACGCACCCCACACGTGCTCGGTGGGATTTTAGTCGGGGGAACGGGCAGGCCAGTCTTGCGGAATATTCTCTCGTTCCAAGAGCTCCTCCACGTGCATAGTTCGATTCGGTCGCCCATTGTCATCCATAACAATGAAGACACACATGGGGAAGGAGTACAATGTTATAATAATGTTGAGCGGTCAGTGTACCGTGTTCAAAGATGTGCCCAGTATGCCCAGGCAACATTATACCTTCCTACACACTACCACCACCTGGAACACTAACCAGTCATGTTCGACGGTGTTCCTGGATGCATTACGTGACCTACCTCTCGCCACACGAGAGTGGGTCTAGCACTGTCGAACATCATCACAGTCGAACCTTCAAGTTAATATTATTATGAGCAGTTTGTCGCTTCACAATGCTGTCTTGAGGTTAGTGACTGTCCTATCGCATCGTTGGTAGCAGCAAAACTACATTGGTTGTGCACCATCAGTCATAGAGTCAGACAAGGGTGTCTTAACCAACGGTGCACTTGGCGATTGGAATGGCGCGATACTAGGAACTCTGTTACGTGCCAAGACGGACGTCAGCGGACACCACGCTGCGCTTACTCAGGCCTGTGAGCGCGAAGGACACGGTTTGGAAGAGGGAACGAAGGACACGGTTTGGAAGAGGGAAATACCCGCGTCCCGACTTCTCTCTGCAGAAACCTTGTGGTTCCTTCTCGCAGTACTAGGTTGCAGCATTGCAGAGTGGCAGTGTCAAGTTCGCCTCCGCGTAGGGACGTCCATGCATAGATGTGTGAAGACTATTAATCTTGTCGGATTTATCTGTTACCACCTTAAGACACAAAGCGCCTGTAGAGTTGGCAAGAAGAGCTCATATATTTAAGCATGGATTAAGAAGCACCAAGGGGCTAAGCACTGTACCAAGCTGCGGGGTAATACAGCTTACTCAAAACTTGAAAAATGTATCCAACCGAACACATTGCAAACAAATGTAACGTTAAAGAGTTACCCTAGAATGTGCCTCGAAGAGAGAGAGAGAGAGAGAGAGAGAGAGAGAGAGAGAGAGAGAATGAATGAGAATCAGCATTACTCGGCGCTTTGCTGACGATGTCGCCGTTTATAGAAAGTATTGTTGTGTAACATGGAAATGTCGATCGACATAATACAGTATTTCCACTTGATACCGCGAGTTATCTCGTCAGTTAATAATTAAGGATAACGCAACGAAATAATACGAGCTGGAACGTCTATCTAAATTGTGTTACAGATAGAAGTTCAATTTGTGAGTAAAGTTCCGTGATAGTGTAGCACATCTGTAGAAGGCGAAAGCGTGAGTATCTCTTGGTTACTATATTGTTTTAAGGTCCACACCATTCGTAAAAGATGAGTTCAAAACTATTAAGAAGTTTGCCCTGCAACACATCGGTTTAGTCACGGTAGTTACCAAGCAAGGTGGGGCAGTTGTTAGAATACTGGACTCGCATTCTGCAGGACGACGTCCAGCCATCCAGATGTAGGTTTTCCGGAGGTTTCCCCAAATCGCCGCTGTGAAAAGGGCACGGCCGATTTCTTTACCGACCCTTTCGCAATCCGAGTTTGTGCTCCGTCGCTAATGACTTCGCTGTCGACAGGACGTGGAAGCCAAACCGTCCTTCCTTCCTTTTTAAATCACTGTAATTGACCTCTGCAATTGCTCGTTTGGATTAGGAATCGAGTGGCGAAAGAAGACGGAAGCAAAGCTGCTGTGTTGAAGTAGTTGGTTAATTTTTCACATTAGTACGTGTTCAGCTTTCACAATTAGGATTCTGTGACTTGTTTTGCCGTATTGCGCCAGTGTGTGTGTTTCTTGACGGATAACGTATCTGATTCTCAGAACGTTTGTTAATGTTGGCGAGGAACGGTACAGTTATGTTTTTGCACTACAGGCGACAGTAATTGGTTTAATACGTGACTTGGTTACACATTTCCCTGATATACATTAGTCAAATCAAGGGAATTTGGTGAAGGGATTTGTTATTGCCACACAGTGCACGTTTGTGGCACAAATTGACCGAAAGAAGGGATCGGTTGAAGGAACACGTTCTGAGTCATCAAGGACTAACCAGTTTTGTAGTGAAGGAAAGTGTGTGTGTGTGGGGGGGGGGGGGGATTTCCGAGAGAGTCAAAGAGATGAATACAGTGAACAGGTTCAAAAGGATGTAGATTTCAGTAATTATTCAGTAGAGACTTCCACAGGATAGAGTAGCATGGAAAGCCACCTGAAGCCAGCATTCGAACTGAAGACAACAGCAGCTGCTGCTGCAACAACAAGAGCACGCTGACCTTTCAGAATTTGAAGGATACGCTGCTTCAGACGATGTAGTTACTATTTTTAGTCCCAAACACTACTACAGAAACTGATGGTAACGGGCGTGGCACAGTGTCAAGCGGATCAGTGGGTGAAACGTCCAGTACAGTTGCAGCACTAGGGAAGATTGTTTGTCTGTGCTTGAAGAATCATTTCATTGGAGGTTATTAGAAACTGAATCACGGCATTTCAACTGGCAGTGAACCCCAGTCCTTAGGAAATATCTTTCTCCTGAGAACGTTACTAATTTTCTGCATATTTTCGAACCTATTCTGGACTTAGATATACTTAATAAAGCAGTTTTAATGATTACTATTCCCAAAGTGTACGTACTGACATGTATGTCATTGTTATGCCGGATAAAACATTTTGTCACTTGAAGGGCTACACGAATGTATCGAAAAAGGGTGCATATCAAAGAATTATTTTTCATTGTTTAGAGTGAAGTAAATCTTGCAGTTTTTCTTTTGGACGCAGCCACGTCAAATGATTACCTAAGCTAGTGACCCATTGTTCGGCGCTTGGCGACAATTTAACATGCTAACCATACACCTGACCTGTGATATACAGGGTGGTGTTTTATTAAGTGTCACATATTCCTATAGGAGGTAGTATTGGTGAAAACTAGGAAAAGTTCCCATAATTATTTCTGCAAAGCAGTACCTGTTATGTGGGCCGTTTTACTTGTGACGAGTGATGCGTAGTATTCGATGGTATAGACCGTCACAAGTGGTGGCATATATAGTAAATTATAACGATGCGCACTTGTGGCAGATGCATATCCTCGTTCAGTCATGGCGGTGTGGCAAAAAGATCGCTTTAGCATCGGTGCATGGGCAGAAAATTGTAATTGACAGACTCATAGAGCCACAAACTTCAGCAAACAAATTAACAGCTGCAGTAAATCTCCGATTTCTGCTTGATGAATTACTATCTCTTGCAGAAAACAAAGGCTGTGGCACGTCGGGAGACCACCTTGTTTTTTTACGAATTGTGCAACAGTACGTCACCGCAACGTTTCTTGGGTTATGGGTTTGTCGATGAGATGCGGTAACATGGCCTCCTTGTTCAACGGACCTTAATCCGTTGGATCTGGCTATGAGGACATTTATAAACGTTGGTGTACGGCCAACCCATCGACTACGTTACAGGAGCGTGTGACCAGCGCATGTGACGCAATCTGGACGGAGTCGGCTGTAATTGAGACTTCTACATGACAGACAGATGGAATGTAGGAGAACAGATTGGCTGACACACAACTCACCAGGTATTGTTTTCGGACATGTAACTATAGGACCTTTTCTTCTCGTTTTGACTAATACTACCCCCTGTAGGAATTCGTGACCACATTTTTAAACACCCAATATTGTCTGACCAGCCTAAGAGTGAGTATTCGTGGAAAAACAACCGAGCTGGGATTACTTCTGTTCCTCTTCTGTTGTTTTTTCCTTCTTTTTTTCTAATGGATGGAGAATAACGATAGCTGTAAATTATAACTTAAGTATGCCATTTCCCATTTGCTTTGAATATGCCATCAGTTTCTCTCAGAACTGATCGAGTAGCATAATAGTTCTGACCATCGAAATTTACCTTTTCATGTTTCTGAAACTCAGTTAAGTCTAATACCAGGGTAATTCGTTTTAATTCTCTTCGCGTCGTTGACAGGACGTAAAAAATAATTTGCCACCTTGTTGCATTCAGAATGGTATCGCATCTGGGAAAGCGTCAACCGCAACATTATTAGTGACAGCACGAGTCAAGGGGCAGAAGTGGACATAGCAATATTGGTATCATCGTTAGGCCACACTTCGCTTCGCGTCGCTATGATACCACGCTCAAGTCACATTAGTCAAATAACTTTCTGCGTTTCCACATTACAAAGGCCCAATTTCCCGGTAGATGCATGACATTTGGAAGGTAAGATGTCATGTATCCGAAAATAAACTCAATTCGTTATTATTAGAAGTGGTCAAAGCTTCAGTCCTACGATGTGATTCTTTTATACCTGTAGTTGATACTGCAAGAAGCCGTGTCCTGCATTTGATAATGTTAGGAATATATAATCTACTGTATGTAATGCTGTCGGAAGTGAAAAAAAGGAGTGCCACCATCACACTAATTTAATAATCGGTACTAAGGCTCGTTTCATCCTACCTGTGAATCCCCCATACGACAGCCGGCCGCAGTGGCCGAGCGGTTAAAGGCGCTACAGTCTGGAACCGCACGACCGCTACGGTCGCAGGTTCGAATCGTGCCTCGGGCATGGATGTGTGTGATGTCCTTAGGTTAGTTAGGTTTAAGTAGTTCTATGTTCTAGGGGACTTATGACCACAGCAGTTGAGTCCCATAGTGCTCAGAGCCATTTGAACCATCCCTCATACGACGAACAAAGAAGCGACTGATACTCTTGCAAGACAGCAACAATTTAAGAGCTTGTGGACCGGCGCCGAGAGTAGCAATTTTACGTTATATAAGAAAAACTCTTCTCAAACAGAAGATTGATTTGAACATAGCCTTTAATAAACGTGGTCGTGTTGGAGAGAGTCTGCCCTTTCCTTTCTCCGACCTCTGAACTCACTGATCCAGGGGCACCACAATACAGTATGGCATTTTTCACATTAATAAATCATTACCCGAGGGCTCGGATGTGATTAATTCCAGGAATAAATTCTAAGACTGAGAATCTAACAGCGGGCCTTTGGCATTTATCTAGTGAGCCACACTTGCTAAACTATTGCGTGTTCTGTTGGTCTTCAGTTGCTTTTGTATTGCTTCATTTCAGTGGCATACACTGTATGACCAGATGTATCCAGACACCTGTTGGTGGACATTATTATCGGGCGTCGACCCTTCGCTTTTATGACGGCTGGGGCATTTTCAATTATGTGTCTGAATATGTGGGGGAATGGCAACTCATTCTTCCTCAGGATTCGAAACCACAGCGCCGGTCGGGGTGGCCGAGCGGTTCTAGGCGCTACAGTCTGGAACCGCGCGGCCGCTACGGTCGCAGGTTCGAATCCTGCCTCGGGCATGGATGTGTGTTAGGTTTAAGTAGTTCTAAGTTCTAGGGGACTGATGACTACAGATGTTAAGTCCCATAGTGCTCAGAGCCATTTGAACCACAGCAAATCGTGATGTTAGACGCTGGGATCTGTAGCGAAGTGAATGTTCTAACTCATTCCGAAGGTGTTCCATAGGGTTCAGGTCGGAGCTCTGGGCAGGCCAGTCCATTTCGAGTGTCCGCAAGCCATTGCGTCACATTAGCTGTCTTATGAGAGGTTGCAGTGCCATGCCGACACAAACGAATATCGTCTGGGTACCGTTCCTGTGCTGTACGCGTTAAACAACGCTCTCCTTCTGCATTTAGCGTTTCAGTTGTGGGAACACACACTAACCACGAAAAACACCTCCATACCGTAAAACCGCCTCCTCCTTGCTTCACCTTTGGCACTACACATAATGGCAGGTAATGTTCTCCAATCAGTCTCCAAACCCATTCTCTAACATCAAATTGATACAGGTAATAAAGTGATTAATCACTCCAAATTACTCCTGTCCAGTCGTGCATTGTCCAGTGTCGCTCGTTGGACCAGCTAAAGAGTTGCATAGCACTGACCACAGCGATGTGTGGCTCAGGAGCTACTCGACCATTGTACCTCGTTCAACTCCCTGCGCATGCGCAGTATTTTTGCTATCTGGACTGCTGATAGCATACGAATTTCACGAGTTATTCCCTCCTCCATCTGCATGCGATTTTTTGCAACCACTCTCCTCAGTTATTCACCAACAGTCGACATGGACAGATTTTAGAGGTGTTGAAGTGTCCTCTATGGATTTATTACTCAGATGACATCCAATAAATAGTCCATGCTCGAAGACACTGAGCTCTCCTGATTAAGACTTCTCTACTGACGTCACAGTACTCACCGTCACCTTTTATACTGGCGTGTCCACCTCTCGTGACATGTAGTGGTCAGGGTTTCTGGATACTTTTGATCAGATAAGGTTTGTTGTGCGCATATAATAAATGCGTTTCCAGATAATTATTCATTTATTATATACGTGCAACAAGTACATATTACAGGTCACCGAAGCTGCTGCCCAAATGAAGAGGAAGTGATATTGTATACAAATAAACAGGTTTATGTTTATTTGGATAAGCGGATCATATCTCGAAGATATCGATAACAATATTGTTTTGTTTGAGCTGGTTTATTGTGTGTGTGTGTGTGTGTGTGTGTGTGTGTGTGTGTGTGTGTGTGTGGTGTAGGGCAGTGGCCCGCCCTCTTCGAAATGCGAGGCGCCTCATAGCTCGGCTTACGTCGCTCCGCGGCGCTGTCGTCAGGCTGTACTGCCTTTGTTCACGGGAAGAAAGCGGCCGTGCTGCGAGCTCGGCGCTGGGATTCGCGACGTGAAAGTCGCAACGGCCGCCCCCACCGTTGCCAGCTCTGCGTTCCACTTCTCCCAGCCGCCGTTGTCGACAGGCAACCGCTGCCGCACGCCACATTTTTAAGATGCGTCATCCGTCTCACTTAGTCTTCGTTTGACGAAAGAGTTCCTTTCGCAAGTACGTACACTTCAAAAAACGCTGGGCAAGTAAATTCAGGTTAGCAGAGTGTGAAGGCTAGAGAAATTCGGACAAGGAAATGTGCGGACAGCAGGGTTTGCCGCAGATTTGCGGACACCATTTCTGTCATGTGGCGGCCGTGTTCAACTACGGTGTGCTATTTAAAATAGGTCATTGTTTCTGCCGCACCATGTCTAAACAAATATGTATAAAGGTTTTAAATATATACAAGTTCCGAGAAAGTCCGCACGTAACAAAGTGGTGTTACAGCTGAAGGTATAGTTCCTTAATCATTTGTGATATTTCGTGGAACTGACATGCGTTAATTGTATAAATACGATATACTGTTCGAAGTGAAAGCAGTTTTCCGCAGCTGCAATGTGGAATACTACTACTACATGACCAGGCCCAGTGGACCGCACGCATCTACAAGTTTCCTCCTCCACTGTATTCTGTCCATTGTTGCTATCCGCCATCCGTTCACATTTATTGACACTTGGTTTAAATCTTCATGGAGTCCATCCCTCCAACGCTTCTTGGGTCTCCCTGGCGGTCTCTTTCCTGTAGGTGTGAAATCCAGGAGCTTCCTAGGCCATCTGTGATCCTCCATCCGGGCTGGAATACTGCTGTGATTTAATTTTAATTCTACAAGTTAAAACTGTGTTTTATTTAGAGAAAGAAAGCAATGCCCCACAGAATAATTTATTATTATTTACCGCATTCCGAAGTGTTCAGTATAATTATTGGTGCCTACACTCATGCTATCGAAGAAGGGTAGCGGCTATTATTTAAAAATTTCGTATCTGCGCATACTCCGCAGGGAGGCGAAAAATTCGTTCTGGAAACAATCCCCTGGGCTATGTGTAGGCGATGTATGCGCAGCATTCTTTCATATAGGACTGCTAGTCCTGCAAGTTTTCCTGGAGAACTTCTGTGTTGTTTTCTTTCAGGGAGCTTGATATCAGCGCACACTCCTCTGCAGAGTGAAAAATCCATTCTGCAGTATTATTAAAGTTATACACAGCAGAGACTTTGGGCAGCGAACACCATACAGCCAACAGCAGTTAGAAAAGTGCCGTATTAACATAATCGCAATTTCCACAGTAGAACAATAAAAATACTTCGAAGTACAAACATAAGTCCCTGACGTAAAAGAAAAACACTAAGACGAACACCACAAAGTCAGCCATATTTACAACGGTTCCAGGACAACATTAGTGCAATTGTCACTTTATATATGAAAGTGCGAAGTAAAAAGATAAGTTCGTTGTATAAATTGAAAAGCATAAAATTACGACCCAAGGTTCGAACTGGGCCGCTTCCAGAAGAGAGTGACATTCGCAGCAACTTATAATTGAAGGCTAGCCAACGGCGTCGGTTACAAAGATAAATTATTAATGCAAAGGAGTGACAGAAACAGATGTTACCAGTTTTCGAACCGGGATAGTTTCATGGGAGGACAAGATTCACACAGCTTAGGAGTCAAAGCTGGATACTGGGTTTTAATTAGTCCGCGAACAAATTATACCTATACATCGGTTTATCGAACCGGCGAAATAAAGCTGTTAACACTTGTTTTTTCCTCGAGGTTGCCTGTGCGGCCGATTCGTTTGTGCACGCCAGTATGACGCGGTTAAGACCTGCCACCGCTGTTGTGTCCTGATCACGTTGACGTTCAATCGGTGTAGGCGATTTCCCGTGCCCCAGCCTCATGCAAATCAGAGAGGTCACATGACGTCTACTATGCTTTCCCGAGGTGAACCACGATCGAGAAGAGACGTTCGGTTATATGACAGCCCAGTCAGTGCTGGGTTACGTGCCATTCACAGTTCCAGCCGTGATAAGCAGCTTCCTTGACCGTCGAGCTGAAATCCGTACAAGGGATTGGTGTTGGGCGGAAGTGTCCTTCTGTAATGTTATTCTTAGCGAGGCGGATAACTGTTCATTATGGAGAATGCCTCGATGCCCTTATACAAAGTAAGTGAACGTCAGTGCCCAATGTCCGCGCGTCTGTTATGGCCTCCAAGAGATCCAAGACATATACGTTAGTCTGTGTCCGCAAATCTCTGCATCAACGGGTCCGCGCGCACCGAAAATCTAGAAAAAAGTTAATGTGGGCTGCACAGCGCCTGGTTTCTGCGTAGAGTTGCCTTGATTACATGTCTTATACAAGAAGTAGAGCTCGCCTCCGTCATGTTGTTGTTATTGTTGTGGTCTTCAGTCCTGAGACTGGTTTGATGCAGCTCTCCATGCTACCCTATCCTGTGCAAGTTTCTTCATCTCCCAGTACCTACTGCAACCTACATCCTTCTGAATTTGCTTAGTGTATTCATCTCTTGGTCTCCCTCTACGATTTTTACCGTACACGCTGCCCTCCAATGCTAAATTTGTGATCCCTTGATGCCTCAGAACATGTCCTACCAACCGGTCTCTTCTTCTCGTCAAGTTGTGCCACAGGCTCCTCTTCTCCCCAATTACCTCCTCATTAGTTATGTGATCTACCCATCTAATCTTCAGCATTCTTCTGTAGCACCACATTTCGAAAGCTTCTATTCGTTTCCTGTCCAAACTACACTCCTGGAAATTGAAATAAGAACACCGTGAATTCATTGTCCCAGGAAGGGGAAACTTTATTGACTCATTCCTGGGGTAAGATACATCACATGATCACACTGACAGAACCACAGGCACATAGACACAGGCAACAGAGCATGCACAATGTCGGCACTAGTACAGTGTATATCCACCTTTCGCAGCAATGCAGGCTGCTATTCTCCCATGGAGACGATCGTAGAGATGCTGGATGTAGTCCTGTGGAACGGCTTGCCATGCCATTTCCACCTGGCGCCTCAGTTGGACCAGCGTTCGTGCTGGACGTGCAGACCGCGTGAGACGACGCTTCATCCAGTCCCAAACATGCTCAATGGGGGACAGATCCGGAGATCTTGCTGGCCAGGGTAGTTGACTTACACCTTCTAGAGCACGTTGGGTGGCACGGGATACATGCGGACGTGCATTGTCCTGTTGGAACAGCAAGTTCCCTTGCCGGTCTAGGAATGGTAGAACGATGGGTTCGATGACGGTTTGGATGTACCGTGCACTATTCAGTGTCCCCTCGACGATCACCAGTGGTGTACGGCCAGTGTAGGAGATCGCTCCCCACACCATGATGCCGGGTGTTGGCCCTGTGTGCCTCGGTCGTATGCAGTCTTGATTGTGACGCTCACCTGCACGGCGCCAAACACGCATACGACCATCATTGGCACCAAGGCAGAAGCGACTCTCATCGCTGAAGACGACACGTCTCCATTCACGCCTGTCGCGACACCACTGGAGGCGGGCTGCACGATGTTGGGGCGTGAGCGGAAGACGGCCTAACGGTGTGCGGGACCGTAGCCCAGCTTCATGGAGACGGTTGCGAATGGTCCTCGCCGATACCCCAGGAACAACAGTGTCCCTAATTTGCTGGGAAGTGGCGGTGCGGTCCCCTACGGCACTGCGTAGGATCCTACGGTCTTGGCGTGCATCCGTGCGTCGCTGCGGTCCGGTCCCAGGTCGACGGGCACGTGCACCTTCCGCCGACCACTGGCGACAACATCGATGTACTGTGTAGACCTCACGCCCCACGTGTTGAGCAATTCGGCGGTACGTCCACCCGGCCTCCCGCATGCCCACTATACGCCCTCGCTCAAAGTCCGTCAACTGCACATACGGTTCACTTCCACGCTGTCGCGGCATGCTACCAGTGTTAAAGACTGCGATGGAGCTCCGTATGCCACGGCAAACTGGCTGACACTGACGGCGGCGGTGCACAAATGCTGCGCAGCTAGCGCCATTCGACGGCCAATACCGCGGTTCCTGGTGTGTCCGCTGTGCCGTGCGTGTGATCATTGCTTGTACAGCCCTCTCGCAGTGTCCGGAGCAAGTATGGTGGGTCTGACACACCGGTGTCAATGTGTTCTTTTTTCCATTTCCAGGAGTGTATTTATCGTCCATATTTCACTTCCATACATGGCTACACTCCATACAAATACTTTCAGAAACGACTTCCTGACACTTAAATCTATGCTCGATGTTAACAAATTTCTCTTCTTCAGAAACGCTTTCCTTGCCATTGCCAGTCTACATTTTGTATCTTCTCTACTTCGACCATCATCAGTTATTTTGCTCCCCAAATAGCAAAACTCCTTTACTATTTTAAGTGTCTCATTACCTAATCTAATTCCCTCAGCAACACCCGATTTAATTCGACTACATTCCATTATCCTCGTTTTGCTTTTGTTGATGTTCATCTTATATCCTCCTTTCAAGAAACTGTCCATTCCGTTCAACTGCTCTTCCAAGTCCTTTGCTGTCTCTGACAGAATTACAATGTCATCGGCGAACCTCAAAGTTTTTATTTCTTCTCGATGGATTTTAATACCTACTCCGAACTTTTCTTTTGTTTCCTTTACTGCGTGCTCAATATACAGATTGAATAACATTGGGGAGAGGCTACAACCCTGTCTCACTCCCTTCCCAACCACTGCTTCCCTTTCATGTCCCTCGACTCTTATAACTGTCATCTGGTTTCTGTACAAATTGTAAATAGCCTTTCGCTCCCTGTATTTTACCCCTGCCACCTTTAGAATTTGAAAGAGAGTATTCCAGTCAACATTGTCAAAAGCTTTCTCTAAGTCTGCCTCCTTCATAGTCTCGGTGAATATTCGAACAACAAATCCAGCTGAGCAACCTCACTTAGAAGAATGAACAGTTGAAGAAGCGGTGGCGAAGTTTAAATTTGCATTTTGAAACCATATGCAAAAATAGGATGTGCTAGGAAAGTCACTTCACGAAAACATTTCCTCATTTGCCTCGCTATGACGCTTCCAGAAGTCGAATATCAGATAATATCTCAAAACAGCGTAGCTGCATAAATGAGAGAAAATTTTCAAACACTTAACACGTGATATTTCTGAAGTTTTTTCAGGCATCTCAGTTTCATGGTGTCCATCCGGCTAGGCAATACCAATGTATCAATTGAAGTACACATATGCCTTTTCATCAGTAGCTTCACTTTTCGAAACGTATTATTCGTCCTTCAAAGCGTGGCTTTAGTGAAAAATCTCCATCCTCAGGGGTATTGAATAAAACCCAGTCTCGCAGGATCGGCTTCTTCCCTAAAGACATAATTGATTGTGTATTATTACACGACCGAAACGGACGCAGTTATTCTACAAAACATTGCGCCACATAACATGTTTAATAACATACTGTATTAGGACACACAGTACTGAAATGGTGCATTTAGCCGTAGCTTTATGCTGGAATAGAAGGAAAATGTGTTGTAGAGTATGTATGGTCAAGTCTGGGTTATGTATGCAGTCAAAATCTGATCCGCCAAAAGTCCCCAAATTTGCAGGATTCGGTGTACGTAGTATAGATTTATCTTCATAAGCAAAAACTCCCTCTGATACAGCAATCGTCCCTCACAAAAATGTGTTAGAAATCCTGACGTGTTCATATAACTACCAGTAGGTTGATGATTGTTGCGCATCTGTTATCTCACGCAAAGCGCTTCATCAGAGGTTAGTTAAACTTACAGACTAGAATTCGACATCGGCTCCCAACGCAAAATATTGGGAGCTTCGTTGTAACATGTAATCCCTAGGTCTTCCGCTTAACATTAACCACCGGGGAAAGAAGGTAGTTTTCCTAATGGCATTACCAGGGTAGTGGAATGTGAACGCAAATGTGTATAGAGCGTTTCTGCTGCCCAGGTATTTTGTGTTTTTCGCGGCACAGGAAGCGCGGCAGACGGCCGCCGGCGCGGCGCGCGCAGACTGCAGAGGGCAGGGCGGCCGAGTTTCTCGGAACGCCGGCACTCTTTATTCTGTAGGCGGCCGCCAGTTCCCACAGCGCATCCTAATGCACGAGACGCCATTCAGACGCGCCAACAGTTTTTCCGTGAGAAGCCGCCGCCTTCCCCACAGGAACACACAAACTGTCTCTGCTCTCTTGTGCCCACGCAAAATATCGTTTCATGTAAGCAGATTATGATTATCTTAAAATTTCCGCCCGAAGTAAAATTTTCAGTAGCTATAACTTGCAGAATGAGGTACTTACCTTGTATTCGTCTGACTGTCCAGATTCTCCTTTGATGCAGTTTCGTTAAATCACATAAGGCAGGGTATCTGTTTTCTTTTTCCAAATTAGGCCACTTGTTATTTCCCTCACCTGAGCTGACACTAATACCCTTATATGTCAGAGAGGCAAAATCAGCAACTCGTTCTACCTTTAATTTGCAAACATCGTAACTCTCTTCAAATTCCACACATCATATAATTAGACAAAGCATGGGCAGACTTAACCGAACAATTGGCATATCTCATTTATTGACAACGGATGTTCTTCCGTGTAATGAATAGGCGATATCTTCTGAAATTCTGGACACAACATGATAAGCTTACGACAAAGTATTAGTCACCTTAAACGAACGCACTGCTCGCTTTGAAGAGCCGAAGATGTAGAACTCTCACCCGGCGGTCTCGTTACCCTCAGCCGCCAGCGGAAATTGAAGGGGTTAAGTCTATTTGACCGTCGGTCTTAGGAGTCGGTGCAATAAGATTAAGATAGGTCAACGTGAAAACGTGACCTAATTACAGAAAGTATCTAACTCACGTGACAATGCTGTGTGAAGTTGTCTGATTGTTTGGTATGTCAACACGAACAGGCGAGAGTGTCGTCGAAGAATGGTGGTACTACTCACTGACATGTAACACGGTGTAAAAAATTCTTCATAGAAACATTCTAACCGACAGGCACGGAGACGCCTTGTCTGTGACAATCGATTCCAAACTTCAGAGGAATTTCTGCTTTCAGTGAATGCAGGTACATCTCAACCAGTTTCCGATTGACATGCGGAGTCTGGTACCTCGCAAACGCCCATTCCTCACTGTGGCGCATTTATCTGCACGTCTACAAAGTGTCAAACAACCGGATGGTAGCTGATTGGAGGCGAGCACTGTCGTAAATTTGCCTCATTGCTAATGATGATGCGGGCCGGACGATGTGGAAGAGCGGTTCTAGGCGCTTCAGTCCGGGACCGCGCTGCTGCTGCTACGCTCGCAGGTTTGAATCCTGCCTCGGGCATGGATGTGTGTGATGTCCTTAGGTTAGTTAGGTTTAAGTAGTTCTAAGTCTAGGTGACTGATGACCTCAGATGTTAAGTCCTATAGTGCTTGGAGCCATTTGAACCATTTGCTAATGATGCAAGGCGTAGAGTCATCGATTGCGTCGACAGCCCAATGAGGCGTGTAACGCACATTGTGCAGTGTGTGTAGTTAGGGCCGGAGGTGGTTCTGTGATTTATTGGAGTTGTTTTCCGTACCATGAGTTGGACCCAATCATCCAGGTTATCGTGAACTTGAACGAGGATGTTTATTCAATATTATGGTGAGGAGTTTTTGCCCCTTCTACATCTTCCTGATGAAAATGTTAACAGACACTGTCGTCTCTCAAGATGGCAACAGCCATGTTCACAGGGCTGCACACAGGCACCCTATCGTGCCTCGACTACTTACAGAATCACTCGCTCTGAATCCCATAAAAAATTTCTGGGACCATTTGAACCTATGGGTGAAACGTGGATAACGGTCTCTTAGTTATCAATGAGTCGCCCTCGATGGTTGTCGCAGTCAAGAAATTTATGGATTCTGTCCGTTGACGATCAGAGGCCATTCTCGAGGCTAGAGACGGTGTTACATGGTATTAACACGATGTCTCCTGGAGGTAGCTGTTACTTGTCCCGTGTGCGTATAAATTACTACCTGTTGATGTTGTTAGATACGTTCTAATAGGCAAGTAACGAAAATATTTGAAACATTTACACTTTCCCCTCATAGTATCTACTTAAAATGACATTTACGATGAGAAAAATTAATGATGTCTAATTCGTATTATGATGTCAAAAAGCACAAAAAAGGCTCAGATCGACATTGACAAGTGTATTAGTCAAAAGTTATGTGCACTGCTCTGGTGCGGGCAGATAACTGCGGTGTTATCTGCAGTGCATTAAGCCAGTTACCCGTATTAGTCGAAGAACGAAAACGTCTACGATAGACTATCCCGCAGTGCACAGGACACGTAGTCTTGTCAGTAGCCATGCAAAATCTTAGCCCATTACTTCAACGACGTTTGTTGTACTAGCACCGCCCGTGGCGTGTACGCTGATAGGCGTACAATCTTAAAAAGCCTGTATTCCTATCGAGCAGTAAAGTATATTCCGCTGTTGATCGGGTTAATGTTGATTCTTGGTTTCAAATATGGCCTGGTGCTGTGAATGCTGCCGTCAACACATGTTTTTTATCGTAATATGGTCAAGATATTTCTTTGCATGATACAGTCTGAGAAATGCCGTGTGCCTTTATCTGTCGTGTGATAGAATTTGATGTACTTGCTGGCATGAGAAAGGTTAGTTTTGATCCATAAAATCTATACAAATATTGTGCATCTGAACTAGCACTGGTCTATTGTAAGCAAGAAACACGTTTCTGTCTTGTTGAAATCAGAGGCTGGGTGGTGAGAAGTGCAGTCCGTTGAAGATAATTTGCTTTCCCGACTGCAACTACCAGTAATTGTTTTCAGTTTTGTAATTTCTCTGAGCAAACCTGACTCAGTCGAAACACTGGGCACACAGTTTAACGCAGAAACGCAGGAAGTCAGCTTCTCAAGTATAAACTGAGAAGCAGCCTGACGTATTTTCTGTGTTAGACACGTTTGTTCAGAAATTTTACATTAGAATTGTCGACAGTTTGAGGTGTTCTTAAAGCGGTAAACATGTGCTGCAAATGATGCACGTCGCGATATGAAGGGCCTTCGTTGCGATTACAACGAATACTTGGGGGAGGGACTACCAGGACTACCACTTACGGAACAGAAGGTTTCCGAAGCCATTTGCAAGCCGTGCCTTCTAACGTGACACTGGATTTTTCAAAATAAGATGTTTCAGGCTTGTACAACATATGACAAAGGAGTTTTGTTTCTACCATAAGCCCTTTGCTAAAATTAGCTTCACCTGGGCTCTTTAAAGTCGCTCACACCATTATGAAACACAAGAAACATATAACTCGTTCAGAAGAGTTAGAGGCGAATCGTTTTCTAAATGGGTGGGCGAATATGGGTATAGCCTACGTGTACTTTATAATAGATTCCATTATCAGATAAATTCAAAGACAGGAATTTATTTACGTGTGAAGGGTTTTCCCGTTCCATTGACGTTGACACTGGAATGAGTTTACGACACATGCTGTGGAAGTCTAGATGTACCTATCTTTTTTTTTCTTCATTTAGTCCATGTAGCATCACATCATGAAGGTATTCCTGTGGTCTAATACATCATCTTACTAGACAAATGATGTCGAAGGTTGGTTTGAAGAGCCTGCTGGTAGGTTTCATCAAATTGTCTGGCCGCTGTGGGAAAATGTGTCATCGGTCTGTAGCTTCTAAGGTACCTGCAGTATTCAGAGCAGTGGCTTAATGTGACAGGTGACAAAGCGATTAAGGAATGGGACTCGCATTCGGTAGCAGCTGCATTTATATCTTCTCCAACAGGTTTAATTAATTGTAATGGGTTTACTTAAGGGGAATTCGTTGATGGTACTTTCAATCAGGCCGCTTCATCGCTCTGCCGTTCTCCAGGGACGTGACTAGACTGAAACAACTGAGACAATGTCTCGGGACCCGCTGGGACAAGAGGCACCTTTGTTAATAAAATGATAAAAACGAGGAAAGATAGTTACAGTTAAAAATAAAAAAGAAGAGTGGAAAATAGAAAATATGTATTCCTGGATGTAGGTTCATAAATCTCCAGAGAATGCCTGTAGTCAGCATCTGCGTTCTGGAAATATGCCATTGAACATTTTTTAAATGTATTTGTCGGGTGTACGATGGACAGTTTGACCTCCCCCGAGGGACAAATCAAGGACAAAATAAGCACTCTGTTTCGTGGAACGGAAAGGGCAGGTATGGGCTGTTTATAAACTGACGTGCAAGCAGCGTGTGTGGTGAGGTCAGCAGAGCAGCCTTTCATGGAAGACAGCTCGAACTGCCGTAGAGGCACAGTTGTTTTACTTTCCTGGCTAGTGATGCAGTCTATTGTGATACATGTAGAATGTCTGTGTGTTTCTTGTGTTGGTTGTATTAGCTGCTTGAGTCATTTCAATTCATATACACTCCTGGAAATGGAAAAAAGAACACATTGACACCGGTGTGTCAGACCCACCATACTTGCTCCGGACACTGCGAGAGGGCTGTACAAGCAATGATCACACGCACGGCACAGCGGACACACCAGGAACCGAGGTGTTGGCCGTCGAATGGCGCTAGCTGCGCAGCATTTGTGCACCGCCGCCGTCAGTGTCAGCCAGTTTGCCGTGGCATACGGAGTTCCATCGCAGTCTTTAACACTGGTAGCATGCCGCGACAGCGTGGACGTGAACCGTATGTGCAGTTGACGGACTTTGAGCGAGGGCGTATAGTGGGCATGCGGGAGGCCGGGTGGACGTACCGCCGAATTGCTCAACACGTGGGGCGTGAGGTCTCCACAGTACATCGATGTTGTCGCCAGTGGTCGGCGGAAGGTGCACGTGCCCGTCGACCTGGGACCGGACCGCAGCGACGCACGGATGCACGCCAAGACCGTAGGATCCTACGCAGTGCCGTAGGGGACCGCACCGCCACTTCCCAGCAAATTAGGGACACTGTTGCTCCTGGGGTATCGGCGAGGACCATTCGCAACTGTCGCCATGAAGCTGGGCTACGGTCCCGCACATCGTTAGGCCGTCTTCCACTCACGCCCCAACATCGTGCAGCCCGCCTCCAGTGGTGTCGCGACAGGCGTGAATGGAGGGACGAATGGAGACGTGTCGTCTTCAGCGATGAGAGTCGCTTCTGCCTTGGTGCCAATGATGGTCGTATGCGTGTTTGGCGCCGTGCAGGTGAGCGCCACAATCAGGACTGCATACGACCGAGGCACACAGGGCCAACACCCGGCATCATGGTGTGGGGAGCGATCTCCTACACTGGCCGTACACCACTGGTGATCGTCGAGGGGACACTGAATAGTGCACGGTACATCCAAACCGTCATCGAACCCATCGTTCTACCATTCCTAGACCGACAAGGGAACTTGCTGTTCCATCAGGACAATGCACGTCCGCATGTATCCCGTGCCACCCAACGTGCTCTAGAAGGTGTAAGTCAACTACCCTGGCCAGCAAGATCTCCGGATCTGTCCCCCATTGAGCATGTTTGGGACTGGATGAAGCGTCGTCTCACGCGGTCTGCACGTCCAGCACGAACGCTGGTCCAACTGAGGCGCCATGTGGAAATGGCATGGCAAGCCGTTCCACAGGACTACATCCAGCATCTCTACGATCGTCTCCATGGGAGAATAGCAGCCTGCATTGCTGCGAAAGGTGGATATACACTGTACTAGTGCCGACATTGTGCATGCTCTGTTGCCTGTGTCTATGTGCCTGTGGTTCTGTCAGTGTGATCATGTGATGTATCTGACCCCAGGAATGTGTCAATAAAGTTTCCCCTTCCTGGGACAATGAATTCACGGTGTTCTTATTTCAATTTCCAGGAGTGTATTTAGTGACTGATTTAATGAACCTTTTAGTTTAGTTTTTAGTAATTTTTGTAGGAAAGACGACGGTTTAAACTCCGGCATTCGGCAAACGATGAAGGCGAATTAATGTGTGTTGATGATTTAGGCGGCCGGCCTTGGTGGCCGTGCGGTTCTAGGCGCTCCAGTCCGGAGCCGCGCTGTTGCTACGGTCGCAGGTTCGAATCCTGCCTCGGGCATGGGTGTATGTGATGTCCTTAGGTTAGTTAGGTTTAAGTAGTTCTAAGTTCTAGGGGACTGATGACCACAGCAGTTGAGTCCCATAGTGCTCAGAGCCATTTGAACCATTTGATGATTTAGGCAGACGAATAACTGTTCTAGGCATTCATATACAGAGTGATTCCAAATTTCAGGGATGGTGGAGAAGGGTAAGTGTATAAGTTTGAGGTAAGGGGCGTTGTTCGGAAACTACAGAGTTGATAGTTATAAGTGAAAATCGTTCTGATTCCTTTGACAGTGGACCTTTTGTGCTGCAAGCCCTTTGCTTTCCATATCTTTGGAGGAGATAGTATGGACCAAAACAAGAAAAAAAATGTCTATTAAATGTGGGCTCTAAAATGCGTACCTCAGGAGCTGTGAGTACTTGTTTGATAAAGGAGATGCGTTTCACATTAGCAAAGATGAACAAGTGCTCAGCTCGTAAGGTATGCACTTCAGAGCCCATGTTTACTGGACATGCTTTACTTGTTTTGGTTCACATTACCACCTTTCAAAATGTGGAAAGCAAAAGAACTTGCAGCAGAGGGTCCATTTTTAAGAAGCATCAGAAAGAATTTCGCCCGCTCTCGACTCGATCGTTTCCGGACCACAGTCTCTTACCTCAAACTGATACATTTACCCTTCTCCACTATCCCTCGAATTTTATAACATCATCGCGGAATCACCCTGTGTAGTAGAAAATAAGGTTAAAATTACATTTCATTCTACGGAAATCATGTCAAAAACATAGGCTTTTGAAGTTGCCTTACGTAGTTTATTTTTTTGTACAAATGGAGTATGGCGAAAAAGGTATGGCATAGGAAGGGGGGGACGAGAGAGAGAGAGAGAGAGAGAGAGAGAGAGAGAGAGAGAGAGAGAGAGAGAGGAGGGGGGGGGGGAGGTGAGAATTGAGAGGTGTGATTGAAGTTTCAGTGAGTTGAGAAGTGGGTTCATACTTCAGGTGCTTGCCCTCGAACCCTCGTGTCTGTAGTTATTCTCCTGATGAATTTGTGCTCGTTGCCTAATGTCGTCGTTAATGAGACGTTGAACTGAAGCGTTAGTTCTGTCCACTAGAGCTGAGTTACTGCTCTTATAAATGTATCCATGCGATTTTGTACTTTGCCCCATTGGTTGAGCGGGACTTGGATTTTCTTGGGCGGCATCTGTAGCAGTGGGAGAACAGTTGGGTTGGGCGGGTGCCGGGCCGCTGCAGTTTTCTCTGCCTCTGCCTCTGCCCCCGCCCGCCACACCGGCGGGATAACGATCGGCTGGGCCCGCTCTGCGCGAGCTCAACCCAGCGGGAGAGCGCCGCTGCTAAACGTTGCCACGCCAGGCCGACCATAATTCATGACAAATGGGTTGCTGATCCACGCCCAATATCTTGCGCTATGCCCACTTTCTTTATGCTCTGTTTTCCGTCAAGGGAACCCACCACAATAGTCACCGAGTTCTTTGGCCAATATCTAATTGACGCTGTGTATCTGTAGCTTACCGTGATCTTAAGTGAAAATGACTGTTACATTTTTTTGTTAGTTATTGCCTTCAGTCTGGAGATTGGTTTGACGCAGCTTTCCGCGTGTCTAATCTATGTAAGCAAGTCTTTTCATCTCTGCATAGCCACTGCAACCTGCATCCATAATCTTTCCTTGGACATCCTCTATAGTTTTACCCTCCACTATCAACTGAAAATTCCTTGACGCCTTAACATCGTATCAACTGCTCTTCTTTCAGATAAGTTGTGCTATTAAATGCGCACACCCTGTCTAATGCATTCATGCTTTCAGTGTTAAGCTTCGTAGCGGCAAGGGAGGGTCTGAAGGAATAAAATCAAAAATTTGAAGTGTCACAGATCACAAGCAGCATATCGAAATTACGTTCTGTCTGTTAGCTGACTTTCGTGGCATATCGATGGAGCGCGTTCTGAAAGCGGCTCTGATCTTTATGAGTATGTTCTGTGTAATATCAGAGGTGTTCCGCCACGCCTAGACCCTGCCACAACACTCTCCCTCTTAGTGGTGGAACATTGTTGCATACTACTCCATTCCTAGTACACCGTTAATTTTCTTCTTGCTACTAGTTCCATGCGGCCAGCCACAATTTCCTCTTTTGTTTCAGTCCCTTCGTGCCGGAATAAAACCTATATCCTAAATCCTCAACTATTCGTTTGAACACACAACCTGTCATGCATCCTTTCTCTAATTAGCTTTGTACACATTCTTTTCCTTGTCGAATCAACGGAAAAGTTCTTTCTTTCGTATCAGACCAACTTATTTTTCAATAATCTTTTGTAACACCACATCTGAAACGCTTTGGTTCCCCTTGGTCATCTTGGCTTAAACGTCGAGATGGTGAGTTTTGTGTTAGTACATTTTGTGACTATCATAGATATTTCTTACAATCAAACGGGATAATTTTGTGTTGGTGGTATTTCGCTGAACACACGGGGAGAGCGCAAACGTTAGTAACGCTCTTTAGGCACGCGCCTGAAATAATAGGTGATTTAATAATTGCCTTACATAAGACAAGTGCAGTAGTCAGTTATGATATGAAGCTACAATCTCCAAGACTGTTGGCTCACTTAAGTAAAAATGTATATTTTTGTTATAAACGACGGCTGGTAAACAAGTCAAGAGTCCACTCGTGAGAAAAGTGCTCATCCCCTGCACGTTGGAAAGTCTTTCTTCTGCGAGTTTTCTGCCCTTCGTTTGATGTGCAGTGTGACTCGATTGGAATAGCGTAGAGTATTTAATGATATCAGAACCTGCACGGTGTAGTTTACATGCCATCAAGACACTGCTACACGCCACTCATTTCCCTTTTCTTCTTCGCTTGGTACCTGTACCCCATCCACCGCAAAATTAATGAATAGAGAATTCAGTATAATTAGTTTATGATCACAAAACATTCCGAACTCTTATCAAATTTATTAACAGGCAGTGGTTTGCACATGCAGTTCTGATAGTGTTCATAGCACCGAAAAGGGCTTCTCGGCTATTGTGTATGTAATCGTTCTTTTGTAGAAGCCCTATCGTGCCAGTGTGGCAACAAGTAATTAATTGTTCTGATACTTGAAGCTTACAGTCAAGTCAGTCATCAGTAACACATTCAAGACATGTCTATAAATTGTTGGAGTCTGAACTGGAATCCGAATGGAAACACCAAGTACAGCGGCTGATGCGGCGTCAAGACTCACCTCCCCCTGAGTCAGCCACGTGTGCAGCCTTTTCCCTTACACATTATCGACCTCTTTCTTCCTCCTCTCGCTCTCCGCTCACTTCAGATTGTTGTTTCCACTCTTTCATGTTAAGTATCAACTACTTCCCCCGACTGTCTTGTGCGCTTTACCCGAACTTTTTATTTTAGATTCTGGAAATGAAATGATCGTTTGGCATTCATTGGACGGGATATCCCCTTCGGGATTCGGTCGCCGTATTGCAAGTTGACGCCACTTCGGCGACTTGCGTGTCAATGATGATGGAGGACACACTACACCCAGTCCCCAGCCGGGAATCGAACCCCGGCACCCTTGTGTGGTAGGCGGTAACTCTACCGCTGCGCTACGAAGGCGGTCTAGATTCTGGAGAACAGTCTGTCACGTTAATCCATTCGTGTAGCCTAAGCTGAAACAATCGGTTAGTAACTCGTACCAGTCGTTGTAGTCGGAATAATAATGTAAGAGCAAACTGTCTTCTGACTGCATGTGTTATGTGTCGCCTCACGTTCGCTATAATAAGACATTGAACTGCTAATCACGAAATAACAGTACGGAATTGTTTTGGATCCTCCTGCACTGTCTCCATGGGCTGATTTTAAGACCGTGACTAGCAAAGCAGTGTGATGTCGAAGCACTTTTCTTGTTTCATAGTTTGAAACTCTGCATTAACAGGGCCTCAGGCCTACATACTGAGGACAGGTGCAGCTTTTAATCCCGGTCATTGGGGCACACTCTGATGCCACGCATCAGAATTCTTGAGACAGACAAATCCTTTTTTTTATCCAGCTCTTTGCGGCCTCCCATTCTTGAGTTAACTGCAGTTAGACGAGTTACAGATTGTTCCGCAGCCCTGTCATTTTGTATGCGTTATTAGCTGTATGGGCTGAATTCGGCGTTTCTTGTCGAGAAGTAAAACCCCATTCTTGTTTTGATGATGTTATTAATAGTATCCCCAAATCATTTGGAGATAATAGGTAAATTCTGTATTGTATTGTTGACTGGAATTCGTTGCGAAATTAATGTTACGTGGTAAGTGATCTGTTTGAAGTACACGATTGTAATCTGGAGATCAGGTGTTTTCTTTCATCACTGCCTCAACTTTTCTGTCTAAATTATGAAAAAAGGTTTGGAAGTAAGAGCGGATTGCATTTCTTGATGTACAGAGAAAAGTCGTGAAATTGCTTTGGAGTCGTGGTGCAAGGCATTAAAAATGATAATTATTATTGTTATAAAATAAAAAACAAACGTGTGTGAAATATATACATCGACTGACTTCGTACAATTCTCATCTGCGTGAATGAATGCTTCGGAGATGTAGTCAAAGAGAACCCGTAGTTTCTCCAGCATGAGTAACTATCTTAAAAGATGTAACGGTGTGGCTGAGATGGGGCGGAAAGCTGTATTCAGGCAGCGAAGACTTTTTCCCCAGGACCTCCAAGCTTATCCACAGGATTGTTGTACTGCAGGCTGGCAGTGGAACATTAATACGGAGTAGCTGCTGGACGCCGGCCAACTACCGGTCCGCAAATAACGGTATGCCGGCTCTAGCTCACTGCGCTCGCCGCACGTAGTACATCCCAAGGGCGACGTGCTCATTCTACGCGCTTCTCCTAGAACCTGGTCTCACTAGATTATCATTTTCATTACTTCATTTTTCCCTTGCACCTGCTTTGCTTGAATGTTGAATGTCTGGCAAACTTTGTGTGACACTACTTTGAGCATCACGCAGGATGCCACATTTTATCAGAAACGAAGAATTAATTTTGGTCGTGCCTAAAGCGAGTATTATAAAGACACTGCAGTTGCAGTTATACCTTCTCGCATAGCGTTAACTGCAGTCTTAATTTTTCATAGCACTGTTATCGAGAAGGAATTGATAAACGAAAAAATACCATTATCGATTCGTATAGCCCATAATATCGCTCTTCTAAAAGGATTGGAAGCTAGATTCGACTGTAGTGAAATGTCATGTTGTGTAGGCTTTGTGAAAGGAAAAATAATGTAGTAAATAACCATTAAGGGGTTTATCAGTTGGGAGGTTGCGTAGAGAAAGAAAATGACAAGATGAGGTACTGGCAGAATTGAAGCCGTGCGTGGGTTGCATATTCGGTAGGGCACGTGCCTGCGAAACGCAGTGGTCCGCCATACAGTTTTAGTCTGTCGGGAAGCTTCAAAACAACACTTCCGTTTATTGATAGTTTATTTGGAGATAGTAGTCATTTTACAAAAAGATCGTGTACAAAAACACCTATGCCCCGTATCCGGAATACTACTCCACTGTGTGGGATCGCATCACGTTTTAGCAAAAGGGACATATAGTGTGTATAAAGAAAGGGAACACAAGCCAGGGCTCTTTTAAAGTTTAGAACTGCAGCGAAATGTGTAATTATAGTGTAATAATGAACGTTGCAATGTTTGTTCGTGTGTGCGCTTTTAGTGAATGAAATCCTATATAACCTAACTTTCCCCCGTCCAAATTTTGGTGCAGCACGAAACATTGCGCAAACTAGCCTGTTTGAAAGCTGCAGCATGAGCGGCAGCTACCGACAGCTTGGCAACACCGTGCGCCCGTGGCCGACCCAGAAGGGTCCACCCAAAGCGAAATGCAGCTGCGTTTCCTGCAGGGGAATTTGTGCTTCACGACGATTCGTACAGCGAGAACAATGCATTTCAAATTCTTGTTCGTAATACCTTATTATGTGCGATAATATTTGAAATTCTTTCATTTGACTGTCGTACGCTATCGAAACCATATTAAGCTAGTCGATAAATCCTCCGGCTGAACATTCTCATATTCAGTTGAGCCTGGGTAAAAAATCAAGTCATTCAAACTTAATGATTAGATCAGACTAATCTTCCGTAATTAGCCTTGGTTATTCTTACTCATATTAAGTTCACGAGCAGCAAAGAAACAAGTTGCCCCAGAATGCTGTTCAATCTGGAGCTTATCTATTTGCGCTTGTTTCTGGTATTAAAAAGGACTTTTGCATCAGGGGATGAGACCGAGGTGTCCGTTTCAGAAACAGCGGTTACATTAATTAATGCCTCAGTAGTAAGGCTACCATCTTCAACTGGTTGTATGATTTTAAACGCTCTTTGTTGCGTTATATTAAGAGATGTGTAATAGTACGATTGTTCTTTAAGTTCGCAGCATTTGTCAGCAATATTGTAGGCGACATGCCCTGTTTTAAAAGGACACCATTTCTTTCTTATCTGTTATGTAGTAAACGCTTTCAACAAAACGTGTGGATTATTAGCAAGCTCCGGCAGTCGCCACAAACGCGTCTCGAAGGAAAATTGTGTTGTTTTTATGCAGTGTTCATAGTTACTAGTTACATTGTTTATCACAGTTTATGGCCTTTATAAAGTCTAGGTATAATTATTGCCAGTTCATTATGTTTTTCCTCTGGTAGTACTAACAGTTCTGCTTAGAAAGGTGCTGTCTTATGTGGGTGTGTTGTTAATCGCTTATGCCTGTTTACATGAATAGCGGTAGCTGTATTGTTTCGAAATGTTACTGCCACACCAGGAAGTCGTTTCTCCTTCGTCATCCCATAGCTGGTTAACAGTAGTTTTACAATAGGTTTAGAGCTCACATTGTGCAACTCGAGTTTTGGAATTACTGGCTGTTTCAGTTCATCATGTTTATTTTTCAGTCGTGTTTTTCATTAATGGCGTCTGTATCTGCTGGATTACAGATTTGGTATGTTGTAAAGTACTATTCGTAAATTTGCAGCCATGGTTTCATATTACGCCTTAGTAAAATTTTCCTTTCTTCTGCTATAAAGGAGTAAAGAACTTTACCTGTAGTAAATGGGGTTGTTACTAATTAACGGAAGTTCTTACTGCATCGTTCGTATAGGAATGTACCTAATGTTCCCGTAGCATTCTGTTTCTCCGAGATTGCAAATGCGCACCTGACGCTTGTGACGAACTAGCTCACGCCGTTGGCAGTCCTGTACAGCGATGGCCGCCACTAGGCTGGTCCCCAGCGGAGCTCTCTCGCTGCAGTGGTGGGCTCGTCCCCAGCAGCGCGCCCTCCCCAGTGATATTGATTTGTAAGTTTCACTGGCTGGAATGGCCGTGAACTGAAAGCGCCTTCTTCCTCCGCTTTATAGGGCACTACTCCCTGATATGCTACCCGGGACGTCGTATTTTACGCCATTAGAGCATAAATTGAAGTTCATGTGTTACAAGACTCCAGGAAACGTAAGACTTGTTAAGGAAGACTCTCATCTAATTTTACGTTCTTCGTTGTTCGACCGGAGCGGCAGTAAACTTCGCTGCTGTTAACATACAGAATACTCTTATATTCAGTACTTAAATAGTTTCTATAATTTGTCGAACAGAACCGATATATTAGTAAAATAACGGTGCTAATACCCACATCGGCAAACGGTGATATTCATTGCTAGACTGCAATGTGGTAAAAGAACTTTGTAAGAGTGCGCATCCTACTGTTTAGATGGACGTTTTGTTTATTTTCCTAATTTAGAATATTTGTGAGAAAAAAAACCTTGTTACACACAAAATTTAAAACAGGAAGTGGTGTAGAATCATATATGTACAGAACCCAAAGGGCACATATCGTTGAGGTTTACGCAGTAATTGTTTTTACTTATCACGTAGGACGTGTTGCACTCAAGTGTGGCTGGCCGACGAGACGCCCGCCCTGCTGCGTGGCCTCCCACTGCTGACTCACGCGCGGCGTTGCCGCAGCCCGCATGGTCTCCAGCCTCACCGTTAAGCCCAGCCGTGCTTCCGTGTTACTAGTTTTATGAATTATCGCGCAGCACTCTGGTTTTCACCGAGGATTAATTTGAAATGTCAGACCCTAGTTATCGTCAGGTACCACGAAAGATTTTAAATATTGCTCGGTTCTCTTGTTAGTCGATCTACAGTTTCTTTTGCGGCGTGCATGTATGCTTTTGAGTACAAAGCGATCCTACTCAAGCCATTTCGCGTAAGAGCCGTTATTCGACTATCGTTAAATAATGTCTCCAGTCAAAGGTCTTCGTTAACGCTCGAGACAAGAGTCTAGAAACTTCTCATGTTTCAGAACTTTACAGCAGTGATACGTATTAACAGAATTCTATTGCAAGGTGTATGGCATTGTTTATGTTGTCATTGTTTTAACAGCTTGTTCTGACGAGGTCATTGATAGAAGAAAATTAGGTATAATTAACCTGTATTATTTAGGTGGGACTTGAGATAGCATGAAATCTGTAATTCGTAGACTTGAACACATTACGGTGAAAACTATCATTGAACTTTCTTTACAATCTCTGTGGTGTATCTGTTTGACCGTGCATGGATTGAAACATATTGGGAACACCGAAGTTTATTTATTGTCTGTTAATTTATTTATTGAAAACACTCACAGGAATGATGACGGGAAAAGGAGAATCATGCTGCTTTTCTTGTACACATCAAAACACACGTCAGTACTACATATATAATTTAATTCAAAAGTTACAGCTAACATATACCTGATAGACCAGGACGAGAGTCAAAAACTTAGCAACACAAGACGGTCGCATTTTCCGTAACGGCAGTATTTACGTAAAACTGCTGTCGCGAACATTTTTCACAGCAGAGGACGGTGGAAGTAATACCATTGTGAAGCACAAAATAATAGCAGCTTACGGAATACGTGTTGGATACTGATACTCCCTGATGTTCCTAATCGCGACGTCTGCCGTAGGCTGGTGCTGTAGGGTTACGGTTTTTTCCACGTTACGCCTGTTGGCCGATTGAGCATGAATGCCTTGCTGCCATTGGTGGATTTCTCCGCCAATAGTGTTTAAGGCCGCTCCGAACCAGTCCTCGGCTGTTGTCGGCTGGACGCTTTATATAATAACCCCCCTCCCAGCTCTGCAGCAGGCTTTTAGTGATACCCCTACTTCATGCTATAGTTCTCCTTGAAGCCCTTCTACGATGCTGACGTCACCGTAGGCGCCATGGCAACCTTTCCCTCGCTCAGAAGCAACTGGGTTGCCAGGCAGGATCCTTCAGCTACATCGATTTTTCAGCAGAAAAAGGCAAAACATACCAGTTCTCGTGTATCGTATAACCATCTGCTCGTGATGATCACGTCGCAGTAACGTAATGAAATAAATGACAGTGATACTCACTGACTGCGGATACGTATATGGCTGCAAAGCGCCTAGTTTTAACCGGAAAACGTATAATAGTTAAAATAAAAAATTGCGACACAGATTTTCATCGTCATACAGAGTTGTGTTGCAAAACAGTCGTAGTATCCAGAATAAGTACTCGTATAATGACAATTAATTTGATTCTGGCGTCAGTTTGATCTGACAATACCTACAGATAACAACAAATTCCTTGAAAATAAACACAACGAA
Source organism: Schistocerca cancellata (assembly GCF_023864275.1). Classification (NCBI taxonomy): domain Eukaryota; kingdom Metazoa; phylum Arthropoda; class Insecta; order Orthoptera; family Acrididae; genus Schistocerca; species Schistocerca cancellata. Next base: position 340,719,903 of record NC_064627.1, read on the forward strand.
ACGATTATCTGCCCTATTGTTTCATCGAAGTCTTATTCTAGCGCCGAATACGTAAGACTGATTACCGTTTCAGTAATGCAGGAATTAAATACACTCATTCCTGCTGCCACACAATTTAGTCTTCGGTTCAGTGCTGCGGAGAGGAGCGAGAATAAGCCAATACGACCGAAAGCCAAGAACTGCGTGCGGCAGTGCGCAGGCGCAACTTCTGTCCAATAGCGAGGCTGTAACCGAAGTGGGAGAAGTTCTTGGCAACGAGCCAGTCCGCAGCGGTGGCTGTGACCCCACCTTCTATGCAAAAAAAGAACGACTTGCTGTACTTTTAGACTTCTGCATTTGCTGTTTTCGTGACAGCGCCATCCATTTGTGTTCACGCCGCTTTCGATAAATGAATTGTTAAGTCAAATGTACGTCATTGAAAATTAAATTTCATTCAGTAATGTAATTTTCAAAGCGAGATCGCTAGCTTTTTGTAACTTTGATCTTCTTCTTTTAGTTATCATTTCCGTGTATCGTAGAAAATAACATAGATATATTTTATGCTCGGTGAACAATTGTTTTCAGTCGTGTCTGAAGCACATCATCGTCATTGGTAGGCCCATCATATTTGCCAGTATAATTAGTTGCAGACGAAAGAAAGACATGATAACAGACACGGAACTTAGCTAACCATTACCGTTAATGTATACGTAAGTGGAGATACGTGTGTGTATGTACCACCACAGCTTTGGAACGCCCTGAGTAGTTACCACCAAACTGGTACACATTGAGCCTAGTACCAGGAGAGAATTACCCTTGGAGTAAGTAAGACCTACTGCTTGTGGGGATGGGTGTAGGAAAGTGGTGAAACGAAAGCATAACTCAGGAACGCCTGGAAAAATTTCATCCAAACTTTGTATATGACTAAATATTCGAAAAAAGCAGTTGAGGAAGACAACCCTAGAACTATGAGCTATCACCTCTGCAAATGTTAGTAGGAGTAAAAAGGAATTACATTAAAAGTAAAAAAGGGACACTTCCGTGAAAAAATACCACTTCAGTGGTCTCAATGGCTGTTTGGTGAAACTAAAAATCATCATCATCATCAATTTCACTTCAGGCAGTAGGTTGCACGGCCTGTTCCGGAACCCATCTTACCCTTGTGCGTTCGCTACTTCGGTCATTGAAATTCTAGGCAGATGATCTTTTCGCACCAATTACACCTGAATGATAACACCAATTGACCTTTTATTTTTTAAATTTTGCTTACCAACTCGAAAAGGTGTAGTTCATGCCCTATTTCTGTGTTTCGTATTCTGACCATCAGTTTGCAGCTTTTAATTGCCCTGAGAAATTTCATCTCTGCAATTATTTATTGAAAGTACACGCTAGTTTCGTTCCTGGTTTTATGTTTTAGAATTCTGTGAATAGTTCCACATACAGGTTTAAATTTGAAAAGTTTTCTTCGTACGTCGCGGTCTACTGTTGGGGATATTTCACATCCAAGATATTTAAAGGTGGATATCTGCTCCAGTGATTTGCCTATCTCTGTTTTCGACCTTATCATGGTTTTCCCCAGATCTGTCATTACTTTTGATAATCCGTATGAAGTAAAAATGCTGTTATCAATATATGTTTACATGGAAATGCGTGATATTAGTAATTGCGCAGTTACCTAATGGTTAACCCAATCGCCGCCATTATCGATTATAGCTTGACACCTTAGCGCTCTCTCCGGTAAATCATCCACGTGTTGAACCTCTCAATATCGTTTGCCCAACTTCGCAACGAATGTCTTTGACTTTTTGAAGATTTTTAGCAGCAGCTCCATATGAAAGTCTTGGTTCCTTTGGATGATTTACAAGAAATACTATCTCGTGACGCTTCAGATATATTGCACCCATTTTAAACTGCAACCGACAAAACAAAACATTCAGCTCTCACACTGTTTGTCTATACACTGTGCAAAAGTGCATTGATTACAGATTCGAGACCACTGCCAGAGATGTAGCTGCGGACGTTACATTGAAAATTATGTACACTTTCTTGTGGAACTGAGTGAAGATATTAGAAAGTCTTGGGGCGAGACAATCAGATAAACAGTTTGTGATTATGTATCACAGAGCACATCCCTGTTCAGGCTGTCGAATGCCTTCGAAGATCGATGAAGTCGGTGTGAATATCCAAACTGAATTCCCTTCTTTGTTCAATCACTTGCTTCACGTCGAAAATGGAATCTACTGCAGAGTGGCTCTGCCTAAACCCCATCTGTTCTTCACAAATGATGATGATGATGATGATGATGATGATGCCTGCTATGCCCTTCAGTCTACTATTGATTATTCTGATGCATATTTTATAGACGTTGTTTAGCAGTTATACTCCTATAATTTTCGCATTCACTGACTTTCGCTTCATCTAATTCTCAACTATTCTTCCTGTTCCCAATCCATATTCAGCAGATGCATGGGTCTTCACATGTTAGAAGCTTCCACCATATTTCAAATATCAGAGTAGTCACGGACCTAGGAAAGTAAACATGTAATATGTAATCAAGTGTCTTTTTATTAACAATACAATTTTTATTAAACATTTTACTTTATAATTCGTGGTGACGAAGTTGGTAAGTAACAGACTACAAGTATGAAGGCCCTGGGGCTCTGTCGCCATTCTGTCTTAGAATTTTTTCCTGCCACTTATCACTTCTCTCACCTCTGGCATTGGTTTGTTAATGTGGAAAATAGCAGCTGTTTAACTGTAGGTCCTTTTGTAAGGTCTGAGTTATCCAGTTCAAGGGCTGGAAGGAGACAAGAGTATGCCATCTCTAATAGGGTCATACCTTGTGCTAAATAAAACCAAACCTTTGACTGAAGGTTGCTATCCTTTTTTAGAATCCTGCGTTGCCTGTATGTCTTTAAAATATATGCCGTAAATTAACTACACTTAGTATTACACTGTAGACAAATATAATTCCTTTCCCTGTCTGATAGAAAATTGGGATAAATAACTAATATGTAAACACTAGGGTTTTCTGTTACATATTTCCACTTTTATTTGTTATGTAGAACGTTATAATCTCAAATACTGTAAATTTTACCAAAATGTTACATATGTGCTTTTGTAATTCGTATGGTTTGAGGCATGATAAACAACACTTTTCATCAGTGGGATAGCACAAAAACTGACATAACCTGATCCTTAGTACAGTGTGCGAGCACCACAAATGGCAAACACTAGGTCTTACGTATTGTGACGGATTAATGATTACTTCATGAGGGATAATTCACAAAGGAATCAGAATCGATGGATCAGTCACGGAAAGTGCTGATATAATTGTAATACGTCTTCCTAGTTAAATATTTAGGAGCAATACTGAAAATCGATATGAAGTGAACATCAGGTAAATCAGCATTGAAATAACTAATAGTAGCACTCTGGAAAAGTGCATTGCATCTACAAAGGAAATAGCTTTTAAGACACAAGTACGACCATTATTGAGTATTCCTCTAGCCGTTGGAGCCCTTACTACGTAGGCATAAAAAGTGACATCCAACGAATTCAGAGACGGGCTGCTAGAATCGTAAGAGGACGGTATAACTCATATGAAAATGTAGCAGAGGTGCTCAGAAAACTTAAATGGGGATAACTGGAAGGAACGCGACGTAGGTCTAGCGAAAGGCACTTTGGGGTAGTAGAAATAAGGTAAGAGTGTCGGCGTTTACAGGAGCGTACATGTATTAATTAGTCACTTATTCCTCGCCAAAAACTCGAATGTAATGCGATAAAAAATCGCTACTATAAATACGAAAGACCCTTCACCGTGTTTTCACCGTGTTCTGTACAGTGACTTACGAAATATTTTGACGTAGAATTTTATCCCAAACGACATGTTTAAATGCTTCAAGCCTGAAGACTGGTCACAACTTTAGAGACATACGCCTACCTTGTAGTATATCGTCCACCAACTAAGCTTTGGTAGTACATACAGCGTCTTCCACCGGAAGAATATAGTCGGCTGTTCCAGCGTGCAAGATAAAAAAGGCGGGCAGATGTCTCCCCTTATACCAGAGCCACTGCAAAGCGAGCCAAGTACCACACATATTATTCTGGAGGGCATAGATGGAAACACCCTTCCGAATAGCATGATGTGTGGTTCCCCCCGTAAGGCACCAGACGATTCCCAATTCGATTCCTGTTCAGTTATATTGCAGAGTTCATCATCTGCCCTTGTGTAATTCGATCTAGTAGACATTTAATGAGCTCGATGTCAGCGGTCGTATAAATTTTTCTACGAACAGCCAAAGAACTGTCCCAAACGACGTTAAGGCCGCTGCGCCCGACTATGACGCTCTTTGTCCTCACTATCAGTCTGCCAACGCATGTGAGGATGTTCGCGAATAAATGAGTCGTTGTTGTCGTTCCTGCGCCTTTCTGTAAATAAACTCGTCGGGTCGCAGACTGCAAACAAAGTTGTAGCTTTTTCACTCACCATTCACGATGTAGCTCTGTTCAGTGTCTTCAGGAGCCTCAATTTGTACGAGTCTGCCATCAAGAAGACGCCGACGATCCCTTGTAGCTATGTACTATCCGCGCAAAATAACCTGACATTCGTTGCTGCAGCTAAGGGGAAAGACCGTAAAAGCATTTCCCATTTACGATCGTTCCAACAAACCACCGCGCCGAGTGTCAACTTGATTTGCGCGGACAGTACATACAGGGTGTTAAAAAAGAAATATTCCATAGTGCTGAGAGATGTAGTATGGACAAAAACAAGGCAAAGCTGTCCAGTAAACATGGGATCTAAAATGCATACCTTAAGAGTTATGAGCTCCCGTTTCCTTACTTTTAAACAAATCTCTTTTACTGCAAGCTCTTTGATTTCCATATTTTGAGAAACTATAATGTAAATTTCACCAAAATGTTACATATGTGCTTTTGTTGAAAGAATGGTTCAAATGGCTCATCAGTCCCCTAGACTTAGAACTACTTAAACCTAACGACATCACACACATCCATGCCCGAGGTAGGATTCGAACCTGCGACCGTAGCAGCAGCGCGGTTCCGGACTGAAGCGCCTCGAACCGCTCGGCCACCTCGGCCGGCTGTGCTTTTGTAATTCGTATGGTTTGAGGCATGACAAACAACACTTTTCATCAGTGGAATAGCACTGAAACAGTGGACTAGCACTCATTGAGACTAGTACAGTTTCCATGCAGTACTTGCATTTATTCTGAATGTACAAACAAACAAAATGTGTGAAGTTGAAGAATTCCATCACCAAGGTTTCTGTAATTTTAATCAGCTTTTGTAGCACTTTAATGCACCTAAGGACATCACACACATCCATGCCCGAGGCAGGATTCGAGCCTGCGACCGTAGCGGCCGCGCGGGTCCAGACTGAAGTGCTTAGAACTGCTCGGCCACCTCGGCCGGCACACCTTTACTGGAAGTGGTCGCTTTTTGTTATAGGAATATGCATGGGCCTTCAGTATCTTCTGCACATATCATCTGTAACATGTCGTGTCCTCCAAGTGTAATTTTACCTAATCTGTTTGGTGATTCCACCGATCGTATCTTACAATGAAGTCAACACAAGCGTAGTAAGTACGAGTGATGTATTGGCCCTTCAGATTAGACATAGGTCAACACTCAGCACACTGAGACTATGTAGGTAGAGCTCTTTAAGTGGGTGTTTATATTTTTCGTAAATCTTATTCAATTTGCTGTAAATTATTCGTGTATTTACTCATCGATAAATTACTGCTACAATTTATTTCGTTGCTCATGATTATACTCAACATCCAAGAAGCTGTAACTCTATAGATACTGGACAAATTCTTATGCTCGTGAGCAATTGAATAAGACGCACAAATCAACTGGCGTGTGGATGAATTCAGTGATGCATCTTGTCTTGGATTCCACGAGCCATTGATAAAATTTGGGTGCCCTCTTAACTTACCAGAGCTCAATCGCCGCTACCAACGCTTGGAAATTGCTCAGAGCTGGAACGGCATTACATTACTTGGATCACGTTACTTGCACGGCGCCCGTAGATGTGTTCAGTAGGATTGAGGTCAGGTGACCTGGGGGCCCTACAAGCATCCCTATGTTCATGAAGGGTTCCTCAGACCATTCTGGAACAATTCAGATGCGATGAGAGGTGGTGCACTGCTCTGCTGAAGGTACAGGTCGTCTGCAGAGTGATGTAAGCGCAGACGGATGTCACATGGTAGATCAGTGGGTTAATGTTTCGTTCAGCATTGAGAGAGGATGACAAATTATCGAAAGAGCCGCTTTTATTCACATGGAAGGACAATACCCCTGCTACTGGCCTGAACGGTGTCTCCATGGCCAGGGAGCTCTATCACTTTTGGTACATCACGACTCAACAATCCAGGCGACGTTTCAGCTTGCTTTGAGTGACCAGTGACCGTGATCATGGACTTGTATTCACCTCTGGAATCACCGACGTTGTGTGACAGAGATACCTGACGTATCTATGCCCCACAGAGAAATAGTGAATTTGGATGTTATATCTGCTTTCCGGTTGTCGCTGAGCTTTGGAATTGACAAGTGATGCGGAGCACTATTTCCGCTCTTATCAATTGTATAACCACGATAGATGACTGCGATCCCAATAATCAATACTGTGTTGCTGGCGTCGTCGTTCTTCCCCAAATCAAAGTAGCCACGCTACACGTTTTGGTTCGGCGGAACGCGCGAAGTCTATTGCCTACCTGACAGGGAGAGACGGAGTATTGGTACGTCAGACACCGCGACCAAATGTGAAAATATTACGCGCCTTGCAAAAATTGCCCACGACTGTCGTATATCTCGTAATTCAGGTACGCGTGAATGTATGCGGGCCTTTTTAATGTAGACTTCGTAAGTTCAGCATAATCAAGATTTGGTTTTCCACGTGAAACAATGTTACGTGCTTAATGAACGGTAAAGCTGCTATCAAGTAGGTTGATTTGGACGCGGTATCGATTTATTAGGTATAGTCCCGTTAGGGTTCAAGACATATAGTTTTCCTAGATGGCTATAGTAAGGTATTCGCGGTCTTCGGTATTCTCAAAGCATCACCAGAGGCGCAAGTTACTAGAAAAATCTATATGAACAGAGCATTGAACTTGGAACTTTTGCAATTATAATACGATAATAAGGCAGTTGACAACTAAACCACAAATTCATACTAGCAGATTGTAAATATGAAGGTGTACTGTTGGGAATTCATATGAAAGAGTTTTTGCTTAGAACACGTTTTGGATGGATTTGTATGCCCTCATTGTTTACGAAAACAACGTGAGAGGAGGAAGTGCGCCTGATAAGTGTTTGGTGTTTGCCTTTAGTACTGAGTTTGACCTTGCAGGCGGAATGGCGGAGATGCACGGGAATCTAACTTGTATTTTTCTGTTGTGTTATGTTCCGCTTCGTTCCGACATACGCCTGACGGTGTGGCTTGTGTTGCAGCTATGGGCGCGTCCAGAGCGTCAAACTGCTGCCGCGCGTCAAGGACGACGACGGCGGGGGTTCCAGCGGGCTGTGCGCCACCGTCGCCTTCATGGACATCAAGTCGGCGTCCAAGGCCCACAACATGGAGCACAAGCTGGACGAGCGGTGCCTGAGCACCGAGTACTACGAGCCCGCTGCCATCCCCGGAGGCTACTCCACGCCGCGCTTCCCCCACGGGTGCGTCGCTGCTCTTGTCCTCTCTCTCTCTCTCTCTCTCTCTCTCTCTCTCACTCTCACTGCTGCTACCCACCCTCGCTTGGCTTCGTCCGCGTCCCGTGTGTACGCGCGCTGCTGCACTCCTCCACTTCTGACGCGCCCTTTCGTTTGATTCAGTTCACAGATGCAACACGGCAGGTCCCGCCACCTTCAATAACTCACAGTTGACTCTATTTTCCTCTGGTAAATTTGTTCTTCACGTTTACACTGCCCACTATACTTCAAAGAATGGCGGAATGGTTTCGGACATGTGTATTTTGTCCGGACGGCAACGTTGTAGGAGTGATCGGCCGACACGAATGGAAAGACCGTATACAGAAACGACGTTGTGCTTAGCATTAAGTGCTTCTTTTTAACACTCGGGGTTAAAAAGGCACGAAGCTTTAATTATCATCTCGAAAGTGTAAAGCTACGTACTTAAGTTTTTGTTGCTTGCGGGTACATGTCTGCAGTCGTGGTTGGTATACACTGAAATCCCCGCGTCATAATACAGTAGCATGTCGCTAGAGTAACCAAAACAAAATTGCACTTCCCGTTGATGGATGGGCGTATCGCGCAATAATTCGTTTACGGCAGCAGCGGAAGCGTTGCGGTTGTGTCAGGTCAATCTAGATAGCTAAAGAAGTGACCTCGATTAACTTGTGACTTATGCGTTGCTGCCGAAAACGAATTACCTGCCGCGCTATACTCGGCATCATCACAGGGCTATGACGCCATTTACTTTTGGTTGCCCTGTTTCGCGGGGATTACAGTGTGTACCAGGACTGCACATATATTCCTACTAACAAACGAACAAAAAATACAATATGTAACTTTTTAGGTGATAATTACAACACGAGTACCCCGCGCAGTACACTCCTACATTTACAAAAGGACGCATACAGTTGGGTAACGACTGTTGTGGGATGGTCATAATACGTCTCCCGTTGGCTTCGTCCGTCGACGCATGCTCGAATACACATGCTCCATGTACGTCAAAGAAAAGCTGACGCGTAGTCGAAGGTTGGTTTGAACACTTAGAGTGATTTACTTGTGCTGTTGTACACTGTGTGTACTTTCTTCCTCCGACCTATTAGCTAGAGCACCCAAGGGATCTTACTGTTTAATGTTGTAATCAGACCATTAAGTGCCTTAAATTATTTCACAAGCATAGTATAGAAGTGAAATAATGTTACGCAAAACGAAAATCCTGATACTAACTATGGATCGAGTACACAATCCTAGACCCTCCGCTTTGAATATTGTCATCACAGCGACCAAGCCGTATTCATGTAGGTTATGTGGCGGCCATGTGATTCTGAACTGAAAGAAAATACATACGCATCCGAAAAAGTGTACACAAGTAACGCCAGTACGTAGTCTACATTCTGTCGCCTTTTAAAAATCTGCAATAAATGAAGCTGCCAAACGACATGTTTTGTTACGAACCCGGTTTTAAAAGTGTGTAGTGACTCTCAAGCAAAAAAGCAACGTCTAATTTTACCTTGTTCCGTTGAGCAGTGTACACCGTATTTACGATTGCGTGTGATTTCTCTTTCATTTTAAAAGATATCGTGAGCTTTTACTGTTCATGTTTCCTTGACGAACTAATGTACAGCATGTCATGCAGCAAGCCGGTGAAAGGCTGCGTGTTGCCGAAACGTGTCACGTGGACTCACCTTTCGTAGGATTTTCCACTTCATTGCACTACTATAGTCGTGTTCAGGAGCAAATTAATAAATATCTGTGAACTGAATTAAAATTACCGAAAATTGGCGTTCTGTACCATACTGCTTTATGGCCGAAGCTTCTAACTGACGAGCGCGTGTACATGCGGGATACTTGCTGAAGATCGAAGAAACGTGTCCCTTCCGTTTCTGCCCTATTTAGCATTGTCGCAGTAATTTCTTTCTGGGCTAATGTCTCTCAGTGATGACAGCTTCAGTTAGGCTTGTTCTCTTATCGAGGTGACTGACATTACTACTAGTTGGGTGTAATTAATTGTGTATTCTCCTCCCCCAGCTCCCCCCCCCCCCACCTCTTTCTCCCCACATACAAATCCAGGATGTTAGATACCAGCTTTCCGCTGCAAATTGGTAGTACTTCCTCATTGTGTTGTAGTCGTAGCGAATTTGTCGCTGAATGCGTATATATTCAGATAGTTCATAACCCTGTGGGTCACTCTTAAGTGGAGTGACAATCCCGTATCCTACTCGCGTCTGACGCTAAAGGTACATGTCCACCGCCCACCATTTCCCACTCACGTATCTGCCCGTTTGGTTTGTTGTTAGCACGTGTGTTGCCGACTTACAACATCTTGTTTGAGATAAAATTTATTTCTGTGTCAGTCAGTGTTTGGATCAAAACTTCAGCGTCGCCCATTAGTTTTTTTCGAGGAGAATTGTCGAGTTTGGTAGACTCTGTGTCGTGTTCTACACATGAGCCAGATAAGAAGAGGAAGAAGCCGTCAGTATAGTGTCGTACGTGTATGCGTGTGCCACTTTCCATCTCCCTGTGCTAAGTGTCGTCGGCTCGTCGTGTCAGCGTCCAGCTCCACAGTGAAGCGACAAGCTGTTTGTGTGTTGTGTTTGTGAGAATTGAGTGTAGTGTTTCCGCAACGGATGAAGGCGTCGTGCCCGATGGAAGCGCACTCCTGTGTGACAGTCTGCAACATGGAAACCAAACCGTCACAGTGAACACGTCTTCGTGTGCATCTAGTGGAAACGGCTGTGGAAGTGTGGACTGCGTGTTCAGCACCCGAAGGTGTCGAGGATTATCGCGCAGTGCTGCTCCGCGGTGTCCGCTCGCGGAAATGCTCCGTCGCCGTGAGCTGCAGAGCGGTCGAGTCTGCAGGAGCGGTCGTGCGGCTTTCAGCGCGGAGGACCCGGCGGTGCCGAAAGTATCGCGAGTGTTTGGCAGGTAATCGCCACGGACGCCCACCGCGTGGCCAGCGTCTCATCGCAAGGTCAGTGTGGATTTCCTCATTCTCTGTTGTGTGAGCTGCGCCTGTATCGGCGTCGCTGTGCATGCCCCCTGCCGCCTGTGTCGGTGTGCTCTGGTAGATTGGTTCACACTGCAGGTGGACGGCTCCAGGACGTTCGCCTCGACTCCATTGGCGATGGTACGACGAACTGCTGCATATTATGGCAATAATGATTTGCCGAGTGGAAGAACTCTGACAACAACTTTAACCAACCCAACAGTGTTACCAACTCTCATTCAACAGACCTTAGAAAGTGACCGTGATTACAGCGGACGAACAAGTAAACGATTGACTAGGCCGCAAGTAGAGTGTCAGCAACCATGTCGATGTGGAAACTAACATTATGCTAGCTTGTTGGCATTTCCCAACGTACCTGCAGTTTTCAAAATTATTGTATTTGACATATGTAGACGTTAAATAACACACACATCACTCATAATATGACAGGCATTATATTTGTACAATCGAAATAGAAATTGCGTAGTGCTGGCCTCAAAGCAAATCAGACAAAGGTTTATGTTCCAAGATTTATGGGAATCAGACGGTATTGATCCTCTGATATCTGTAGCGATGTTCACCCAGTGTTGATACTGTTCTCATTGATAGACAATACGTATAAAGTTGTGACTAGAGTAAAATTAAAAGCGTCATCAGTCCGAAGATTGCTTTGAACACCTCAGTGCCGTACTAGGCATGGTCAGGTGGAAGTGGTATTCCGTTGCCTTCCTTCGACCTTTGGACTGATTTACCAGCCAGTTATTGGGGGAATAAAGAGATTAATGTGGATTCCGGACAATGGGGAACCTCGGCATTTTTAACATCAACAAAGAAAGAAGTGATAAGTGACAGATAAAAATCCAATGATTGACCGGGCAGTTAATAATTGAGGCACCGAGCCACATGTAAAAATTACGTAATTAATATTTTGTTGCGTGTTAGCCATAGTAGCTATTCTTGGTAAATCGAGTGATTGAAATAAATGGAAAAGATAACACTAAAATCTGCGTACTATAAGTAACAGCGTTTTTTCTGTATCAGCGGCATGTTAACGTCGCAGTGAATATCCTCACATAAAACGGAAACTGCAGTCAAGAAGCTACGACTTCGATTTTTATATTGGCATATCGGCAGTAAAAATGAAATTACGGATTTTGTTATTAAGTTCCCAATTTTTTGTTACTTTGCAAGTACATGCTTGCCTGGTATACAGCGAAACCCTGCGTCACAGTGTCGTATCGCACGCTAGGGTAGCCAGTCCTAAATGGCACCGCCCAGTGGTGAAGTAGATTATCGTGTGGTAATTCACTGTCGGTAGCAGAGGAAATGTTGGAGAAGCGTCAGGCCAGACCAGTCGCCTAAAGAAGACATCTGGACTGGTCTGACACGGCTGTAGCATTTCCAATGCTGCCGACAACGAATTACCGCACGATATTTCCACTTCACCAATGGGCTGTGCCATTGTTGATTGGCTACCCTAGGTGTACGTTATGATACCGTGGCGCGGAAATTTCAGTATGTATCAGGACTGCAGACATGCAAGCAAACATACAAAAAGTTTGTTACGTAACTTCGTATTTTTTCCATGTGATACTTAAAACATGACTACCCCTCGTAATTGAATGATCGGATGCTCTTAATATAACTCTGGTGAAGGGAACTGCATTAAAGTAATACTCCTTAGGATTTTAAACTGGCTGTGCTCATCTGCTCCGTAGGTGTAATTTTCGACTGCTGATTCCATTTGAGTCTCTCACCATGCTCAGTTGGTTTTTTAGTATCAAACTGTCCCATATAGCCGGCCGGAGTGGTCGAGCGGTTCTAGGCGCTACAGTCTGGAACCGTGCGACCGTTACGGCCGTAGGTTCGAATCCTGCCTCGGGCATGGATGTGTGTGATGTCCTTACGTTAGTTAGGTTTAAGTAGTTTTTGTTCTAGGGGACTGATGACCTCAGAAGTTAAGTCCCATAGTGCTCAGAGCCATTTGTCCCATATACAGTGGGCTTTAATGACGGCATCTTGTGTGGTGCATCTACTGTTCGCCCTTGGTGTGCTGTAGGAATCACCCGGCTTTAACTTAGTATGATTCTGAGTAATCACTTTTTTTTTTTTTAATGCGGATGGGATGAATGCAGAGTTGTAGACTGGAACATACTCCCCGAGAATGAGAGTCTTGCTATTACCGCAACGGCACACCCTCATTCAGATGCAGGGTGTGTCAGCAGGAATGGTCAGTATTCAGGAATTTATTAGGAACGATCATTCGAAGCAAAAAGGTCTCATTAACGTGACCTCTAAAATCTATACCTTAAAAGATGCGATCACTTTTTCATTAGAAGTCATGAGTATTACAGTAGTGAAAATGAAAAAGGGCTCATAAACCTAAGGTATGCATTTTAGAGCCCACGTTTACTAGAATGATCGTTTCTGTGATATCACTGAATTTTGATCATTTCTCCTGGGGTACCCTGTTGATTTATGCCCTTCTAGAATGAAACACGAGCATATTCATTATTTGGATATATTGTAGCGATTCAGTCAGACTTCCCAGTTTTCTTGCTCAAAAAGGCATGTGTTTCTCCACTAAATTCTGAACATAATACGGAGCGATGTGGCCCAGTAGTTAGCACTCTTGACTCGACGGGCCGACAGTTGAAATCCGTTTCCGACCATTCAGATTTAGGTTTTTGGTGGTTTCCCCAAAACGCTCTAGACGAATATCGTGATGGTTCCTTTCAAAGAACACGGCCGATTTTCTTCCCCTTCCTTAACAACATACCGAGCGTGTGCTCCGACTGTAATGACATCTTTATCGACTGGGCGTTAAACCCTTATTTTCCTTCCTTACTTCCTGAACGTAATTGAAATGGGGAATGAATGCCCAAAAGCTGAGTAGCTAAAATGCAAGCAACATTTGCTGTTTGGCTAGCGCTATACGATTTGTTGTTTCCGTGGACACCGAAGGAGATCCACTGGTTTACTCGTAATACAAAGCTCTCGATTTCCCAGCCGACTGAGTCAGTCTAAGTGGTTTACGCTTGTTCTATAAAGTAAGGTTGAAATGGTCACGTAAAATGGTCAATATCTATTACCGTCTATATTTTCCAGTAAAACTACTGCTACGCTTGTAAAGACGACGGTTTCATACACTTCATTTGCTTTACGTAAGCGTAGACAGGAGGAAGCTAGGCAGGTTTGCTACCACGATGGTTGTTCATGTGATGCTGTTGAGTACGTGGGCGACGACTGCCAAACTTGGTGTTGTTCACCCCGAATTACTGTATTTCTAAAGAGCGGATAGTTAGTCGACTTTAAGAGGAGTCTAGCGAGTCATCGTTATCTTTAAACCAAATCATAAGAGATGATTGTTTCCTCTCCCGATTACGGAGTCGTCGAGATTTTGTCGACAGTAAAACTATCTCTCTCTCTCTCTCTCTCCCCTCCGTTATTTTTTAGATATTCAGGAAGTCCATAATAGCAACAATATGAGTATTGTCAGCCACGGACCCTAACCATTTTCGTATTTCACGTTTCGAATTTCGTGTTCACTCGCTGAAGTAGCTTGTGAACAATGCTAGTGAGCGACCACATCTGATCTTGGAGTATGTATCTGTATGGCTAGTCGGGAGACTTGAGTCAGAATTATAATTTAAGTTTGGTAACGCTATTATTTACTGCTGAAGCTGCCAGTGCCAAGTTCTGTGAAAATACGCATTTTAATCGATTTGTGCTCGAGGATGGACAGTCTTACTATTGTTTCATATTTGTCATGTTATTGCCTGAGAGCGTCAGTGATCATATTACTTTTCAGTGTAAAGTTTATTTCATTCAGTGCTCAGAAAGTTTATTAGTGGCTATACCAGCTTCAGCTGTTCAGTCATTTTCAATAGGCCATAAGTCGATGAAGCAAAATTCAATGGACTATTGATGTCTAGACGTCGAAACCGGAATAGCAATTATAAAATTTCGTGAGCATTGACTAAAAAAACTATGTATTGGTTCTACTATTACCCCTGGCGTTGTATTTTACTGTATTTATTTTTCTACTTAAAACTGCGCGCCATATCTAATGCCTTAGTGTAAACACCTGCATTTCGTGGAAAGAGCTTCCATTTGAGCCACCCAAACCTCTCTGGTTGACAGTGCAGTGAATTCATACTGCCACCCTTTTTATTTTTTACTCTAAATTCTGGAAGCTCTGCCATGATGATGCAAGACTAGTTCCAGCTGGAGAATATAATTGGAGGACAGCGTTGCTTAATCACAGCATCAGCGATGTAAATGATATGAAATACATAGCGGATCTGTTGTAGTGAAAACGCTGTTGTCTTGGCTCGAGCCCCTGACAGTTCTAATGTGATGTGCAACAAACTTTGCATGTAAGCCGCCATGGCTATGGAACTTCCCTCCAGCTATTCCTTTCGAAGCTACAAGTCCTCCAGCATAGTGCGGAAGTATCTGAGAACTCAGGAAAAAGTGGAGAGAAGCCAAAAGCATGATGAATGTTTCAGTTGGTAGGAGAGGAGTTACAGCTTCAAATAGTAGGTTTCAGAGACTTCCAGTCCCGCTACAGTCCATAACTTTTAACTTGGATTGTACGATCTGTCTGGTTAACTTGCGGGAAATCAACCGCGTGACGTCTTCGACAACAACATGTTTTGACAGGTGCACACGTCATTTCCAAGGCACAAATACAGCAAGGAGGCGCTGTGTGAGAGAATTTAAAATTTTGTTGTGCATATCGGCGTGTACGCACACACACACACACACACACACACACACACACACACACACACACTGTAAACATTGTAGCACCACGTAATTAAATATGACAGACGTCAGTACTTGTCGGTAGTAGCGAATTCTAAACTCAGCAGGCGAGTTAACGTTCTCTCTGTCCCTCTGTTTTTTGACGAAGGAGAGAGCAGGAAAGCCACGCAAAATTTAAGAAAAATTCTCCATCTCTCTTAAAAATTCTGTGTGGAATTGTGCTATGTCCCGTGTCGAAAATCAGAGAAAGAGTGTTAATGCTACCCATTAGTAATTTTCACCATCTATAACTTCACTCGTCGGTCATCTTTTGTTGTACGGTGGCGCTAATGTTTACGCTCGCTGTGTGTGTGTGTGTGTGTGTGTGTGTGTGTGTGTCGAAAATGACTGTTTGTGACCTGTCAAAATGGCTGATGGCGGCTGTCCTAAGATGCGACCAGCTGCTTTCCGGTAAGTTATTTGAAGACTTTACACAACTTTCTATAAGGTGATTTAAAGTGATGCCGCTTTAAAAAGAGCGTTAAGCCGTTTTGAGGAACTAGTTCTGTAGTTGGTGGCTAGAGGAGTATGTTAGTTGTCGCTGGCATAGTGGGCTACCCGTAGGTGGCCGGCAGGGAGCGGCGCAGTGTTTCGTGTGGGCTCACGAAGGGAACTCTGTGTGGACTATTTTGGGCGCGTAAGTGCGCTGTGGCACATTTCAAGGTTAGCGCAAGGTGAGAAGCCTGTGAGAGACGCCGGGTGGGGCTGGGGCGGCGGCCGCCACGTGGCAACGCCGCGGCCAAATGCGCGCACTTCCGGGTCGCCACAACCCTGCTGCCTCTGCGTTGCACCTGTTCCCCAGGCAGGGGGCGCAGGTAAACAGTCGTCATATCGCTGGTCGTCCCCCGGTTCCATGGACGCCTCTGCGACTATCTCGAAGTCTTCTTGTTTTGTCTCACACCAGCTGTGGTAACCTGACTGTTGCGTTTCGTTTTCGTTGTTCTCCCCAGGGCATGGCTTATTTAGGCAGCAGAAAGTCTAAAGATAGTAGCGAAAGTGTTCAGAAAACCGATAAGTCTGTTACAATTCCGCTAATCGAACTCAGTATGCACGGCAAGGAAGGACGTTTGTGTTCCCAGTGGGGAACCCAACAGCTATTGCTACCGCGCGGCTCGCCTCCCCTGTATCTAGTTGCCAACGACTGTTAGTCACTTTGTTATTCTGATTGAGGTAAGCTGTTGTTATTGTTACTTGTACACTTAAGTCGGAAGACTTAATGTGCTGCAACTTTGCACGGTAGTCGACCCCGTGCAACTGTCTTCGCCTCTGCATAATTGCTACAAACTACATCTGTTTGAAGTCCTACACTTCCTTCATTAGCAAATTATCGATTCCATGATGCCTCAGGGTGTGTCGTATCAGCCGATCCTCCCCCCCCTTTTTTTTAACTGACCCGTGCCTTAAATGTCATTCCTCACCAGTTCGACTCAGTACCTCTTCATTAATTGCACGAACTCTTCATTAATTATCAGATTTACTGATAGAATCTTCGTCCTTCACTGTACAGCACATTTCAGATGCCTCAAGTATATAACAACGTCTGTCTTATCCGTTAATAGAGTTTGATATGTTCTTAAAAAAGGGGCAGTATGTAGTGCCCTGTCCAGAAAGTTGGAAAAACGCAAAACTGACGCCAATCACATTTTTGGAGATTGTAAGTGCATAAGGAGTGGTAGACCACTGGGAAATGGAAGTGGTGTATTCGTTTAGTAGGTAAAAAGCTGAAACCATTCGAGATAGAAACCGGAGCTGCATGCTGGAGTTTTTGGACAAATCCTAGTATCGAAGGTGGCCAGAAACTTGTACATGGACCCTTTTGTCGACCACCAGACACATCGCTGGATGTAAGGTCATTAGAGAGTAAGTTCCCCAATCATACTGTTGTAAAAGGAAGAGACTAATCATCCGTTAATCGATTGGTATAATTATTTTTGTATTGGGAAAATTGCCGCAGAACACGATGGAGTTCCTATGCGATTCTATGCAGAATTTTCGACTGAATTAGCACTAATTGAGACCGTAATATAATGATCATAAAAATACTTGAAGGGTCAATTGTGGGAATATGAAAAGGGATGACCATGTACGTTCTGTCGTAGGTAAGGCAGGTGGATGACTTTGTTCCAATCGTAGGATACTAATAAATCTGCAACGGAGATTGCCTGATGGAAGTGACGGTTAGTACGCACAGCAAATCTTCTTGAAAATGGTTATAAACTACAGTTTTACCAACGCGCCATTTCGTAAAAATATCGTCAAAGTAGATGCCTCCCGAAGTACAGGCGTTTGAAAGTTACCGGTGGCTCTTCTAAGCAGCAGGTAATTGATACCAAATCTTTTGAGAGAAACCACATGGTTAGAGGCGTCATGTCACTGCGCGCCCCTTCCCGCCGGAGGTTTGAGTCCTCCCTCGGACATGGGTGTGTGTGTTGTCCTTAGCGTAAGTTAGTTTAAGTAGTGTGTAAGTCTAGGGGCCGATGACCTCAGCATTTTGGTCCCTTAGGAATTCACACACATTTGAACTATTTTTGAGAGGATGTCATTTTGATTTTTTCTGTGTTAATGAATAATGTTTTTTGGAGAAAGTAAATGAATGAATAGAAGTTGTGAGTGGCTGTCATGCAGTTTTTGGGGGTTTGGAAGATGTTTTAATCTGGAAGATTTTTGAAACTGCGGGGCTTATAATTCAGTGGTTTCTAATGGTTCTGAGCACTGTGGGACTTAACATCTGTGGTCATCAGCCCCCTAGAACTTAGAACTACTTAAACCTAACTAACCTAAGGACATCACACACATCCACGCCCGAGGCAGGATTCGAACATGCGACCGTAGCAGCCGCGCGGTTCCGGACTGAGCGCCTAGAACCGCTAGACCACCGCGGCCGGCGAGTGGTTTCTAATAAGGAAATTGTAGAATGTGCCTCAGGCGTGCGGGAACTATGTCAAGTACATCTAACCGGGGTCACTGAAATACACAAAGAAAGATAACATGACCACTGTTTTTTTACCCTCTTGAGGGTGTAACAAAAATGCTGAACAACCTCATCTGGCAGGCACTTTTAAGCTAGGGAGCAACTGCCCTCCGAAAGTCTAAATAAAAAGTTAGCCAGTACCAGTATCGAGAAATCAATGAATATACTACCAAGTATCGCTCCCGTCTTGACGGCGATGAGAAGTTTATACTGATTGCCGGCGCTTAGAAGCATTTAAGCAGTCATTCTTCCATTGCTGCATACGCGAATGGATCAGGAAGAAATTGTTAATACGTGGTAGAATGAAAAATACGCTCTGCCACACACTTAAGTGTTTTGCAGAGAGTGGATGTAGATGTGGAATGAAAGCTAGGTCTGTCAACATTTTGATAGGCAACACTCAGATATACTGTGGGTGGATAAAAATGTGGAAACGCCACAAGCACAACGAATTACCATGCGTAATACGGTGTAGAAAACCTGTTGGCATTCAAGACAACTTCCAGTCGTCTCGGAATGGATAGATATAGTTTTTCAGGGGAATCTGATACCATTCTTCTGGTAAAATAGGGGCAAGTTTAGGCAACGTTGATGGAGGTGGATAGCGATCACACAGTCTTCTCTCCAAAGTAGACAATATTAGTACCTGGTGGGAGATATGAGAATTCATTTTCGTGCTCACAAAACCAGTCGTAGAAGATTCCATCAGTTTGAACAGGAGTCCTGTTGTCTTGGAACAACAAATCACCTTTGGGAAACAGATATTGTACAGGGAGATGGACCTGATCAACCAAAATTGTCACGTAATTCTTGTGGTTTTGGTCTTGGAAAGTAAACTCTGCCAGGGGTTGTAAACAGTGTGACAAGGCTCGTCCAGACAAATGTCTTTCTTCCATTGCTCCACATTCCAGATATCATAGCTTCGGCACCACGTTTCCCTGTTAGGGGCCTTTCCATCACTGATGGGTGGTGTTGGAATTCCAATTCGACCTGCAATTCCGTGCTTTTGGAGCTCGTGTTGTTTTAATACCGACAGGGTTCGCGTGTGCGACATTCAGCTCTGCAGTGACTTCTACAGCTGCCGTCTTTAGTTTTCAGCACAGTCTTGCTATTTGACCTTCCGTCTCTATCACTGGGCACGCACTTTCGTCCACATTGTCACTTTGGGGATGATGATTTTCCGTTTCTTTTGTATGCGGTATAAATCTACAATGTGGAACCTGAATGCACTCAGCTCCGACAAAATGCGCTCTTAACTACACAGAACGCTGTTCCGACCACGACTGACACTTGCAACATGTTGAAGTGATTGTATAGTTGCCGTTAATGGAAAAGCGCAACGTGCTGTGCTGTCTTGGCCAGCATATGCATTTATGTTCTAGCTTGTATTTCTTTTGCCGTTTTCATATTTTTCGCCAACCCCTGCATTTTCTTGGTAGTGTTGATTCGTTATCGATGATACTTGTCATAACGATAAAAACGACGCCATTAAAGCCGGTAGCTTCTATTTCTTCGTTATTTGTTTTTTATAGGAAAGTGATGCTTAGTTAACAAGATTTTGTATCTCTGTGTGGCACTGAAGAAACGACACGTATTATAAAAACCAGATCAGACTTCATGAATCGTATTTGTGCTGCAACCTCATTGATATTAAGATTTTTTTCTATGTAGATGGAATTTTTCTTCTTTAATGTATGGTACGTGACTTAATGACTTTAATTCGTACAATTCTAGACGTTAATGTATACAAACCGGGAATCAAACCCCTTGCCTGCTAGAGATTGTGTTCTTACAACAAATTTATAGTTACGTAGATACCGCGCGAGGTACTGTGTAGTTCGTGCCATAGGGTACTCAACCCATTGTGTACTGTTCTCTTCATGCACCATACGGATACGATCCGTTATCTTGCTTAAATCGTTTGACTCTAGCGTGAGATACACGATGGATGAGGCAGAATGATTTTAGAATATCTAACGTTCACGTAAGTCGCTTTCATCTCGCGGTACCAGTCTTGGCCTGACGAAAGCAGCCTGTTACAATTCGGGCTGTGCGCCAGAATAGGTCACAAGAATGCCTTAAACGGAGTCTCCTTTGCTGATAACTGAATTTTTACATTTACTTGTTCGTATCTCTTCTTGCTGCTTTGCTTTTCTATTCCCTTCCCCAAACGCACCGGGCTCGGTTCTATTGCAAACTTGCTTACAGATCTAACTCTTGATTTAAGTGTTTTTAAAAGCCTTGGGTATGAGGTTAAGATGATGTTAAAAATTTTGTACTTTCTCTTGAGTTATGTAGAGAAGATAACAAACGGTAGAGGATCATTAGTCATGGACGTTTGGTGCTCTTTGTGGCAAAGTGCGTTCTGCAATCGGCTTCGTATAGGAATATGCACTGCATGAGACATTGGAAAAACAAGCTATTTTGTAAAAAGGATTTTTCAACCTGAGCTGACTCAACCGGTAGCGAACCATCAGGTAACCGTTTGAAAATGAAAGACAAAGGGGCCTATTAAAACACTGGGGAACTAACTAGCAAAACCAATTTCTGTACACAAGTACACGCACTTGAATACATTTTGAATACGTTACATAGTAAGTTCTCAAAGTACAACTGAATAGACAGGTAATTAACATATAGTTGGTAGTTTTTAAATCACAAATCTAATATTAAAGTGTTCGTAGTATGAAACTGGTTGTGAGATATATCTTTCTCAGCAATTGTAATATACGGTCCAGTCACATTTATGTGACCACCGCCCATCTTCGACGCCAGCGTGCAGTAACCACTCACAGACGGTAGGTGCCTACACTAGCCGCGGAGAGTATATGAATTATGTGTGCGGAGCGCGGGAAACAGTGCAGTTGTAAACTGATAGCGTGCCACTGTGTTTAGGATATACCGTCCATGGCAAAATGGCGTTCTCCAAAACCGGCGCTGAGACAACTGTGGTACACCACGAGCCATAGATGGCAGGGGTGAACGACGGCCGCGGACGTGTGTACTGGCGAATACACGTGCAACTCTTATGCAATTATCCGCCCAGATGAACCAAGGGAATACCAACAGTGTCTCTTCAACGACCGTTCGGCGAACGTTGCTGCGTACATGCTGATTGCTGTTCATCGTCAACGAAGGCTGTAATTTGCACGCCAGTACCGCAGCTGGATGCCCATTGAGTTGCTACAGGTGGCCTTTTCAGATGAATCAAGTTTTATTTATACTCCACAGGAGTGAAACGCAAGAAAACTAACGCCCTGCAACAATCGTCGGTAGTGTACAGACCGGAGGACGGAGCGTTGTGGTCTGAGACCTTTTCTCGTGGCTCTCCCTGGGTGATGTCGTCAGTCTGGAGGCACAGTGGATCAACAGAACTATGCATCTATCCTTGGTGTCTATGCCGACCCCCTACATGCATTTGTTTTCCCTCGGCACGGCGGCATCACGAGCAGGACCACGCAATGTGTCATACACCTTACAGTGTACATCTACATCTGTACTCTCCAAAGCACCGCCAGGTGCATGGCAGAGGGTACGTCCCGTTGTACCAGTTATTAGGGTTCCTTCCCTTTCCATTCGCGTATGGAGCACGGGGAGAATGATTGTTCGTACGCCTCTGTGTGTGTAGTAATTATTCTGTTCTTATGTGAGCGACATGTAGGCGGTTTTAGTATATTCTTAGAGCCATCATTTAAAGCCGGTTCTTGAAACTTTGTTGATAGACTTTCTCGAGATAGTTTACATCTGTCTACACGAGTCTGCCAGTCCAGTTCCTTCAGTATCTCCGTGCCACTTTCCCACGGATCAAACCTATGACCATTCGTGCTGCCTTTCTCTGTATGCGTTCAATATCCCGTGGTAGTTCTATTTGGTACCGGACCCACACATTTGAGCAAATTCTAGAACCTCCTTTGTAGACTGGTTGCGCTTCCCCAGAATTCTACCAGTAAACCTGCTTACCCGTGACTGAGTCTACGTGATCTTTTCATTTCATATTTCTACAAAGTGTTACACATACGTATATGTATGAGTTTGCCGATTCCAACAGTGACCATGGGTATTATAGTCATAGAATACTACGTTTTTCTCGTTTGTGCAGTGCACAATTTTGAGTTTCTGGACATTTAAAGCACGTTGCCAATGTTTGCACCAGTTTGAAATCTTATCAAGATCTGACTGAATATTTATGCTTCTTTGAAACAGTTGCTGCAAATAGACTGCGGTTATTATTAATGTAATTAGAATTATGTATTAATACCTTCAGCTGCTGACGGGCGTTGTATATATCAACGGGGACAGGTAAAAATGTATGCCGCGACCGGGACTCGAACCCGGGATCTCCTGCTTATATGGCAGACGCTCTATCCATCTGAGCCACCGAGGGCACAGAGGACAGTGCGACTGCAGGGTCTATCTCTCGCACGCCTCCCATAAAACCTACATTCTCACCTTATATGTCCACACACTACGTTCGTAGTGTCGCTACCCAACATAAGTACATAGTTCTGACAATATCGACCATGACCTCCTATGCGGATGCACACATATTGCCCGGACTCTTACGGGACCTGGTATGAATGTCTTCCACGACAAATGAGTATGTTGGGAAGGGACACTACGAATGTAGTGTGTGGACATATAAGGTGAGAATGTGGGTCTTGCGGGAGGCGTGCGCGAGATAGTCCCTTCAGTCGCACTGCCCTCCGTGCCCTCGATGGCTTAGATGGATAGAGCGTCTGCCATGTAAGCAGGAAATCCCGGGTTCGAGTCCCGGTCGGGGCACACATTTTAGAAGAAACAGCTTCTATGGCAAAGAGATAAATACGGCACTACATTGTAAAAGGTCTAGATCTTCTAATGAAAAAGCATAAAGTAAAAGGAAAGTTTTCCTTCCATTTGTAAAAGCTATCACGGATCGCATCAGGAAAGTATGCAGAATACATGGTATTAATAAAGTGTTTAAACTAACAAGAAAGGTGTATATTTGAACACTGCAAAGGGCCTACGCTCGCGGCTTGCCACAGCGGGAGTATATAAGATCCCCTGTACTTACTGCCAAATGTAGATATGAACTACAAAAACAAGCATCAATACCCCTCTCATGGAACAACAAGTGCCAAGTGCAGTTGTCACCTCTCTCTCTCTCTCTCTCTCTCTCTCTCTCTCTCTCTCTCTCTGTGTGTGTGTGTGTGTGTGTGTGTGTGTGTGTGTGTGTGTGGGGGGGGGGGGGGGGGGCTTATGGGCGCTCAACGGCGAGGTTATAAGCGCCCTAACGCATATTAAAAGAAACGAATATGGATAAAACTAGGCAAATGTTATCACATAGTGAGGAGGAATTCTATAAAATGACACTCATGCACTCACTCATTCGCGTTGGTCTTTAGTGCCGAATAAAACAAGCAGCGCCAACTCTTCTCCATTAAAAGCTCCGTAGCATACATCGCCGCGACATCGTGATCTTAGACAGCGGTCTGAAGACGTCAGGAAGCGACCGTTGCAGGATTACGTATAAACAGTGCGGCTTGCTTAGCTTATTTTGAGCCCGACAGCTTTCTGAGTCGTTAGAGCCTCTAATGAAGTCTCCAGCAGTGGAAGACGAAACGTTATACAGATAATTATGCCTCTGACCATGTCCATAATCAAATATCAGCAAAATACCAGTTTCACGTGTTTTAACTTATTGTGTTAGTCTACTGTGATCAAACCATCTTTCATATTTGATGAGCGCAAGGGTTCGTACGTGCAACCGTAGCATTATCCGCCTGTTACTTGTGAAATGGTTCACAAATTCAGTATTCTAGAAAAACAATTTTAATAAAGGATCAACGTTGATTGATTGCGTGAAGCATATCCATGATCATTGTGTGCATATTAATAGACTGTCAGGGATCAACAAGAGAACTGTGGTTTACCACAAACTCACTATTCGTTATGCTGTAATATAGAAAATGAAATAATACACAGAAAGCAGACAGCGTCACTCAACTGACTGACCGATTTTGGTGTTTCTAGAATTTACTATAGACACGCCAGTGCTTGACCGGGAGCTGTATATAGTCCCACAGGGCTTCTTCGTTCTCATTGTGTTCGTTTGCGACGCCTGGGACGTTGTACGTACTGCAGACATTTTATAGACACGCGGGATTAAGTTAACGTTTTTATGTTTTTCCTTATGAGCTTGCAGCTTATACAGTGCACTTGCCAGTATTTGCGTGTGTTCGTCGTCGAGATACTCTTGTTTGCGGTGATAGGTTCACGTACAGGTTACGGCATTCTTCCACTTCAATTTGCAGAGCGTGTTTTCTTGGCTATATTATCGCTCAGTACAACGTACCTTTTGCAGTTTCTCTTACGTCACCCGGCGACCTCGTGGAAGCTTTCGTTACAGCGCGGTGGGAATTTACCAGACAGTCACGTATATTTTTGACTAGCTTGAGCGCCACGTACAGTTGCTGCCTAAGTTTGTGCAACCGGTAAGATACGTGGCGCCATGGATAATGTGGTGGTGGGAATGAAAGGTGCGACATATCGAGCTTTCGTCATGTCGCCAGTGGCACTTAGGTTGGCAACACGGCAGCGGTTAGCTTGCGGTCCTTGATCCTTCTGATGCTATGCGACGTGTTCGTCTTTGCGCTGGATAGCCCTGGCTGTGCCGCGCTGGACAGCCCTGCCTACACCGCGCCTGTGCCGGCAGCCATCTTGGCGAGCGTGGGCACGAGCAAGGAGCTCCTGCTTTCTCTCCGCGGCTGCTGATTGCACCACATCGTTGAACTGTTGCGACTCGAGTTATTGGCTTCCGTTCTACGCCAGTGCTTGACCGGGAGCTGTACATAGTCATACAGGGCTTATTCGTTCTCATTGTGTTCGTTTTCGGCGTCTGGGACGTTGTACGTACTGCAGCCATTTTATTTGCAGTATTTCACACACCCTGTCGGCCGCCTAAAACTATTTCATTACATATCTTTAATCTCATTGCGTCACAAAAATCAGAACTGGAATGCATTGTAACGGCAAAGTTATGTGCGTTTTGGGATAATGCTAGGAGAAACAATTCTTTCGCACCTTGCAATGCACACAGCTTCCCCAAACATTGTATGCGTTAGGTCTCGCTGTATCTTTCATTTTTGGCCTCATTTTATAGCTAACAAGGTTTATCTGAAACTACTAATAAAACGCCTATATTAATGTATGTATCCGATATACTGCATCACGTAGCCTCACTACAGACTATTCACATGGTATTAGTTGTGTTTCTCGCCATTGCCAGGTTGTAAGGGTTCCATCATATTTATGCTTGTTCATTCTGGTGCTAGCAAAATTCCGCGACTAAACACAAAAGTATCAAAATTTGTATACTAACTGTAGGTTACCGACAGATGCCAGTAGGTTTCGATACATTAGGAAAAGAAATGTGGCTTGTGGGCAAATATTTTCAGAGCTCTCTCTCTCTCTCTCTCTCTCTCTCTCTCTCTCTCTCTCTCTTTCTTTTCTTTCCGAAACGGATCATAATTTTGGTTCTCAACTAACCTTCCGCGTATCAGTTGGGAAACAGATCTTACCAGATTGCGAGCCATCACCACATTTTGGATCGTTTCTGCGATTCAGTTGAGAAAACCTATTTAATTGACTTATGCTCTCAGCGCAGAATAAAACACAGTTGTTAAAAAAAAAGTTTTACTCGATTGTCGCTTCTCCATCTTTGTACTAAATGCTTGTGTGACACAGTAGTATCTTTAGTTATGTGCGTGAAAATTATGCCACGTCATTGGTACATGTCAAAACATTCGCCTGACTGTTGAAACACACTCTTCTATGCGTGTATGCTTACAATTCAATTTATTTTTGTATAGCTTCCCGATGAGCAGACACAAAAAGAAGAAAACTGATAATTCCGACACATTGAATAGTGTAAACCTAAAGATTATGGCGATGTTTTAGAGATCCTGTTTGCCCTTAATCTTTTACCTTTGAAAATCATGTGAAAAAATACAAAGTTCCACCATCGATCGTATTCCTCCGTAAAAAATTGGCTAGTTGAGTAGTTCCATGTATAGAAAGTTAGGTGATGCACTCGGAGAGGATCTTGCCTAGTAAACTTCTGTTTCGAAGACTATTGCACTTTCATTGGTTTGAAAAGTTAGTGAATGCAGAATGTGTCATTGGTTTGAAAAGTTAGTGAATGCACAATGTGATACAAATGCGGCTGGTTGGCTGTGAGCGCGTCCCCAGAGAGATCATTGCTTGTCGTTGCACGCTGTGGCTGCGCAGTCGCGTACTGCGGTAAACAGGCTCACATGTGCCGTAAGTCCGAAGGTTGTTTGCTGCGATAAACTTTTTTACTCTTCCCAAGGATGTCTGGTGTGCGCGCTGTTGCCACATGTACGCGGTCACGTGTCGCAGCAGCCCGCGCCGGCATCTGCGCCTTTTAAAATCGTACGGGCCCCCTCCGGGGGGGGGGGGGTAGGGGGGGCCAGAGCAGTGACGTGTACACTCTCTCTCTCTCTCTCTCTCTCTCTCTCTCTCTCTCTCTCTCTACGGCGAGAGAAACATAGAGGATGTATGGTAGCAACGATGGTACCTGATAAGCTTAGAATGTAATGAACTAGAATTAATAAAAATCAAGATATGTGTCACGATAATATCGTAATCAACCCATTGTTCTCAGTAAACGAGAACCGAATGCACGACAGTGCGCGGAGTTCAAGCATTATTGCTGATCATCCGCACAGTAGCTACACTTTTTTGTTTTGTTGTTTTTTCCTTGTTGGCATGTGCAGACATCTACAGGAGCCGCTCAACGCTCGGTTTTCCACCCAGAAAGGTGATTTAATCTAAGACTGGCCTGGTATTCGGGAGGAAGCGGGTCCAAATGCACTTTAGAACAAGCTTACGTCACCTGAATGTTGGGTTGGTCCCTTTACCTTCTTCAACAGTCATGGGCGAGTCCAGGGGGAGGGGGATGGATTGCAGCCCCATTAGACCCCCTCCTCCCCTTCCTGTGGATTCACCCGTGGCTCTGTACATTACCTCGGTCGAGGGCTGCAGGCCCATAGCGTAACCCCCCCCCCCCATACTCCCATAGCGTAAACGCCCCCCCCCCCCTCCTCCACACACAAACAAAGCTGTTTCGTATTAATCTTAAAAAGTCTTTGAGACATAGTTTTCAGGCTTAAGTCTCAAAAATGTCTTGCTATTGTTGTTGGTGTTATAATAGGCTAAGAAAATACCTTAGCGTACGGTAGAGAATTTCAAAATTTCTGTGAGCTCAGCCCCTCTCACCCGCCCTTCCGATCAGAACCCTGTGTTCGCCATGGAACAGAGCTTTTGTTGCATCTCTAACAAATTTTCCATTCGCTGAACTTGTAATCTTCTTTCGATTTCTCAGTATGCGATGTTGCCCATCTTCGCGAGAACTCCCTCCTAGATATTTTATCTTAATTTGGTACGATATTCCTAATAACTGAGAAAGGTCAGAAGTTTGTGTCGCTATTCTTGTTGAAGTGTGGGAAAAAGTAATCTTGTTACTTTGCAGATGTAGACTAGTAATTTTATAGACGTCGCGATATTTATTGGCGCGAAAAATTCAAAACTTAGTTTTTTAATACACCTTTTGAAGTTATGTTATGGCAGCCACAAAACAATTAAAAGGCATATTGACTATTATTTGACGGTGAATATTATCCATTATAGAGTTTTCAGAAACCGCTACTATACCTTTGTTTTCTTTTTCAAATTGTGTTTCGAGGTGTGACCTTATTCATCAGACGAAAATTTACAATACAAAAAGTTAAACATGAACGCACGCAACTCTTTCTGTACTAATTTCCTGCCTTTGTATGTGTTGTGTCCATTCTGCGGAGGATTATTGAGATAGGGTTTACTTCATTTGGTAGTATGTTCCTTTCAGGAAAAATCGTAAATAATTGTTCACCCTAATCATCAGGACCACATGCATTCTTGCGGAAGAAAACGGTACACGAATGCAACTATTTCTGGTAGTGAGAGCAAATTATCACATTTTTGTGCTATCAAAAGACGTGCCGCTTCTCCGAGGACAGTTGTCTGAATAACATGGCAGCCACTGGTCAAAGGTTAATAATATACCTAGTTTCCTTTAATCGTTTTCCCTCTTGTCGACCATACAGCCAGGGAAACATAACACACGAGTCGTTCTAAAAGTTTTTCGTTCAGTGTCACGTTAGATTCATTGGGAGAGTCCTTAGAAAATGTAGTCCATCAACAAAGGAGGTGGCTTACAAAATACTCATTCGACCTATACTTGAGTATTGCTCGTCAGTGTGGGATCCGTACCAGATCGGGTTGACGGAGGAGATAGAGAAGATCCAAAGAAGAGCGGCGCGTTTCGTCACAGGGTTATTTGGTAACCGTGATAGCGTTACGGAGATGTTTAGCAAACTCAAGTGGCAGACTCTGCAAGAGAGGCGCTCTGCATCGCGGTGTAGCTTGCTCGCCAGGTTTCGAGAGGGTGCGTTTCTGGATGAGGTATCGAATATATTGCTTCCCCCTACTTATACCTCCCGAGGAGATCACGAATGTAAAATTAGAGAGATTCGAGCGCGCACGGAGGATTTCAGACAGTCGTTCTTCCCGCGAACCATACGCGACTGGAACGGAGATAATGACAGTGGCACGTAAAGTGCCCTCCGCCACGCACCGTTGGGTGGCTTGCGGAGTGTAAATGTAGATGTAGATGTAAACCCAGTTAGCGCCTGGTGCTTAATGAGATACTATCAGGCGCTCTGTCCGGGAAGAGAATTATCTAGATTTTAAGGGTATTGTACGGTTACTTTTTAGTAGCGTATGAACGCTCTGTACACAAAGAACATTTTTTTTCTTTACGTCCATTCTCTGCAAACCACCCTAAAGTGCACTGCATAGGGTACTTCCCATTATTTCTTCGATACGTTCACACGAGGAGCGCGAGAAGAATGAGGCTTAAATACCTTTTGTGTGCTGTAGTTAGTGTACTCTAAGCCCTCCCAGTCCCAACGGGAGTGATATGTTGAACATTTCTAAATTACTTACTTAGCAGTAGTTCTTGAAATTTAATATGTGGGCCTAAGCAAGGTAATGCGACCCCCCTAATGGGGTTTTGTGGTCGAGAGGTCTGATTTTTACCTCATTTTCATCAATTTTTGGGTGAAATCGAAAGGTAAGATTATGCATATATCCTTTTATTCATCTATATTTTACCCGATTTAAATTTTCTTGTCCAAAAATAAAATGGCACCGAAGATCGTAATGCACGTCGTGCACCGGTAGGCGGGTGGAACTGGTTCAGGTAACTGGATAGTCTGTAACAGTCCAGACCGAAAAATGATTAAATTATGATTGTAGCAATGGCCAGAACCTTTTAAAAGTGAAAAAGTCGTTTTTCGTAAAATGACGGCTACTTGGAAAAAGTCAGAAAAATCGACTTTGTTTAGACATTCAGACGTGCATAAAAAATCGATATTTTGCATAAAAAGTCGGTATTTTGAAAATTGTTTACCTTCCAGAGGTTCCGACCATATCCAGTTCAATGCTCTTCAAAAATAGCTAAGCGGCATCATCATGGGCCGAGTAGTTTTTCTGCAATCCAAACACCCAGCAAAAAACTGTGACTGTAGGAAATCGCGTTTAAAGTCTTGGTGGTGAAGAGGTTTCTTTTTTTTTTTTTTGGGGGGGGGGGGGGGTGCATACCATCAGTCTGCGATGCCAGGGGCTCACAGTACGCCTTACTCGACGTCGAAAATCTCGTTCGTGCGCACCACGTGCTCTCGAGCCGCAGATCTGTCTTCTTTACTGGCCGTAGACGCGCAGTGCTCTGAGCGTACAATGCGGTCCTCATTGTGCCTTCAACAAAATTCGAACGCCGTGTTGCCAAGTTGAATGCGTATGACTTTTATTGTTTGTGCTAGTTCCAAGAAGCCGTCGTTGAAGATAACTGTAGATACATTGTTTGCAATTTCGGCTACTTATTTACCGAAATATATGTGTTTTCGGAAAGCGTCCAAATCGGCGAATTTGTGGACTCGTTAGAGTTTTGAATGTCCGCGCCAACACATCTTTCCACTAAACTGTCATTCGATAGGTCTTCGTATACAGGTCAGGTAGCCGCTCGACGACGCGGGACTGCCGGTCAGATGATCGTATATTTCGACTGTATGCAGTAGTTAACGGGTAAATGGTTTCGCCCACGTGTTCTCCATAATATAATATATCGAAATATGCAATAAAATCGATTTCTTGAAATTTCTAGACCAGAAAACCCCCTTAAAGCTGTCTCTCAGTTCTTTAAGTATCTCCGTGGCTCTCTCCCATGGTCGAACAAGCCTGTGACGATTCGTACTGCACTCCTGTGTATACGTTCAATATTTCCCGTTACACCCATTTGGCATGGCTCCCACACACTTGAGCAATATTTTTAGCAATATTCCATGATGGGTCGCACGAGCATTATTTAAGCAATCTTGTATGTAGGTTGATCGCATTTCCCTAGTATTCTACCAATGAGCCGCAGCCTGGTATTCAACTTCACCTACGACTGAGTCTGTATGATCGTGATCGTTCCAGTTCATATGTCATCACATTGTTACAACCAAATATTCGCACGAGTTCACCGATTTCAACAGTGACTCGTTTATATTATAGTCATCCTGAACGTTTAAAGCAAGTTGCCATTCTTTGCACCTGTTGGAAATCTTATCATATCAAGATCTCACTGAATATTTTTGCAGGTTTTTCGGACAATATTTAATTAGATATGTGCGGCAAGTCCGAGGTTACTGTTCATATCGGCTGTAAGTTCGTTAAATACAATGTGAACTGCAAAATGTCCAACACCCTTCCCTGGGGGCATGCCTGTAATTAATTGTGCCTCTGCCGATGACTCTTCATCCAAGTTATAATACCGCGAACTCGATATCAACAAATTCTTAATCAAGTCACTAATCCTCAATAAAGGCATAAATTCTCGCCGCGTCATGTCGAATATAAAGGAAAATGCATAAGGAGTTGGCTGCCATAATGAAATTGATCAGATGAAGGTACCTTTCCCTTCTGTACAATACTGGGGATTACACCTGGAAACTCCCTGGTGTATAGATCCCGACATCGATAAGGTTACTTTTTATAGCGATCCTTGTGACCAGGTGACAAGAACTGTCTGAAAGAATTCAGATTCACTTTCCCGTAGCGACAGCTGACTTAAAATCAGTAGTTCGAAGGATGTGAGAAGTGCTGATGTAAAGGTCACTCGAGATGGAAAGGTGTGAGCAAACGAGCACAGGTAATGTTAAGATAGCCAGACGATGACTTATACTTAGAATTTTCAATTGCACGTTATCAGTGGCGTTGTTTGGCGGATGCCTGTATCGAGATAACCCATATGATGTGACGGTGGCTTCCTGATAGCCGGCTGCTCACGCGCTGCGCAGATAGCGTGTACAGTCGGCCAAAATGTAGAGCACTTCTCTTACCTACCAGTGAATTGTGTCGGAAAAACGACACGCACCGTACTTGACGCTGGTCTGTTGATGTTATACCTGAGCAGTGGAAGTCGCCCTGTGCACTGTAAGTAGAGTTACAATAGTCGAATGGTAACCGAATTGCCACACGTATATTATTTTCTAATCGGAAGATTAATAGCGTTTCGTGGAAAGTTCATGGAGGTCTGCTGTTTCCATTTATGTGGAATACCTCGTAGGTGTCATTGAAGTGGAGATTCAGTGAAATTAGTCTGCAAGTGAAGGACCTCATTCTTTGGGAGCGATCCACTATGAACCAATTTTTTTCAGTCTTCCGTATGGAGCGCTTGAGACGGAGCACTATATGAGGAATGATTAATAATCCTAAGATTTTGCTTGCACGCTGTTGTCATTTCAGTCAAAAGTCGATGTATATGGAAAATGAAAATGCCGAGTGGCAACTTGTTCCTGAATTTACCTTAATGCCTCTGACAAGGGAACCTCCCCATCGCACCCCTCTCAGATTTAGTTATAATTTGGCACAGTGGATAGGCCTTGAAAAACTGAACACAGATCAATCGAGAAAACAGGAAGAAGTTGTGTGGAACTATCAAGAAATAAGCAAAATATAGAAACTGAATAGTTTATGGGCAACATAGGCAACATCAAGGATGATGGGAGGACAGGAGCGCCGTGGCCCCATGGTTAGCGTGAGGAGCTGCGGAGCGAGACGTCTTCTTCGAGCAAAAAGGTTACTTACTATAATTTTGCTAAGTTATGATCTGTCCTTTCGTTCATTGACGTCTCTGTTCACCGTAATAAGTTTAGTGTCTGTGTTTTGCGACCGCACCGCAAAACCGTGCGATTAGTAGACGAAAGGACGTGCCTCTCCAATGGGAACCGAAAACATTTGATCCAGGAAAACACGTCTGATATATTCTATACGACACTGGTGACGGCATGTGCGTCACATGACAGGAATATGTTGTCGACCCACCTAACTTGCACACGTGGCTAACAGGTAAAAAGATTCTTCTACCTTGCCCGATTTAGGTTTTCTTGTGGATGTGATAATCACTCCCAAAAAAGTGATGAAAACATAAGAGTGTGTCACATAAACTGCAACAAATGAATGCAACAGTTTCACAGTCGCACAGTTTTCTCTGTGCTCTGTCAAAACATATGTTTTTAACGTTTTCAAATTTTTCGTGTGTAGACCGTCAAATCCTGCATACGTCCAAGCAAATCTGAACATGTCCTGGAATTTTGGACAGCGAAGTTGATTATGTGTGAGTACCTGAACTCTGATAATTGTCTGAAAATAAAAAACTTCTCACTCGAGAGAAGACTTGAACCAAGGACCTCTCGTTCCGCAGCTGCTCACGCTAACCACGGGACCACGGCGCTCTTGAGCTCTCATCATCCTTGATGTGGCATATGTTACCCATGGACTACTCAGTTTGTATATTTTGCTTATTTTTTCATAGTTCCACACAACTTCTTCCTGTTTTCTCGACTGATCTGTGTTCAGCTTTTCAAGGCCTATCCACTGTGCCAAATTATAACTAAATCTGAGGGGGGTGCGATGGGGAGGTTCCCTTGTGAGTAAGAGTTCGGAGAAAGCCAGGTTATATTGCTTTCCATTGAGATCATTTCGTGCAAAACACTTTCATGGTCAAATCTCAAGCAGAGTTGGTGACCACTAACTTTTTTATTGAACCGAACTAGGCTTGTGTGTGATGCTGCTATGAAGAGGAATATTTCCAACCAACTTTGTGGTTGATAACGTTAATACCACAATCTGAAACTCAATTAGTGTTTAGAACACTCGCAAATACTTTGAAATGACGGATTACCTCGAAAGAAAATAGGATCTGCCAGGAAAACCAAACACACACACACACACACACACACACACACACACACACACACAGAGAGAGAGAGAGAGAGAGAGAGAGAGAGAGAGAGAGAGAGAGAGAGAGAGGGGGGGGGGAGGGAGGGATGGGGGGGGGGGGCACGTGCGCTAATCAAACGCAGGCTGAAAGACGTAGTTACTGCCATAGACATTTTAGATGGATTGACGTCACGTTGTTTTCCTGTTGTCCCCGTGGTAATGTGTTATTACGAGAGCATGTATGGTCTCGTGGCCGTGAGACGTGAAATGTGACGAGCTTTTAATGCGACAGTCTTCCTTATTAATAGGCATACGTATATGACAAGTCTTCTTTCTGTTGGATGACCCACACTTGCGGCATAGTACCAAAAAGAAAGTGCTTAGGGTTACTTAAAGTGTATCATCTGTGATTCCATCAGTTAGCCAATCATGAAACAGAAGTGCAGAAATTATAAGTACATGCACTTGAATGTAGCCCTTAGAGAGTGATACACAATCCTATTGGCTGACACATATGCCCCCTACTTACCAACAGAGACTATATCCGTGGGGTCGGGAAGTGTATTAGTCAAACACAGTATTATTGCACTTTGGGACGAGGGCGCTTCTGCCAACTTATTGCGAGTTTTTGCTGTATATTTCACGAGGATAGGCTGAACCACTTCATAATATATGTTCAACTGTGCTGAAAGCATTCACAGTGTGATGCATTTTCCTTAGTCGACACTGTATTTTTTTTTACTGTAATGTCATCGCATGTTTCTGATAACTACCACGGGAGGACAAATGCAATAATATTGTGGTCGGGTAGTATGTTTGACTTGAATAGGTAGTTATGTGGACCTCGACTAAAAGAAATGTGGACTTAGAAGAATAACGACGCATTTCGGAACTATAGTAAATTGTCCCAAGATCATATAAACACACAAGACATAAAGTCACCTCCAGGAAAAAATCACGCTAATAGCGTGTAACACAGTGTCTAGCGAAATGAGAGAGAAGAGCGTTCGCAAATTTCTTCAGGTGTGCTATATCCGGCTGAAGCCAATCAATTGTTGACTTAGAGCCCGTAGAGCTGCCATGTTGCGGGGATGTTGATTGCTGCGTTTCACCTGCTGTTTCAAATAGTCCCAATTTCTTTTTATGGGATAAATCAGCTTGAGAGTCGCGATGCTGTAGGGTGCGTGACTGTCCACCAAACCAGGAATGTATGCGTGCAGCCTTTTGAGCAAAGCTGTTGTCATTTTGGAAGACGAGAATGCGGACGGCATACTCGTTACGAAGATGCAGAAAAGGAGGCAACACTTGCTTCCCGATAATGTTGAAAGGAACATCATGGTTCTTGTTCACGATAACATGAAACAGATGGCCGAAGTCATGGTACGAAAAACACCCTTAAAACCACCACTGGTTTGAAATACACCCACCATACACTGGGAGTTAAACGCCTCATTGTGCCGTCGGTGAAATCGGTAACTTGTATCGTTTCGAAAGAGGTAAAACTGCGACTTACCGGGCTACGCTGCACGCCTGCCGTCAGCTAATGTCCAGTTTTTGTGTTGTTTGGGCTCTTGGAGAATACAGCTTAATGTGCCCCTGTGAGCGATGTCCTGTTGTGACACTAGTCCAAATGTCCATTGCAATGCCTTTCTCATTGTTCCGTGGGAAATGGACCTGCGTTCATTAATAGCTGTAGATGCTGTCGGGTTTTTGAAACTGTCACTGTTTCCGGCGTTTCCTTTCGGTTAGAATGTTTTTACGACCAAACTTTGTACGCCATTATTATTTGTCTGCGAGTACACTATTTCTTGTATGCACATTGGGTAACCCGCGTTGTTATGTGTGATGTCCTTAGGTTAGTTAGGTTTAAGTAGTTCTAAGTTCTGGGGGACTGATGACCATAGATGTTAAGTTCCATAGTGCTCAGAGCCATTTGAACCATTTTGAACCGCGTTGTTAAGCCAATAGGTCGGGCAACTTCATTCACACTATTGTCTGTCATGCGCATGCCCAAATACGATAATTTCTGTCAGACATTCTGTCACGTTGACTCATTTTAACTGCGTTGTTTCCATATAACCGACTGCCATATAAGCACTCTTTTTTTTTGCCATGATTTCCATGAGAGGTAGAGCGCTAACGTGGCCGCCTGATACGAGTTCTATACAATGTACTGCGCTATGAGGGACGATTGTGTTCTCTTAAGATGGTGACTAATGTTATGTCCGTCGAGTTTAATACTAATTGTTCTATGGAGCTATATACCGGGAGAGGAATGTAAGACGAAATATTAAATAATGTTGTTAGTGGCCCTGTTATGCCTAAAATACACAAGTAGCCCGTTTCTTTCGAATCGCAGCAAGATACTGGACTGCCATCGTGTCTAGGCACATTAATCCCGTGATCTGGATACAGCAGAACCTTTACGCGATATTTATGGGGTATATTATACAGGATATCCGAGGAGGAATGGTCAGTGTTCAGGGATGTAACAGAAACTATCATTCAAAGCAAAAAGTGTAATAAACATGTAGTCCAAAATGCATACCTTACAGTTATGAACATTTGTTAATCTGCTGAACAAGAGCCATAGCTCTAGAGGTATGCATTCTGAGGCACCCTGTTGTATAGTGATGGTGTTCCAGTTGCTTGCGTCTTATTACCATGGCTCGTAGTTTGTAGAAATTTTATACCTATGATGTTTATCCCTCTTACTAGTGAGCTATTGATATGCGATGCTCCCGTCACTTCAGTATTACTTGTGAGATGAGCTTGTAGTTAATGAAGATTCATTATAAGGAACATGCAAGACCGAAAAAAATAGAGAAATCATTACTTCAGAGATCGCGAGCTTGTGACATTAACCTCGATACAAATCTTTGTGGATCTCCCGAGAAAACATCAAGAAGCGAACGGCCTAGCTGTGCTGCCAGTGATACGCTAATTCAAGTAAGAATATAATCTTTTTAAAGGCAGATCTTCAGTTTCTAACTACTAAAGGACACTTTGCAAACAGATCAAAACGTACGTGGAAGATGTTTGCCGTTGGAACTTAAGTACGTATCTGTGCCATTTTTTGCTATATATTCCAGACGCTCTACAATTCACAGTGCGTGATCAGGTGACGCTGAACAATTCGCAGCGATTCTACTTCAGAAAGGAAGAATGAAAGGTTGTCCGTAACACCTAACACTGCTGGTGTGTTTCGGGAGTTACTCACACATGCTGGGATGCACTGTGAGAATAGCTTTTGCTGTTTGCGTTTCATTCTATTGTTTATAATGAACGATTTAAGAATTTTTTTAAGTTTTGCTACTGGCGACTAATATACGAGGGCTTTCAATAAGTATGGCTACACGTTTTTGTTCCGAAAGCAAATTGGTTTTATTCAGGGTTCCAACACACCATATTATTCCCCACTCTTTTGGCCACAAACCCTAATATCTCAACATAATCTCTGTCCAATGCGACGGCCTTACGCCACCTTGCTGGGAGGATCTATATGGCCGCATGGTCGATGTCGGAGGCGTCTTGCTGCATAAATAACGTCCCCGTCATCCACGTACTGCTTCCCGCGGAGTGCATTCCTCATTGGACCAAACAGTTGGAAGTCGGAGGGGCGAGATCTGGGATGTATGCTAGATGAGGAAGAACAGTCCTATGTTCTGTAAGATCGACTCTGGTGCGCAGACATGTGTGAGGCCTTGCGTTGGCATGGAGAAAGAGAATTTGGTTTCCATTCTTGTGACGACGAATACGCTGAAGTCGTTTCTTTAATTTCCTGAGGGTAGCACAATACACTTGAGAGTTGATCGTTGCACCCTGAGGGAGGACATCGAACAGAATAACCCCTTCAGAGTCCTAGAAGACTGTCGCTATGACTATACTGGCTGAGGGTGCGGCTTTGAACTGTTTCTTCAGGGAAGAGGTGGTTGACGCCACTCCATGGATTGACGTGTGTTTGCGGTTCGAAGTGATGAAACCATGTTTCATCATTGTCTGTGACGATGTCCGACAAAAAATTGTCACGATCAGCCTCTTAACGCGCAAGTAGCTCCGTACAAGTGGTCCTTCGTTGTTCTTTATCATCATCCGTTAGATGGTGAGAAACCCTGAGGTCCCACACCTTTGAGTGCCCCAACTGGTGAGCGAGTGTGCCAGCACTACCAACGCAGGCGTCCAGTTGAGCAGCGAGGTGTTTGATTGTGATCCTTTGATCACTTCGAATGAGAGTTTCCGCACATTCCAACATTGCTGGAGTCACAGCTGTGCGCGGCCGGCCGGCACGTGATAGATCGGACAAGTATACGGCCCCTTATTACGATGTTGACAGACGCCTCCCCCAACGACTTACTGTGCTTTTGTTCATTATCGGGACTTCGTAGACATTCTGCAAACGCTTATGAATATCTCCGATGCTTTGGTTTTCCACCAAAAGATACTCAATGACAGCTCTCTGTTCGAAACTTCCGTCCGTTATAGACACAATTTGAAAGGTTACGTATAGTGGTCGCCACTAATCGAAACTTCATGAAATTATTGGGGTCTGAAGTGAGACACGTTATCTGCAAGGTTTGTTCGATATAATTTTCCCACACAATTTGGTGCCCCATCTCCATCTCTCAGACATCACATTTCCGTGGACATCTGCTCATTTTACTTGTGTCTTAAAAAGGATAACTCTCCATAGTTCAGTGGCAACAATGTCGCTTTTCACGCAGTTAACCTAGGTTCGAATACTGGTGACAACACAAATATAAATTGACACTGAAATGGCGACAGATGAAAGTATTTGCACCGAGCTGCAGGCGAAAAGAGACTTATAATTTATTTACCTGTAAACAATAGCATACATTTTCGTTATTATACGTACAGGATGGATTACAGTTAAAAGCGAACACTGGCACGTGTGGAAGTATACAGTGGCAAAAGTAAAAGCGTTCTGGTAAACATGAATCCGCGAACGAGCTGTTGGCCAGATAATTGCGAATATGTGGTTACGATGCACCACTGACTGTAGTATGATATATTGGTCTAGTTAGAACACATGGATTTGAAATGTAAAGTTTTTCGTTAAGTCCCCATGTAATGGGTTCAAATTTCACTATGTCCTATCTCACATTGCTCAACGCTTAGAAATGAGGAACATGTTACTGCTGATACAAGATGACGTTTAAAGTGCCGATGTGGTCCAGGAGGGGTAGAGTACAACCCATACGTTGACGTCCAAGGGGGTAGAGTACAACCCATACGTTGACGTCCAAGGTCACTCTGCTTAAAACCACATTTGCGGTCCCATTGTTACTGTAACCCGTGTTTATCCGTGTCAGTTTTCGCAACTACTTATGATACACCCTGTATACCAATTTTGCAACTGGTCGCTTCTGGCCACCTTCTGAGCTAGAGTCTTAAGCAGATTCTTCTTATCTGAGAATTTCATGGAACACCTTACTTGTTCAAATGGTTCTGAGCTCTATGGGACTTATCTGAGGTCATCAGTCCCCTAGAACTTAGAACTACTTAAACCTAACTACCTAAGGACATCACACATATCCACGCCCGAGGCAGGATTCGAACCTGCGACCGTAGCGGTCCAGACTGAAGCGCCTAGAACCGCTCGGCCACGTCGGCCGACACACATTACTTGTACTCAGCCACTATCGATCTCACGAGACAGAATTTGGCTTGCTTGTATGAGCATGTGTATATAATGAGGTGACATAAGTCTTGGGGTACTTCCTAATATCGTGCCAGACCTCCTTTCGCCCGGTGTAGTGCAGCAGCTCGATGTGGCATGGATTCAGCAAGTCCTTAGAAGTCCCTTTGGCGGTGCAGGATTTGGTGCACGAAGTGACCTCTCGACTATGTCCCTTTTATGTTTGATGGGATTCTTGTCGGGCGATTTGGGTGGCCAAAGAATTTTCACGAATTGTCTAGAACATTCTTCAGACCAATCCCAAACATTTGTGGCCCCGTGACATGGGCTATTGTCATCCATCCATAAGAATTTCATCGTTCTTTGGAAACATGATGAGCATGAATGGTCGCAAACGGTCTCCAAGTAGCCGAACTAACCATTTCTAGTCAATGATCGGTTCAGTTGGACCCCAGGACCCTGTCCATTCCATGTAAACACAGTCCTCACCATTATGGAGTCACTGCCAACTTATAGAGTGTTTTGTTGAACTTGAGTTCATGGCTTCGTGGAGTCTCTGCTGCACTCGAACGCTACTATCAGCTTTTACCAACTGAAATCAGGACTCATCCGACCAGGTCACCGTTTTCCAGCCGTCTAGGGTCCCATCGAAATGGTCATGAGCGCCGCAGAGGCGCTATAGGCGATGTCGTACTGTTCGCAAAGGGCTCCGGGTGGTCGTCTGCTGCCATAGCCCATTAACACCAAATTTCGCCGCGCTGTACTAACGGATACATTCGTCGAATGCCCCATCTTGACTTATGCATAGTTTCTTGTTGTTAGCCCTGACAGCTCTAAACAAATGCCGCTGCTGTCGCTCGTTAAGTGAAGGTCGTCAGCCACTGCATTGACCATGGTGAGAGGTTATAATGCCTGAAATTTGGTACTCTCGGCACACATTTAACATTGGATCTCGGGATATTGACTTCCCT
The DNA here is from genome assembly GCF_023864275.1 of Schistocerca cancellata. Classification (NCBI taxonomy): domain Eukaryota; kingdom Metazoa; phylum Arthropoda; class Insecta; order Orthoptera; family Acrididae; genus Schistocerca; species Schistocerca cancellata. Next base: position 340,760,342 of record NC_064627.1, read on the forward strand.
AATGATTTCCAAAATGGAATGCCCCAATAATGTTTCTTTTGTATAGTGAGAATACGCACTAATTGCGCATTTTCTGGGTGAAGTCTGTCACCGCAAAAGAACTCGACGACGAGCGATCAGTTAGAAGTGTTCAGTTAGAAGTGTTCAGTTCTGTAGTGCGTCTTCGGCCATTCTATGCACCGAAGACAGAAGTTAATATGGATACCCAATTTACAGAGACTATCCGATCTAAAAGGAGGTTACGCTCATACGTTCTATTAGTCTTAAGTTATTTATACCGCATTAAAAGTAAAATGACCAACGAACCATGACCTACGGGCGTTTTTATAGTTTTCTCTCAGGACCTGGGTCTACTGTCGGCAGCAAGAGCATAGCATATCATTAGCTCTATCACTGTTCAGTAATCTCATAGAAGTCAGATGAAAACAAGCATATTGTTAATTAATTATCGTCAATATGTCCGCCATAAAGCGATTAAAGATTTTGTAAACTTCAACACTGAATTCGTGCAAGATAGCTATCTGAACGCTCTTGGAGCATTTCACACATTAATACAAAAATGTCAGGTTTCAGCGTACATCGTGATCTGCTAATTTCTGGAAAGTTACCAGCATAGCAAAACAGTTCGGTGATGAAACTACCTCCGTGCAGCGGATATCTAAGTCCTTTACTCGTTATCTCTGGGCGCTGTTGCTCGATTTTGCGTGTTCGAAGACGTCTTTGATTAAATTTATAAACGCTGCTAGGAGTATGCCGTAATACAGTCGCAGATTGAATCCAATACATCTCATTATGCTTCAAGCCAACTCACCGCATCATATCTCTGCCATGTGACTTTTGAGACACCTCCCCGCCACCCACCCGCGCAAGCAAAAGTGCTTTATTTGTAGAAAATCGCTGTTCTCTCTGTATTCAGCAGTATCGTCGAGGCAGAGTTACACGGGCAAGATCATATAGCTGTAGAGAGGATGCTCAAGAAGTTCAAAGGTAATCTGTAATGAATAGCTACAACCAGTTGCTTTTATCGGCGTTTATTTTTGCATGATGACGTTTGAAGACGCCTGGCATCGCATCTTCAGATGTTTACATTTATTTATATGTCGTGAACATTGTTTCTTTACCAACGACTTTGCAGAATTTTGCATTGGAAGTTTTTAAGATAGCTGTTGTAAAACGTCGTAAGTAAAGATACAGTGTTCACGAGGCGTAAATAAATATTATATTTGAAAATGTGATAAGCATAAAATGATTCTATTCTAAAAAATTTTTTTGACACACATGATGTGTCGGTATGGGTGTACCATTCACACCGGTGCACTACCCTATAAACATTAGGTTTCTTGACCACCCAATGCTGACAAGGGAACCTCGCCATCGCACCCCCCTCAGATTTAGTTATAAGTTCGCAGAGTGGATAGGCCTTGAAAAACTGAACACAGATTAATCAATAAAACAGGAAGAAGTTGTGTGGAACTATGAAAAAAATAAGCAAAATATACAAACTGAGTAGTCCATGCGCAAGATAGGCAACATCAATGATGAACTAAACTCAGGAGCGCCGTGGTCCCGTGGTTAGCGTGAGCAGCTGCGGAACGAGAGGTCCTTGGTTCAAGTCTTCCCTCGAGTGAAAAGTTTAATTTTTTATTTTCAGACAATTATCAAAGTTCAGGCACTCACACATAATCAACTTCGCTCCCCAAATTCCAGGACATGTTCAGATTTGCTTCGACATATGCAGGATTTGACGGTCTACACACGGAAAAATTTGAAAACGTTAAAAACATACACTCCTGGAAATTGAAATAAGAACACCGTGAATTCATTGTCCCAGGAAGGGAAAACTTTATTGACACATTCCTGGGGTCAGATACATCACATGATCGCACTGACAGAACCACAGGCACATAGACACAGGCAACAGAGCATGCACAATGTCGGCACTAGTACAGTGTATATCCACCTTTCGCAGCAATGCAGGCTGCTATTCTCCCATGGAGACGATCGTAGAGATGCTGGATGTAGTCCTGTGGAACGGCTTGCCATGCCATTTCCACCTGGCGCCTCAGTTGGACCAGCGTTCGTGCTGGACGTGCAGACCGCGTGAGACGACGCTTCATCCAGTCCCAAACATGCTCAATGGGGGACAGATCCGGAGATCTTGCTGGCCAGGGTAGTTGACTTACACCTTCTAGAGCACGTTGGGTGGGTGTGCCTCGGTCGTATGCAGTCCTGATTGTGGCGCTCACCTGCACGGCGCCAAACACGCATACGACCATCATTGGCACCAAGGCAGAAGCGACTCTCATCACTCGTCCCTCCATTCACGCCTGTTGCGACACCACTGGAGGCGGGCTGCACGATGTTGGGGCGTGAGCGGAAGACGGCCTAACGGTGTGCGGGACCGTAGCCCAGCTTCATGGAGACGGTTGCGAATGGTCCTCGCCGATACCCCAGGAGCAACAGTGTCCCTAATTTGCTGGGAAGTGGCGGTGCGGTCCCCTACGGCACTGCGTAGGATCCTACGGTCTTGGCGTGCATCCGTGCGTCGCTGCGGTCCGGTCCCAGGTCGACGGGCACGTGCACCTTCCGCCGACCACTGGCGACAACATCGATGTACTGTGGAGACCTCACGCCCCACGTGTTGAGCAATTCGGCGGTACGTCCACCCGGCCTCCCGCATGCCCACTATACGCCCTCGCTCAAAGTCCGTCAACTGCACATACGGTTCACGTCCACGCTGTCGCGGCATGCTACCAGTGTTAAAGACTGCGATGGAGCTCCGTATGCCACGGCAAACTGGCTGACACTGACGGCGGCGGTGCACAAATGCTGCGCAGCTAGCGCCATTCGACGGCCAACACCGCGGTTCCTGGTGTGTCCGCTGTGCCGTGCGTGTGATCATTGCTTGTACAGCCCTCTCGCAGTGTCCGGAGCAAGTATGGTGGGTCTGACACACCGGTGTCAATGTGTTCTTTTTTCCATTTCCAGGAGTGTATGTTTTGACAGAGCACAGGGAAAACTGTGCGACTGTGAAACTGTTTCATTCATTTGTTGGAGTTTATGTGACAAACTCTTATGTTTTCATCACATTTTTGGGAGTGATTATCACATCCACAAGAAAACCTAAATCGGGCAAGGTAGAAGAATCCTTTTACCCATTCGCCAAACGTACAAGTTAGGTGGGTCGACATTCTTACTCCTGTCGTGTGAGGCACATGGCGTCACCAGTGTCGTATAGAATATATCAGACGTTCGGTTGACCTATGACCTTGCGATCAAATGTTTTCCCATTGGAGAGGCACGTCCTTTCGTCTACTAATCGCACGGTTTTGCTCACATTATCCTTGATGTTGCCTATGTTGCGCGTGGACTAATCAGTTTGTGTATTTTCCTTCAAAATCGACATGTGTCTCCACACACAAATGGGTAAAAAGATGTGATAAACCTGAATTGCAATCGGCCTTAATACCGTGTTCGGCGAAGGTAATGGAAAAGATTAAGTGACGCTTGGAACGGTTGTGTCAAAACAAGATATTACTTGAAAACAACTTACATTTCGGAAAGGAAAACGGACAAATTAAATCCTTTTACGGTTAGTTACTGAAATAGAGCTACATTTCTCTCGGGCTAATTCTATGGAAGTTACTTTCACAGACGTTCAAATGGCTCTGAGCACTATGGGACTTAATATCTGAAGTCATCGGTCCCCTAGAATTTAGAACTACTTAAACCTAAGTAACGTAAGGACATCACACACATCCCTGCCCGACGCAGGATTTGAACCTACGACTATAGCGGTCGCGCGGTTCCGGACTGAAGCGCCTAGAACCGCTCGGCTACGAAGACCGGCTTTTCATAGACGTGGCTAAAGCATAGAACGTCGCCTTGTCAGTATTGGGGAAAAAACTGGAGAAACATCAGTTTCCAAAACCACTCCTGTGTAATACTGCGAGCTTTCCGAGCGCTAGGAAATCTATCATTTTGCAACACGGACCTACACTGGAACGCAGAAAAACTAGCAGAGTGTTCTCACGGGGATAAGTCTTGGTTCTTTTATTTAGTCTCTGTACTGCAGATCTTCTCAACACCTCTTTACCAGTGACATTCAAATATTACAATACGTAGACTACGTATGCATATATTCTGAAGACAGTACTTCAATCATCCGAAAATGCACATCGCTATCGTACGTCTGCATTAGTGGTAAAAGTGGGTTCGGAAACTCCGACTGGGTTCCACTTACCCAAACAATGCATTTGGGTCAACATAAGTTTCCAGTTGCGAAATCAACACATTATCTTGGGATGATTATGGATGGTAAACCGAGATGCGCTCATCATATCCGACGTGTCTTTATTATATGTGAAAAAGCATTCAGTCTTGCCAGAGCTACGATTGGAATACGGTGGAGCTCTGATTGGCAGACTGTTGATTTTATACCGGTTCCTACTAAGGACACGCTTTGATTATGGACACAGCATCAGACAGCACGCTCCAAAGACGCGACACTCTGCAGTACAAACCCTTGCGTATAGTTAATGTGTCATTCGTTTCAATCCCAACCAGCGCATTACTGGTTGAAGCGAATGAACCACCGTTAATACTGCGACGAATATTCCTATGCAAAAAAAATTCCTCCTGCGGCTATATTTCTACGAGTATGACCCCTCGTGACGAAGAGATCCGGGAATTAACATCCTACTATGTGTGAGGAAGATATTGACAATATCCCACCCGTCGCGGCTGACTATATGGAAATGTAGGCATTGAGGCACAAGGCATGGGAAACTCCTCTTCTACCACATTACAGCTGGCCGTATGAAACGTCACTCTCCATATTGATGCCAGGACCAGATGAACGTCTCAAAACCAGAAACCAATGACGATGCGGCGTGTTCTATTCAGATGGATTCCGAATCTAGTGACGACGCAGTTATTGCCTATTGGGTATCCCGAAGCAAACGACAAGGCCTATACAAGCTGGATCCACGCTTCACGGATATGGTAACCCATTTGCTTACCATTTTGGAAGTCCTGATATTCGCAGAGACTATCACACCAGACGCAGTAGTCATAGTCTCTGATAGTATGTCAGCCCCAAAACTGATTAGAAACTGTTATAATAGTTGTACCAGCCCTATTGTTGCAGCAATTATCGACAATGTGTTCCGGGTGCAGAGGAACTATCGCAACGTCGTGATGGTATAGATGAAAGCGATACCTGGAAATGAACAAGTAGATGTCCTAGCTAATCCAGCGTCTCTACATGGAGCTAAGAAATATGATAAACTACCTCTCACATGTCATACCCATGCTCAGGAAGCGGATGTCATTGGACTGGCAAGAGGAATGGTCGAGGACAGTTAAAATCAAAGGTAATCAATACGCAATAATTTATCCCACGACTCCAAGAGCACTTTGTTATAACAAGACAAAAACATTGAGGAACTTCAAGGCTGAAATTTGATCATTGGAAGTTCAACAAAACGTCTCTATAGGCTCAACCTAAGCTCCACCCTCTATGTGTTTGCGGAGAGGAAGAAGATCCAAACAATATATTCCTGCAATGTCCTCGGAACACCTACCACATGATCGTAAGTGCAAGTAATCTTCGGGCTCTTGGTCATCAGTTCCCAAGCAGCCTCCAAACAATGGCCTTGCTGCAGTGGGTACATCGGTTCCCGTTAGATCACAGAAGTTAGCGCTGTCGGGCGTGGCCGGCACTTGGATGGGTGACCATCCGGGCCGCCATGCGCTGTTGCCATTATTCGGGGTGCACTCAGCCTCGTGATGCCAATTCAGGAGCTATTCGACCGAATAGTAGCGGCTCCGGTCAAAGAAAACAATCATAACGACCGGGAGTGTGCTGACCACACGGCCTCTTATCCTCCTCCTCATCTGAGTATGACACGGCGGTCGGATGGTCCCGATGGGCCACATGTGGCCTGAAGACGGAGTGCTCCAAACATTGTTAGCATCCAACGACATACCAACGTTTAAGCTACTGCGTGAGTTGGTCAACAGTGATAACATCAGGATATAGCTCCCTACACTGCTAATCTAATGCTCTTGGTACTTCGAATGCCAGGGTGAGATCTAAAGCTCAATTAACTGCCACTCAGCAGAATATAGAAAGCTCAGTCTCTAAATGTGTCTATACCTATCAATATGGTACTTATAGGCTACACAAATATTCGATTCACTTCCCGAAGCCTTTGAAACGATTCTTACACCGACATACAGAGAACATTTTATTGCCATTAATGTGAATTGAATTGGGATATTCCAAATGTGTGCCAAAGGCGATTTATCATTTCTTATTGTGTTACCAGTAGGATATTTATAGCACACGAGTCTGTGTATCTTGAGTTATATTTTCATCTTGTTTATTCGTCGCAGTACACTGTGGATGTAAAATTTATTTATGTCGGACTCTGTCCTTTGTTAAGCCTCTGTAACTTCGTACCAGGATACGACTCAATCTAATGTACGAGATCTGTAAAAAAATTGGTACGCCTCTTGGATGTATTGCGCGAAGCGTCGTTTGCGAATTTTCTTCTATCTCGTCTATCGTTGCAAATCTTCGTCATGTTAGACGGATATTCCACTTTGGGAGGGAAAAAAAAAGCCCACAGGGGCCATGTCGGGAGAGTAAGGATGATGAGGAAGCACACTGATTGCGTTTTTTGTAGTTATCACGCACCAACGGGGATGAATACGTGGGTGCGTTATCGTGATGGAAGAGCCATGAATTGTCTCTCCACTTTCAGACCGTTTCCTTTTCACATTTTATAGCAGACGTCGCGACACGTCTCGATAGTACGATCGATTAAGCAGTTTGCCCCTGTGGCACGAATTCGTGATGGAACTATTCCTTCAAGGTGAAAGAAAACTATCAGCATGGCTTTGACATTTGACCTGACCTGGCGAGCTTGGGGAACCTTTCCCGACCCATTGTGAAGATTGATCCTTGGTCGCAACATTATAACCGTAGACCCAAGTCTCATCTCCAGTTATTATTCTATTAAGGAACATCTCGTTCTCATTTGCCCGATCAATGCCATGATCCAACTGAAATTTTACGTTCTTCTTCAGACTTCGATTGGCGTACACAAATTTCGTTGACATTCCTGACATGAGCGCCGTCGGTAGATGTCGAACGGCGACGTGAACGAGGGTCATATTTGACTTCAGTCCGGCCATTTTTAAAACGTGTGAATCATCCATAACACCGAGTACGACTTAAGCACTCATCACCGTAGGCTTCCTGCATCATTTGGTGTGTTGTGTAAAGGTTTTCTTGTGTTTCACGCGAATTTAATGCAGACGCGTTGCTCCTGTGTGCCATCTCGAAATTCACAAACGGTGCGACACAACGTTCTTCTTTGTACAGCACTGAACAATAAGTAACAGACATACAACGATGAAACTTTCGGCGGTTACACATTAAACACAGACGTCTGCGGGGATGTCAACCGCATTTCGCTCCAACACGCCATTGGCGCGAAGTTAAGAATGTTCCAGAATTATTTGAAAAGACCTCGTATACTCTGAATTGTCGAAACAAACTGTAGTATAACATATCTAGTGTTGAGATAACTATATGGGTACGTTCCAAAAGCCAATAAATTGAAAATAAAAAATTAGATAAACGCTTGTCACTCACAGTATAGTTTAGATTGTAAGCGGTAAGAGCGCTGCTGTCGCGTCACGTGTAGAGGCCGCCTGCGAGCTTATACAGGGAGTGAGGAGGAAAGGTATGTGCTTTGACGGGTGATACTACTGGTGATTATGAACAAAAACTTCTAATAAACATATGCCCTTTTCGTAACCGTCTCCGGGTAAACCGCCGAACGTTTCTAGGCGCTTCAGTCCGGAACCGCGCTGCTGCTACGGTCGCAGGTTCGAATCCTGCCTCGGGCTTGGGTGTGTGTGATGTCCTTAGGTTCGTTAGGTTTAATTAGTTCTAAGTCTAGGGGACTGATGACCTCAGATGTTAAGTGCTATAGTGCTTAGAGCCATTTAAACCACCTCCAGGTAAACCAATGAAAACAGCTAGGAACGAGAATGGTGCAGGTGACGGTAAATTAAGAGACCGTTATGTTATGGTTTGTTTAATTGTGTACGTTTGCTCACAGAAAATGTTCAAACAGTCCACCGTCAACTGCAGTGCATGTTGCTACTCTTGTAGACAGGTGTTGTGTTGCCTATCGGAGCTCAGTTTTGCATTCCTTTACCTGAGCACAAGCATGTAAAATACGAGCGAGAAGTTCCTCTGTTGTATCCACTCTGCGCTTGTAGACGTTGCTCTTCAGCCACCACCACAAGCAGTAATCCAATGGGATAAGATCGGGTGCCATCGGTGACCAAGCAATGACTCCACGACGGCCGAACCAATGACCAAGATACGTCCTGTTGAGATACTGTGTCACAGGCCGTACGGAATGTGTAGGAGCTCCGTCATGCAGAAAGTACACACGAGCTCGCGTTACCAAAGGGATATCCTCCACGTATTCTGGTAAAACCTTTTGAAGAAACTCAAGATCCAGTGTCCCAGTAAGACAGTTATCTAAAACAACTGGACCGATGATTTGGTCATCAATAATACCGCACCACACGTTGACTGAGAAACGTCGTTGAAAATTCGTTTCCGCAGTAGCGTGCACATTTTCATTTGCCCATACAAGAGAGTTGCTCGTGTTGTTGATTCCATTGCGGGTAAATGTTGACTCGTCAGTGAACAGAATATGTGGAATTAGTCGATCATTGGCAATGATCCATTGACATAATTCTTTCCGGGAGGCAGCATCTCCTTCTCGCAGATGTACACACAGTCCGTGCTCGTGTTGTGTGCGTATTACTCGTGTTTGTGGAACACCAAGTTGGGCAGCAATTCTTCTAGAACTAGTAGTATGATTGCGCTCTACTACTTGAAGAATTTATAATTTATATAAAAAACAGCTACCAGCCACATGTATGGTTTAAAAAGGTTTATTATCTTCAGACCATGACCGGTTTCGGATTTATCTTTACAAATCCATCTTCAGATGGCAGATTACAAGCGTTCTTAGTTGGACCCAGTTTTGTTTATGTTATTCATTTGCTGCACTGGGAAAGAAAAGAAATATTTTTGTTGTCATATCGGTAATGATATTTTTACGACAGATTTACTTCTTTTACAAGATCAAATTGCTCAGAGATGGTTTTTATAAACATTAGTGAACTTGCAGGTTAGTGTACTTACAAGCTGTGTAGTTCCGCCTGACGAAATATTCGTGCGTTTATGTTTTCGAACGCAAGCTTGATACACTTTTCAATATGCACTATGTTAGTGCTATTCCAGTGTATGGAATAGACTGGGTCCAACTAAGAACGCTTGTAATCTGCCATCTGAAGATGGATTTGTAAAGATAAATCCGAAACCGGTCATGGTCTGAAGATAATAAACCTTTTTAAACCATACATGTGGCTGGTAGCTGTTTTTTATATAAATTATAAACCTTAAGTACAACAGCCACGTTTCTTAACATGTCGACTTTCGACAAAATAGCGTACTTGAAGAATGTTCTCAACTTCGTTAAGAGTTTGTTGTACGGAGCGTTCAGAGACATTATTTATGCTGGGAAGCGTACCACGCTCACGTAATGCGTGAAACACTCTTCGATTCGGAAATCATTGTTGGTATTCTCGCACAGGAAAACCATGGACAAACCATAGAGAAACACCATGTCAGCATACTCTGCATGTGTGAAGATCCGTGGCATTTTCACTACACAAAACTGTATTTGTTCACGTAACTGCACTGTAGTACTGTGCTCCACGACAAGCACTGTCGGGCTGAGACTTTGAGGTAAACAACTGCACCATGCGCAAGTGAACTGCGTCCTGACGACGTTACACGTTTCTCGTTCCTAATTGTTTTCATTGGTTTACCCGGGAACGGTTAAGGAAAGGGCATATGTTTATTAGGAGGTTTTAGTTCAGAATCACTAGCATCACCCCTCAAAGCATGTACCTTTCCTCCTGACTCGCCCTGTATGTGTGAATCAGGCCTGCGGTTCACCAATGGGTGTCCGTGCCTGCACTAGCTCATGGCTGCAGTGTCCTGTCTGAACATGCATAGAGTATCTAATTCATTTGTAGAGTGGCTCTGGAAAATATGCTAAAATATATCACGCAACGGTAAATCAGTGGCTTCGTACCGAGGAGGAGACAGATCAGAAATGACGCACCTACTTCACTAATATGTTTTCCTTGGCTTCTCTAATGGTATTACACGCCAGCATCTTCCCGGATTCTTCGACGTCAGTGTGCCACCTCACCAGACGATGTCAAGAATGGGCGTGTAAAGCTCACTGCTATTTAACTGGTAAAGAAAGGTATAGAAGGAACATTTTAACGACATGTCGACATTAGAGACGGATCACAGTTTCGAATTAGGGAAGAATGGGCGATATCCTGTCACGGCGATTTAGCGAAATCGTAGGAAACTTAATCCAGATGGGTGCTCTGGGCCTTCTTACCATACGCCCTTTCTGTGGAATTGCTTTTCGATTTGCTGTAAATTTTTAATGCTTGTTAAGCAGTGTTACATCACTCTTTAAGGCCAGGTATTAAAATAAGCAAAAAATAGGCAAAGTTTGAAAATTTTTTTGCGAAAGTGAAAAGACATGCAAAGGATCTGTTTGGGCATTGTAATCGATCATACTGTGAGCTTTATTTTAGATTTTCTATACAAAAAACAAACTGGCGCCCGTAACTATGGTTTGACCGACCGCTTCGAAGTACACAGACTGGATGCAGTGCAGACCCTCAGGAGTTATCTGAAATAAAAAATGGATATCATCAGTCGATACTACACTAAATGTAATGGAGCTTATACCGAACCACAATGAAATAACGTTCAACGGTTTGTTGCTATCTCGAACTTTGAGTTCGAGTTTTGGGGGTTTATTTCACTCTTTATGGTTTTACAAAAAAGTAGTTAATATTAATATGGGTATAAGCTACGAAGAAAAGTCTTTACTTTTTGGAGGTCAAAGATTCAAGTTAATAGGCTGAACCGTTTTTATTTTATGGTACACGATGTTTTCAAGAATCGTCTCGCAAGAAAAACCTTTCTAAAGCGTGCGGAAAACTTTATGTATTATTAATTCAGTTTGCATAAAAATTACACGTTATTTATATTTTTGGTATCACTGAACTCTGAAGGTAGATTTTCAAAATTGAAAATGACCAATCCAATTTAGCGTAACAAAAAAATGTTTTGACCGAAAATGTGCTTTCGTTACTTACATGTAGTCTTCGTTTCTAAGACCGTATATCAACCCTTCCTCTAACTCGAACTGTTTGGAGAGCAATTCCCTCGTTTTTACTGACTAGCCGCCGTATCATCCGCAGCCCACAGGCGTCACTGGATGCGGTTATGTGGTCAGCACACCGCTCTCCGTATGTCAGTTTACGAGACCGGAGCCGCTGCTTCTCAATCAAGTAGCTCCTCAGTACTTCGGCAAAGCTGTTGGCAATTTGTTTGCATGCATACTGCAGTATAAATCATTTTGTGAACGTGCGTCACGAGACGATAGGTCATCTACCTGAGCCGGGCGTCTCCGGCTGAGAGCGTCTCAAAGCGGCCGTCATCACACTGCTTCTAACAATGGGCTATGGAATCTTTTGTAACGCACGGATTTAAAAAAATCCTTTTCGTCCTAACATTATGAACATCCATACCATTCAAAAACTGCAATAAAAATATCGAATTTTCGACCATTTCGAATGAGAACCAGTCCTGAAATCTTACCTACCCATCTTTTAACAGTAATGATTCCTGCTCTTTACTTTCACACTTGCTGTAAAATTTTCAACCACATTTTTCGTGGCCTTTCCCACGAACGAGGTACATGGGTTACTGCCTGTGAAAGTTTTGAGTTTCTCAGTGCAGTCTGGTCCATTGCCACACAAATTAATTCTCATTAATTGCTGCCAGTTTCAACAACATGAGACTCTCTGAAGCGCCGGATGGGGCCTCCACTGCTTGACTAGCGCGCGTCTTGAAAGGTGGAAATCAGTCTGGGCGGCACACATCATTCGTTTCATATTGGAAACATAATTGAGAGGACGAAATCCGTTTAATGATTCTGTTGTACGTGTCTTTTAAGTTCTTATTCGGAAATGTTATTAACAGGAATGTCTGCAGTTAATCACGGCGCACAAAAAACGTACGGAATGTATATACAAAATAATTTCCTATCTTCATAAGTGGTTATGTTATCCCATTTATGATTATAGGGCAGTAATCGAAGGCTGATATACTGTGCTGCCATAACTCGCGTGCCCACAGTAAGACAGTGAGAGCAGCATTCTTTGAGGATTCATCATCCTCATCTGAGTCCATGCGATTCCTGGCTTGTAATAGAAACGGGAAATACCGTATCACGACTGCGCTTTGAATCACAGGAAACAATGTGTCTGCCTGCGAAACAACATCCGGTAACTGGTTTGGAAGTGTGAACGTATGCACGTAATTTGCAATTTAAAATACGCCGAGAAGATAAACTTGCACTCTGTGTCTAATGACTTCTATGTTGATATGACGTAAATTGTAACCTATATACCTTTCGATCCCTCTGATGTATTGTTGAACTTCATACGAATTTTCCTCAATGTATCCAGGTTGCCCTTAATTCTGTCACCCACCAGCAACCATAACATCAAAACTGTCTCTTGAATATTATTTATCTTCTCCGGAGCTGAAGCTTTTTGAATTTTACGTTTTGTATAGAGGTTTGACTCGAGCCTCGGGCACATTCAGCGAGCGCGTAGAGAACTTTCTTTGTCCTCACCTTACATAATTCACGAACGCATGGAATGCGATAAAGTAACAGTACGGAATTCACATGATCATTGTACGATGGCACTTATATTCTTTATTGTTTTATTGGTAAAGGCAGTGTGCATCCGAAATTCTAAGATACTCGCCATACGTGGCTCAAGACGACAGATGAAGTTAGAATGTGTGTGTGTGTGTGTGTGTGTGTGTGTGTGTGTGTGTGTGTGTGTGTGTGCTGGCGAATGACAAATTAACATGTTTATCTTGGACAGAATTATTAATTTAAATCCCTGTTCTGAATTTTTATTACTTTGACAAAAATAAAAGATGGAGCATATATTTCTAGTACATCTGCTTTTCATTTTCAGTAGACATGTAAACATCGTATAATTAAGTGCTAAGTGTCGAAGAAGTATTAAAATTTGCAGTAGCTATACATATAGAGAACGCAGTCATCAGCCTGAGGTTTGGTTGTATGCTACACCGCTTTACTAGGTCTCGTCGCATTTGGGTGTTACATGCAGTTTTCATTGTGTCTCGGTGGTTCAGTAGGTTTCAGATTACAAGTACAAAATCCAATGTTCGAATTGTATTACTCACTCATTTCTTTCTCCTCTGGCAGTGAAAAAATGCGTGATTGCACCGTAGTTCGGAATTCACGTTAAGCTGTTGGTCTATATATGTATTAAACTGTTTGTTCACCGATAACCGGCAAGGAAAAAAGACTACAGGGTTCAGAGATTGGAAGGAAGGCAAGGACTTTCCACCTCCAATAGGGGACCCTGCCTTGTAAAGCACAACTGAGTTTAAAGCAACCCTTAAGCTAAGAATTTCGTCTCACTGAATCGTAATCACTATGCAATTTGCAACTTGGGTGTATTAATTTGAGTAGATAATCTGTTGATAAATGTGGCTTCCCAGAATAGCTTAACGTAAATACCGGGATGGTTTCATGGAAAAGATATGGGGTAGGCATATTTCTTTCCTCAGTCCATGCTTTTATTCGGTCCCTAGTTAAACCTCGTCGTCGACTGAGGATTTAACTCTAACTGATTGACTCATTCCTTCGATCTTCTGTTGACAAAACTCTATGAATCTAGCCTTACCTGAAAATGCTGGGGTATTAGTATGTAAAGACAGTTCATGTCTACCTTGTCGGACATAACGGATTCGTCTATCGTCAAAGGACTTCAAAGTCGCGGTAAAGCACTGAGGCGTATCGACGCTGTACAGGATGCTCCATGTTAACTGGAGATTAAGGGAAGTGGCTATATCCTTCAGATGACTTAATGAGGAAAGGCCGCTGATGGGATTGATGAGTAGAAATGCGAAGCACATTTTAAAGTGCTACAAGGATAGCAGATTGGCTGCGTGACGGGGTCGGCACTGCTGCCTGATTTAACACTGAGAGGGTCGAGCTGTCTTCATTTGTAGCTCTGGAGGGTTGGTTAGATGCAAGAGTCTGCTTCTCGTGGCACATATGCTAACTACGACTTAGAACCTGACTCACTGGATACTTAAACGCTGCGAAGTGATGTGTGCATAGAAGATTCTGTTCCTACCGCGTGTTATGTTGTTCGTAACTTCCAAAAACTCTGCAGCCCACTCTTCAAATGTACTTCACTTACAGTATAAGCCGCCACTAGTCGATGTTGTTTGTTTGAAGTTGTTCCCTTAAGACTTTTGAATCGGAGAACTGGTCGCTGTCAGATAGAGGAGGGTGCTGGATGTTTCAAGAGATTTTTATCACAATGTAAATAAACAAAATCCAATTCGCACTTTTTTTTTATTTATAGGTTATCGTGTTTGATGCACTGGCCATCATCATACCTCTTTACAGAATTCTAAGATTCCTTAAGGGAAGAAAAAGAGGCGCAGTACCCGTAAAAAATATCAAAGACTTATATGGCTAAAAGTAAAGCAGTCTTACCGGTAGCGTAACACAGCCACTGAGGTTGGTATCTAAAGGATGCGTGTCATGCGATTCTAGCGGTATCTTGCAACTGAACATCGGAGCGAATTGCTGGATATTAAATAACAGCAAGTCCGCTGTGTCACATGCAGCCAGCCGAGTGCCTACCTCACGCACAATACGTATTGTGATAACGTAAAGTATCGTGAAGTATTAGCAGATAATATAAATTCCGTAATAGCACTAAAGGAAATATAAAAGCTTTCAGTAGTATATGAGTTGGTGTAAACGATCGTTGTAGACGTTAAAGTATGAGACACATCCGGGTGGTCAAGATACACACGCCAGCGGTGAGATCGTAGCGAAAACAAAAGGCGGGGTAGTGTAAATCGAGAGGTCACCGTGATCTCTGTATGGATTATTATGAGAACACACTATGTATACCGACATTCAATCGTAGTTTTCTGTTTATCGAACGGATGTAACGGATACTGTTGCTGTGTTCACTGTTAGCACAGTTTGTTGGTGGATGTTCATCAGTTTGCTTTGTGATAATCGTGTTTGTCACTATATTTATCCGTTGTGGCCCTCGATGGTCCTTTGACAGCTGTAATGATGGATGGTAGGTCATACAGACAAGGCGTAATGTGATTGTTCTCCGATAAAAACACCGCCATGTTGTGACAAAATGACGTTCTACCACTGGTTAGTGCTGTAGTAGTAGTAGTAGTAGTAGTAGTAGTAGTAGTAGTAGCAGCAGCAGCAGCTATTTCCACACAGCAGGCTGACGTTAGGCTGTAGGTAGTATTGTTTAGTACCGACTTTCAAGAGTTTGGAGCCGATTATTGATATGCCTTTCGCCTTTGGAAGATACCCGTAATGTAAAGCTATTTACGTCTGTTGATGCATCAAACGTGACATTTCTATGAACCAAAGGGTGAAATTAATGTAAGATGAACCTAGAGCGGGGCCGGCCGGGGTGGCCGAGCGGTTCTAGGCGCTACAGTCTGGAACCGCGCGACCGCTACGGTCGCAGGTTCGAATCCTACCTCGGGCATGGATGTATGTGATGTCCTTAGGTTGGTTAGGTTTAAGTAGTTCTAAGTTCTAGGGGACTGGTGACCTCAGAAGATAAGTCCCATAGTGCTCAGAGCGAAGATCTGAACAAGAAAGAATTATGTAGAACTGATATGTGAAAATAACCGAATAAACGAAAGAAAACAGTGTTTTAATGGCATTAGAGACTGAAAAAGAAAGATATGAAACCATAATTGCTGAGAAGCGTAATAGATAAATGAGAAGGTTAAAATTTAACGTCGCAATATTAAAAGAATAGAATGAAATATTGGTATCGTAAGTACAGAAGAAACAAAGGAATTTGAACTGATAACCTGTGGCAGAAAGAAAACCGATCTGTTGAATGTGAAACAAGGTTTGTACAGTAAGGGTCTGATACAAAAGCTAACTTCTAAATCTCTTAGTGATATTATAGTTTCGATTTCGGAATTGTTGAGCCGAGTAATGAACTGTTCGTCCGACAGTATAGTTCCATTACTAAGTCTTAGTAGTCGTTTCTGTACCAACTCTTGTAGGATGTTATGACAAGAAAGTTAATTAACGAAAAATGTGTGTGGTTTCATGACTCGGTGGGAAAGTGCGATTTTATAAATCTGAGGTTCAGTGTTTTATTATCCAGGACCAACGCTAGTATTCTATCAGTTGGCCCTTTTTAACAATGGAAATAATTTATATGGGTGAAACTACAAAGTTTCTTCGTGGTTCAGAGAACTTGTTAAGTTGCGTGCCCTTCGACTGCGTTCTTAAGGCAGTAAACATAGTTGGAGAAGGGCAAGGACATATCACATCCAACAGAACTATGTCCAACACTGCGGCGTTCAAACCAAACGTGAGGTTGAAGACGTCTTTACTTTAGTTAAAAGTGTATGTGGTCCAAGAGACCTTTAGTCCTTAACCTTTACTAGTTGTGGTTAGCGGTACAGTTACCATAATTTTGTTCTTGTACAAAATTTATGCAGACGAGACCGTGTAAGATATGGTTGTACAAAATGTATCCGGACGAGACCGTGTAACATATGGGAAAGGGCTTCGCTCTAAGTAACTAGCTATGGTGCTTCTCCTAGCCGTGTGTGAACAGCCTACTTGCGGAGGCTGAGGTCCCTCTACTACGGATCATGGGACACAAACAAGAGCTACTCACTTATGCAATACGTATTCGGAGCTCCCCTTAGCATAAAAAATACTGTGTCCTTTTCCCTAATAGAGATGTCTACCTCACATAAGAGTCCCAGAACTTAGCTCACAACTGTAGTTCGACTGCAGTGTCTCTATCACGAAGTCCAGCTTCCCCCCCCCCCCCCCCCCCCCCCCCTGTCGGTTCTTGTCAGGTAGCAGTTGCGTACGCTCCTATTGCGTGTTCCCAGACCTCAGATCTGTCTCGTTTTATCCTTTGGATCGAAGATTCAGTTGTCCCCATGGTGTCTCCCCATCTGTTCCAGGCCGTCCTCGATGCATTTCCAGGTTCGGAAGCGGTATACTCTGATGGTCCAGCGGTCGATGGACGAACCATTTTTGCATGCACACATGCAAGGTGCAGTGAACTACATTCCTTGCCGAATGGATGCCAGCCGCCTGTGTCTCGACTCCGAACATGTTCGGATCTCATGGAATGAACATGTCCAAAAACTGGATCTTACGTCGATTCTACGCTATCAGTTGTTGGATGTTTGGAAATCGAAATGGTTCATCCTGGACTCTCCAAAGTGAGGGCAGTAAAAGGAGACCACGACCACGTGGCAGTCTTCCCTTCGCGCTTTTCGCGGGTAATCCGTTGCCCTCTGTCGGCTACACGTTGACGACACTTGGGTGAACCAGAGTCACATTCTCTGCCGTGAGGACCCACCTTACTGCCGATGTGGTGCCTGACTAAGGGTGGCCAACATTCTGCTAGACTGCCCAAATTAGGCTGCTTTGCGGCGATATTTTAAACTTCGTGACACGCTACGTCTGGCGCTAGCAGACGACGCCAAAGCGGCTGACCTGGTTCTACGTTTTACTCGCGAAGCTGGCTTCTACTCGTCTCTGTGAGGTGGGGAACTTTGGCATCATTGGCCGTCTGAGAGTTGAGGGGCACATTTCGCCTGCTCTTTCGCAGGGGTCCCATGGTAGCCCCTGCTCGGCGGTCCGGCCAGAACGCTTCCTTCCGTTTGTTTTATTTTCCTTTTTCATTTTACTTTTGCTGTTTTTAATCTGTCATCCTTCCCAAATTTTTATCATCTTGCCTGTGTTGCTCGTTTCCTTGGGGTAACGGACGGTGAGGTGGCGCTGGTGGGATGCAGGCGTTGCGTATCGCATCGCATACCATGTTCCGGGGACCTCCAACTGCATTGTGGACAGAACGGCTCGCCCATTTTACCCTTCTCACACCCCTCTACTTTGATTGTATTTCTGTCTTATTATATTTTGCCTACAGCCACACTTTCCAGGATTTGCCTTTTGTATCCTCTTGAGCGTTGATCTTGGTTCGATACATGCAGGATGAACGCACTGATGACATCACAGTTTGGTCCCTTTAACGCCAACAACCAATCAACCAACCTAGCCATGTTTTGACGTCACAGCTGGTCGTGCCGCGATTCTTATTTTTACCGGATTTCATACGGTTACTGGAAATTCATCTAACTTATGACTGCGTTAATGATACTACTGTATACTTTTGCCGATGACGAGAACCAGTAAATTTGCACAAAGCGTTATTACTACTATAACAAAGCAGTTGGTGGTATATTTCGCTGTGGGATACAATGGCAGCGTTTTTAGGGAGCGTTGGCTGCCACGTGATGCTTTTGCTTTTCGGCACAGCACGTGCTGTACAAAGATGTCACAACACTACGAGGACGTGACCCAGAAGGAGCAAGCAGCAGCTTTTGTGAGTTTCGTAGTACGAGATTTCCACTGGCAAAACGTGAACAGTGTTTACTGGCAAAGCATGTTTTGTTGTTCATTCTAGATGACAAGGTGTTGGCGTCATCTAGAGATCGTTAGCGAACCAGTTAGTCAAGTGAACTTTTTTGCTTTACGCATTTTTACGATAAAAATGGGATAAAACATGCAACATATAGTACATTTGCTGAAGCGAAGATTAATTTAGCTATTTGCTTTGCCTAGGACTCTGGATCAAGACTGTGTGAACATGAACAGCTTTTTTATTTTTTTTTTTAAAGTCTGCTATCTCGTTCTCGCGAGAAACCGCTTCAGATCTCGGCCAGGCCATTCTGCTAACTTCGAGGCGCCTCACAAGCTGCTCCGCAAGATTGTATTCGTTTCCTTCGGCCATTCCTGTCGACTGTCAGTGCTGTATTTCCTTCGGCGTGACGCTCGACACGTAAAACAATGCCTTTGTAGGTCACAGTCTCCATTGTCGCGAAATAACGTCTAGCACCTGCTCAATGTTTAAAACTTCTCCCGAACAGGCCATGAAGGTCCAACGGTACCGACCGGCCGCCGTGTCATCCTCAGATCAGAGGCGTCACTGGATGCGGATATGGTTCAAATGGCTTTGAGCACTATGGGACTTAACATCTGAGATCATCAGTCCCCTAGAACTTACAACTACTTGAACCTAACTAACCTAAGGACATCACACACATCCATGCCCCAGGCAGGATTCGAACCTGCGACCATAGCGGTCGCGCTGTTCCATACTGAAGCGCCTAGAACCGCTCGGCCACACCGGCCGGCCTGGATGCGGATATGGAGGGGCATGTGGTCAACACACCGCTCTCCCAGCCGTATGTCAGTTTCCGAGATCGGAGGCGCTACTTCACAATCAAGTAGCTCCTCAGTTTGCCTCACAAGGGCTGAGTGCACCCCCGCTTGCCAACAGCGCTCGGCAGACCGATAGTCACCCATGTAAGTGGTAGCCCAGTCCGACAGCGCTTAACTTCGGTGATCTGACGGTAACCAGTGTTACAACAGCAGCAAGGCCGTTGGCTTTCAGTGGTTAGGTGTATAATAATTCCTAGGAAAGAAGTGGAAGAATGCATTGTCCATCAACATAGAGTCCATACTGCGCCTGATAGCCACTGCAGTTCGAAAGTGTGTTCTAACAGAATTTTGTGTTATCAGCTATGAATAGAGGCACTACTCAGCGTTCTAGATCTACAGCCACATCGATATTCCACAAGCCACCAGCGCGTGACGGAGGGTACCTACCCCCTTGTACCTCTATTGTCATTTCCCTTCCTGTTCCACTCGCAAATAGAGCGATGAAAAAATGACTCTATGTGCCTCCGTATCAGCCCTAATTTCTCGTATCTTCGGTGGAAGGATGTGAATACATTTTACGAAACTGTATCTGTGTTCGGAAGAGCAGTTTGGAGACGATGATTGTCAAGTTTGGGATGGGTTAGAACGCCGACTTGGCTCCAGACCTCATCGTCCAACATCACTTACTCCCTGGTTTCGCCTCGTGAGGAAGAAAGGGCTGCCATTCCTCCACAGACATTTAAGACTTGTCATCGAAGTCCCCCGAGCAGAGTTCAAGCCGCCATAAAGACGAATGGTGGACAGAATCCATATTAATATATCCGAATACGTGTCCGGATGCTTTTGACCATTCAGTAAATCTATTCTCCATTTGCATCTGAGAAATTACTTCAGAGGTCGGAAAGGAACATCTTCAGCAGTACTAGACGTGGTGTTGTTCACTAATTTCCGCATTGTAGGGCCTGCAGCTTGCTGTAGCTCACAGTATGACATTTTAATGAATAGTTACTTCCTGTTAGCTGCTTAGAGTTTATTATTCTCTCGTACTGTAAGTTTATTTCGGCATTATGACCATTTAGCTTGTACTAAAGTACTGTATCAAGGCTTACCCAGAAACCACCTTGGTCGGCAGAACGCAGCACATCACATCACATCCATTCATCAACAGAAACGGGAGTAGTTTGAGGTATGGGGCTGTAAAGTGTGATATGACCATTACTGTTCGTATTATGTATGTTATCCGATGAAAATGATAGCATTGTCTAACCAAATCTAGCAATAACGCCGAAATAAGCTGAGATAACGACAGAATAACAAACTCCAAGCAGTTTACAGGAATTAACTGCTCATTAAAATGATGTTCAGCTAATCTCCGGGCTACTGAATGATTTACTTGCGACGGAGACCGACACCTGGTTCGAGTCTTCGTATCTAATGATGCCGTTTCCGTTCTTGAGAAAGTTTATAAAATTAGATGCTAGGTTTGAATCTGGGCAGCTGACGTGAATAGGGGTGCACGAATAGTGTTTCAGGTCGCCGGTGACCAGCTTGCATAACAGATACTATATTTATTATGAGCGTTTTGTTCAGCGATTGCGTCGAGCAACTGATTAACAATGGAGATGAAAGTGTGGACAACGTGTGGCTCAAAATGACACACAGTCAGTGAAATTCTGCTTTACAAGATAACCAAGGAGCTGAGAAAAAACCAGCTGTTTAGTAACTTTATTAGGAATATACTTGGCTGTCAGAGATTTAAATCACAACTTAAAAAGATGTAACCTAGCATATTTAATGGACAGTCGCTAAATTTTCAACAGACTTTTATCTGCAAAATTGTAAAATAGAAAATATAAGCAAGTTTTGCAGCCATGTAAAATCAGCTAGTTGGTCGAAATCATTACAGTGTTTGTTGGCCGTACTGAAGGTCATAAAATAAAGGCTGAACTCAGTGTACCGAAGTCAGTAATGAGAATAATCGACCACAATTCTTGATTAAGATGTTGCATGAATTGAAAAAATGCAGATGTTCAGGTTCTTCTTGCGAAGTTAGAAGTTTCTGCTGCCGTAAACCCAATTTTAAAAATCAAAGATATACAAATAAATTATGGCAGAATTCAAGAGCAGTTAGTCGTTCGGAAGAGGAAAGGTAAGCTATAATTTCTGTTGATGTCATGGCCATTAGGGACAGTATACAGTTTGTTCCCCTAAGAGCGCGAAAAAATGTAACAGGACATAGAGGACATTTTAAGGTAGGGAACTTGAGGTCGGAGAAGCCAGCTTACGGAGGTATGGAAGTGAACTTGGCTACCGCTTCGTCTAGCATTAATGTTTTCCACCTTATTTATAACAAAAATGCGTACAAGTTTACATGTACTGTGCTATTTATTTACATGTACACTCTGTATTTCGTGCAAGGAAACGAGGAATTGCTAGAATTGTAGCTGCCTGTGATGTGATCCGAAACACACCACAGATATTTGTCAGGGTGCGTCAGAATCTTTTTGCCGATGTCATGCTTGCATTGAGGTTGATGGCCGTCAGTTTCAGCACATTTTGTAGGCTACACTGCAAATGGTACGTTCATTGTGACAGTGATGGTATTTGTAGGTAACAGTAACTAATGTAAATAAAAAAGTAGAAGACAAAAAACTTTAGTGCAGTAACAGACATCTATATAGAAGTTACGAATGGATTAAGATCAGTCATCTGCAGACACGGGAATAGTTTAAGGTGTGATATGATCATTATTTTTCATGCTATGTAATTGTATGCACTCTGACACACACACACACACACACACACACACACACACACACACACACACACACACACACACAAAACGACGCACCAGGAAGGAATTATCCGGATGGGACGGAAATTGGGCATTGTTTGGTAGAGTTGGTGGATGTCCGCATTGGGTTCAAATGGTTCAAAGCATTATGGGACTTAACATCTGAGGTCATCGGTTCCCTAGAACTCAGAACTACTTGAACCTAACCAACCTAAGGACATCACACACATCCATGCCCGAGGGAGGATTCGAACCTGCGATCGTAGCAGTCGCGCGGTTCCGGACTGAAGCGCCTAGAACCTCTCAGCCACCGCGGCCGGCCCGCATTAGATATCTCGTGCCAAATTGTGCCCAACTGGCACGTTAGAGAGTCAAAATCCCGTGCTGGTTGGAGAGCCCTGCCCATGATGCTCCAAACGTTCTAAATTGAGTGGAGATCCGGCGACCTTGCTGGCCCAGGTAAGGTTTGGCAAGTACGAAGCAAGCAGTAAATAGCTCTCGTAGTGTGCGGGCGAGCATTGTCTTGCTAAAATGTAAACCCATGATGGCTCGCCATGAAGCGCAACAAATGGGGTGTGGAATATCGATGACGTACCGCTGTGCTATAAGGGTGCCGTGGATGAAAATCAAACGAGTCGTGCTATTAAAAGAAATGGCGCCCCAGACTATCAGTCCTGATCGTCGGACCGTATGGCGGGCGAGTTAGTCAGTGTGGCATCACACCACTGTCCGCGGCGTTTCCACGGCGTCTTCGCTGGACATCGTGCCCAGTTCCAAGCGGGGCTTGAAGACAATTCTACTCCAGTCAGTGAGATTTTAGGCCGAAGACGTGCCTAGAGACGTCCCGCGTAGTGGCGGTATATCAGCCTGATTAAGGCCTGACAGCCAGGAGTGATGCTCTGGAATGCCAAATCTTTTCATAGCAGGACCCCTTTAGTCGTCATTCGCGGCATAACAGCAGAGCTGTACGTTGTCGATATTCTACGCCCCGTATTGTTGCCCTTCGTGGCAAATCATCCTGGGCTTACTTTTCAGCAAGATAATGGCCGCACGGAGACACGGATATCTGCTGCTTACTTCGTTCTTGCGAAACCTCTTATTGACCAGCAAGGTCGGCGGATCTCTCCCCAGTTGAGAATATTTTTAGCATTATGGGCAGAGCTCTCCAGCCAGCTCAGGATTTTGGCGATCTAACGTGCGAATTGGACTGAATTTGGCACGATATACCTCAGGAGGATATCCGACAATTCTTATCAATCAACGCCGAGCGAATTAACTGCTTGTACAAGGGCCAGAGGTGGATCAACGCGTAATTGACTTGCTCAATTTGTAAAGCTCTGAATAAATCATCCAATTTTGCTAAAATGTAATCATTTGTTACATCTACATGACATCTGCCGGTTTCTATCCCATTCGGATCATTCTTTTGTGGTGCGTCGTCCTTTAGTGTGTGTTATCCGATAACGATTATAACATTATCCAACTGAATGTAGACAAATTATCAACTCGAAGGGGCAAAAAGTAACCAGTTATTAATCTAAATAACTGTTTAGCCTCATTTTTAGGTATATGACAAGACTTAGAATTGTTGATAGAGTACTAGGTGACAGCAGTTTCTCTACCATTAAAATTACATACGAAACAATTGTATTTTCTGTGCTGTAACACGCGCACAAGCATGTTGTGTGCTTTTCATGTGACGGTGACAAACGATATCGAATCTGAACATAGGGCAGTGTGATTTGTCGCAGGCATGTTTGCTTTGCGCGAACGAGCTGTTGATAGTACTCAGTTCGTGCTGCTCTCAGAAAGACACGCAGTATCTAGCGAAAATTCAAGGAATCGTTTCCACTTGCGTAGTCATATACGCGTGTTGGACAAATATATGGAAAAACAAAAAACGCAACACATACCATGCCTAATAATAGAGTAGGAAACGTGGTAGCATTAATAACAACTCCCCGGCGTCTACCGAAAGGTTAAATAAATGTTCTATAGGGTTTTCACTGGAATCTGATACCATTCTTTCTGCAAAATATCGCCAAGTTCAGGTAACGATGATGAAAATGCGTAGCAATCACGCAACCTTTTCTCCAAAGTATACCACAAAAGGTCAATAATAATGAGGTCTGGTGGCTGTGGTGGCCAGGGGAGATGCGCAATTCATCCTTGTGCTCACAAAACCAGCTGCGTGAATAGGGGCTCTGTATTCTTGGAACACCGCATCACTATTAGGGAACTAACATTCTACCATGGGATGAACAATCAGCCAAAATAGTCATAATCCTTGGAAGTAATGGGACCTTGCAGAGTAACCATGGGGGCCGTGGAATATCACGACACGGCTGCCAAAATCATCACCGAAACCCCACAACCCCCATATTTCACTCTTGGGCAGTAAACTCGGCAGAAGTTGGAAACTCCATGAAACAATACTCATCCGACCATATAACGCTCTGCCATTGCTCCCTAGGCCAAGATTTGTGACTTCAGCTCCGCGTTTTATTATTAAGAGCATCTGAATCGCCGATGAGTTGTTTTGGATTTCTAGTTCGCCCTGGAATTTCCTGCTTCTGGAGCTCCATTAGTGTTGTGTTCGTGCTGACAGGGTTCGCGAGTGCGATATTCATTTCTTCTGTGACTTCCGCAGTTGTCGTCGTCTTTACTTTTCGTCACAATCCTCTTCAATGACCGCATGCCACGTTCACTCGACACACATTTTCGTGTACGTTGTGATTCAGCGGATGATGCTTTTCCACTTTTGCTGTATGCGGGAATATCTTCGGTACGGTGCCTCTTGCAATACCAAACACTTCGGCTACCTTGGTTATGAAGCACCCACCATACGGCACCAACAATTTGCCCAAATTGGAATTCACTTAGCCCCGACATTGTGAACTCACAACTCTACAGAAAACCACGGCTGACACTTGTAGCGTATTGAGGACATTCCACAGGTGCCGTTCATGGTCAGTTACAACAGCGCAACTTGCTGGCTTGGCTAATATCTGCATTTATGTTCAAACAAGCGTTTCTTGTGGTGTTTCCATATTTTGTCCAGCTCGTGTATGTGGTGTGTTACACAGATTATTAGAAATGTCTTCTTGAGAAGATATGCACTACGAAGTGTTTCTTCATTTTGCTAATTGGATGAATGGTTTGTACTCACGATCGGGTGTGTGAAATGCAAGTCGTATTAAGCGTGGTAAACATAATATACTTACGAAGAAACTTTTTCCATCCCAGAAATAATCTTTCATTGACATCGAGTTTTGTTGTATGCATTCACTTTATCAGAACCACACAGCATGTGTCGGACTCTGTTGCGTGAGGTCACTGTGAAGGACTCGGCGATGCCGGTACTCGCTCGAAACAGCAGTATTACGAGGTGCATTCAAGTTCTAAGGCCTCCGATTTTTTTTTCTAATTAACTACTCACCCGAAATCGATGAAACTGGCGTTACTTCTCGACGTAAAACCGCCCTGCAGACGTACACATTTTTCACAACGCTGACGCCATGATTCCATGGCAGCGGCGAAGGCTACGTTAGGAGTCTGTTTTGACCACTGGAAAATCGCTGAGGCAATAGCAGCATGGCTGGTGAATGTGCGGTCACGGAGAGTGTCTTTCATTGTTGGAAAAAGCCAAAAGTCACTAGGAGCCAGGTCAGGTGAGTAGGGAGCATGAGGAATCAGTTCAAAGTTGTTATCACGAAGAAACTGTTGCGTAGCGTTAGCTCGATGTTCAGGTGCGTTGTCTTGGTGAAACAGCACACGCGCAGCCCTTCCCGTACGTTTTTGTTGCAGTGCAGGAAGGAATTTGTTCTTCAAAACATTTTCGTAAGATGCATCTGTTACCGTAGTGCCCTTTGGAACGCAATCGGTAAGGATTACGCCCTCGCTGTCCCAGAACATGGACACCATCATTTTTTCAGCACTGGCGGTTACCCGAAATTTTTTTGGTGGCGGTGAATCTGTGTGCTTCCATTGAGCGGACTGGCGCTTTGTTTCTGGATTGAAAAATGGCATCCACGTCTCATCCATTGTCACAACCGACGAAAAGAAAGTCCCATTCATGCTGTCGTTGCGCGTCAACATTGCTTGGCAACATGCCACACGGGCAGCCATGTGGTCGTCCGTCAGCATTCGTGGCACCCACCTGGATGACACTTTTCGCATTTTCAGGTCGTCATGCAGGATTGTGTGCACAGAACCCACAGAAATGCCAACTCTGGAGGCGATCTGTTCAACAGTCATTCGGCGATCCCCCAAAACAATTCTCTCCACTTTCTCGATCATGTCGTCAGATCGGCTTGTGCGAGCCCGAGGTTGTTTCGGTTTGTTGTCACACGATGTTCTGCCTTCATTAAACTGTCGCACCCACGAACGCACTTTCGACACATCCATAACTCCATCACCACAAGTCTCCTTCAACTGTCGATGAATTTCAATTGGCTTCACACCACGCAAATTCAGAAAACGAATGATTGCACGCTGTTCAAGTAAGGAAAACGTCGCCATTTTAAGTATTTAAAACAGTTCTCATTCTCGCCGCTGGCGGTAAAATTCCATCTGCCGTACGGTTCTGCCATCTCTGGGACGTATTGACAATGAACGCGGCCTCATTTTAAAACAATGCGCATGTTTCTATCTCTTTCCAGTCCGGAGAAAAAAAAATCGGAGGCCTTAGAACTTGAATGCACCTCGTAGCACCTGACAGAGTTTTAAGATGTTCTCGATGTAAAGTCTCCATTTGGCCAATTGGTCGAATCGTGCAGTATCCGGATTGTTTGTGGGGTATTCGGATATGACAATGGCCCGATGTTGGACTGCATGGGAATATTAGGGCAGGTATGCTCGTCGTTGAAGGTACCTGTCGGTCACGTCTGTCCACCACAAGGGAAGATAGTCGTATTGTGCACCAGTCACACCGTAACCCTTTCAAATGTAGGCCTGTCATCCGCGAATGATTGATAGATTCCCTGCAGTATTCTGTGTCATACCGCATCATTGGGCGGCGACTAGCAGCAGCTGGAATAGGTAATTACTGTCTTACGCGTAGGTTTCCGGTAACACCACAACACAAATTTCTGTGTTTGGAGTGGTGCCATGACCGGGAAGCATGGACCGATGATGAATGGTGACGCATTGTATTCAGGGATCAATCGCGGTTCTACACTACCGGTACCTCGGATGACAATCGTCGGCGAGTATGGCGGCGACTTGGGGGAGGGATTCCATTCTTCCAGTGCTTGGGAGAGACCGTCATGGTTTGGGTAGTCAAGGAGTATGACTTCAGATCACGATTGGTATTGATTGATGCAACTCTGAGTGCATCTTTAATGTGACAGTGTCGTGGTACCCTTTTTCAACTGGACAATGCTCATCCACCCATGGCACGTGTCTCAATGAAACAGTCGTGATGTTGAGGAACTCACATGGCCAGCAAGATCCCAAGATCTGGATCCCCGATAGAACATACGTGGGAGGAACTCAGACTTCCGAACGACTAACTGCTCTTGAATTCTGCCATAATTTATCTGTATACCTTTGATTTTTAAAATTGGGTTTACGTCTTAGTTTTTGTCTAGGGTTGGGGTTCTAAAATTCCAAGGACATACATCTGAGATGCCCTGAGTTCTATGTGATCTGTGTATGTGTTCGTCACATCTCTAGAAATCAGCCAAACGGTAAGGGTTTGTGTTCAAATCTTGTCTGAATGTGTAAGGTTTTGGAAATGTTCTTGAGGCATTGGGTTATCAGCACTTCATTGCTTAAGGAACCTCTAAGAACCTTTCTCTTACTAGAGTCAATTCAAAATTTTAACTTGAAAAATTAATTATACTCAGCAGGCGCGACTTCGTGTGGGACGTTGTCTCCTTCGTCGTTTTGATATTGTAGAGTCCACAGATGATGCAATATATTGCACTGATGTGCTCAGGTATGTTGCATTCGTTTAGTTTCGCTTTTAAATTACTGCCTATGACTTTCGGCGATGGTTTACACAATTTTGCTCTGCATTCTGGCTTACAGTGTAATTACTGTTTCTTTGCGGAATATATTGAGGCGAAAAGGGGATCTGGTAGGAGAGCTAGAATTAGGTGGCATTACCCGTGTTTCGTATTCACAGAATGAAGATCGAAAAGTGCTGAGCTGGTAACCGACATTTCAACGTGTTTCAGGACTCAGGAGCCTTGATGCTGAATTATCGATGCTCAAGATATTACAGTTAATGCTTCAAATCAACGTCCCAGCGTTAGTCGTCATGTCCCATAGTGTACGGAAGTGAGTTGCAGAATTCTGTGTCGTGATACAGCCGCTGTCTGTCAACCGTTGTATTTTCCGAACACAAGTACGTACGCAGATCGTTTACTGATAACGTTGGAACTTTACCGAGATGAATGATGCACAGGATCGTAACGTAACTGAATCGTTATTTTTAGGGCCACAGTAGTATTTCTGAGCTTTTCGAAGGAAGTAGTTCCGATGCCGCTCGCTTACTTTCATTTCGTACCTGCCACGAAAGTGTATACGTACTATTACACTGCCCAAGGACTGATCCACACGATATACAGGTGTTACAAAAAGGTACGGCCAAACTTTCAGGAAACATTCCTCACACAGAAAGAAAGAAAATATGTTATGTTGACATGTGTCCGGAAACGCTTAATTTCCATGTTAGAGCTCATTTTATTACTTCTCTTCAAATCACATTAATCATGGAATGGAAACACACAGCAACAGAACGTACCAGCGTGACTTCAAAACACTTTGTTACAGGAAATGTTCAAAATGTCCTCCGTTAGCGAGGATACATGCATCCACCCTCCGTCGCATGGAATCCCTGATGCGCTGATGTGCAGCCCTGGAGAATGGCGTATTGTCACAGCCGTCCACAATACGAGCACGAAGAGTCTCTACATTTGGTACCGGGGTTGCGTAGACAAGAGCTTTCAAATGCCCCCATAAATGAAAGTCAAGAGGGTTGAGGTCAGGAGAGCGTGGAGCCATGGAATTGGTCCGCCTCTACCAATCCATCGATCACCGAATCTGTTGTTGAGAAGCGTACGAACACTTCGACTGAAATGTGGAGGAGCTCCATCGTGCATGAACCACATGTTGTGTCGTAATTGTAAAGGCACATGTTCTAGCAGCACAGGTAGAGTATCCCGTATGAAATCATGATAACGTGCTCCATTGAGCGTAGGTGGAAGAACATGGGGCCCAATCAAGACATCACCAACAATGCCTGCCCAAACGTTCACAGGAAATCTGTGTTGATGACGTGATTGCACAATTGCGTACGGATTCTCGTCAGCCCATACATGTTGATTGTGAAAATTTACAATTTGATCACGTTGGAATGAAGCCTCATCCGTAAAGAGAACATTTGCACTGAAATGAGGATTGACACATTGTTGGATGAAACATTCGCAGAAGTGTACCCGTGGAGGCCAATCAGCTGCTGATAGTGCCTGCACACGCTGTACATGTACTGGTTCTCCCGTAGCACTCTCCATACAGTGACGTGGTCAACGTTACCTTGTACAGCAGCAACTTCTCTGACGCTGACATTAGGGTTATCGTCAACTGCACGAAGAATTGCCTCGTCCATTGCAGGTGTCCTCGTCGTTCTAGGTCTTCCCCAGTCGCGAGTCATAGGCTGGAATGTTCCGTGCTCCCTAAGACGCCGATCAATTGCTTCGAACGTCTTCCTGTCGGGACACCTTCGTTCTGGAAATCTGTCTCGATACAAACGTACCGCGCCACGGCTATTGCCCCGTGCTAATCCATACATCAAATGGGCATCAGCCAACTCCGCATTTGTAAACATTGCACTGACTGCAAAACCACGTTCGTGATGAACACTAACCTGTTGATGCTACGTATGATGTGCTTGATGCTAGTACTGTAGAGCAACGAGTCGCATGTCAACACAAGCACCGAAGTCAACATTACCTTCCTTCAATTGGGCCAACTGGCGGTGAATCGAGGAAGTACAGTACATACTGACGAAACTAAAATGAGCTCTAACATGAAAATTAAGCGTTTCCGGACACATGTCCACATAACATATTTTCTTTCTTTGTGTGTGAGGAATGTTTCCGTACCTTTTTGTAACACCCTGTAATTTCATAGTTGACACATGAAGAAAATGTCAAAGTAAGACATTAAATAAAGCCACTTCAACTTCTACCTAGAAAGCAATGTGGTATTTCACATTGCTTCTGGAACTTCATTGGGTTGGGTTGTTTTGGGGGAAGAGACCAAACTGCGAGGTCATCGGTCTCATCGGATTACGGAAGGACGGGGTAGGAACCATCCCGGCATTTGCCTGTAGCGATTTAGGGAAATCACGGGAAACCTAAATCAGGATGGCCGGACGCGGGATTGAACCGTCGTCCTCCCGAATGCGAGTCCAGTGTGCTAACCACTGCGCCATCTCGCTTGGTGAACTTCGTTGGCATTACGTTTGAACTGTATCTGGTTTGTATTAACTGGTGATTCGCTTTCAGGCTCGAACAAGTGTTTTGGTAGGTAAAGGGAGAGGTCAGAGGCATTATTCGCTTCTTCCTCCCGAATGCGAGTCCAGTGTGCTAACCACTGCGCCATCTCGCTTGGTGAACTTCGTTGGCATTACGTTTGAACTGTATCTGTTTTGTATTAACTGGTGATTCGCTTTCAGGCTCGAAAAAGTGTTTTGGTAGGTAAAGGGAGAGGTCAGAGGCATTATTCACTTCTAGATTTTACGACCACAGAAGACCTGAAACATGGATTTGATGTTTGTCAAAAGCACATTGGATAGAGAACGGAGTAATTTATTCCAGAAGGGCAGGCCGCACAGATCAGCGACTGAGCCCCGGAAGATGTGGGTGGATGTACTCCTATCAGTGCATTTACCATACACAGGATTCCAGAAAAGTTATCCTATATGGGCGCATTTGTTTTTCTTCTTCAGATTAATTTTAAATACACATACTGAATCTCATTGGCCTAAGCACACGTAACGTATTCTCAAAGTGTGATCTGGCAACTGCAAACTTTAATCATCCCGGGTGTGAATCAGTTTTTCTTCCAAAGAAACTCCCCAACCTTTCACACGGGTCCAAGCGTGGAAATGAGACAAAGTTACGTAGGGGAAAAGTAGTATTGTAGATAGATTGTTCAGGAAATTTTGCGAAGTAGGAAGTTTCATAATATTGACTGATTTGCTTGTACACAGCTGGAGTGTAAGCCACAACAGCCTAGTGTCCATCTTGGATGAGTAGCGCCTCTACAGTCATCACTCCGACCCTCTACTTTGTAGCGATTCTTGCGGGTGGATTTCTACACGTTTCAACACTTCTCTCTAAGTGTAGAGAAGAACCATAATTCTCTTCTTGGCAGACAGAACTTTAAACATCCAGTTATTGTGTGGCTACTTGTTCCTGCTATTTTAATACTGAAACAAGTTACTCCCGTTACGAGGTATGCGAGCACCTGTTTTTTTACCTTCCCTTTGTACCAAGAGAAATGCTAAGTGGCGTGTTATTCTGTCAAGAAGTAAAGTACTCATAAAAAATATATGAATCTCACACGTGTGAATTACAAGTGTAGATAGGCCCGGACATACGTGTGAATTACAGGTGTAGATAGGCCCAAAGATGACAACATTATTTTCATTGACCCATTGAGGATGTCGCCATTCCCAGTTTTGACATAACATCTGATTTGTGTAGTTCCCTTTGCGCTGTTAGTGTCTCACTGTGCCTCAGAGCCACACTGTAGCAATCAGCAAGAAAGCTTTCGTCAACAGCAGCAGCAGAGGGTAAAAAGCCACAACGGACAGACTCGTCATGGAGGGCACCAAGGAACTGCAAGTTTCATGCGCCACTTCTTCAATATGAAATAAAGCACTACGACCACACCTTCCTATTAATATAGTTACGATAGGAGAGAGAGAGAGAGAGAGAGAGAGAGAGAGAGAGAGAGAGAGAGAGAGGAGGAGGGGACTCGTCATACCGACTATTACTTGATTCTGTGCTGTGTGAATTTGCTGTGCAAAATTTTCGTGTTCTTCAAATGGAATGATAGCAAAGCAAATACGAAACATAACCTTCTTGTGGTTAGAGTGATTATCTGGAGAACATTCCATTGACAGAGTGCCAAATACTGTGTTCCATGTATCGGCTGTTGCGATAGAAAGTATGTATTCCATTTAATCCCCGCCACTTTTCGGACGAGACCCCACCTAACGTTAAGAACGATGCAAATATTAGTAATGAACTTCAGGATGGCAAAAGATGTGAATTGCTACTTGCTTTTGTCATATGAGATACGGAAATCTAAGTACATTCACCTGTAGATGAAACTTGTTAGAATAAGCATTCGCACTTTGTCCCCCTTGCAGCTGTGTGGCTGGATACATAATGCAAATCAACGTAGTCAGCTGGGCCGGTAAACAACTACGCGCCGCGAGGGATTAGTCGAGCGCTCTTAGGCGCTGCAGTCGTGGACTGTGCGGATGGTCGCGCCGAAGGTTCGAGTACTCCCTCGGGCATGGGTGTGTGTGTTTGTCCTTACGATAATTTAGGTTAAGTAGCGTGTAAGCTTAGGGACTGATGACCTTAGCAGTTAAGTCCCATAAGATTTCACACACATTTTTTTGAACAACTACGTAATAGCGTGTTGTTCTCAGAACAGTCACTGAATTTCGTTAGTGTGTTTACGAGTATCTCTGTATGGTGCATCTGAGCACTGTACTGAGACAGAGTTTATTTGAACATGTTTCATGTGTACTATTGATGATCCAGACAATTATTATCATTTATAATTATCCTTGTAGACCGTAGAGTGCGTTTAGCTAACGAAAACATGACCTGTGCTCTGGGAGAAGTTTTCGTACTAGGCACTGATTGTAAATGAGGCAGAAAGCGTGCCAGCATAGTGTCGAACTAGACAGCGAAAGGCATCGTAGCAGCTGTTGTGAGTGGCACTGCGTGCTTCTGGCAGACGTGCACAACGTTATTGGTTAGGTGATATTTGCCGAGTTGCACAGCATTTCGTTTCACAGCCTGAGCTTGTAGAGATAAAAAGCAAGCCATCAGCTTTTAAGCAGCGTACTATCAACGAGACGCAATAATGCAGTAACTGCTTGGAAAGTATTGTTTCTTATATTACTTAATGACACTGTACCATTGTAACCTTCTCAGTTCGCATTCTGACTTTCTCAGGCACACCATTCAATGAAGTCAAAAACCTACCATATACACAAATCAAAAAAAGTTTTGCATCGCCTCGGTTCCGGAACCTGTACAGAAAATTGGAATAGAGATCAACATAAACATAATTTGCGCCCTTTCTACTGCTCATGAAAATCACACATTGCATGTTGTACCACCCTACAGCGAGACCTTCAGACGTGGTGGCCCAGATTGCTGTACACACCGGTACCTCTAATACCCAGTAGCACGTCCTCTTGCATTGATGTATGCCTGTATTCGTCGTGGCATACCATCCACATGTTCATCAAGGCACTGTTGGTCCCGATTGTCCCACTCCTCAACGGCGATTCGGCGTAGATCCCTCATAGTGGTTGATGGGTCACGTCGTCCATAAACAGCCCTTTTCCATCTATCCCAGGCATGTTCGATAGGGTTCATGTCTGGAGAACATGCTGGCTACTATAGTCTAGCGATTTCGTTATCGTGAAGGAAGTCATTCACAAGATGTGCACGATGGGGGCGCGAATTGTCGTCCATCAAGACGAATGCCTCTCCAATATGGTTGCACTAACGGTCAGAGGATGGCAGCCACGTATCGTACAGCCGTTACGTCGCTTACCATGACCACCAGCAGCGTACGTTGGCTCCGCATACTGCCACCCCAAAACATCAGGAAACCTTCACCTTGCTGCACTCGCTGGACAGAGTGTGTAAGGCGTTCAGGTTGACAGAGTTGCCTCCAAACACGTCTCCGACGATTGTCTGGTTGAAGGCATATGCGACACTCATCGGTGAAGAGAACGTGATGCCAATCCTGAGCGGTCCATTCGGCATGTTGTTGGGCCCATCTGTATCGTGCTGCATGGTGTCGTGGTTGCAAAGATGGACGTCATGATTGAAATTGCGCATCATGCAGCCTACTACGCACAGTTTGAGTCGTAACACGACGTCCTGTGGCTGCACGAAAAGCATTATTCGCCATGGTGGCGTTGCTGTCAGGGTTCCTCCGAGCCATAAGCCGTAAGTAGCGGTCATCCACTGCAGTAGTAACTCTTGGGAGGCCTGAGCGTAGCATGTCATCGACAGTTCCTGTCTCTCTGTATCTCCTTCATGTCCGAACAATATCGCTTTGGTTCACTCCGAGACACCTGGACACTTCCCTTGTTGAGAGCCCTTCCTGGAACAAAGTAACAATGCAGACGCGATCGAACCGCGGTATTGACCGTGTAGGCATGGTTGAACTACAGACAACACGACCCGTGTACTACCTCTTTCCTGGTCCCCTCAGAGGCTCAGCATGCTTTTGCTGAGTATAAGCTTGGCGACCGCGGGGTTCCTGAGCTGGGGCTGGTAAGTACCACCAGTCCTCTGTCACCGCAAGCTTTAGTCATACTTCAGCGACCACCGTGCGGCGCAGCGGTGGAATGTTGTGTGTTTCGGAGAACGCGGGGATCTTGGCTTCACCGCCTGAACCGCGAGGAAGGTACACACCTCTGTAAAAAAAAAAAAAAAAAAAAAAAAAAAAAAAAAAAAAAAAAAAAAACACCTTAACCTCAAGGTGTGCTACGTGCTGAGGAGGTGAATGGCTATTGAGGTGAAACAGTCTTTAGCGAGCAACCTCTGGGGCACCTGCTGCCCCCCAGTTGTATCAGGCATGTGGGGCTCTGTCTGGGTCAACAGTTGTTTCCCTAGCGTCTCGTGGGATCCCTTTGGACCTGTCTCATGAAACTACTACTCCTGACGGGATGGATGTACTGTCAGACAGCACCCACACCCATTCCACAAAGAGAACTGGGTTGGTCAATCCTCCCGAAAAGAAGCCTCAGAGTGATAACAACAGGGCATTAGTGTGGCATAATACTTTCATTGTAGCCAAGCGAAACGGGGGAAGCTTTGAGAAGATATCCCCTTTCTTCACTCATGCTCATAAATTAAGGATAATGCTGATACATGGTGAAACAACGCTCTGGGGTATGACAGTGCGGTGCATTTGACCTGCGGTCGTCGTACGGTGGCGCTGGCAGCAGTCTACATACGCAGAGGTGTGTTGCGGCATTTCAGAGTACGGTACAGCGAGTAAGTGTGCAGACGTTTTCAGATGTCCTAATGGTGACCTTGTGTTGAAAATGGCCCTAAAGAACACATATTGATGACGTTATGCGGGGTAGAATACTAGGGCTACTGGAGGCTGGTCAAACTCAGCAGGTCGTAGCACGGGCCCTCCGTGTGACACAAAGCGTGATCTCACGATTATGGCAACGATCCAAGAGACAGGAAACGTGTGCAGGCGCTACAGTACGGGACGTCCACAGTGTACAACACCACAAGAAGACCGATATCGCACCATCAGTGCCCGCAGACAGCCACGGAGTGCTGCAGGTAGCCTTGCTCGGGACCTTACCGCAGCCACTGGAACAGTTGTCTCCAAACACACAGTCTACAGACACTGAACAGACATGGTTTATTCCCCCGGAGACGTGCAAGGCGCATTCCACTAACCCCTGGTCACGGGAGAGCCCCTGTAAATCCAGGTGTTAAGAACACAGTCCATGGTCTTTGGAACAGTGGTCCCAGGTTATGTTCACGGACGAGTCCAGGTATAGTCTGAACAGTGATTCTCGCCGGTTTTCATGTGGCGTGAACCAGGAACCAGATACCAACCCCTTAATGTCCTTGAAAGGGAACTGTATGGAGGTCGTGGTTTGATAGTGTGAGGTGGTATTGGATTATTATGATTGGTGCACGTACACCACTGAATGTCTTTGACAGAGGAACTGTAAGAGGTCAGGTGTATCGGGACGTCATTTTGTACCAGAATGTCCGCCTTTTCAGAGGTGCAATGGGTTCCACCTTCCTCCAGGTGGATGGTAACGCGCGGCCCCACCGAGCTGCTATCGTGGAGTGCCTTGAAACAGAAGATAATCAGGAGAATGGAGTGGCCTGCCTGTTCTCCAGATCTAAACCCCATCGAGCACGTCTGAGATGCTCTCGGTCGACGTATCACTGCACGTCTTCAAATTCCTAGGACGCTTCAGGAGCTCTGACAGGCATTGGTGCAAGAATTGGATGCTAGACCCCAGCAGCTGCTCGACCGCCTGATCCAGAGTATGCCAACCCATTGTGCGGCCTGTGTGCATGTGCATGGTGATCGTATCCCATATTGATGTCGGGGTACATGCGCAGCGCAGGAAACAGTGGCGTTTTGTAGCACGTGTGTTTCGGGACGGTTTTCTCAACTTATCACCAATACCATGGACTTACAGATCTGTGTCGTGTGTGTTTCCTATGTTCCTATGCTATTAGCGCCAGTTTTGTTTAGTGCCACGTTGTGTGGCACCACATTCTGCAATTATCCTTAATTTATGATCATGAGTGTATATTCCCAAGGCATTGGAAGGTATTGCTGGGTCTCTGAAAAGTATCAAACGACTTCGTAATGGAACGCTTGTAGTTGAAACTGCTAATTCCAACCAAATATCTAAGCTTCTGGGATGTAAAGCCTTAGGTGACTACCCAGTCGAGGCTGAATTGCATAACACACTAACTTAATACGGGCGTGGTTATCTGCTCCAATATAATGGAGATGGACCCCGCGGAGTTACGTGAAGAGTGGAAGATGTGGGCGTCACGGAGGTGCAGAATTATATGAGGAGAGTGAATAGCAAATTGGAAAAATCGGCAACGTTTATTCTAACGTTTAGTACTCCCGAATTACTGGAACATGTCATTGCAGGCTATATCCGCCTTAAGGTTCGCCCATTTGTTCCTAACCCCATGCGTTGATATAAATGTCAAAGATTTGGCCATACCACTATGGGATGTAACGGGAAGACTACCTGTGGGAATTGTGGAGGCTCCGCTCACGAGTCAGGGACTTCTTGTACACTTCCTCCGAAATGTGTAAACTGCTCTGGGGATCACCCAGTGTGGAGCAGAAAGTGTGGAATTTACAACGAGGAAAAGAAAATTAAAGAGTTGAAAGTAAAGAGACACCTACCGTATGGTGAAGCTAAAAAGGCTTACAAAGCCAAGCAACCACCGGTTTTTGCTACTTCTTTTGCATCAGCCCTTAAGACAGCAATCGTTAAGTGTGATGCCTCCACACAAACAGACCACAGATTTCAGTACGAGCACATGCTCTTGTCGATGTACCTGTGGGGAAACGCTCCACTTGCAACTGATGTCGTTCGGAAGTCGTCAGAAGTAAGCTTACCAACTAAGCCACACACCACTCCCCAACATCAGAAGCCAACTATGCCATCCCCGCAACCCAGGCAGCCGCCTCCTCCTGTCAGTAAAGAAAAACGTCCTTCGAAAAGTAGTTCTAAGTCCAAGAAAGCGGTAGGTAAACCTTCGGATCGACGAGCTCTCTCACTTTCTGATTTCGACTATGCTCTTGAGGATATGGACTTCCAATTGGAGGAACTAGAGAGCACAGAACCAGCTAACGCACCCCCTGATCTCTCTGGTAAATCACCGCCTCCGTGGGAGAAAGAAAAGAACCACCATCGCTAACCAATGGCTTCCATAGGGACTTCTGTGTTGCAGTGGAATTTGAATAGATATCGCTCACATTTGGAAGAATTGCAGCTGCTGGTCCAGGATAAACCTTTCTGCATCTGCTTGTCTTAAAGTCACAGACACACCTGCATTACAGGGCTACCACATATACAGGAAGGACGATGCTACTGGAGACAGGGCTAAAGGTGGAGCGGCTATTTACTTTGATGACAGATGCCACTCCTCTCCTTTTCCTCTTACCACGACCATGCAAGCAATTGCTGTGATAGTTCTCGCACCCTTTACTATCACAGTGTGTTCTCTGTACCTGCCCCCCCCCCACCCCCAATTGGCGCTTTGGATGCGGACGCACTGGTAGACCTGTTCCAGGCACTCCCACGCCCATTCCTCCTTGTGGGGGACTTCAGTGCCCACAATGTGCTATGGGGCTCGGCTATTTTTGAACGAAAGGATTGTGCACAGAAGGCAGTGGCCCATATCACTCATGAGATCCAAAGGGCTGCCACAGAGTCCACCCCCAGGTCAAGTAACCACCTCAGACGACGGCCTGTACCTTGGTGGAATGACGACTATCGATTGGCAATCAGGGCCAGGCGGACAGCCCTGCGGAATTTTAAACAGTGTCCAACTAAAGACAATCTTCATGCCTTCAGGTCTGCGAGAGCACATGCAAAGAACGGAAGAGGGCTTCCTGGAGGGAATTCACGACTTCCATTAATCGGTCCACTTCCGCTGTGCACGTTTGGGAAGCAGTAAGACAGATTTCAGGCAAGGGTAGTCCACATCCCCTTACGGCCTTGTCAAATAATGGGGTCTTGGTGGACATGCCAGAAGACATGGCTCACGTTTTAGCTGAACACTTCTTTACTGTTAGTAAGTCATCCAGACAAGCTCCTGCTGTTCAGGTATTCCGTCGGACTGCAGAGATGAGGAAGCTCAATTTCTTCTTGCGTAATGAGGTAGTCTACAACCTTCCAGTCTCCATGTGGGAACTGGAATCAGCTTTATCTGCAGCCAGAGACACTGCTCCAGGACCTGATGAGATCCATTGTACCATGCCTCGTCATCTGTGCCCTGAAGCGAAAGGTCAGCTCCTCTCTTGTTTCAATCAGATCTGGTTTGATGGACTGTACGCCACGACTTGGAAGGAGGCACTATTAATTACATCCTGGAAACCAGGCTAGGACCGTAGCGCCCCTAACAGTTATCGGAGTGTCTCCCTTTCCAGTTGTACGGGTAAGACTCTTGAACGCATGGTCGGCTGCCTCCTTGTCTGGCTGCTCGAGTCCCGAGGTCACCTGTGCCGCTCCCAGTGCGGTTTCAGGCGCTACTGTTCCACTCTTGACATCTTAATTCTAGTGGAGACGGCGATACAGGAGTCCCTCTTACGCCGAAACCATTTAGTTTCTGTGTTTCTTGACCTCGAAAAGCCGTACTTGGAGGTACAACATCCTTCGCCAGCTTCGTGAATGGGAACTACATTTTGAAATGCCTTGGCGGAAAAACATGGGGAACTGATAGGTCCCAACTCCTGCAGTGTTATAGGGCGTTTGTTTGATCACGCTTAGAGTATGGCAGCGGGGTCTACGGATCGGTCCGTCCTTCCTACCTCCGAATGTTAGATGCTGTCTACCATGAGGGCTTTCGGATATCGACTGGAGCCTTTCGGACCAGCCCAATTCAGAGTCTGTGTGCAGAGGCTGGTGAGCCACCACTCCGGATTCGGCGACGTATCCTTTTGGCTCGACAGGCGCCGAAAATCGCCGTGTCACCTTAGTCTTTGGCATTTAGTTCAGTGATCCAACCCATCGAACGACTGTTCAGGAATCGGCCCCAAGCGACCCAGCCATTTGGTATAAGTGCTACGGACTGTCTCAAGGATCTGGATCTCTCTGGCATGAAAATACACACCCAGGGATGGAACGCACTGCCGCCTTGGTGTCTTCAGAGGCCCAAAGTGATTTTAAGCTTGACACAGTACACGAAAAGTTGTAATGCAGATCTGGTTTTTACAGTTTGGTTTTCATCTATTTTAAGTATGTACCATAGTTTTATCGTTATTTATACAGACGGATCCCAGCAGGAGAATGTTCTCGGTTGTTCTGTGGTTTTCCCTGATAGGGTTTTTAAAGTGCGTCTTCCAGAACAGTTTACAAATAATGATGCGGAGTTATATGGCTTTCTGATGGCACTGGAGAGGGTTCACAGACATCACCGTACGAGTTTTCTTGCCTGTTCAGACTCTCTTTGTGCACTGCAAGCACTTCATCAAATGTATCCGGTAGAGCCGCTGATTCAGCTCATCCATGACTCCTTACAGCGGTTCCAACGCCGTGGCAGGTGATCTTTTGCTGCGCACCTGGCCACGTTGGGATACAGGGGAACGACATGGCTGACAAAGCTGCCAAGGAAGCATATTGGGATGGTGCTGTCCATCCATGTCCCATCGCGTTGCACGCCACTATCTCATTTTCTGACAGATGCATCATGCGTCAGTGGGAGACTGAATGGTTACAGGTGTCAGACAACAAACTGCAGTCGCTCAAATCGACCACAAAGGCTAGGCGGACTTCGTGTCAGCCTCGCCGCTGGAAGAAGGTTTTGCTTACCAGACTGCGCATGTTTGTGTCGTGCCGCTTTCAGTTCAGCATATTTGGCTACGTGTGTCCTGTATACTGATATTAGGGCAGCCCTCGGTCTCTCTGGAGATCTACCCCCATCCTCGCAGATACCGACACCAGTGTTAGCGGAGTGGTGCAATTTTGTGAACTGTCAGGCCTCATCCCTAAACTGGTGGGGGAGGGCAGCAGACTTTAGTAAGTTATAAACTGCTCCGCACGTGGGGATAGCCTTCGTCCCCACCCATGAGATTTCATGTTGACTTTTTCGTTATGTCGCTGATGACCATGATGTCGAGCGCCCCCTCAACCCAAAGCATCCTCATCCGCCTTCCTGGTGGAATGACTGGAACTGATCGGCTGTCGGACCCCCTCCCCCCCTCCGTCTAATAGGTGCTGGTCATGCATGGCTGTTTGCACTTTTGGTGGGTTTAGTGACATGTCTGAACAGTCAGAGGGACTGTGTCTGTGATACAATATCCGCAGTCAACATCTATCTGCAGGAGTTCAGGGAACTGGGGTGATGAAAAACTTCTTTTGATGTGTGTACATTATATTCAACGTATTCGAAGGACGGACACAAAACTAAAACATCTGCACACATGTGTATTTCAAGTAACCGGTTTGGAAAGTGAATGGGCTTCACAACAAATATTTGTTGGAAAACAATGCTTATATTGCTTCATTATCCCAGCAGCAAGTGCCATACTCAGATAACACAAGTCCCACGATAATAGTTATCTTTTCGTCATGCTAGTCTTACATAATTTTTCGTGTTAGCTGATATGAAGCGTTTCAGTACACCTACCCACTTGTCGTTAAAAAGCTCAATAGCGTACCACCATCACCAGCATAATCATTATTACATGATTATGATGATGATGATCGGCAGCAGCATAACCATGTTTGTGAACTCACTAATAAATATGCATGTAACGTCGCATTGCTTTCGTGATCTGCGTCGAATTATCTGATCGCCTAGTTTTTAACTTATAAGTTACTCATTCCATTTCCTTCTCATACTTATAATTTAGTCTTTTACTGTGTAGATTGTATGGATTGATAGATGAGTTCATAGATGTTGGACTAATTACCATCTTGAGCCTACAATGAGGTGACGAAACTCATGGAATAGCGTTAGCCGCCCGGAGTGGCCGAGTGGTTCTAGGCGCTACAGTCTGGAGCCGCGCTACCACTACGGTCGCAGGTTCGAATCCTGCCTCGGGCATGTATGTGTGTGATGTAGTTGGGCTAGTTAGGTTTAAGTAGTTCTAAGTTCTAGGGGACTGATGACCTCAGAAGTTAAGTTCCATAGTGCTCAGAGCCATTTGAATAGCGTTATGCAAATAAACAGATGGCGATAGTATAGTGTACACAAGGCATAATATTATAGTGTACACAAGGCATAAAAGGGCAGTGCATGGGCGGAACTGTCATTTCTACTCAGGTGATTCATGTGAAAAGGTTTCCGACATGATTATGGCCGCATGACTGGAATTAACAGACTTTGAACGCGGAATGGTAGGTGGAGCTAGACGCATTGGACATTCCATTTCGGAAATCATTATGGAATTCATTATTTCGAGATCTAGAGTGTCAAGAGTGTCCCGAGAATACCAAATTTCAGGGATTACCTATCACCACGGACAACGGACTCAACGACGGAGAGCAGCGGCATTTGCTTAATTGTCGTCAATGGTAACAGACAAGCAACACAGCGTGACAGAACCACGGAAGTGACGTGGACGTACGGTGAACGTATTCGTTAGGACAGTGCAGCCAAATTTGGCATTAAAGCTGTGGCAGCAGACGGACCGATGTGACTGCCTTTGCTAACAGCACGACATCGCCTTTAGCACGTCTCCTGGGCTCGTGACTATCGGCTGGACCCTCGACGGCTGGAAACCAGTGACGTGGTCGGATGAGTCCCGATTTCTGTTGGTAATAGCTGATGGTAGGAATAGAATGTGACACAGGCTCCACGAAGCCATGAACCACAGTTCAACAAGCCACTGCGCAAGTCAGTAGTGACCCATAATGGTGTGGACTGTGTTTACATGGAATG
This sequence comes from Schistocerca cancellata, assembly GCF_023864275.1. NCBI lineage: Eukaryota > Metazoa > Arthropoda > Insecta > Orthoptera > Acrididae > Schistocerca > Schistocerca cancellata. Next base: position 340,803,070 of record NC_064627.1, read on the forward strand.
GACTGGGTTCTGTGGTCCAACTGAACTTATCATTGACTGGAAATGGTTAAATTTCGGCTTCTTCGAAACCGTTTGCAACCATTCTTGCACGTCATGTTTCCAAACAACGATGGAATTTTTATGGATGGATGGACAATGGACCATGTCACCGAGCCACAATTGTTTGGGATTGGTTTGAAGAACGTTCTAGACAGTTCGAGCGAATGATTTGGCAACCCATCGAACTTTTATGGGACATAATCGAGAGGTCAGTTCGTGCACAAAATCCTGCACTGGTAACACCATCGCAATTATATTTGTCATCCCCCGCTCCTCTCCCTCCCTCTCTCCCCCCTCCCCCCCCCCCTCTCTCTCTCTCTCTCTCTCTCTCTCTCTCTCTCTCTCTCTCTCTGTGTGTTGTGTGTGTGTGTGTGTGTGTGTGTGTGTGTGTGTGTGTACTGCTTGCTTTCACCGATCTAAGAAATGTAATTTCTGATATTAATGTGACACTACTGTCATTCCTAAATTAAACGCACTGTCATATAATTTTTTTGGACCAAATATTATTTTATGAACAGTCATACGCGGAAAATTAATGCCACTTCTGTTGCTGTTGTGTCTTGCCCTTAGACCCAACAGAATGGGACTGACACGCAGTAAGTGTTCAGTTTTACTGGAACAGGACTAATTTCGGAGCCGTATTGTTTCTTGACGACGGTAAGTAAGTGTGTCTTACTCGGTTAACGTCCGTTTGATGTGTTGGGTTCCACACGACTAGTTTGCCGACGCTGGTGCTCTGAATAGCAGTACGGAGGTGGCGCCGTCATATTAGTGCTTCGGAGCATGGCGGTTCAAATTCCTGTCCCACCATCCAGATATAGGTCTTCTGTGATTTCCTAAATCGCTAAAAGCTTTGTAAAGCTTAATTTAATGAATACCAGCTCGTGAGTTACAGCGAGAGGACGTTGCAAAATGTCTTTGGGACTAGGATGCTCTACATTCACACTCCAAATCTTCCCCTCGGAATAAAGTTACTCCCTCCCGCATGTGTTAGTTAATCGCTTAAGTAGCCGTATGATGATGATAGAGGACCGGAGTAATAATAATAGCCCGTGGTTCAGTTGTGAAGTGCCAGATCACCGATCAGTCACAGGATTTTTATCTGACACCACTTCATTCACCTCTGACAATGTTTGTTAATGTGAAAGCTACCGGAGTCCACGCTGTAACTGGCTGGGTAATTGAATTATAAGTTATACATTTTATTGGTCTTGATCTCAATGTAACGTTGTAACAACTAGATGATGATTGTTTACGGTTGACTAGCAACCATCCTCAGATAGTGCTTACGCTATAATAGGTAGCTAAGTGCAGTGTTAACCATAAAAACACTTTACTAACCGTAAATTGTCAAATATTCTCAACAGTGCAAGGTCCATGAAATTATACAGGAAAACTGTTCGCTTTTAGAAGTAGGTGAGAGGGAGACCTAGCCAAACTTGCCAGAAAGTTTCAAAGGCATTGTTGTTCACGTTGGTTTTGAGAGTTTCGCTTAGGAGAATGTTGTCGTGTCATATATGTTGCTCCACAAGTGCGTACTTATTCTAATTATAATAGCTTGGAACTAGGTCAGCTGGAATTTCGTATTGTTGATCGATCAGATCATATGCTTTCCTTACTTCTTTTCTTCCTTCGTTCCGTGCAACGAGGAAATTCAATGTTTCTACCAAAATTATAACAATTTTACTTCGTTATGAGACAGAACAACAGTTGAATACAATATATACACAAAAGTATAATAAATTTTGAAAGCAACGATCTATATCCAGCCCTCCTACTTGTTAAATACAGAAGTTGCGGAGTCTGGATGATCTCGTGGTTATTTTTGGGAACATGTACATCAAGGAAAAAACTGACCTGTTTCATGAAGAATGTTCTGACACATTGCTCTTTCAACGTTGGCATTGGGCGCAGCACAAGGCTCCATGCTGGTTCCAAACTTTTCACTTAGTAAACAGGTGACCGCCCTGACGCCTAGCATCAAATTCTACTCTACTGAAGACTTACTTGTTTTAGCGGTTCAAACTACCGTGCTAAAGGAAGAAGAAAACTTCCTCTAAGAACCTAGATATGCTCAATATACAATAGACGAAATGTGGACTGTCTATACGAGACAAAAGTATGTGCACTCTACATGCACAGTCAGGAGATGTTGAAACAAGCTACAAATATTGCACCGGTCTGGCTCACTAATTCGTTATAGTCGTTAGCAGCTGGGGCGCCAGAGCCAACTTCGATGATGATTTTCTTAAAAACTACGAAGTGTCGAGCTAAAATCTGAAAGAAGTGTTTTTTTCCCCTCTCAGCGACGAACATTTGCACCAAATTTCATCCATATGCGTGGGCCACGGTTCCCGTCCTCCCTTTGTTAGCCAAGTTCTCAGGTAGTGCTTTGACGTAATTAAAAATGAATAAATAAATGCACGGAGGTGTGTGTGTGTGTGTGTGTGTGTGTGTGTGTGTGTGTGTGTTTTCCAAGCACTGTCGGCACACACTTTAAAAGAGAACGGATCACGTACCTACGTAGCAAGCACGTGCCGTCTCAGTCTACGCTCTCGAAACCAGCGGAATGAAGTTCTTCCTCTTTGGGGTAATGGATTAGTATGTAGACGTCGCCACATCAACAGGCACCACACTGTTTGAAGGCAGGTGTCGAGGAGACTGCTGGAAAAATTTGAGAGGTGGACAAGAAGACTGGTTAAGCTTCACATCAAAAATGAAGTGATTTGTGCGGTGTCAACTGGGGTACGCACTAAACTTGCCTGCCCTGTGCGTGCGTGTGTGTGTGTGTGTGTGTGTGTTGTGTGTGTGTGTGTGTAGTGGATTCATGTAGATGATGGAGCATCCGAGCACATTAGTAATTTGTTTATTACATGGCGTCTACTCAAATCTTGTGCAACATTACGAAGTCGAATAAATCTTGTAACGCTCCTGGCTATTCCAGCTAAATACCTAGGTTAGCCCTAAAGCATTTAAACTTGTATATGGTCGATAGCATAAAAAAAAGTACTTTTGAGGCAAGATTACCGCAGCGAAGGTGGAGTACATGGACCGTTAGGATTTTGGAAAATTACTAGTCAAGCTTTCATGGTATGTTCCATTTCTAAAATTTCATCCAACGAATTCTGATATGTTTTACGCTATTCTGCCTTTAATTGTTTCTTCTATTTGATATGATTGGTTTCGGTGCTAAGGCTTGCGGCAAAGCAATGGAAACTTGACCTACTACGGCAGATCGATAGTAACTCATGTTCTTGTATTCGAAACAGGGATCTAACGTGATGATTTCAAACGTGGCCAGTACTGCATTGCAACAGATTAATCGCAAGTTTATATCGATATATATACTTGACGTTTTATGCACTATTGAATAATGGCATTATTCCGGAAAACAAGATGGAAAATTAAACTCTAGGAAGCAATAAATTGTGTTCCATATATACGTTTGTGAGATCAGAAGTTCGCAGTGGATTGTCATTTGTAATCTGTGTGACTTTATATATAATGTCAACCGCTGAGAGACGTTGCGCCCTTTTTTTTTATTTCTTGCTTAAAATAGGAATGCTGGAAACAGTTCAAAATTTAAAATTCTTTATGTGTGTTAATCCCTGCACGCAAATATGTTCCTATGTGTTACGATGTTTTAAGTTTCTTAGTGTTATTTTTACTAATGTATATTGCATTTCAGTGTCGTGTTTCACCTGGTTATATAACAAGCTTTAGTTGTATAAATAGCATATACATAGCAACCCGCAAGTTTCCTCAGAATGTCCATGTTAATGGAGCACTGATTCTTTATCATGTGTGCTGTTTGCTTGTGTGTTCTGGAAGAGGGCTGTATCTCACCCGCAGCATGTTTCTACACGATGTCTCAGTGTGCTTCCATGTACATGTTGCCTGTGTTCTTATTAGTAACTGTGTCATTCATTATCTGTTGACGTGCCCAACGGTTAACGGGACGCTGTACTTAACAAAAAGATGGCGGAAACGTCTTGTTAGGGTAGCTAATTAGAAGTATGTGGCTATTCGTGCCCACTCGCCAAACTGAGTGCGGCAGCCATAAATTCCACTTTTGTCAGAAACTCCATCTTTCTTGAAATATTTAATTGGCCACTTGAGGCCATTTTTTCCATTAAAATAATTCTAATGGATTACAAAATTTCAGATGCAATCAGGGCGAATGTTAATGTCCTGCAAATTGAACCATGAAAGATTACAGCAAATTCTTTAGTCTTTCCTTTTGCAAATTTCTGTGTACAAATATTTTATATTAGCAATACATATTGTATCCATGTGTTTTAGTTGACTACTCTCATCATCGTAATGTCATAATTCCATGTTGGATTTTAGACATATGCATGATAATAAACTACACTGAAGAAAGGCTAGGGTTTCTGTGTTTCAGTATATCTTAACCAAAATGGAAATAGCTGTCAGCGCTAGAGGCTACAGCTAACTACTGGCCGCAGAACGCTGTTCTTACGAGGGAACCTCCCCATTCTTACAAGGGAACCTCCCCATCGCACCCCCCTCAGATTAACTAAGTTGGCACAGTGGATAGGCCTTGAAAAACTGAACACAGATCAGTCGAGAAAACAGGAAGAAGTTGTGTGGAACTATGAAAAAAATAAGCAACTGAGTAGTCCATGCGCAAGATAGGCAACATCAGGGATAGTATGAGCTCAGGAGCGCCATGGTCCCGTGGTTAGCGTGAGCAGCTGCGGAACGATAGGTCCTTGGTTCAAGTCTTCCCTCGAGTGAAAAGTTTACTTTTTTATTTTCAGACAATTATTATCTGTCCGTCCATTCGTCCGATGGATTTGACGCTCTACACACGGAAAAATTTGAAAACGTAAAAAAAAAAAAAAAAACATATGTTTTGACAGAGCACAGGGAAAACTGTGCGACTGTGAAACTGTTGCATTCATTTGTTATCACATCCACAAGAAAACCTCAATCGGGCAAGGTAGATGAATCTTTTTATCCATTCGCCAAGTGTACAAGTTAGGTTGGTCGACAACATGTTCCTGTCATGTGACGCACATGCCGTCACCAGTGTCGTATAGAATATATCAGACGTGTTTTCCTGTGGAGGAATCGGTTGACCTATGACCTTGCGATCAAATGTTTTCGGTTCCCATTGGAGAGGCACGTCCTTTCGTCTACTAATCGCACGGTTTTGCGGTGCGGTCGCAAAACATAGACACTTAACTTATTACAGCGAACAGAGACGTCAATGAACGAACGGGCAGATCATAACTTTGCGAAAATAAAAAAAAGTAAACTTTTCACTCGAGGGAAGACTTGAACCAAGGACCTCTTGTGCCGCAGCTGCTCACGGTAACCATGGGACCACGGCACTCCTGAGCTCATAATATCCTTGATGTTGCCTATCTTGCGCATGGACTACTCAGTTTGTATATTTTGCTTATTTTTTTCATAGTTCCACACAACTTCTTCCTGTTTTCTCGATTGATCTGTGTTCAGTTTTTCAAGGCCTATCCACTCTGCCAACTTATAACGAATAACGAAACCTGAGGGGGGTGCGATGGGGCGGTTCCCTTGTTAGACCTTCGCAGTTTGTTAAACTATTGGGTCCTGGGTTGTAGACACTTGAGGGGAACGGGGGGGGGGGGGGGGGGGGCAGGCTTGACTTAGCTAACTGATATTTGCGTGTTCATAAAATGTACAAACATGATGAATAGAGAGACTTTGAATGAGTCATTTCAGTTGGCTGCCGTCATATTTTATCCACAGAAAACGCAAACCAGCGGGCTTAACTTCACGTTCTGTTTTCCTCCCGTTACTACAAAACATTTCTTCACCATTGCACGTCATCAGCCACAATTACAGAAGAGTATGATTGGTGCTGTGGACCAGCAACGTCTATTATGAGTGCAATGACTCTATTGGTTTGCTGCTCACATCTTCACCGTCATAACTTTTGATCCACCCAGCTTGGAATGCGATGCAGCCCTCTGTATATCTCCTCTCCAATGTTCAGAAAGAAATTTACGATTTGTAGCGTGCTGTGTGTTGAATTACGCCAACGAAACTGTATTTGTATGCCGGTCAGGGACTCGAAACTGAACCTTCATGGTGTCTTCAATGCAATTTCCATACAGAATGAGTCACTGATACGGAAACGCCCATAGGTTAATTATATATAATTAAGTATTCCATTGTGAACGTCGGGTTAGTCAGCTGCGACTTACTTTTTAAATTTCTGTTTCATAATCGATTACTGTTATTAAGGAGGTTACAGATATTTTTCATACGCAGAACATATCATTATACATTCAGATCATACATATTTTCCTACTTCAACATTACAAGTGAAATAGTAATGGTCAGATATAGAGCAGTAGTTTAATTAGTTACTACGTGAATGGTATTAGTATATAAATTTAAGTTACATGGGCCGGTGTCTGAACTTTCCCTTCTATCTTTGTTCTTTGCTCATCATTGTAGTTCATATCACTGTCGGATTTACCTGCAGAAATCGACCCGTGTGGGGTGTCTCAGTTGATTGACTGAATGTATAAGGAACGGCATTCATTCCCCGTTCAGAGTTTCGAAGGTTTTCCGAAACACCGGAATTGTTCGTTTATAAATGCTACGGCTGATTCTATTCTAACTGAGCTAGTGCTTAACCTTATAGTGAGCCACGTGGGCAGTGGGAATAGACTGAATTCGTATTCGGGTTGTCGGTGGTTTAATTCCTCGTTCGACGTTCTAGGCTTAGGTTTTCCGCGATTTACCTGTATGCTAGGCTAGTTCCTTTAAAAGTCACGGCTGATTCCCTTCACTAATCCGAGTTTGTGCTTCGTCTCTAATGCCCTCGTTGCCGGCGGGGCGTTAAAACCCCGTTTTCGTTTCTTTCTTCAAAACAGTCTTCACCTTCTGCAGACAACCTTGTAGGTAGGGCAACCACAAACGTGAGTAATCTACTTGGATATTAATAAACCGCTTCAGCAGTATTTAGTCCTGTATTTTTAGGTAACTACCAGTTTCGAGGCACCAAAAGCCATATCTTCAGGTGAACATATAACTAAAATAAAGGCTATAAAGGTTGAAATTTTATACTCAACATTCGTTGTCATTCAGATAAAAAAACTGTTAAAATGCGGTATGTCATGGAATAAAACAGCCGAATTACAATATCGTGGATTGGTCGGCTGCTTCGATGTGTACGCAATAGCAAATAGGGGGCGCGGCCACATGCTCTCTCTTATGTTTTAGTTATATGCCACCTGAAGATGTGGCTTTTAGTGCCATGAAACCGATAATGATTTAGAAATAAAGGACTCAGTACAGCTGAAGCGGTTTAATAATACCCAAGATGATTTTTCACCTTCGTCACTATTGTGAGAAGGCAGAACTTTAGACTTACGGCACAGTTCATGAAAAGATTCATCGTATTGACACGATTCAGAGTATACCTTGGTGTTAATGACATGTTTCCGGGTGTACGGCTGAGTTGTTGACTCTTATTTTATGCACAACTGGAATGGCTTGGAGTACAAGCAATGAGTACGCATAACTAACAGCTCGTAGCACCTTAAGACGACGATTGGGTCAGTCTCGAAATGTCGTACATAAAATGAAGAAGTAACAACTCCGCTGTACACCCGAAAGCACACTATTAATCAACTGCGACGAGAAGAGGGGAACTTTGTAAATTATTGCACAGTTTTCGCAGTTGCAATTCCCTCCGAATGAGCTGAACTGCAGGCGGCAAACGCAGAGGTCTCTAATGCGAAATGACGCGTACAATGCGGGGAAAAGATCTGTAACTATAATAAGTGTCTCCATCTGCGGATGGGTCAGAGTGGCTCGAATGTGATGTTTGGGAGGGTTAACATTAGGCCAGATGAAAGCCTCGGGTTTATGGGGCAGCCGAGTACCGTTGGCGGAGATAGAGATCGCGTTGGGATCCCTGTCCGGCAGAATATTGTAGTACGTTAGGAGGGGTGGCCCTCGCGAGACAGCGCGATGACGGGTCGGAGCCGGTGCCGGCGCGTGAGCCGCCGGTGGCATGCAGTGTGTGTGTTTCAGGGGCGGCGATGATTTCGAGCGGTCTAGCCACTTCTACGCGCGCGAGGGTGACGCGGTGTACCTGCGCCGCGCCGCCGTGGCCGCCGCTGCCGCGTGGTCCGCCGCAGACCCCCTGCGCGGCCGCGCCAGGGAGCGGGAGCGCCTCTACCGCAACGGGCCCTACCCACCGCTGCTCGACAGGTACTCGCCGCACCCGCACCAAGCCGCTAGGGACCGGGGCAGTGTCTGCGTTGACCGCTGTGCACACACATACACACACACACTCATTCCCATCTTGATAGCTCTCGCTCTCTCTTAAGTGTCTGCCATTACAGTAGTCGTGCATGCTTTTGTTCTCAGTGTTCTGCAGTATATATTTATCACACTACATTTTGTGTCTCTTTATGTGTATGCTTTGCCGTAGAAAACTTGTGGTAATGCCGTGATCTTGTGCCTATCTGTGTTGGATGCTTTGTTATGCCTGTTGTGTTTTGTACTGTATCTGTCCTGTAGCCACAAACGTAGCGAACGCTGTCGGAAATTACGAGCTACAAGCACCACGATCATTGTACATAGTCACGCAGATTTTCTCCCGAGCGCAACAAATGAAGTCTCTCGTGGAAATACGGCAAATTCTGCGTATATTTTGTCCACAGTCGTAATCAAGATAATCATTTTTTACTATCGGTGACGGCTGTTAATTACTGTCCGAAGCTGAGAAGTATGTGTGGTACAGAAGGAGTGCGACAGCTAGTCTGGTGTTTATTGTGATGTGCTTAAGACAGAATGGTACACGTCGTTCTAAAAACATTTTCACGAATGGAATAATGTCATCATTGTAGCGGTAACTGACAGGACTTGGTTCGAGCGACGTAAATAAATTGAATCGTATCACCTCTTCATTGCAGTGAACTTCTGAGGCAATATCGGTCGAAGTCAGTATTTGTGTGCATATGATATCAGTAGCTGCTGTATCAATAATTTTTTTAAAACTGCTATTGTGTACGCAACTACGCACAGATTTTTTTTTTTTTTTTAGTCTCGATGCAAGTTTCATTTTATTCAGTTAAAACATCGCCAATGGTAGAACTTTCTCGTCCGTTTCTTGCTCACGTTGTTGGTATGACATCTGCGTCGAAACTCCACAAGAATTTTCCTTCTTTCTCAGTGATGCTATTCATGAGATAAACTGGGAGACTGTAAATGGCGAATAGTGAAACTCAACAAGGCTGACAATGAAGTCTACTGGTTGGGCAATATTTTTTGGACGTCAAGTGACAGAGATCGTGGGCAGTCACGGGACGGAAAGGAAGCCTCTCCCCTTGCAGTGAGTCTCTTCAGTTGCCTACCGTAAGCCAACTTCACATTTGCCTATCCATTTTCATAGTACTCTAGTTTCCGCTCTAACTTGTCAGTACATACGTGCTAGTGGTAAATGTTTCTCCGTACACCACATCAGCAACATACTGGCCGTTATAGTGAAGCTAACTGCATGCAGTGTACAAATATGGGTATAGCTGACAGGAGGTAAACAACAGCCAGCCATGTGCGTTGTTGACGTGTTGGGACTGTATGACGAGGCACCTTCTGTCGTATCGGGCAAGCGAATGATTGTTATCTCAGGCCACTTCGCGGATGTGGCGAGATGCTCTTTCCACTTCCATCAAGCGTGTACGCTTACGAACATTTGTGGTCTGGTAGTGGCGAGATCTGGTACGGCTCCGAGCAAGAGTTATTTTCTACGTACCACCGGCACCGCAGTACGCGCCTTGCTACCTTTGCTTTAAAACTGATTCCACTTTTCTCCCGGTTGTTTTTAGAATGACAGGAAATGCCATAATTCGTACTGATTGTCGTGATGCAATCTTTGTGAACATTGTCGTGTCGGCTCGGCGTGCAGCAAGTGCTTAAATTGGCGTCTAGAGTGGTAGCTCGTGAAGACATACGGAAACTGGGAACAGCCTGCCAAATGGAAGTGAGACCAGTAGCTTTCTTAGACTGGGGGCCACTTTTCATTAAGTAAATTTGACAGTAGGAAGCAATAAAAGACTCACAGTTGTTAAGGAGTGTCTTAGAATGCACGCCAAGCCATCCCCAGCTGGGTTTTTCTAAATCACCATAACCGAATGTTGAAATGGTTCCTCCAAAACAGCCGCAAGTGTGAACTCTCTTCCGTCCCCCAAACAGCCGTACTTGAACTCTATTCTGCGCATACCGACGGGGGGGATAAATCGTTGTCTTCTTTCGTTGAGTAAATGATATGATTGGATTCTTTAAACCTTATTTCATTGCCGATGATCACAAAAACGCAGGACATGAGAAAGTAATTAAAGCTGCCCTACTACCATCTATTGATCGTTCAGATCTACGAACTATTGGAAGAAACCATTCAGATCTGTCATGATAATTGAACTTTTCCTCGTCTTAAATCAGCGAAGTAACACTGCTTGACCTTGACTGAATTTTTTTTACGCTGTACCTGTTCATTGAACGTATCATAATGATTATGGTTGCGAAGAGCTGGGCAGCCTGACAGAAAAGGTTGCTCGCTCGCTCACGTCGATTTGGCAGTATAGGAGGTACGGTAAGTGGCAGAGCAGGACAGCGTAGCATAGTGTGCTGAGGTCGGTGTACTGGTGTTACGAACGCGCTATGTTGGCTTCGGCAGGGGCCAGGCGACGCACCACCGGCCGCTGGCGAACAACTGGAGCTACGAGCCGACGGCAGGGAGCGTGCGCTACCCGGCGGGCAGCCAGGCTGCCGACCCATATGCCGACCCCGACCCGGGGCCCGGCCCGGGCGCCGGGCCCGGCCGCAGGGACCTGCCGCCCGCCGCCCACAAGAAGAGGACCAAGTCCAGGTGTGAATCCCGGCTAAGCTGCTGCCATCACTTCTATACTTGTGTTTCTTTTACCAGGAATCCCTTCTTAAGTAACCTTTCTACTTCAGACTTCAGACAAGAAGTCGCTGGGTACCTGGGCATTGTATGTGAAGTAAACGTACTTTCTCTCAACATTTCTGTAGAGCTGGGTCCAAAGTGGTTCAAATGGCTCTGAGCACTATGGGACTTAACATCTATGGCCATCAGTCCCCTAGAACTTAGAACTACTTAAACCTAACTAACCTAAGGACATCATACAACACCCAGTCATCATGAGAGTTTGGTGTGTCTCCTGTTGAGAAAGGGGCAGTGCACCTTATGCACACTGAACAGTCTGTGAACGAAGGGTCATTTCGATGTTAGACCACACTGGCATTGTTACTTAATGGCAGTAAGTTGCCTGGTGAATTTGAACGTTCGCCTGTTGTGACAAACACCAGCTGCTGACAGCTACCTACAGTGGCACTGTACAGTTGTCACGATACGATCAATTTGGCCTCTGAGCATCCGTTACAGACAACACTACAAATCCTCCAGCACTGTGGTGTGCAAAGAACGTGTTTGAGGGAACAACTTGTTTGGAAACTCGATTAGTGCCTTCGTATTCTCTTCGCTGATGACTGAAACATTTTTCTGACAGCTAATCGTCACAGAAAAGTGTTTATGCAACCAGGTTCTAATTCACGCCCCAGGTGTGCAGTCTCACAACTTCAGCAGGGAGCTGGGTTAGTATCACTTATTGATGTTGACATCTCTCATAGTTGTCAAGGGTAATTTGAGGCTGTTGGTATTGGACAGGATGGGTTTATTTTAGGAAACGATAATGAATGAACACTGCACCCAATTAGTGGACACCCTCCTCCAGGAGACACAGATCACCTGAATGTAATGGCCCGCATTATCTGCTGATAAGGGCACGATTCAGTACATTTGGGGTGAGTTTAAACTTTTAATGCATCGTCACTGGAGCACTATTCGCACGTTGAGTGACTTCAGGAGGCACTCGGTTGAAGAGTCGGACAGGCTCGAACGGCAGTGTCGTGACCACATTGTGTACAGTGTGCCGGGGAAGTTCCGAGCATGTTACAGTGAGGTGGAGCAAAATGGCATAGAATGTTATCCAGCAGCAGATTTTGGCTTCACCGACATGCAGAAGGGTGTAGTTTGGAACAGATTGTCTTTATTTTGGTTAATTTATTTATAGTTTCACAAGGCTTATTATTTCATTCCTTGTTCACTTCAAATCAAAGGCTAGACAAGTTTAGTGATATGAAATTGATTTTTTTGTCATTTTATAACACACGTTAATCAGTTTGATACAGTTTGAAAAATAAGATTTCATTATTAGGTAACATGTGCTCACATGTCTGAATAAAACATAACACTAGCAGTGCAAGAGGTTGTGCAGTCTTTTTGTAAGTTTCACATACAGGTCTATCTGCTACACAGTACTACTAATTAATAAACTGTATTTGTAGCAGTCTGAGCACTTTAGTTGTTGTTCTTGTAATTTCCACAAACACTACTGAACTTTTTGGTTCAGCAAAGTATGTTCTCTCTTAAATCAAAAGAAGCAGCTCATGAAGTAACAAAAATGTCCGTGAACAATGTCACATCTCTTAAAATGAGGGAATTCTAAGCATAGTTAACATCCTACTCATTGTTCAGCATAGAGGAGACTAGTTAAGTATTTTGTATCATTACTGTATGGTATTGGGCTGTTAAGTACATGGCTATTGCCATTAGTGTTTCCCAAATTGAGCCATTGGAATGTTCCTCCAGTAATTGGATAATGTCCCTTGAATGGATTTTGCATTAAATGTGGTGTCTATGTAAAGAATATGTAATGTACCATGACCTTTCATAGCTATAGGCGTTTGTTTAGTGACGTAATATAATGTGCCTGCATTCTGTATGTCTGAATTATATGTGTGGCTTCTGTGAAGGTTGCGTGGACTGTGAAGATAGCGTGGACACATTATTATGTGTGCTATGTATCATCCATATTGCCTGATGAGAGAACCATGTGTCACATAGAATAACACACATTACAATTGTGTGATAAGTGGGTGTGTATATTCACTTATGTGTACATAATGGAGACAATGATTGCAATTCTCAGCATGACACATATTATTCAATCCTTGTGTAGTAAAGCAGGTATAACTGCATTGTAGTGGCAGTTTGGTATTTTTGTACAGCAAATTACCCATCATATTTTGATAAGTGTTTTGCTGCAAACTAAGAAGCATTATTCTGCAGTACTTTTCATTATGAAGACTCTTGTGCATCATAAACGCTACTTACCTCCATTTATCCAAGTTACTTAACTATATTTTCACAAACCTTTAGTTCAACTTATGAATATGAAAAGAAAGTTATGAGTATTAAACATACACCAGAAAACTTACTCCTTTGCACCTAATCAAAAATGGTGTTCACTAACGGCAGATAAACGAAAACTTGTTTAGCTTTTCATAGCCTGTTAAGTTTTGTTCCCACTGTCCACAACTGGCTGATGCATTTTGAAACCTGCACGTGTGGCTACATACACTTTAGACATTTACAAACACTGCCAGATAGTGCAGTGTATCATTAAGTGATGGATTTTTGCAACCAAACAATGTACTGTGCATCTTGTCATTATACAGAAACAGTATGGACACAATTTGGATAAAATGACTAACATTTTACAAAATTAAATTCTTACTAAAGTAGGGTGGTTGCTATCAAAACATCAGCTGAGCACTAAGCTCTCCGGTTTTAAGACTGACGTGTTCTGGAGGTATGTCAATGACACATTCATAATTTGGCCCCAAGGTGAGAATAAATTGATCAGAGTTTCTGGAACATATAAGCTTCATTCACGAAAATATCAAATTTACAGTGGTACGAGAAATGAATGGCAGTCTGCTGTTAAGGGACAAAACCATAGGAGAACTTGTAACAGAAGTCAGAGCCCAGAAATGCAATGGGGCCACAATCTGTGTGTGTGTGTGTGTGTGTGTGTGTGTGTGTGTGTGTGTGTGTGTGTGTGTGTGTGTGTGTGTGTGTGTGTGTGCGCATATAAATATATAACAGTAATAAGAAGAAAGGTTACATAAATAAAGAGATTAATAGAAATCAATTATTTTCAATTGATCCCCAAATTCTAGATTGTATAGTTTGTTTCCTTTGACTCCATTTTAACATGAACTTACTTCCTTATTGTCGACATCTACACACTTCTGTTAGATGTTTCTTCTTCCGACACTGCAAAACTTTGCATTCTTCATGACCGTGTCGGTAATTTCGAACTTCTTCACCATTGGCATGCAGCAGGAGGTGGGTGACATGACCTTTTCGTGGTACATGGAAGAAAATAAAAAGGCCAAATTTTTTGCACTGAGAAAAATTATTATTCAGGTACCGTGAAAGCTACTACACGCATCTCATATCTAAACATGTCCTCTCTCCACGAGACCTCAAGACATAAGGGTGACAAAAAATTGAAAAAGGTCTTTATCATTTGTTCTCGCCTTCCAGTGAAGCAAAATACATCTTTTGCGGGCGCTTACAGTGGTTATCCTTGGCTTTTCCTATGTACCAATACAACAGCCAGATAGCAGGTACTGCTAATTGAACTGCACGATCAGCCCCTGTGCCATCTTATCATGAGTGTCAAAAATGGACCACAAGCCATAGATTTTGACCACAGTTGGCTGTAACCCATGCTTATTCAGCACCCCTCAGTGGCAGCAAGATTTCTGTGACACCATTCCAGCTGTCAGTGCCCTGGGAATAGCCTTCGACCAACTTGACTGACTTCTGCATCATTGATGCTTGCTGCCAATTACACAAGACCTGACCATTGTCCTGTTCCAGATTGATCCCAGTGGCCCAAAAACACAGTCATTCCACGAATTCAGCAGTGAGACCTAGCATTTAAATGTTGGTCCAGCCAGTACGTCATATTCAGCATGGCAAGGCCATGCACAGCAATTGTTGCATGTCAGTTGGGAGCCAACACCGTAAACTTTGTCACTACGAGGTCAAAGGCGAGGGACATCTGCCTGTGTGCCCATCCCAAGCAGCCAAGACCACAGCAGCCACAAGTTCCTGCTCTTCACTGTCAGCCCAGTCTTCAAATCTGGGCAACACAATCACCACACCACAAGAAATGTCACAGCTGTAATGATAGAAGATGTGACTGGCTGGTCTTAACCTGGAGTGCAACCACAATGTTCCTCGCGCAGCGTCTGTGTCACTGTTGCTGATGCAGCGCGTTGTGTCGACGCTCCACTAAGTAAGCAGTCCACCTTTCTGTGCTACTGGCCATTACTCTCCCTGCTGCTCAGTGCAGAATATTACATGGAGAAGGAAATGCAATTAAGTACTTATACTAGCCAGATGGAATAGTTAAAGCCTTGTTCATGTTCATGGAGGAATCAAGTTAATGATTGAATAAAGGACTTTGTAAATGTCCACCATTGATCTGTCTGCCTTTTCTCCATACATCACACCTGTCTCCCAAACCACTTGCAGACCTTACCGTGCCCACAGGAAGACACGAACCTATTGTGGCAAGCAAGAACTACTCGTGTTTCACTCTGGTTTCTCCGCAGCTGTCCCTAGTCTGCATTTTTAATCCTCAACAGGGAGGATTGTGCATTCATACATTATATTTGGTGTCAGAACTAAGATGTTTGGGATCTGTGACGATCAAGAAGATACACGGAATGCTGATGGCAGAAGACCAAAGGCAATGATTCAGTAGGGGCAGCAAGACGTAAAAATAGCAGCACAAACCTTTGACATCTTCACTTGTGGGATTCCCTACATCCTTCAGTTTGAATTTTTCTTATTTTACTGTATAATATTGGGGTTAGGTACCACCATAGTGTTTGGTAAGGGTCTGAGAGCTGAACCTTTAACTCCAATAATAAATATAATAATAAGGTAACCTTTAACTCCAATAATAAATATAATAATAAGGTAGAGGTAACCAGTGGTAGCTCAGCATTGGCCATGTACAGCATGGTTTGAAAGTCAAAGCAGAATTGGATGGTTCAGATTTTCTGTCTTTACATTATGCGTGACTGGCCCAAAGCAGCAACATACTGAGGCATCACA
This sequence comes from Schistocerca cancellata, assembly GCF_023864275.1. Lineage (NCBI taxonomy): Eukaryota > Metazoa > Arthropoda > Insecta > Orthoptera > Acrididae > Schistocerca > Schistocerca cancellata. The sequence goes on from NC_064627.1 coordinate 340,819,139, forward strand.
CAGATATGAGATGAATTATTGGCTCTAATGTCAGTTAAACTGATCCAGATTTGCTGGGACACAGTAAACATTATAGCAGAAATCCACCAACAGTGTCTTTAAAAGTTTGTTATGACAGGAGAACATGATGAGAAAATTAGATGAGGTTTTTCAAATTTGTATTACAGGCCAGGAGGGTAACAGGAAAGTGACTTTGAACAAGGAAGTATGTCTGTGGTATCAAAGAGCGCAGCAAAGCAGGGCTACACGATTATATGTTTTCTCATGGCGTGAGAGATATCTGTTTGTGGAGATATTGAGGTTTACTGTGATGTATTAGAGATTTATTGTGAAGAGGGACGATTAATTTGATGAGGTATTACATGTGTTTACTGATATATTGAGCGGATGAAGTTTGAGAAGTGTGTTTGTTATAGAGTTCTGCAAGGTTAATATGATTAAGAAGGTGGCAGTGGAAATGCTACAACTGACCACTTTATTTTGTAAAGTTTTCATTACTGACATAGATCACAATAATCAGATAACAAGATACTAAAGATATAGATTAATGTAAAGAAATATGTGGTTTCTTGTTGGTGTCAGTGCTGAAAACCATGTAATATTGTTTTGTAAATACAGGCTGTATCGTAGCGTGATGTATGATAATTTTTCTGTTTTTTTTTTTTTTTCCCCCCTCTTGCTAGTTACCAGATGTGGCGATGCAATCATCTATGATAGGAGAAAGTGGGAGACAAGAATTTTAGTATGTTAATATTAAGTAGAAAGGCTTATGAGTTTATGCAGGCAGGGTTCCTTTCATGAACCCCATTTATTTCCCATGATGTGAGGTAATCACTAAAAATGACCACAAGTAAAGTGTGAAAATGGAAAAATATGGAATCAGTTGTTGAGAGAGAGTGTAGAAAACGGCTAGTGAAGTCAGACAAATAATGTAATACCCTTTAGTGAAAGTGGAATATGAACTGTAAATAACTGTAAATAAACAGTGTATATTCCAGTAAAATTTGAGGGCGAATTTTTGTCGCTGAAGGGAGGAGATTATAAAAGTGCAAAATTACAGGAGAACTTGAAGTGGAAATCAGAGCCCAAAAATGCAATGAGGCCACTGCCATACAGCATGCTGGTCATTGAACTACGATATCAGCCACTGTGTCGTCTAGGGTACGACCACCGAAATCAGGTCACAAGCCTTGGCATTGGATGCAGCTAGCCATCATTCACCCTTGATCAGTACCCCTCAGCATCAACAAGACTTCCATTACAACATTTAAGGTGTCAGTATCTTGGGCCAACCTTCAAGACGCCACTTCAGCATGTGTGACATCAGCATTGTTGACGCTCATTGCTGATTATGCCAGACAGCGGCCATTGCCCTGTTTCAGATGGTTCATATTGGCTCACAAACGCATCTATTCCAAGAATTCAGTGCCGAGAACCAGTAGTTAAACACTGGCTCAGCCTAGTACCTTATGTTTGGCACAACAGGGCCACACCTGGTGCGTGCTATGTCAGCCAGGAGTCTTCGTCATAAACTCTGCTGCCATTGGGTCATGAACGAAGGACCTCTTCCTGTCTGCCCAGCCCGGGCAGCCAACACCGCATCAGCAATATGTTGCTGCTCTTTACTGTCAGCACAATCTTCGAGTCCAGCCTTTGAATACAGGATATGCCATGCCACACCACACAACCAGGATGCCGCAGCTTGTTATAAGAGACAGAAAATACTGCTGGCTGCCCTTGTCCTGCACAGCAACCACAGTGGGCCTCATGTGGCACTTGCATCACCATCACAGTCGCCGAGTCAGCGATCCATGTCACGCTCCATTGAGTAAACAGCTTGCCTCTCTGTACCACTGGTCATTACTATGCCTGCCACTCTGTGTGGAATATTACGTGAAGAAGGAAATGCACTTCAATACCTGTACCAGCTGGATTGAATAATTAAAGACTTGTTCGTGTTCAAGTTGGAATAAAGTTGACTGGTTGAATAAAGGACTATGTAAATGTCCACTGTTGGTCTGGCTGCTGGTTTTACATGTGCCTCAACCCAAGCAAGAACTACTCATGTTTCACTCTATTTTCTCTGCAGCTGTCTGTCGTCCTCTACACTACCATTTTTGGATGTATTAGATTGAAATAAGGAAGAAGGGTTTTAAGGACACTGTGTTTGCTGTGAGCCCACCCATACAAATTTATATTTGCAGGCGTCTAGCTGCCACTGTCCTTAATAAACTGAGTTTACTCATCACTTTAGTACACAGGGCTGGTGTAGTGTCAAATGCTGAAAGCTTACAGAGTGAACTCAGAAGAAATATTCCATAAGAGTAGGTATATAAAACATCAAATAAAGATAGCTCTGCAAGCAAAAATGCTAGACCAACCACAAGAAGAGCAAGAAGAAAGAGATATGAAATATTGTTTCAAAAATTGCAAGCATAATGAAGAAACATAAAGTGTTTGATATCTTCCTTCCAGCAGCTTAGATGGCAATTCTTTTGGTATGAGTGAAGGATGATCCTACTTTCACAGAAGGGGTTATAAATGAAGCATCTTGTGAGCGTGGTAAAAGGTACATAGAAAAACTCATGCCTCACCACCAAAGTTTCTTTATGAGGATCTGGAAAATATTTTCCCTGTGAAAAGAATTGCAGCTGCCAAGGCATTCAGTTTCTTTTCATTATGTTTAAAAGAAAAACTCTGTTTCCACTGTTTTGTACCTAGTGGTTTACAATATATACAATATATGAGCATGTAATTGTCTGTTCTAAATCTCAGTAGGATGGATGGAAGAGAGGGGGCAGAATCTCAAAAAAAGTCTTTTGAAGAGAAACAGTGTCTAAAATACTGTATAGATATTTCTGCTAGTGAAGAAATTTAAACCAATGTGTCAGTTAACTTAGCTTAAGAGGTGATATAAAACGTAAGACAAAATGGGAAAAACTGGAAGTGATCGTATGGCGTTGTTGGCTGGGAGGCCCCATTCTGGGGAGTTCGGCCACCGTATTGCAAGTCCTTTTTAGGTGACGCCACATCGGTGACTTGCGAATCAGTGATGATGGACACACAACACCCAGTTCCCTGCTGGGAATCAAACACTGGTCTCCTGTGTGGTAGGTGCTAATGCTACCGCTACAGTAAAGAGGTGGTCACAAAATGGAAAAGTAATGGGAACTAGGCAAAAGCTGATGTTCAGATGTTCTGAATTTTTTGACACATGTGTTCTACAGTTTAAAATGCCACTTTGTACTGCATCATTAACACAGAATTAACAAGAAATGAGCAGAAGTTAATTCTGTAGTAAGTGCATATATAAGACATATAGATTCTTACTATTGACATCAATTTGGAAGTTAGTAAGTGATAAACTCATCTTTGTCATTACATGCTACAGTGATTTATATTTGTTTTTGTGAATTTGTTTTGCAGCCGATCGGGCAGCGAGTCACGTTCAAACTCTGCGTCCAGTAGATCTAGGTCTCGATCTCGCAGTCATTCTCACTCCAGCTCCAGCTCGAGCCACTCTGGCTCCAGCAGCTGTAGCTCTGGAACATCTACCCCTGCCACTGACAAGTCATGTTCACCACATAGGTGCGTCAGTATTGTGTAATGTTTGTTTGTGGGTGTTTGTTGTAATGTGTGTTTTCATCTTTCCTTGAAACTTACGAATTATTACTCACGTGTAAACCACATATCTATTTTTTATTTAATTTTAAGGTTTCCCGTCAAGTATGTATTTGAGCCTGATTGCTTTCTCTGAAAGTACTCTGTTGCTAAACATTGATGCCTTAACTTTGTTTTCTTATTATGCAGATTGAACTGTGTGCAATATTTTTGAAGCCATATTCTGTTTCTGATATTAGCAGCCATCATGGAGCACTACGTGGCAGTGGAAGAGTGTCTCTGCAGTCGACTGTGAGTGCAGCACATATGAACAATGTCAGCCCTGCTGTTCATACAGATGACCGCCGCCCTCTCGCCATCTGTGTTCGAAATCTTCCCACCCGCTCCAGTGGTATGTTTTATGAGTGGAAAAGTAAATTTGTTTTGTGGGTCTCTATGATTATGCTAGTAGGATGAAGTTAAAGGAAATGAGTTGCTATCCTCATCCATTCTCTGCTTGTGCTCAGTATCTAATTACCTCTAAACTTCTTTGTCCCAAGATGATTATTGCTAAATATGAATGCATTTGTGGGACAGGTTTCCATAGAAGTACTCATCAGCTTCTAGTTTCTTGTTTTGTGCAGCATGGTAATCACTACCACTGAAACTGTCGTTGTCTAGATATTATGTGGATGATAGGCAGTAGAAATCCCAGTTATAGACAAGTTTCAGTGTAAAAAATAAAAAAAGAACCTCAACATTTAATGGCAACTGAGCACAGGCAAACTGTCGAGCTTTTGCTATAAACATAGAGACAATTGCTTTGTGGTACCTATAGTGTTATTTGACGTATATTTCTTTTCGTCTTTCATTTTTTCTTTTCCATGTTTACTCCTAAATGTTTTATTATACACAGTTTTCCAGTAAAATTTGACACCAGCACTTAATTTAACATCGCCAGAGCTCCTATTTTAGTTATAACACATTATTTATTTTAGTATTTTGGAATATAGGGTAATCTCATTTCCATTTTGTCTTTGCAGATACGAGTCTTAAGGATGGACTCTTCCACGAATACAAGAGGTACGGGAAAGTGACATCAGTTAAAGTTATTGGACAAGCTGGAGATCGCTACGCTATAGTTTGTTTCAAGAAACCTGATGATGCAGAGAAGGCACTGAAAGATTCTCATGATAAACAGTTCTTTGGGTGCAAGATAGAAGTTTCATTCTATCAAGGCTATGATGTAGATGAGAGTGAATCTAGGTTTGTCCTTCAAACTTATGCGAGATTCAGTATGTGTCTTTAGACATTTTGGTGATAGTTGATAACCCATTATTTTAGTTATTTGTGGCGTATTTCTTCCCTGAGATACTGTGAAATAATTTTTTCACAACTGCAGCTAATTGTGTTCTCTTCTGAAATTGTATTTCAGACTGTATGAAGCTGAACAAGATGAATTTCATCCTAAAGCAACCCGAACTTTATTCATTGGAAACCTGGAGAAAGACGTCACTTCATCTGAGCTTCGAAAACATTTTGAACAATTTGGAGAAATAATTGTGAGTTCAGATTGTATGTTGGGTAAATTGAGACAAACTGTGCATGAACTCGCATTTTAAAAATACAAGATTCATTCCTCAGAATATTTCAATGCAGATTTTTCAGTTCTTGTATACATTGCATCAACCAATGGATTCATAATCATTCTTCAAAAGCAAGAGGGTGTGGTGTATCTGTTACAGTTTAAAGGGAACTTAAAGAAGAAATTGGCACTGAATTGCAGAGGGCAATAACAATAATTAAAGTAGAAAGACTCAAGTTTTACAAGATATTTGTGGTGTTTGGGTTAGAGAAATGCATAGGTATTTGGAAACAAAGTGGGGAATTAATGAAATGCAGGTATAATAAGTAGGGCAGAGAGAGCATTGAAGAGTGAGAGAGTGTGTGTGTGTGTGGGGGGGGGGGGGGGGGGGGTGAGAGAGAGAGATTGGGAATAAAACACTTCAGCTCCAAGCATATTAAAAATTGTAATATTTCTACTCCTTTTAGAAGGTTGGGCGCTGCACCCATATTATTACGTATCACTTTATCGTATTGCTTTATTCCACGAACATCAACGGTTTTTAACCTGTAAAGAACTTTTTTTTAATCTCTCTCACATTTTTCTTACCCCACACCTGGCTAATTATGACAGCTTTAGGAATGGGGTTGAACTGTATTGAGCTTTTTTAGTAGGTCTACTTATATTTTGTTGGCTTGATAGTCATGCATAATTATCAAGTACCACTATGCAATGATGGAGGGAAAAACTTGTTAAAGCACTTTTCTGTTGTATGTTATAGTTTCCAGCATGCAGACATTCATCTGTAAATGTACATAGTTGTGTTTTATTAGGCTTATAGCAACAAATACTTGTATTACTTTAACTAATGTCATTGGATTTGCTAGATGTAGTCTGGAGCTAGTACATTGTTGCATTATTATGAATCATGAATTAGTTATTGACGAACAAACATACGGTTACACTTAAAATCTATATAACAGATTTGAATTTACTCACAATGAGTATTCTGCTCTGGAAATTAATTTTCTCTGTCACATCCAACACTTTTGTTGGTCACTGCTTCATTATATTCGTGAACAAACCTATTTACTGCAATGGTTGAAAAGAAAACATTGTCATTTTAGTCCACTTCCACTTAGATGTGTGATTCACAAAAAAGATTTTATTTTACAGGAAATTGATATTAAAAAGTCTGGCGTTGCATCACCATATGCCTTCTGTCAATTCACTGACATCAGTAGTGTTGTGAAGGCTATACGTGCTATGGATGGCGAACATATGGGCAACAACCGCATTAAATTGGGGTTTGGAAAATCTATGCCTACGACCTGTGTTTGGGTGGATGGCATCACAGGTAAACTCCAGTAGTTCCCATTTTTTAATGTTATAAATGTATAACACCAACTACAAAAACCTGGTAGAGACATGAAGATTCTGTTAATATTTGCAGCTTACTTTCATAGTTGGTAGTAGTGTAACTTTTGAGTGTTGAACAAAGAAGTCCTGTGATAATGAATTGTAAATTGTGTGATTGCTAACAGCAAAGGAATTGATATTTTAGTTACTCTTGTTTATATGTTATCAAGACTGATGTTAATGTTAATCACTACAGTGTATATTCTTATAATCATTGAAGAATCACAACTTCTTTATTCAACTGGTAGTGTAGTGCCTACACTTCAGTGCTGTTTTTTTTTTTCAGTATGTATTTATAGTTCCTTACTACAGTGGCTGTTGAACTGGAGTCTGATATGACTGCTGCACATTGGTAAATCCGTGTAAAAGTAACAAAGGATCATTTTGCATTTAAGTCAGTGGACTTTGTTTGTCTCCACATCCGCCATTTTGTTATATCCTTTGTGTTACGTCTACTTCTTGTTGTTTTGAAACCTTACGTTTATTGAATTAATTCTTACTTTTGCTTTTCAGAACATGTTTCTGAGAAGTACCTGAATATGCAGTTCAACCCTTATGGAACAATTCTGCATATTACATTGGATCGTGTACGAGGCCAGGCTCTCATCTATTATGAGCAGGTACTTTGTTGATGAAATTGAAAGTATGATCTTCTATAATGTTCCTTAGTGAAGCTATAATGTTTTGTATAAATAAAGAGGATGATGATTTCTGACGAATTAAAAAATTGTAAAGCACACAAGCTGAACCTAAAAATTGACTAGAAACTTCTCTTTTAGCAGCAAATCTTACATTTTTAATGTTTAACAATACCAGAGAAGGAATGTTACTACTCACCATATGAGTCGCAATAGACACAACAAAAAGATTCACAGAATTTTAAGATTTATGTATTACAGTATTAGCAAATAAATGCAACTTTGGTGTTTGATAGAGGGAAAATTTTTCATCTTTTTAAATTCGTAACAGTTAAGTTTCTATTTAGTGACAGTGGAAATTTTTTTACTGCAGCTCGCCTCTGCTCAGGAAGCTGTCAGGGAAATGCGGGGCATTGGATTGCGAGGTCACAAGTTGCAAGTTGATTTTGCATCCAGGGAATGCCAGGAAGCTTTCTACGAACACTTGGAGAAACAGGGGCATGCAGTGATCGGTGCAGAACGGCCATGGGAACACTACGAAAACAAGTAAGTAGTTTTAAGTATGTAGTTTTGTGTGTTTAGCTTCTTCAGACAAGTTGTTTTCTATGCTGTATCACACCGAAGATGAATGAAATGGCTTTTAACAGCATATTCAGAAGTATCCTTTATGTTCTATGCACAATACAAAATTAATGGGACAGAAATTAATTAGTGACTGAACATACTATATTTCAGATATGCTTTTACTACTACTACTACTACTACTACTACTACTACTACTACTACCACAACCACCTCCATAGTCACTACTGAAACAACTGATATTGTTTGTATTGCTTATTTTTATGTTATGTTATGACTGCTATTATAGTCAGAAAACTCTCTCTTCTTCTGAACAGCCGTGAAATACCATCTGGACGTTTTGACGCTACTGTATCAACTCCTGGCTCCCGGTTTTCTCGGTATGAATCGTCCCAGCGAACGTCTAGGACATCACTGTATTCAAGATCCGGTTCGGGAAGTGGTAGTGGTAGCGGCAGTGGTACGCCAGCTACTCCACCTGCCCCAGCAGGTGTTAGTGGCACAAACAGCAGGCCTACATCAAGATCTCAGCGTTCCTCAGGAAATCAGCGGTACGAGCATTATGATACTGCTGACTACACTGACCGCCGACACAGGTGAGAAACAGTTTGGCCCAGTTGTGATTTTGTGGCGGAAGATTCAACGTGCTTGCTTTTCCTGGGTGGAAAATGGCTCTCTGCTTATTTAACTGGAGACTGCCTAGTGTCTTACTAAACAATGTTTCTCAAAATTATTTGGGCTTAAGCTGTTAACACCTGTGTCGTATGTTGGTTCTTATTAACATTTGCTTTTTGAACGTATATAAGTTTCAAAAGTAATGCTTTGCCAGCAAAAGAAAATGTGGCTATTTCAGTATGTTTTGGTAAAAATTAAAATAACTGTGAGCTGGATTTTATGATTTCTGCTCTGCCTTGATTTAGGATTAGCACTAATAGCATCTGCAGTGCACTATACTGTCTCTTGGCGAACATAAAATGAGCTGTGGTTTAGACTGCAGTAAGGATGGGCATTGATCATTTTTGCTTAATGCTCATTATTTTGGCTTTTCTGCATTCTATAAACAAGTGGCTGTACAGACTTCACTAATGATAGAGAGAGAGAGAGAGAGAGAGAGAGAGAGAGAGAGAGAGAGAGAGAGAGAGAATATGTGTATGTATGTCCGTCCGTCCTCCCAGCATTGGGATTTTGATGTTTACTTTATTTGATGCCTTCTTGTGGTATAAATTAAAACCGTTTAAAGCAGTATTGCTTCCATTCTTTGTGGAATTCTTTCAGAGATGTGACAGATCAATCGCTTTATGGTGATTGTTTCCATTTATCCACACAGTAGCAATGGGGACTACAGAAAAAATTTATGAGCACAATAAATAGTTCATTGCATTTATGGCTAATTTCCGCCCATAATTTTTCCTCGTGTTAACATCACTCATAAATCTTGGAAATACTAAATACTAAATTCTATGGTGCCCCTGACTTGATAGTGATTTGGTGAGTGGTCCTACCAAGTCTCTGGCTGGTGGTACGCAGTTCATTTGGCACGTACTGTGTCATAGTTTAAATTCTGTTCCGTGTATATGCTATTAGTTGGAATTATAAGAATGCTTCACAAGACCTTCATCATAAAACAGTGAAAAATCTATTTAAGGATACTAGTAACCGATTTTGAGTAAATAGAATTTAATGATCACTTCTTACCGTATTTACTCGAATCTAAGCCGCACTTTTTTTCCGGTTTTTGTAATCCAAAAAACCGCCTGCGGCTTAGAATCGAGTGCAAAGCAAGCGGAAGTTCTGAAAAATGTTGATAGGTGCCGCCACAACTAACTTCTGCCATCGAATATATGTAGCGCTACACAGGCATCCTTTGTACGCACAAAGATAAATACTGGCGCCAAACCTCTGCGTCAGCAAAAAAAATTTAAAAAAAAATTGGAAGACGAGTTTTTTTTCTCTGCCAGAGTTTCGACCACTGCTTTTTCATACATTATCCAACAAAGTAAATACAAATTCCGTATTGTTCATCTTCGAATTTCAATGTACTACAAAAATCCGACTGGTAATACTGGGATTTTTGTCAATATGGCCAACTTTACGTTCTGAATTTTTTCCTACCTGTGAGAAGAGATGGTTGCTAATAGTAACCTGATGAAATGTGAATCACATGCAGTATTCTCTTCACCATAAGAATAATACGAATATAAACATTTTGCCATGTATTCTTTCGTGTTTGCTTCTATCTCATTTAAATCCTGTCTGCCAAATAAACTATGAAACTAGAGTGAGACAACAGCAAACGCGGAAGAATAAACGTTTCGTGTCATGTTTATATTCGTATTACTCTTATGCCTAATAGTGATACAGTCAGAAATGAAGCACGGCAACTGACTAGATTTTTAAATCTAAGATGACTAATTTCTGTGCAGAATTTGATGTACTAAAGAAGCGGCCGCAAAGAGTTTCAAACGGAGAAAAATTTTCGCCAAACTCTCGTTCAGAACATGTTCTATCATACGCAGTCTATTATTTGGTTCTTGTTGATCATTATCAAAGAAAGCAGCAGTGTAAGTAACAACAAATAGCAGTCTCTTGCCATTGTTTCGCTAATGAGACGATTCCTCTCTTTTTTTAATTGTAGGCGGCGGTAGCGCGCACAAAAGCAAGCCATGCTGCGAGCAGCGACAGGCTGTAAACACGCACTATCGAATGCGTCAAACAATGCATGACACAGTATAGTAATGCATTTTCAGCTTAGAGTGACTGACGTAAACACCTATAACATAGAAAACGGCACTTATCAGATCAAAGCAAAATAAGCAATCGATTCAAACCAGACGAAGCACGTGAAAAAGGAAGGGTATCCGTATAAATACGGATGGAGCGCCTGACGCATAGCAATGGCTACCTGGTAAAGCTTAACTGCTAAGCTTTCGACTCGAACCAATCTACTGTAGCTGTATCGTCATTCATTCGACCTAAATTGTGTCTCATATTACAATGGACCAACTTTGTTTCGATTTGGAGGTGCGGCCTAAAACTTTTCTCTCCCCTTGAATTTCGAGTCTCAAATTTCAGGTGCGGCTTAGATTTGGGATTTTTTTTTTCCCCTTTATTTCGAGTCTCATTTTTCAGGTGCGGCTTAGATTCGAGTAAATACGGTAATCATGTGAAGAATTAGCAACAGTTAGTTCACTATTCTCAGTTTTTTCTTGGGTACCTTTATTGACACTCATTGCAAGTTAATCTAAAAGCAAATGTAAAAGCATGTTTTAATATTTACAATTTTATGAGAACTATTTAAACATGTAGAGATTGCCCTTCTTATTTACATACAAATTAAACATTTTTGGAATGAGGTAATAAATCTTTCAACTGGAAAAGACAATTACAGGATCTTATTTAGCTGCCAGATTGAAAGGAACAAGGGAAAGGGAAAATGATGCTTAAATTTCAGTGGCAGTTGATTAATAGGTTTTAGTAAAATAGTACTGTTTAGTGGTGATTTTTTGAATGAAGTACTGTTATATGGCCAAAATTAACCATGTCTTACACTGTATGAAGACAATGGAACACACATTAACTGAGCACCAGTATATTATTGCGCAAGAACAAAATGACATAGATAAAAATCAATTTGAGCTGAAGGTACACGTGGTATTCCTTAATGCTGTAGTGTATGGTACATGTGAAGCTCCACTGATAAAATGATACATTTCAAACAGCTGATTTTACTTTTTCAAAATTAAATGACTTTTATTGCAGTATAATATTGCCGTTTGTTATATTGATAACTGCTTTTGTTCAAGCACTGTACATACTAAGATGTGTTAAAAATAAATAAGAAGAATTCAAAGTGTGATTGTAAGTAACCAGTCCAATTCGTTGCTGCAATGCTTAGACTGGCGGATGTGACCAACCTGGTGATGGTGATACCAGCCCTAGTAGTGACATTAAACTGCACATTGTACCTGTTCCTAAGCCATAGAAAATGATGCCCACTTTTAGATTTCTGGTGTAAATAAATCTTTTTGTGACACATAACTGAAATATAAACTATGTCAATATGTGAATTGTGAGATTCTCTTTCATTGTAATCTTAGTTTTGTGAACTGTTCATAATTTTATCATTATTAGTGTTTAATTTTAAGCAATTAAGACATGATAAGTTTGCCATCCTATGTGCCACATAGAGGGCAACATCTTCAAATTTCTTCACAATTATATCCCTCCACTCTTCTATGAAAGCTGCCACATCTATTCTGTGCACCCTAGTGACTTACAGATGATGTAGTACACGGCACCTGCAAATTACTGGTTACTCTGAAACTGCCGTGGTATCATATGCACTGTTTTATTTTACCTTATACATGTAATAGATAGTTACCATATTTTACAGACTATAAGAAGCACTTTCTATTTCAAAAAGTTGGCTATAAAATTCTGGTCCTTCTTATACCCAAAATTAATATCAAAATGTCCAATGTGTGATTTAAAATTCCCGACAGTCCTAAAAATGGCCAAATATTCGATGCCATGGGAAAGGTATCTCTGTCTGGCAACATTGGATTCAAATGGCATCAGCAGTGCACCAATGCGACAAACATGAGTTGCGGGGATTCGCAATCTTGCTAACATTGTCTCCCTCCCTCCCGCACCGTCAACACCAACACAGAACACTGTCTAGCCTGTGATGTGTCATTGCAGTTGACAGTGCCAGTGAACTTAAATTGAAAGTGATTTGTGTTATTGGTCACAGTACAATATTTTTGTTAGTAACTAGTTTCATAATGTAAAAATAAAAGATATTCATATGATGTGGGCTATAAATTGAAAGTAATAGCATAAGCAGAACAACATGGAAATTGAGCAGCTGAGTGGCATTTGTGCCCTTCACCAACAGAAAACACCATTTGTGATTGGCGGCTAGAGGCGCTAAAAGTGCAAATAGAGGACTGAATGCAAAATGCCAAAAACTAGAAGATGATGTTTTGAAATGCATTCAGAGGCACCATCAAAATGGCATTGGAATTAATACAAAAATGATTCAAATACACACTTGTAAACTAGCACTACAGTGGAACTTGACCGACATTAAGGGTGGAGTTGGTTGGTGCTGCAGATTTCTGAAGCATCATGGACGTAGCATGCAAACCATAACCAAAATATCTCAGAGAATGCCAAAAGAGTACTAAGAGAAAATATTATCATTCCATTGCTTTAGTATTCAACATTGAAAGAAAACTGGTGTGGAACTAAACCAAGTAGCAATTGTGGATGACACTCCTGGGACATTTGATGTGCCGAGTATCAGAACTCTTGCCACCAAATGTGATAAAACTGTAACTATAAAAGCAAGTGGACATGCAAAAATGCACTACACTGTTCTGGTACTTAACTTCATCCAATGATCACTTTTAAGTGCAAATTAGTGCCAAAAACTTTCTGAAATACCTCCGGGTGTGGTTGTTTACATACATGGTTGGATGGATGAGGCTGGTATGAAATTATGGATTAACAGTGTGTGGGAGAGGAGGATAGGTGCTTTATTGGAGAAGAGATCCCTTCTTGTGCTTGATCACTTTAGTAGTCATTTGAAAAATTCTGTTAAAGGGAAATTGAAATGGGAAATACAGAGCTTGCTAGTATTTCGGGAGGACTTACTTCACAATTACAATCTACAATGTCTCAATGAACAAGTATGAGAGAGGAATGGATCAGATGGTTGATGGATGAAACCATCATGAATTCATGCTGAAGGGAGCTTTAAAACGACCTACAATCAAACAAGTTAATCGGTGGATAAAACGTCATGGTCTAAAGTAAGAGAAGACATTATTGTTAAATCTTTCAAGAAGTGCAACTTAAGCAACGCTCTCGATGACAGTGAAAACTATCATATATATATATGAAGAGGACAACAATGATGATCGTGAAGAAGAAAGTCCAGATGACAATTTTCAGGGATTTTAAGAGTCAGTTTGGTTTTATAAACTAAGAATATTTTTTAGTTTGGCCTTGCAATCTAATATTAAAATTTTATTTAAAAAAATTGTTTAAAAATTAAGGTGCATCTTACAGTCTGTAATGTCTTATAGTCTGTAAAACACGGTAGGTACAATCACAGTTACTGTGCCTAACACACAAAATCATTTATCATTGTAAGAAAGTGTGCCATTGCGCTACAATAAGTCATTTCTGTGCTTTCATTGTCATGTGTATCTCCACTAGACAATATACCTAACCTCAATAAATGTTAGTATTTAATGTCATATATGATGGGATCCTACACCATTAATTCAGTGCTTGTGGAATTTTGTGCGACTGCAGTCTGATGGTACTTAACAGGTATTTCTAACACTATGTATTCAGTTATTCATTGTAAGTCTTGCAGTATTTTAGAGGGAAACGTAGAGGTATGCAATCACGTTGAACTTGGCTTAACTTGTTACTGCAAAATTACTGACTCATCTGTCCTCCCACCTTCCCTCTGTCATACACATTCAGGAACTATCTTGGGATGTTGAGCATGCTGCAACTGCACTGCTGAGGACCAGAAAATTTTGTTTGAAAACTGTGTAGAAACTTTAAAAATACAGAATGACATAAGCTCGAGTACTGTGGATAAAGGAAGTTTGTTGTAACTTTAAGTGATCCTGATACTTTTTAATACTTGTAAATATTCTCTTTGTGATTATTGTTTGTATTCAAGCGGTACCACCATTTAGGATAGGGAAAGTTAGTTTTGTGCAATATTCTGAGCCAAGTTACAGCCGGGTGCGGGCCGAATTGCAGTGAGTTACGCATACCAATAGCTGCGAAGTAGAATAGGGGCCACAGGACCATCAAATTGCTGAAAGGGTATATGTAGCGATTTTGCATGTCGCAAATCACAGGCAGAAGGGGCCCACTGGCCAACCTAGTGTGTTATGAGTACGTGATGAGAAGCAGCGCGTATGGCAAAACAAAGGCGCACAGTCGTGAATAAATAGTTCCGGGCTTATAACGAGATTTATTCAAGTGTGGCAGCTCTCCTGGATGGTGGGGCATGTCACATCACCAGCTACACGCAGCAGCAGATGGGACGCCAGTGTTCCAGTCCACGGCGGGTTGCTGGTTTGACCCACTGAGGCTGATGTGGTGTCCGTAGCCATCCAGTGGCGGGCCACTCCATGGCTCGCTACCTCGGGCAATCGTCCTGGCTTCCAATACATGCCGGAGGCATCTTGAAGAGAGGGCCGCAGATTCGGACTCTGGATGGCGGGTGCTTGTTGTCGCCGTGACCGGAGCCACATCGACGAGAAGCACGCAGCTGGCCACCTGCGGCTCACACCGAGCGGCTCTGAGTCGGAAGGCAAGCAGACTGCTGAGTCAACAGCTGGCACCCTGACACTGCCGCAACTCTGCTGCTGTACAAGGCTGACACACAGCTGTGCATGCACGGTTCGCTGAGGCAGCCATTCCGCGCCAAGCCATTTTACAGACAGCGAAGTGTTGTCTTCGGCATTGCGGGACCCAGTGATGCAGATTGAGAGGAACAGGAGCACTGTAGTTGGAAACAATATATCACTTGGAAAGCTTGGACGAGTCTTAATACGGTGCCTTCTACCTCTTCCCGCTACATATGGTGTTGATGTTACATTTGGTGGCAGAAGTTGCCACTACATTTGGTGGCAGAATAGTGGACGTCGTCTGTCCAGTACGATGTTAGAGCCCACCACTCACATTACATTCACAAGATGTGGTGAGTTTTTACCAGTTTTCTTTTGAGTACTGGACGTTTTCTTGCCTTTTTATGATGTTGAGACTGCTCATGGCAGGCCATTTTAGATGTTTTGCATAGGCTTTTTTTCCCCCCAGAATAAGTGTTAGTGTATTTGGGGCAGTAAGATTTATTTTTTTTTAATTTTTTTCATGGCATTTAATTACTTTTTTATTGGTTTGAGTATGATGATACTGAGGTGTAGGGAGTTGGGTTATTCTTGTACTTAAATGTTTTGTTTTGGGACTAATTAGGAACAAAAGCAACACAATGGCAGAGTCAGGGACACAAGGTGCGTCGGAACCAGAAGTGGTACGGATTTTGTTGGAAAAAGTAGCACAATTGACAGCAGACACTACGCAGTTGAAAAATGAATTAACATCTAGAAGTGAGAGGGAAACCGCATCTGATCAGTCTTTGTTGCCTAGGGTGTAGGAGTTTGATCCAGCTGCCGTGAGTTTGCTTATTCCATTTTCTGGCAAGGCATCTGAGGATGTGTGTTCGTTTGTGGAGGACTTGGAGACTTCAGTGGTGGTGAGTGGTTGGTCTGATAAGAAGTTGTTACATACAGCCAAGATTAGATTAACAGGTGAAGTGAAAACATATGTAAGGTGGTCTGAGGCCGTAAGGAAGGCAGGACAGTTTAAGCAGTTAAAGGAAGGGCTTTTGCAAAGGTACAAAAAACAGAATAGCACTCCATACTTTAGAGAGAGGTTAAGTACAATGTCAAAAAGATACGGGGAGACGATGGAGAAATTTGTGGACAGGATAAGGGAAATTAATGAGTATACTTAAGAGTTGGGTCAGAGTGATGAAGCAAATAGCATTCTGTTGCAGGAGGCCAAGAAAAGGGCACTTGATGTATTTTTTGAGAGTGTTACTGGCACATATGTCCCAGGAAGTGCGTGATGGGACTCTGGAAGATTTGTATTCGGCCATTCAGCTGGCAATTAAATGTGATGAAATAGACGAGGCAACAGTGTTTACAGCAGGTGTGAAATGTTTTAAGTTTGGTCGTACGGGACATGTGCAGAGGCAATGTACCCAGTCACCGAGGAATAAGGAAGGGGTGGAAATCGGCAGCAGGGATTATGGAGAAGTGGAGATAGGAGATATGGACAAGTGTTAAACGGCATAGGGGCCCCAAGACCCAATGTTACGAATACATATTCAGAGGGGGAATGTTCAGTGGTAGGATCCATAGGAACTAAAAAGTTTAAGATTTAGTTGGACACAGTGGCACAAATGTCAGTGGCTACTAGGAATATAATGGGACAAAGCAAGCTAGACCCACCATTTTATAGCTTGTGTGGAGTGGGGGATAAGGAGGTCATGCCTTTAGGCTCGGTGACGGTTGACTTTTGAATAAAGTAAGTCCGATTTAATGCATGCATGGAGGTAGTACCATGGGTAAGCGAGGGCTACGATATGATTCTAGGAATAGATTTCTTGCATCAACATCATGCTAAAATTGAGCTTGCAGTGGGTCAGGATGCATTGGATCTTCTCCACCTACGAGAATTTGGTAGTACTAGCAAGTTGTTTTGCGCGGGGAGTATTTGCAGAAGCGAAACACATAGAGCTCAAGGGGAGCAGAATTTTAATCAATGGAACTAAGTGTAACATAATAGGACCAACCTTCCACCTGCCAGCGTCAATTTCAGGAGTCACACAATTGAATGCTACAGAGCCACAGCTTTACTGGCCCGAAGCCACTTTAGAGTTTTTGCCAAGGCAGAATCTGACCTTGTTAAATCTAACACTGGAGCCATGCCTGTTGAGATCCGTAAACTAGTTCACTTTAGAGCAAGAGGGGCGCATATCAGCTGATCAGATTGTGCAACATGTCGCTCAGTATAGAGAAAGGCAACGGCAAATAACGATCATTTTGAGCACCTCTGTGCCAAATGTCATCGCAGCCTGAACTTTGTTATGTGTTTTCTTCCTGATGAGGTGGATAGCTAATTCCAAGAGGGAACCAAGGGTATTCTAAGTCGCAGTGGATTGGATACAGAGGATGTGAGATGAGTAGGTAAGGGGTTGATGGAGCAGTGGTCGTCCAGTAAGGAATTTTTACGTTTTGTTTCATGTTATGGTTCTAAGGGGCACTAGACCACATTTAAGTTTTCTAATAGTAAAGAAATACGCCATAGGTGCCGACCCAAACAAGTTACGAGCTAGTTAAGGGCCGACCTGGGGATGGGGTCTTTCCAAAGGGGGGAATAATGTAGTGGCACTACTGTTTAGGATAGGGAAGGTTGGTTTTGTGCAGTATTCTGAGCACAAGTTACAGCCAGGTGCGGGCCAGATTGCAGTGAGTTACGCATACCAACAGTTGCGACGTAGAATAGGGGCCACAGGGCCATCAAATTGCTGAAAGGGAATATGTAGCAATTTTGCATGTCGCAAATCACAGGCAGAAGGGGCCCACTGGCCAACCTAGCATGTTATGAGTATGTGACATGAAGCGGTGCGTATGGAAAAACAGAGGCACACAGCCATGTATAAATAGGTGCGAGTTTCTAACGAGATTCATTCAAGTGTGGTAGCTCTCCTGGACGGTAGGGCATTTCACACCACCAGCTACACGCAGCAGCAGTTGGGGCGCCAGTGTTCCAGTCCATGGCGGGTCGGTGGTTCAACCGTCTGAGGCCGACATGGGGTCCATAGCCAGCCAGTGGCGGGCCACTCCACGGCTCACTACCATGGGCAGTCGTTCTGGCTTCCAACATACCGGAGGCATCCCGAGGCGAGGGCTGCAAATTCGGACCCCAGGATCGCAGGCGCTTGTTGTCACCGCAACCTTAGCCACGCCGGCGAGAAGCACACAGCTGGCCACCTACAGCTCACACCCAACGGCGCTCAGTCGGAAGGGATGCAGACTGCTGCGTCAACTGCCGGCATCCTGACGACGCTGCTGTCCAAGGGCGACACACAGCATTGCGTGCACAGTTCACTGAGGCAGCCATTCAGTGCCAAGCCGTTTTGCAGACAGCGAATTGGTGTCCTCAGCATTGCAGGACCCAGTGACACAGATCGAGAGGAACAGGGACACTGTATCCGGAAACAATAAATCACTTGGAAAGCTTGGATGAGTCTTAATACGGTGCCTTCTACCTCTTCGTGCTACATTTGGTGTTGCTGTTACATTCGGTGGCAGAAGTTGCCACTACAGTATGTTTGTTTTCTTTGCCTTATTGTAATCATCCCACCCATTATCTGCTACTGAAGGCAGTAAAAGCGGTTGTATTATCTTTTTGTAGCTTTTGTTCTTGGTGTAATTATCAGTGTTGTATGTTAACTTCCATTAAAGGAAAACTTTCTTCACAGACAGCCATCTTATATTGTGCAGTAAATAAGTAAATCTACTTCTTTCTCATCCAGATAGTAATGATTGGTGAGTTGCAGGAAATAAAATAATAAAAAATGTAGCAATGAGTTGTTATCAATATTGGATCTTAGTGAAAAGTACGTGCTAAAGGACTTCCTGTGGTATACCAGCTTTAAAATTTTGAAAGAACTGACATTGTCCAATGTAGTAATGCAAATATTGTGATGGAATCATTATCTTTGGTTTTTAAGAATGTTTCTGCACAACTAAGTGTAATTACCAACTTCGGGCACACAGAAGTTATCAAGGTAACAAATTTTACATATTTTTATTCAGTTTATCACTTAAAGATAACCTTATTGGCTAACTCTTGGCAAAAAATGTACTTAAACAAAAAATATTCATTGTACCTTGAGATTAAAGTAGTTCCCCCTTGACACTTCTTGTACTACTGTAGATAATGTCTACAATCGAAAATCCAGAATGGAATAATGACAATTTATGAAAAGGAACTTTGCCACTCACCATTTAGGAGAGATGCTGAGACGTGGATAGGCACAACAGAGAGTCTGTTAGTAAGTACTCTTTTGGCCAAAAAAGTCTTCTTCGGGGAACCACCCCCCCTCCCCCCCCACACACACACACACAGACATATATGCACTCATGCAAACAAAACTCGCACACAGATGACCACAGTCTCTGGCTGCTGAGCCCAGAGCTGGCCTGACGTGGCCTCAGCAGGCAGAGACTGGGCATACATGCATGCACGGTGTGTGTGTGTGTGTGTGTGTGTGTGTGTGTGTTTTTCTGAGGAAGGTCATTTTGGCCGAAAACTTATTTGCTAATAGTCTTTTTGTTGAGCCTATCTGCAACTCAGCATCTTGGCCACATGGTGAGTAGCAACTATCCTTTTCATGATGTTGTAGATAACATCTGGAACATTATTTCATTATGTATTACACACCTCTAAATGGCCACCAAGTAACTATATAAACATTTTTTTTAAATAAAAGTATGTAATAACTGTTCTTCATATGACTTTACACATCATAGTGTTTTTCGTGAATGTGATGTGGAATACACAACTAACTAATGGCAACAGTATCCTCCGATCATCATTGTGCCTTTTTCTAGCTATACAAATAACAATACCATTTCTATTTCAGATGATGTACCTTTCATAAGATATAGTACCCAAAGCTTACTGTTTATTCTGTTTAAGAGATGAATGAGTGTACAAGTTCTGTCTTTAGTCCCAAATAACAATGTTATGCACAATGACACTGCATACCAGAGGCTTCACTTTCAAGTTTCTTGGTTCTACAGTATCAACATGCATTGTGTTATACATATTCTTGTATGTGATGTTAGATAAATTGTTGCCTTTACATGTTGTAGAAGTCAAAGCACCAGAAAATGGAACACAGTGTCCAAAAAGTTATTGTACTTAATTTTAAAGTTAAGGTGTTTAGGACTAGAGCCAGAAATTATATACAGATATTTGACTTGTTATACCCACCACTGTTGCAAATATAATACATAACATCTGTTTTGAGGATTCAGTATTTCCATTTAATCTGGATCTTACTAGTACTGATGGACTTTTTATTTTTTTGTATTTTCCAGAAGTTACGACGAATTCAGCCAAGGCAGTGGAGCGAGTCATGATGACTCTTACGATCAAGATGTACGTGACTATGGTTATCGGGACCGATGTGACAGCAGTCCCACACCAGCAGTGTGTGATCCAGTAGACATCTGTCGACGGAGTACAACTGCTGGACGTGTGCCAAAGAGTTCGAGCCCTTGTGAAAAACCCTTACAGGGTGAGGATGTCGATTTCAAGCCTCGCCATTCACTGCAGAGCGTAGTCGTCGATGCGGCAGCACCTCTACCTCCACCACCTCCTCAGCCAGCGGACATCAGGCATCTACAGAAGGAGCGTGTTCATCTTCTAGAGCAGTTAGAGGACTGTACCAGTTCAGGAGATGATGATCCTGCTCCAAAGAAGCGGGCAAAGCTGGACTCTGTTGACCTGCAGTCATCGTGTAATGCAGATCTATCGTATGACTGTGAACCTTCATTAGCGATAGTAACACACAATCATAGGAAAACGGACGTACGTAGACTTTCGGACAGCAAACACTGTGCAAGGAGATTATCATCTGATAGCCTTTCGAGACACAGTAGGGATGGAAGGGAAGCTTCAACTGACCGTCCAGTGTCGGTACAGGGTTATTCTCCTCATCCGGTTTGCAAACGTCGGAAAACGGGCAGTAGTGCAAGTGAGAATGAAGAAAGGACAAGTTGTCGTAGTGGAAAACATGGACACCATCATCACCATCACCATAATGATGTGACTGCAACGACTGTTAGTGGCAGTGAAAGTGTTGACGGTAGTCGTCCAGGTACTCCTTTGTGTGACGAACGGCCAGAAAATCTTTTGCCCCCTTCTGAACCCAGGCGTATACCTCGCGAGAGAAATACCACCGAAGGACCCTTATCGTTGCCTCTTCCCAGGTTTGCAGCGCAGGTGCTGTCATCATCCTCGAGGCTGTCAGCATCGGCCTCTAGTACAAGTTCAGGAAAGCCAGCCCCGTCCAGCAGTATCATCTCTTCTCCTCCACCTGCACTAACTTCACCAAGACCAACACATGCTACACCATTGCTACAACCACCACCTAGTCCAAGTATCGTTCCGCCTCCAGCATCGCCGCCACCACGACCAGCCTCGATACTTTCATCATCATCATCTGATTCCGAGTTGTCTCCTCCCTCTCCGACACTGGAGGAACGAATCAAATCTTTAGATGAAAAATATGAGAAATGGTCTGGATCTCGTGCAATAAGTGCAGCTGGAGGTGATGCTCTAGCAAAACTTGATGCCTCTGCAAGTGAACGTTTTCGTTTTCGTCACAAGCTTTTGGATCTTGATGACCTTAAGCCTTCTGAAATAGTGAAATCAGTGTTAGCTAAGAGGAGTGTATTTGATGAAGACACAAAGCGTCTGGAAAACATAGGTGACAAGTATGAGCCTCGTGAGTGGACAGCTGGGTGCTTTCAGAGCCTTCGTGTGAAAACTGAACCTAGGGATGCATCTCAGTGTATAGCTCTTGCCAAACCTTCTGTATCAGCCAGTAGTGTAAGTGTTTTAACGGCTCCAGTTGGACCACCTAAAAGTGGCTCTTTTACCATTCCTAGTGCGTCGCGACTTCTGAGTGCTTCCTCACCCTTGCATTCACCATCGCAGCCTCACCCAAAATCTCCTTTTTCTGTCAGTAGCCCTACCACTCCTACAACTGTTGGGAAAACACATACTCAGTCAGTCTCTATAGGGACTGTACCTCTTATACAATCTTGTAACAAACTACAGCCGATACCAAAGAGTTCTAGTGCTGTTTCTCCAAGACCTGGGGGTCCTACACTGCCAACAGCAAAGGGACTTCAGTATCCTTTCCCTAGCCATCCACCTGTATTACCAACAACTACTGTGGCTACGACAACTGCAGGCACCACTATAGGAACTCTAGTGTCTGTGTCGACTGTAGGAGTAAAAGCTAGCTTGTCTGTAAATGTACCTGCTACTTCTGCAAATGTGTTGTTTTTGCCTGAAATGTCACGGACAAGTGCTATTAAACCTCCAGTCTCACAGACCTTACCCAATAATGTTGTTAACACCCCGGACATAAGACTAGCAAGACCATTATCATCTGTAACAGTATTGACAACGTGTACGGGCACAAAACCATCGTCGGAGGTGATAAGTAGGCTGCCTCAAAAGGCAGTAACTTCCTCTCATTCTGTTGTATCAGTTGCATCATGTCGAGTAAGTACTCCCAAGACGCTGGCTCCAAGTGTGACTGTGTCTCTGCCTGTTGCTGTTAGTGTTTCCAATACTCTGTCAGAAACTGTGCGGGCATCTCATACTTCAGTAAAAAGTTCTAGTACTGCAAGTTCATCAGATAACACTGCAACTAAAACCCCAGTAGTTGGTAACATTACTTCGTCAAAAACTTCAGCAGTTATATCTGTTGCATCTTCCACACCTAAAACTACTGTAACTTCAACTTCATCACAAGCTACATCTCGAGGATTAATAGGAATGAAATCTACAGGCTGTGGTGTGCTGGTACCGGCTGGTAGTGCTTTGTCAACAAAAAGTGTGAGAGCTAATGAACATCTACCGAAGATCATAGGTTCGCCTCCGCCGCGAAGTGACACTTTCAGGCCAAATAACATTCCAGGATTAAAATCTTCAAATGTGAGTGATAGCCAGTCTTCTAGCTCAAGGCTTGTTACCAATCCAGCAATGTCACTGCCATCTGTTGCTTCTGCTTCTGTGATGATGACTCCTTCTGGGACAACATCTCTCTCTGTGACATCTGTTACTGCTGCATCTGGTGGGGATAGTTCTTTGAGTATTGTTACATCAGCAGTTGTGACATCTGCGATCTCAGTAACAGAATCTGCAAAACAGAACAAAACTAAATGCTCTGCCTCAAGAAAAGATTCGAAAGATAAACAGAACGAGACCTCCACAACTTGTAAACCTGTACCTTCTGTGAAAAAAGATGCTTTGTTGTCACCAACGAAGAAAGATGCTAGTGTGAGGGATACAGATAATGTGAAGGTAGCAAATCTTCATAAACAAAAAAATGTTTGTCTTTCCAGTGATCGAAAAGAAAAGAAAGTTGCCACATCATGCTTAAGGAGAGAAAGTGAGCAAGATACGGAGAGTATAGACAGGCGGAAAGAAAGGTTTGACAGCACTGATGACAGAAGGAGAGATTCAGTTGACAGTATAGAAAAGAGGAAAGATTCTGAGTTATTAGATAAAGATAAGAGAAAGGACAATCTTCCTTTTGAAAATGAGAAAGAAAAGAGAAGGGATATGGCAGAAATGGTTGAAAAGGAGAAGAAAAAGGAGAAAGATGTTCAAGAGTCTAATGAACGTGATAAATTCAGAGAGATGGATGGAGAGAGATGTGAAAGGTGGAAAGATAGTCATTTATTGGAAAATCTTGATAAAGATAAATGGAAAGAGAAGGATGAAATTTTTGAAAAGGACAAAAGACGTGACAGTATATCTGCAGACCTTCAGCAGAGAGATGCTGAAGACAGAGAGAGGCGGAAAGAGCGTCGTAAAGATAGAACAAGTAACAGCAGTTCTCCTGCGAGCATTGGCTGTAAGCGTAGAATGAGCTCACAAGACAGTCTAGAAAGTGTACCAGATGATGCCAAAAGAATAAAACTTTCACCTGCCGTTAGTATTGATCAGCGCAAAATACCAGAAAGGCGCGATTCCAAAGACAGCGGTCGAAGCAGCAGCAGTAGTAAACGAAGTAGTGCAGAACGCCCTCGTCATAATGAGAAGAGTTTCACAAAACAGCTGGAGGATAAGATTCGTGATGATAAAAAAGGTAAAGATGAATTGGACAAGAAGAGAGAGAAAGATATCAGAATACAGGAAGATGCAGAAAAGCATAAACCAAAGGACAAACAGAAGAGAAAGAACAAGGTAGAAAAAGAAATTTTGAAAGAAAAGGATAATACAAAAATTAATAAAGAATCTCCTGTTGATAAGGACTTTTCACCAAAAAGTGGAAAAAAGAAGGAAGACAGTGAGACTGAAGATAAGGAAGAGAAACACAAACATCAAAAGAAAGAAAAAAAGAGAAATTCAAAAGATGAGTTTGTAACATCAGATGTTGTTGAAGAAAAGGTAAAGAATATTAAAAAAGAGAAAGAAAAAAGAAATAGCTGTGATAAGAAAAAGGATGAGGCTTCCAACAGAGATGATCATAAAGGGAAAAAGGATTCAAAGGCCCACAAGAAAGAGTTCAGTCATTCTGATTCAGATACTGAGGATGACTGTGCAGACGGTCCCAAAAAGCATTCCATATTTGATATAATAGATGATGGACCAGCATACATTTCAATGTACGACAAAGTGAAAGCGCGCTCAACTAAGAATATGCAGAAACAAGAAGAAGAAAAGCGTCAGGAAAAGATGAGAGAGAAGTTCAATTTATTAAAACAGTCTCGTGCAAAACGCGAGGAGAAGAAGAGGTCAACATCATGGGATGAAGATTCTGATTCTGACAATGCTGATAGGGACCGAAGTAATAAAGCCACCAAAAGGTTAACAAAGCTTATGATAAGCAGCTCTTCTGAAGATGATATTCGTGCTCGTTCCTCTTATGATTGTGAGGAAATAAAAACAAATAAGATGCGATCAGGTGTGAAAGTGAAAAAGGAGGAAAGTTCTATAACTAAGTCTGATTCTGATTCTGATATGCAGCAGAGACAAGGAAAAGTAATGCTGAAAGAGAACAAAAGAGTAGACATAAAATTGGAAGGAAGTGAGGAGGATGAGAATTCTGTAAAAACTAAACATTCCACATCATCTAGGAAAGGAAGCCGATCAAAATTGATATCTGATACATCTGAAGATGACAATACTGCTGCGAGATTCAAATGTAACCCTGTTAAAGTTTCTGACATTTATTCAGCAGAAAGTGACGGAGATGCTGTGTATACAGATGTTGATGACAAAGGTATTGGGAAAAAATCAAGATCAAGCAAAATTTGCAAAACTTCTTTGGATACATCAAATGATGAAAGCAGTCAAAAGTTGGTCTGTGAAGACACAAAAGTGGCTCTTGATAAACAGAATCTCTTCAAAAAAGTCATTAGTAAAAGTAAACAACAAAAAAGTACGCTTGACTCTTCTGATGATGAAAATCTGAGGAAATTCTCATCTGAACCAGCCAAGATAAGTATGTTTAGTGAAGAGAAGCAAGCTATATTCAGAAAGTCAATTGCAAAATCGAAATTGGTGAAGGTCGCTGTAGATTCATCTGATGATGATAGTACCCGCAAAATGCTTGCCGAGTCAATGAAGGGAAATAATTTTAATGAAGATAATAAACTAAGTTTGCTAAACAGATATGGTGTAAAAGCTAAAATAAAATCTATAGATTCCTCAGACGAAGAAAACAATAAAATATTGAATGTAGAATCTTCAAAAAGCAGTTTTGTTTCTGAAAACCAGCAGCCATTTAAAAAGAATTTTAACAGAAGCAAAATTTCAAAAATATTCACTGATCCTTCTGCAGATGATGTTCAGAAACTACAAAGTGATTCTGAGAGGGATGACATGTTTGGAGATACTTTTGTTTCTAGTAAATGTAATCAAATCAAGATTGAGCCACAACTTGAAAATATTTCTGATGCTGAACCAACTGAATCAACTCCACCTCCTCAGCTTGAAAAGGTTGTATTTTATGGGAACTGTGTTACAAAAGGCAATGATACTGTGCGAAAGAAATCACACAAAAAGAAACAGAAACGGCAAAAGAGTATTCTAGACAATGAGGATGTTGGAAACACTGATAAGGATGTATATGAAGCCCAAGAAACAGAAAACTGCATCATAGAAGAAAGTGGAAAAGCAAAAAGTGACAGTGAACGGAAGAGGCATAAAAGAGACAGGAGAAAGTCGAGTCATGGAAAATTGATAGACTCAGATGGAAAACAGTTGAAGATTCGCAAAAAGAAGTCTGGAAAATCAGAACAAGGAGTATTAAAACCAGAAAATAGCTTGAAAAGGGAAGAAAAAATGGAAGATATCTTTGGACCATCATCTGATGAATCTGAGCATGACTGTGTGAAATCGTCAACTGCATCACACGCTCTTCAAAACAGTGTATTTGATCAGATGTCTCCAAAGTGGCAAGTTTCATTAGTATATGGCTCAGACTCTGATTCTAATGTTGATCATACAACACTCAATTCACAAATTGATCACTTTGAAACATCAGATAGTATATTACCTAGGTCAGCAGAAAAGGAAAGGAAACGGAAAGAGAAAAAACGCAAGGAAAGAAAATTACGTGAAGAAGAAGGTATAGCAGGTGACCTTGCTGAAGCAGGAAGAGCTTTGGAAGCAAAGTTATTAGATGATGATTATGTTGATGATGAATTGACAAAGGCCAACTTCCTGAAAACTGATGGTAGTGGAATAAAACAAGAATCAAGTGCAGATGCTGACGTATTTCATTTCACAGATGGTGATGACAGCTTGGAAGGATCATCAGCTGTACTGCCAGAGAAAACAAAAGAAAAGAAGAAGAAACGTAAGAAGTCAAAAGAAGAGAAACAGAATCGCCGTGATCACCATCACCACCACCATCATGACAAAGTATCTTTGAAATCACCTGAAAGAAGGTTAAGTGTAACATCTGTGTCTGAGGAGAGCAAACCTCAGTTGCAGTCTCCTCCCCCTCTACCCAATCTTGAAATGCCACCAAGCCCACCAGTAGTCAAAGGATCATTAGCTATGATTTCGGAAAATTCTCATGCTTTGATGCAATGTAGAGAGTCAATAATCAGTTCATCGTGTAAACTTTCACCTACTATAGCAAAATCTATTGAGAAAAAGAAACCAGAAAAATTTATTCCGGGCTTTGGTGCTGATATTGATGACACAATACATGAAAATGCTGTTAAAAGCATTTCTGAATTTGAAGAACCAAAAGTAGATGCTGTTAAAATTAATGATGGCAACAAAGTGGAAGAAATACCAAAAACTGAGTCTGATAGTTTGAACGGAGAAGAAGAAAAACCACGGGCAGTAATTTCTCAAGAGGAAACTGAAGATGCTGTGGCTGCTCTGCTAGGGGAATCTTTTGGTGGAGGGTTTGGTGAGTGCTATGTGGCTGACGGTAACAGCAGTCCTACCAGTACTGCTGTGACAAATCCACCGGAGCCACAGTTGCCAACAGATGAAGAGGAGGAGACTAGACAGGCAGTTGAAGGACTTATTGACTTGAAACCAGATACTCCTCAGTCAGAACCAGATCTGCAGATAGATACAGATACAGAGGATAATATAGAAGAAAATTATACAGGCCTCAGATTTAGTAATGATGACAACCCTAGAACACCAGATGGTTTGGATTTCTCTGGATTGCCAAAAACACCTGATCTGTCTCCATCATTTTACAGGCAGCATCAAACAACATCAGAGAAACAGTTTGAAGAAAGCACTATTCCTATGCTAAAACCCTTGCCTGAGCCAGAAGTTGTACAAGCTATTCAGAATGACTCCCTAGTTAAATCGAAGGAACCTCCAACAAGTGATTTAGTTTGTGAGGAAAAAGAAGAGGCAATCAAGAATGAAACGGAAGATAGTTTGGATACAGCAACAGCGACGACGACTGAGGCCCTACCACCTGAATTACCTTCATCTTTACTGCCAGAAAACCAGTCATCTCCAAGATCTGAATTGGATGCAGATAATGAGGCAACTGATGATATCCGTTTGGAAACTAAACCTCATTCACCACTTATATCTGAAGACGACAAAAAAGCACTGGTAGAACAAATAACACCTGAGGTGGATGTTAAAGAAAGCACAGAAAATAATGTGACTGTGTCAGCACCTAGCAGTCCTTTACAAACAGAACTAGAGGTAGACAAAGAAATTGTTCAGGCAGAAGGCATTGAAGATACCCCAGAACTGTATGAAAATGATAAAATTGATGTTGAGAAGTCCCCAGATGACGAATCTTCTGAAGAAAATGGTGTTATAGCAAATGTTGATGGAACTGTGGAAGAGCCATCTGTGGAAACTATAAGTGACAGAGATCAGTTTCATACACCAGAGCCTGACACTAAAACTGATGGTGGTTCTGCAACTGAACTGAATGACATGGAACCTGTAAAAGATGAACAACCAGCATGTGAAAGTGTAAAGAATGAACACTGTGGTGTAGAGGAAACTGAAAAGAAAAGTTATGAATTGGATGAGTGTGTCACAGAAGATACAGAAAAACATTGTTTAAATATTGAGAAGCAGGACACATGTGCTGAAATATGCACATCTGAGACATCAGTTCAAGAGGCAAAAACACCTGAAGTAAAGGAATGTGTGGACACAGAAGAGCTAAAAGATACTGATGCCATCATGCCATCACCCAAACAGAGTGAAGCAGGTGAAGAAGTAACATGCGTTGATAACTCAAATGTTTGTGTTAAATCGGAACTGATAATTGATACCAGAGAATCAGATTTTTCAGAGTCAGAGAATGATATGAAAAGTGATAATGATTTTGTGACTAATTTATTGGCATCTGATTCTATGACTCAGGGGCTTTCAGATGATACACAGACAAGTTTTAAACTTTACAAAGAGAAAGAAACAGAATTAGTGTCAGTAATTAAAGAAACTGACAGCCTGCAGAATAGGGCAAAGGAAGAGAAATGTTTGTTTCCTGAACTTAAGCCAGTTGAGGATAAGGATGAATCTGTGAATACTTTCGGCATGGTGACGAATGATAAGGATGATTTCAGTGAAAAAGCAGATTTGATAGATGAAGTAAAGAATGAAGATTTCTGGACGGCTAAGGAAGAGGTGAACATAGACTCTGTGATTAAAAAAGTTGATGCTCTTTGTTCTGTGGAAGATGTACCTCCATTTGATAAACTTGCAGATAAGCCTGATGTGACAAATGATACCAAGGCATGGTTCAGTGGTGTAAATGAGATTGAAGCAGCAGAAGGTAAATTAGATATTAAGCAAGAGGATACTGAAAGGGAAGTTAAATCAGATATGCAGCAGAAGTCGTGCGACACACCTGAATCTCAGATAAGTGGTAATATGGTTGCGACAGCAACTGTTAATGAGAAACATAACGAAGAAGAAGAAGATGAAGAAAAGCAAGATGTTGCCCTTGAAACTGAAAAAGAACAGAATGACAGCTTTTCAGTGTCGTCTCCCACTGCAGAGTCGGAGTGTAGAGCACCTTCTGGTTACACTACAGAGGATCAAGACCAGTCACATGTTTCAACATTGTCACCTGAACGTGAAATTATTGAGACTAGGCAGTGTCACAATTCTGTCGGCGTGCCGCGTGGAACTAGGAGGGGGCGCAGAGGTTACGGTGGCAGACGTAAAGCAGCTGCATCCAGAGTGGCATCTGGTGTGACAACTAGACGAACTAGACTTCAAAAACGTGAAGTGAGTCCAGTCACATTGCCCCTGCTGCCGACATCTACCTCTCCGAGAAGAGGTGGCCGTGCTCAGAGAAGCAATAAATCATTAGGCATTGATTCCAGTGGCCAAACAGGCAAAAAGCTTACTACAGATGTCTATGAATTTCATGATGACTCTGAAGAAGAAGGAAATACGAGTGCTGAAAAGGGCCGGCCACGTCTAATTCTTACTATCAAAAGTCCTGTCAGTGGTGCAACACCAAATATTTGTGCAATTACAAAAGAAGTTCCAGTTACAACAAAACCTTTACCTTCCCCAGCACCTTCACCAGTCTTAGATGTACGAGAAGAATTTCCTTCACCTCCCACTCCTGCATCTGCTGCTACGACACGCAAGTCTCGTCGACTACAAGAACGAGATGGTCCTAGAAATACAGTTGACGATGTTATCGAAGATGTTGTTCGTGGGACAGTAACACGATCTGCAGCTGCAGCAGCTGCTGCTGCTGCCGCCGCCGCCGCCGCCGCCGCCGCTGCTGCTGCTGCCGCCGCCGTCGTCACCACCACCACAACTGTCCTTACTTGCACTACAACTACCACAAGTACCACTATTACTACTTCTTCTATTACTGTTGCCAGCGTTTCGGCAACCACAGCTGCTGGCAGTGTAGGCCCTGTTGTGACACGTCGATCGGCTAGGCAGAACCATGCTGTAGTTTCCCGCCCATGTCCTGAAGTTAGAAAATCCCCAAGAGGTGCAAGGAAAGGTTCACAGCAACGTGGAGTTTCGGAGATACTAGATGAATCTTCAGATGAGAGGCATAAGTTTGATGATGATCTACCTTGCCCCAAGTCTTCAGAAATGTCACCTTTGAATAGTGGTGAAAATAGAGACGCTGTAGAAAAATCAGATGTCCCTCTGGACATTAATTCCCAAGAAAATAATTTGAAACCACCTGTGAAAGAAACAGATTCTTTAAAATCTGCCGATAGCAAAAAGAATTCTGAAACTGATGCAGAACCAGTGACTCTAATTGACCCTGTTACTGGACTGCTAATACCTTTCAGGGAGTCTGAGGAAGGACAATACGTTCCTGTGACAACTGCTGCAATGAATGCTACTTCCATTGTGTCAACTGTTACCACTACGCAGCCACCTTCAGTTACTTCAGAGCTCAGTGTTCCACAACTGGCAGCAAACGAAGTACTACAGAAACCACTGGTGCCATCACCTCCTGTTAAAGTAAGTAAACTTATTTATTAATTTTCAGTTTTTACTCTTTGTTGGTTATTGATAAATTAATATGTTTGTATGAATAGTCAGAAAGGCTGAACGTTTCGACAGCAAAATCAAATTATTAAATGTTGCCAACATTCATTTGTAGGACATACTCATCTCAGTGATTGCTATTTCTTCCTTTATTGTACTATTGTAAAGCATATCAATTGAATTTTGATATGCTAGATATAATTGTAGCTGTTTGCTCGTGTCATATGTTTCTTGATTTAATTAAGTAATCTTTACAGTGAAATTGGATGCTATAAAAAATGTCTCAAAAGAAAAAAATGAGTGAAGGGATGAATATGATCGGCAGTTTTATTCCATGACACAGTAACTACCTGTGTGACAAGTTCATCTTAAAGAATAGATACTTACCTGTTCAACTCACAACTCTTTTTTTTTCCCCCCAGCACACTTTTATTTATGACTAAAATTTTGCTTCGTTTATACTGAATTGTTAACATGGTGGAACTGCTTTTGTGATTTAAGTCTCCTGCTGTTTCTCTTAATCACATCAGCTAAGTGCTGTTATTGTTCCTCAAATATGATCATTGCCAGTTTGGTGCCACATTCTTGTTCAAGTAATTTTGTGCTTCATACTTCATGACATTACTGTCAGTGGGACACATGATTTCTTTTTCTTCCTTTTTTTATACTCTTTATGAAAGAAAGTATATTGGATATTTGATTGTCCTTTGAGATTGTCTTCAGTAGGTTAATGGTGTAGCTTTTAAGGCACTAATAGCTTATTTTACACCTGCTCACATATTGCGGATTAGTGTGTAGAGCGTTGAAACACGTAACACCAAACACCACTCACACTAGCTTTTGAGCACTGGCTTTCTTTTCTAGAGTACACACATTTCTTACATAATCACACAGACACCCAAACCTTCACTATTGTGGCCATGGGAGTGTAAGTTTTGGTGTCTGTGCAATGATGTGTCGATGTGTGCACTTTTGATAGTGGTCGGAAAGTAGTGCGAGTGCTGTTTGCTGTTGTCGGTTTTTTGTGCTTCATGCATTGGTTCACTATAGGTTAGTGGTTGCCTTTCCTCTCTTTTACATGTTGCTCTATCCAGAATTTCCATTGTTGTTATTGTTTTGCGTCTAGTGGTATTATGAGTATAGCTATAATTTATCATTATTTTATGTAGCTAAGTCCTTTGCAAGGGGCAATTTATGGGCTGGTTGAAACTGATGATTAATGTGTAGAGACCAATTGCAAGATACTAATTTATAGGGCTGTTCCTTCAGCATCGCTGTTTACTTCATGTAATCATAACATATCATTTCTTTTATGAAATATACCACAAAAGTTTGTGAACTACAGATGCAATCGTAAAGCAGTATCTGTCAGTATCAGTACTAATTTTCTTTACCAACTTTGTCATCGATAGGATGTCAAATCTATGGTACTAATATAATTCATGTTATTTTCAGGGTACTGTTTATTTTGTCATAACAGTCAAGTATGCCAAAATCAGGTACACATGTTTAAGAGTGTAACATGTTTCATTCTAAGCAATGTCTCCCAACCTAGATCACAAAATCAGTCTCTGTTAACTGTGGTGCTATCTGCAGTTCTTTTTTCATTCCTAGAAATACATTTCATTACTTTGATGTCATAAATTATATTTGATTTTTTGTTCTGATTTCTTTTGTGGAGCCTTTTTGTGACAGTTTATTTTTAATGCAGGTCACTCCAGCCTCGGAAGAAGATTCCGTTCGTGCACCAGCCACATCACATGTTCCAGTAATATCCAATCCACCTCAGAAACCACCAAGTGCTACACCTCCGGTACCTTCTGTAACAGCATCTGTCAAATCGACAATAGTATGTAAAGTGGCACCGTTATCTTCAGCGGTACCACCATCCACAGCAACACCACCACAGAAATTACCAACACTGAAGGCTCATGTACTGCAACAGGCTGTCACAGTTGCACCACCAAAGCCTACTCCAGCACACCAGACCGTCACTCCTCTCCGTCCACAACAGGCTGCAGTTACTGTGCCTACTGCTGCTGTTCCCATCAGGCCACTACAGCAGATACCCTCTACCCCCCAACATCAGCCTCAGTTGCAGCAACCAGCTCAACCGCAGCCAGTCGTTAGACCACCTCCTGTCAATCCAAAGTTCCACTTACTTCAGGGAGCTGCAGTCACCACAGTGAGTCCCGGTACAGTTACCGCGCGTAGACCGCCGTCACCCAGCCCTACACCAGTTGCTCCAAAGGCACACCTGCTCCAGGCTGCTACAAAGCAGTTTAGTGTCCCAGTGAGTCAGGTTACTGGCCACAAAGGGCATCAGGTACAGCAAGTTCAGCAGCAGCCAATACCGACAGGAGCTGTTGCTAGCCCACCACTCAAGTCTAATGCACCTCATCACTCTAGCCAGCAGCCTGTAGTAGCGGGTGCTAGCAGTTCAAGAACTATTGCAAAGCCTCAGGTGAGACACATTTCTCTTGGCAAACTAGAACAAAATAAAAGTGCTATAACTTACATTGTTTTGCACTGTATTGTGACATATGTTAGTACTTTACCTTTATACAAGAAAAATAGGACACTCAGAAAAAAATTAAATGAATTGACTTTGCAGTGTGATATCTGTGGTTCTCAAGTGCCTAACAAGGAAGAGATCAAGCGTACAGTGATAGTTAATAAATCATTACCTGTGCCTCTTCAGTCTTTCCCAGTGGGTATGTTCATTATACGGCTTTTGAGTCTGCTGCTGAATCGTGTTTTGTAAATTCCACAATATTCCCTGGAACAGTTGTTAATTGCCAGTAGTAAGCAACAGCCACCACCTGATGTTGCTGAGCAGTTGTCTTGAGGAAACACTATGGAATTTACAAAATGTGATCTGCTGAGATCGGTAGACAGTTACATTTGAAAGGTTTGCTGCGGAATAGAGTAACTCCAGTTTTCAAAGTTTTCCATACACCACAAAAAACTTTTGAAAAAACCATAATTCTGATTTGTGTGAAAAGCTTCTTTTTGATGTGTGTGTGTGTGTGTGTGGGGGGGGGGGGGGGGGGTTTACATATCAGCCCAGTATTTTCACATGAAAATATGTCTTCCAAATTCCATGGTGCATGGAACTACCTCTTACTTGCCACAATACAGTTGTTCTGTTCACTCTCAGCAATTGAGTTTCATAAAAAAGTACAATATACACACATTATATTTTATTTAATGAGAAGTAAAACATTTATTTTAACTTTACCAACAGAATTATATTTTTTAATCTTCACATCCATGCTCTGTACATATGGCTCACATGGTGCATCATCTGTAGTCCATTGTATGACCTCTTAGCATTTTGTGTAATTTTGCCAATTCCATTACATCCTACATGTTCTACATTCTTAAGAGGAAAGCAGGAGGAATACGGAATAGATTGTTCAATAGTAAATAAGTACTGTGTAATATTAAAATTATTAATATTTGCACTCACACTTTGTCAGTTGCTTGAATTATGTTTATCGTGTCGAGAAGAAAAATTCTATCTGGTATTTCTGTTATCTACATGATAAACATAATTAATAAGTAGGGATTTTACCATTGAAGGCGTAGGTTTTAATGTATGGGTAAGCAATAGTATTGACAGAGATCTTGAATACAATACAATACAATACAATATATGACAAGGTAAATATACAGACAGCTTCAAGACATAGACATGTTGAATATGCTGCCATGATCAATGTCATTTGATCTTTGTGGTCAGGATTTTTAATTTGGAGATGATACTGGTACAGAATCACACATTTGCATCTTTCTTCTTTACTCTCTTATTAGGTAAGGTTACACAAGGCATGGTTCTCACCTCACCAGGAAAGTAAGGGCAAATTGTGTGGGCTAATAGCAAGAAACTTGAGTGTTAAAATACCAGTAGCGATAGAGCAGCACCTTTTTTAGGGCTAAGGAAGGCAGGGAGAAACCATGTTTCAAGAGAGGTTGGGACTGAAACAACAATTGCTATTTGCAACAGGCTTGTATAAATTTCTAGACATAGAGAATCATCTTTCCTCTTCCAAATCACTCATCATTCTTTGAATAATGTACACCGTTTCATAACATTCCTGTAAACAAACCGTAACAGACCTTGGATGCAACAAATAGATAACTCAACAAGTTATGCCTTTCTTGCAACAAACTGTTGAGACAGGGAGTTCCACCTTTTGTATAGTAAAATAACGACCAATGGGAATTATGTCATTTTTTGGACAAAATGAATGAGAGTGAGTCTGTTTTTGTTTTGTTTTGCCACAAAATAGTGCATGTAACTGCAGACACCTCTGCAATGGAGCTACCCCCTTTCTGCAGCAAACCCTTCAGTTCTAGAATGACCCAGATGGGCAAAATCTGAGAATCAGCTTGTGGGTGGACACAGAAGCCAGTTTCTTATGCCAAATGCTCACTCAGTATTAATATGCTTTTCAGAATTTATCTACTTCTGCATGTTACATTGTGGTTGTGTGATGTACAAGTAATTAAAGGGATCAATGGACTTGAAGCTTTCTTTGTAATCAGAAGCCACTTACAAAAATTTCATTCAGTCATTGATATGTTTTTGACAGCCATTTTCTTATAAGAACACAACAGTTGGGTGCTGAAACCACAGTGTTCAAACCTCCAAGTGTTATTGAATGAACTGTAACAAGTTGAATTGCTTTTGCTCATCCCATTATGATAAAAGTCTGTTAAATATTGGTAGATGGATTCCAAACAGTTTGACTCCCAAACTTAAACAGTTGTGGCAATATTGAGGAGTAGTGATTTTTTTGATTTACAAACTAATGACTTCCTTGGAAGGCCTATTCCTGAGGACAAAATGTGAATCCATGGATAAATATAGCAAAATCTTGGACCACAAGATGATTAAAAGAAAAACTATTGTAACATCTTAAGCTCTTCTTTAAGCTGCTACCAATTCATAGTGATGTGTGTTGCTGATTGAAGGGTTCATTTGGCAGCATGACAATGAAGGAGCCTGTATTGCCCGTGCAACAATTGTGATAACTCGACAACCTGAGTTTTAATGTTTCTTTGGATAAACACATGATGTGAACTTGCCTGAAACTTTCTTCTGTAAGCTCAGGCTTGTGAAATCACCTTGTGGGGGGAAATGTGTACCAGGCAGCAGGTGAAGAAATGAATTTATAAACAGAATTATTTTTTTGTAAAAAACACTGTAGAACTTGAATCATAGAGGATGATAAAGACTGTATAGAAAAATGATAATTTATATTATTGTGGTCCAGTAAGCACAGTTTATGAATGTAATGTTTTCATGTGATGCAGTCACACAGTTACTAGCTACATCATTGTAGGTGTGGAGGACTTTGGGAGTAGAAACTGAGTCGTATTGTTTGAGTTATCATTGTCTTATTGCTCGTCATCTTAAATCTGCTAAGGTGTGTAGCTGTTTAATAGTTTCATGTATTTTTGCAAATGTTAATCTTCTATAAATCTTTGCCACACTTTCCCAATATGATGCAATAATTCAGTAGTGTATCAGCAGATTGTCGAGCAGTATGTTTCTCTTTATCATTTTCCACCTTAATCTGTGTTATAAAACTGTTTTGTGTCTATTTATTCAGAAAAGCCGTATGTTTAAACAATTATCTGCCACAGAAAAAGATAGATGCTTTGCTCCCAATTATTGTTTGTCTTTGCACATTGTTAATTAGTACAAAACTGCTGATAGTAAAAGGAATAAGATTATAATTCTGCATCCGTCTTCTAGGTGCCACTTACCCATCATGGAAAACCAGTAATAGATGGCTCAAAAGTGGAAGAATCAATGACAAGCTGCATTGTAGTTCCGAGTGTCAGCCCTCAGTCACGAGGACAAGTTATGCAAGCCGGGATGCCTGTTCCTGCTTATGAAGCATCTCTCGTGAGTTTTTAATGCTTAATATCTTTTGTAAATGCATGATAGCCCAAGTATTGTATAATCTATTTTCTTCTGAGAATCATAGTTATAATAAGTCCATCATAATTTTCTTATAACTGTACAAAGGAAAATTCAGTTGAGGAAATTAACAAATATGAGTCACAATTGCTGACCAGTACTTACCTTTAAGGGTGAAATTTGTGGTAATGCTGATGAACTCCCATAAAAGTGATATCTTTGTCTATCCTCACCCTCATTACAAATGGGTCCCTCTCATCCTGGGATCTGAGTGATGTGTCCTTCCTTTTTACCCTTCCCCAAACTATGCCTCTTTCCTCCCTGAGGAAGGAACTGATAGCTCAGAAAGCTAACAGAATTTCATCACTACTTGTGTCTGTGTTTATTAGCAGCACTAAACATGTCTCTTCCTGAAGGTAAGTAATGATTGGCAGTTTTCTTATCATCCAATTTTCAGATCACGGTTATTTCATTGTAAAGTAACTAAATAAGAGCTACTGCGTAGGTAATGTTCACTAAACTTTAGTGTATAGAAAGCTTTTGTCCATACGACAATGTCAGTTGAGTGACTGAAATAGCAGTTCTTAAATTAAATGAGCAACCTTTCCTATGCAGTTTCTGTGATCATCATCATCATTATTATTACTATAATTACTGCTATTAGTAGTCGTATTATTATCTGCTTGCTTGACACTTTCATTGCATCTTGATGTTGCCTCGTCCACAACCTTTGTCAGAACTATAGTGACCAAATAGGTCCTTGACATGGATTTTATATTTTAGGAGATAAACGGCAGCATACTCTTAGAGATTGTCCTTATTGCTTGGAGTGTGATGTTTTTCTGATTGTCTAACAGTACAAGAGAGTAACAATAACATACAGTTTGTTCATTTAGGAGTGACATAAAAGGAGTTCCTTCAGAAATTAACCAGAATTTGTCATTAATTGTTATGATAGTAATTTCAACTAACACTTAATGGTGGCTTTTATTTCTGCTGTGTTTGCATTTCTTTTCTATAACTTTTCTGCCTGGGGCTGGCAAGGGGAAGACAAAAGCTTTTACTCAGTCATCTCATTTTTAAACATTGACTTCACTTTTTTGTTGTTTTGTGTAGGCACTTTCTTCTGTCTTGTGCACATCTTTTTTTGACATGTGCGAATTGTCTTGGGAAAGATATTTAGCTTAAATAATCAGCATAAGTGTTAGTGAAAAACCAGTAACTGCAGTACTTTCTTCTGAAAATTATATCTCAATATAATTAACCATGAAATCTGTGAGAGATACAAATTGAATGTGAGGACAGCCCCAGGCAGACAAGGCTCGCTTAGGCTACTAACGTGGTTGTGGGTTGTGTGTGGCAGCATGCGGGCTCAGCAGGGGTGGTAGCTGAGTTGCTTCCCAACCCTCAGTTTGTCGTCACTCGGCATCACAGCCCCCCACCCGCACACCAACATGGTGGACAGGTAATATATGTGTTGAGAGTGTTGAAGCTTAGCTTTGCTGTGCTTTGCTTTGTATTTGCATGGAAACTGTGAACTTACAGCATGAAAATGAAAATTACATCTTTCCTCATCAACATGTTCTGGAACTACTTTTCTTAGGGGCTACTGTAGATAAGTAAGGGGGTGCTTGAATTTCTTTTCTTTGTAGCTTCTGTTAAGTGATAGTTCCTTTGCTGTGTTTATAATAAACTTCTGTTCAATATTGTACAAGAATGGAGAGAGAGATAAGATATGTGGTAGACAGGTAGGGTGGTGTGTGTGTGTGTGTGTGTGTGTGTGTGTGTGTGTGTGTGTGTGTGTGTGTGTGTGTGTGTGTGTGTGTGTGGAGGTCGGGACGGGGGCAAATTTCAATGAATTAAAATGGAAAAAATTAAATATCTTCATTATACATGGTTACTTACATCTAACGAATGCAGCTTCTGCAATATTAGTAAAAAATTTCCACTTATGTTTCATTTAAACTCATTGTCATATTTTCTAACATGAGAATATGAAATACATGAAAACATTTTCTAGTAGAATGAAGCCTTCATTGCAGATTATCTCCTTGAAGCAAACATATTTCTTAGATAGATCGCAGCTTCTTCCCCATCTAAATTTCTCCAGTGCCGGTGCTCCCTGTCTAACATCATCTTGTTGACTCTGAAACGATCAAATTCCTTGATTCATTTCTTCATGTTGTAAGAATCATTGTGGTTGTAAGGTGTAGAAAAACCTAATTTAAGGAATAGTGGTTCAGATTAGCATGTCTGGCCACCAATATTTAGGTTTATGTGGTTTCTCTGTAAATCGCTCAAGGTAAATGCCAGGATGGCTCCTTCAGAAAAGATATGTCCAATTTGCTTTTACAATCTGAGATTGTTACATCTCTTGAGACAGCATTATCAATGGTATGTTAAATTCTAATCTCCCTTTCTTTACTGTACCTCCATGTATGCTAGAATACTTAAGTAACCAAAAGTAGTAATTGTCTTTGTTGTGTAACTTATTATTTTGTTTCCATCCTGAATTGCATTTAGCAACTTCCTTTTTCATTATGGAAGCCTTTGTTGCTGTATACAATGGAACATGTGCTGCATAATTTGCTGTCAGTTGTTACAAAAAGTGACTGGCGTATTGTCATTGTTGTAGTGCTCAACAGATTTTCACTGACTCATGAAACTAGTGGATGGAGTGTGTTGTCGCTGTACAGACTGCGTTAGTGAAAATCACGAAATTCCTCAACTTTTTGCAGCCCTGTATAGCAAGTTCATGGACATACAAATTTGCATTGACTTGCCTTCAACTTCCAACAAGTGAAGTGGAAAATTTATGTATAAAGAGATGCTTTGAAATCCCTATTTGCCCAGTCTGTTGTACGTTTTCCATGTTTTCTCTAAATTACTTTGTTTAAACATCAGGATGGATCATCCAAAAATCACAGTAGATGCCTCTCTAGCTTTTATTAAATTAAACCAGAGCTCTGTACTAAGAAAGTTGGGATGTTAGTGAGTTTCTTTGACCTAATCATCCAGATTGTCCTGAATTTAGTGATATTACGAGGGACGTTCAGTAAGTAATGCAGTACTTTTTTTCTCTGCCAATTACAGTTGAAAAAATTAGGAATTTTTTGTGGTGCATCGTGGTATATTCCCTCTTTAGCCCCTAGAGTTAATGAAGTTGCGATAGGTGACGGCGCCATACATAGCCTTCAAAATAACGTTTGTAACGGTAGTGTATTCCGAGTAGAGAGCTGTCATTGAATTTCATTTGTCAGGAAACCAGAGCATCACAGATATTCAGAGGCACTTGCAGAATGGCTACAGTGACCCGGCTGTGAACAAAAGCACGTTGTGCCGTTAGGCGGGGCATCTATCATCGCAACAAGGTCGCACAGGCGCACAAATGTGCCCAATCTCCCTTGGGTCAGCCAGTCGCGCACAGCTGTGACTTCTAAAGTGTTGGAATATTTGGACACTCGCATCTTAGGTGATAAACATATCACAATCATATGTCTCACCGCACAGCTGGACATCTGTGTTGGTAGTGTTGACATACTTGTCCACGAGTTGATGTACTCAAAGGTCAGTGCCCACTGGGTTCATCACCACTTAAAAGAAGACCATAAAAAGCAATGAAGGACTATCTGTAAGGAACTGCTGCTCATTATGAGGCCAGTCGTGACAATTTTTTTGTTGAACATCGTCAGAGGTGTTGAAACATGGGTTCATACTTTGAACTGGAAACAAATGAGCAATCCACGCAGTGGCGCCATACCACCCATCCTCCGAATAAAAAGTTCAAAGCTGTACTGCAGCCGGTAAAATGATGGTGACAGTATCCTGGGTCTCTGAAGGGCTTATTTTGTGTGATGTCCTCCATGATGGTGCAATGTTCAGCTCTGAAGTGTATTGTGCTACCCACAGGAAATTGAAGAAATGACTTCAGCATGTTGTCACCCCAAAAATGCAAATGAACTTCTCCTTCTCCATGACAACGCAAGGCCTTAACGTAAGTCTGCACACCTGAGAGAAGCTCACAAACTGTAGCTCAGTTCTCTCACCTTCCAACTTTCATATGTCTGGCTCAGTGAAGGATGCAGTACACGGGAGGCAGTATGTGGATGATTTGAAGGTTATCGATGCAGCAAAACATTGGCTCTGATGTCGACCTGTAGACTGGTGCCATGCAAGCATACAGCTCACCCCCCATCCTCCCTCTAATAAGGTGGCTTCTGGCCTTCACATTGTACAGAGATTATGTTGAAAAATGGGGTTTTGTAACCAGAAGAGTGGGGAATAATATGGTGTATTGGAATCCTGGATAAAACTAACCTGCTTTCAGAAGAAAATGTGTTGCATTACTTTTTGAACGCCACTTGTGTCTTTAAACTGGATTCCAAAAAATGTCACTCTAGGAAGTGTGCTTAGCAGAGTTTGACTCAATTTCACAATGTGTCTTACGATTTCATCACCAACGAGCATGAACCCCTAATCTTCTTGTACCTTTGTGCTATTTTGTTATTACTCCAGTAGCATTTCTGCATTGTTAGTAGAATATTTTTTCCAATTTAATGAATGATTTTAAAAGTTATGTTTTAAGGTTAAAAATATTGTAATATTTAAAACTAACATAAAATTGGAAGGTAACGTTGTAAGTTCACTTCTACATTTTAAGTGTTTTCTTTTAATGACAGACATTTTAGTTTCTGAAGCATGCATGTTTAGCAGCCCAGTGTATAATCTCTGTCATATAATATTGTTACACCACTGAAAGATGCCCTTCATTTCCGATTCTACCCAGTATCATTATCTGAGATACTTCTTCTTGAACTGTTGCTAGGTTTCTTTCATTATCCTAAAAAAGACAAACACTGTTCAGATAGGCCTTGAAGGCCCAACAGTACTGACTTGCCACTGTGTCATCCTCAGCCCTATCCTCCTGTTACGTACATAATTCTGATGTCACCATCAGCTCTGTTTACAGCAGTGAAACAGTATTACTGTGGGAAAGAATTCACACCACATATAAACCAGTTAAACATTCCATCTTATATAACCACTGTGAACATTTTCATAGCAACAGTTACAATTTTTAAATTGCGTACTGCGGTGTGTTCTACAGTAGTCAACTTTTTTACAGATTTCGTACCAAATGCTGTAGTTACCTGCCTAAGAGATTCTCACATATTTTGGATGTAACCTTTTTATGTGGTTAGGATATTTTACAGTACAAGTTTACGTTCGTAATTTTATGTAGTTTTCAAAGTACAAAGTATTATTGCTATGAAATGGCTTATTGCATATATCATAATAAAAATATTAGCATGTTTGTACTTTGCATGTGATAGATTAGAAAATGCTGTAAGGATATGAATGTCATTAGATAGTAATAAATTCATTTTTAAGCATTAACATTTTTGTTGGCAGGGGGAGGTTGTGCAACATGTGCCTTTTCCACATCACATTCGCTCAGCTGCAACACATGATTTGCATTACGTGCACCCACAAATCATGTACCAACAATTTCTGCGTGCACAGGAAGCTCTTGGTGGACACATACCTTACCATATCCCAGCAGGTGAGATTACTTTTTAATTAAGAAGTTTCCGTATACCTTGTATGCAGAAAGCAAATTTAACATGTAACTAGGTGGTGTTTTTTCACACACAGTTCTTTGCATTGAAATTCTATTTTGATCTGAATAAAAGATATAACATGGTTTTTACAACATGGTTTTTTCCCTTTAATGTACTGATGCTGAAATCACACTTAAGCGTTAACATAATTCAGCTGAAGCACTCGCTTAGTGTAAGTATCACTGCATCTTGGATTTGCAATTGCAAAGGCACCGGTTTGGAGCTCCTGCAGTTTTGTTTCCGTTTTTGGACTGAAATGAGCTGATGGCATTGTAAAATGTTCTAAACTAAATATGAGGCTGGTATTAATATGATGACTGTGTAATTTGAAATAAAGCTGTTAGAAGCCAGTATTTAATGTCAAGAATTTTGCAATTCCAAAAGCTATAAATCCAGCACTTTGTAAATAAGTTGATAAAATACTGAAAAAGTCTGAATTTTAGTTTTACAGTGCTATCAATGAAAATAATATGTGGCTGATAGCCAGAGTGGTCAGGCAAACTTGGTCTGCCAGATCCCATGTTTTTGTTCGAAGCAGCTGTGTAGTTTTCAGAACAAAA
Organism: Schistocerca cancellata; assembly: GCF_023864275.1. Taxonomy (NCBI): domain Eukaryota; kingdom Metazoa; phylum Arthropoda; class Insecta; order Orthoptera; family Acrididae; genus Schistocerca; species Schistocerca cancellata. The sequence goes on from NC_064627.1 coordinate 340,862,413, forward strand.
CAAATTTTTCATGTTCCTACAGAACTTGAAAATTTCTGTTAACCATGTGGCTATTGTTTTCATGGAAGAGTTAATCTGTGAATGAAAAGTTGGAATAATTAACACTTAAACATGTCAGAATAAAACTAAAATTCAACTTAATAGTTATTTGTAGTTGGTTAAAGCAGTTATTTGGAACAGGAATTGAACATAAAGCAAATCTCTTTTTTTGGGGGAAGGGGCAGTATTTGAATCTGATATCAAATTCAGTATAAATTAATTAATTAACTATGGTAACAGAAACACCCTTTGGTGTCAGGAGCTAGAATACACATAAGGCCATTCCTTGCCTGTCATAAGAGGCAACTAATAGGACTCTTTTTATTTGGTCATGTTTTTACCTTGCTATTTTAACTGTTGTTTGGCATTCTGAAGGTTTTTGCTATTTTCACTTTCTTTTTTTACACTTTTCCGCTCACCTTTTTTCCTTTTTAAATTGTGGTCACAATTTTGGGTTTGACCTCCACTTTCCAGATTTTACACAAGTGTGGCCCATTTGAGGAAGGGTGGCTTAAGCAACATTCAACAGATTTGTACCTGGTATATGCGGAGAAAAATATCTTCAGATGTGAAACTTCCTGGCAGATTAAAACTGTGTGCCCGACCGAGACTCGAACTCGGGACCTTTGCCTTTCGCGGGCAAGTGCTCTACCAACTGAGCTACCGAAGCACGACTCACGTCCGGTACTCACAGCTTTACTTCTGGCAGTACCTCGTCTCCTACCTTCCAAACTTTACAGAAGCTCTCCTGCGAAACTTGCAGAACTAGCACTCCTGAAAGAAAGGATATTGCGGAGACACCCTCAGTGTGTCAACTTTCTGGAACTGAACCCCCCTCGTTCGCTGCAGTGCTCAGTGTTCAAGATGGAGAAGACAATTCAAAAGTATAAAAAGCTTGACCACCTGTCTTATCAAGATGCAAAGAACTTCATGTGAACTGAAATGGTCTCAAATTTTTTGACTGTTATGTCAAAGTCCAGAGCTCACGTGATGACAAGGTCTTGCAGACACCTTCTGGCACTGGTCATATTCTAGGGGCTGCCCAACAGGTGGGGGAGGGAATGTCAGCTCCCTTGCTCCCTACAACTATAGCGCTGGTGGTTCCCACACCTAGGCCAGAGATGCCATTCATCCTCTGGCATCATCACAGGTGAGGACACCTGTGAAGGTGCTCTCCCACTGCCCCATAACAACCTCCCCCCCCTCCGACCAGGACCAGCACCGAAAGGCTGTGGGCTGAAGAAAAGTGTGGTCCTCTTCACTCCTGAAAGATAAAATGAGGAAAACTTTGCAGAAATCGATGTACGATAAGCAGAAAGATGATAAACTAGTTCCTGAGGCTTTGGATGTTCCACCACCCATTCCTGCAGAGGTCGAGCGTATGCACATTGATGACATATCACGCAATCAGGTGGACTACAACCTGGTAGCAAATGAATCACACTTACCTTTTCCATTCTCCACTTTCTCAGACCTGACTCCAATGCTACTATTGTCCTCTAACTGAACTGTCATTTAATGGCTACTTACTCCGTAGATGGCATAGCACTTCAAGAAACACAGTTTACAATAACACACCTACCCGCTGTGAAAAACTACAGACCCTACTGTACTAGTCCCATTAATGTTGAGAGAACATCTGGTGGGATCTGTACCCTCATACGCTCTGATATTTCCAGTGAGCAGGTGCCCCTTACCACTGCACTAGGGCCTGTGAAACTGTCCTGCAGAGGCCGAGTATTACAACACCTCCTTTCGGAATTGGATACCTGTGTACTCAACACTGGAGCTGCAACACGTTTCTCTGCAGCCCACAGAACATATTCAGCTATTGATCTTGCAGTTTACAGCCTGAGTATCTTAATCCTGATTCAGTGGCATGTCCATGCGGATCTTGGTGACAGTGACCATTTTCTTATTGTTCTCTTCCTCTCCACTCACAGACATCTGGAGCATGTCCACTTCGGAAAGCTGACTGACAGACTTTCTCCTCTATAGCCATTTTTGCAGCCAGTTGTGTGATGGGTATTGACAAAATTGGTACAGGATACTATTGTTACTATTATTCATGCTGCAGCAGCAACGATACCCTACTCCTTCGGCTTATCCCAACAACCATGGTGGTCTGAAGATATAGCCACAGCTATCAGGCAACGCTGGAGGGTGCTTCAGCAGCACAAATGCCATCACTCTATGGGTAATTTAATAGAATTCAAGAGACTACAGACAAAAGTGTGGTTTTTAATAAAGAAAAGGAAGTGCAAGTGTTGGGAGCAATATGTATCATCTATACGATCCCATACACCACCGTCCCAAGTACAGACTAAACTCGGTCACATTTGTGGCCATCCACCAACTACGGCAGTTCCTAGCATTTTTGTCAATGGTAACATCTGCACTGATCCCGTGGTACTTGCCAAATGTTTTACGGCACACTTTGCTAAAGTGTCTGCTTGCAGTAATTACTATCCTAATTTCCTGACCCGGCAACACCTTATTGAGTGCCACCTGCTATCCTGCTACACACAAGGCTTTATATCGTACAACGGCCCTTTTAGATATGGCTGCTGGACTCGACAAAATTCACAGCCAAATGCTCAAACATTTTGCCAACAGCATGAAATACATCCTCAGGCTTGTATTTGGCAGAAAGGAGAATTTTCCTCTCAATGACAGGGAAGGTATTATTATTTGTGCTCTGAAACTGTGAAAGGTCGCACATAATTAAACTAACTACTGGCCAATCCCTCTGATGAATGGGCTGTGTAAGTTATTCAAACATCCGCTGTCTTTGTTGATGACTTGAAGATGGAGGGCCACATCATGATTCCAAAGTGGCTTTCTGACATTCCCGTCTACTACAGATCATCTAGAATCTGCATGTGCTATGCTTTCGCGCATCGCCAACATCTGATTGCAGTGTTCTTTGACCTACAAAAGGCATACAATACCACATGGCGACATCACATCCTGTCTGCACTTACCTGAGTGGGGTTTCCGGGGCACTGCAAACTGGAGTCCCGGAGGTATTGGTTCGAACTGTAACGCTGTTCACTATCACCATCAGTGATATCTTGTAAATGCAGTGGCCCCCACAGTCTCTTTGCCACTGGATGTGGATGGTCTTTGTCTGTATTATGACTCTTCGTCACTGTGCCCAGCACCAGTTTCAGGGGGCTTTCTGGAGAGTACTTGACTGAGCCCTGAATCATTGCTGTCAATTTTCTTGTGGAAACTAATAAGTTGTGTATTTTTGTCAACTCATGATTGTGCACCCACACGCAGAAATTTAATCTTGGTGACCAGTTACTTGAAGTTGTTGAAACATTTCAATTCTTAGGTGTTTTATTTGACAACTAGCTAACTTGGTTGCCACATGTCCACCAGTTCAAGGCAACTTGCATGAAGAAGCTAAATGCTCTCTGTTTTCTTATGATCTCCTCATGGGGATTGGACTATATAGTTCTTCTGAGATTTTACAAAGCACTGATTTCATCCCACTTGGACTATGGTTGTGTTGTCTATGGGTCAACAGCACCATCTGTACTGAGCTTGTTGGATCCTGTTCACCACACTGGCCTGCATTTGGCAATGGGGTCCTTCCATATGAGCCCTGTTAACAGCCCCCTGGCAGAAGTCGGTGTCCCACCGGTGCGATTTAGATGACAGCAGCTTCTGGCAAATTACGCAGTCATTATCTGTTAGATGCCTATCACCCATGTCACTCAACTCTGTTCTGCAACCAGCTGCTCAGACCATTTGCACATTGCCCAAAGCATGTTAGATTAGCTGGGATCTGACTCTACACTCGACTGAAGGACCTCCAACTGCCTCCTTTAGTCTGTGTTCCTAGAGCTCCCTCTCGACAGCCCCCGTGGTGTGTACCCTGCCCCGTGATACAGATAGACCTGTTTGGGTCCCTAAGAAGGATGCTGATCCTACCCTTCTCTGACACCTGTTTTGTTCGATCCTCAAACGTTATTCTAATTTGGTATGCATCTACAAGGATGGGTCGAAAGTCGACAACATGGCTGGTTATGCTTTTGCACATGGAAGGGGACACGAGACGCAATCTCTGTCAAGTGCCTGCAGTGCATATATTGCAAAGTTTTGTTGCCGTATCTCAAGCTTTGTGCTACATCAAATCCCTGGCAGTGACAAACTTTCTGATCTGTAGCAATTCCATGAGTTGTGTAAAAGCCATACATCCCTGTGCTATTCCAAAAATCTTTTGGTCGCCAACATCCGGGACGTACGGGTTGACCTCTACAGCTCTGGAAAAACAGTAAGCTTCATCTGGACACTGAGCCATGTAGATGTTCCAGAAAATGAACCTCCTGGCCATCCAGTAGAAGACACCACAATAGGAGATCAACTTGAAATCCGAAACCGGGCACTGACTTAAGATTACATCTGCAGTGCAATATTTCGGGAATTGGAATGGCAGGCTACTACAACGCAAAACAAGTTGAGAGTGATTAAAGGGTCTGCTAAGGTATGGCATACATATTTCCAGGCCTCTTGCACATGTGCCGTTGTATTGTGCCGACTATGCATTGACCACACGATTTCCTTCTGCGTCGGGAGGCTCCTCCTCACTGCAGCTGTACTGATGATAGCACATGTTCTTGTTGAGTGTGCACTGCTGGCCGATCTGTGGCATGCTCTCAGCTTGTGTACCTCACTATCTCAGATGCTTGCAGATAATGAGACAGCCACTGCCAATTTCCTGAGGGAGAGAATATTTTACACTTAACTGTAATACTCCTCCACTTTCAGTGTTATGGGTGTTTATGGGGGGGGGGGGGGGGGCTCATCCTGCGGCGGGTACCTCCATGCGACCACAAATTACTTTCTTCCTGTCTCATCGTGTTGTGCCTTTAGCCCCCCTTGTGTAAGATGCTGTCTGGATTATCACTATTTTCCTTTACCTATTGTGTTATAACTACTGTCGCACACTTCTTCAAACTCTTGACTTGTTATACAGTTCGAGCAGCCAAGGCCCCACTTTTTCACTTTTTACCTTTTTGTGCATTTTTCTCATGAAATAGAGGAATTGATGCCCCAGTAGTTTAAACCATTTACGCACATAATCATCATCATCTACAGTAACTCAATAGCGCATGGCGTTGTATACAGAACTTACCATAAATAGCTTTTGCTCTTTGAAATAGTGAAGCATTTTAAGTAAGTTTCCTTTGTACAAGTTATGATATCTGGTGAACTCGTTTAGCTCTTGTGGAAAGGCAGCATTCTAGACATATTGTACCTAAAATGGTATGGGCAGCAATGTTAATACTATTTTTCTTATCAGGACCCTGTTCATTGTGATCCTCATAGATTTGAGGTGGGCTTACATTGTGATGAAATGGCTGAGACCAGGCTGCAGATTTTGTATTAACAGTGCCCATAAACCCCCCCCCCTTGTATTAACAGTGTTATGAATTCAAGTTTACATGTAGAAGGTCTGAAGATGAGTAAACATCCTTTTACTTTTTTTTAACATAATAGGTAGGCTATTGAGAAGTAATGACCTTATTTTACATACTATAAGACACTACAGATCATAATATGCACCTTAGTTTTCAAGCAATTTAAAAAAAAAAAACATTTTTATTATTAGATTGCAAAGCCAGATTTAAAAAATGTACTTCTACGGATAATGCAGTTCACTTTCAGTCCAAGTTCACTGGCATCATAGACTGAAATGAAGCATCATAGGCTAGTTGTTCTGGGTTTGTGATGACAGGGCAGGAGGGAGACAGTATTTTCACGCTTGTGAATCCCCACACCGGTGCACTGCTGGTGCCAGTTGAATCCAAATTGGCCAGATATAGATAGGTTTCCTGTGGCATTGAATATTTGGCCATTTTTAAGACTGGCAGGAATTTTAAATTGAGCACTGGATATTTTTATGTTAATTTCAAGTATATGACTAATTTTTTATGCATCTCAGTGTTTATGATGTCATCAACTGAACAGGTACATTCAGTAGTATGCGTGGACACCATCTGCAAAATGTGTTGATAGAGTTCGTAGCAAATAAGTAATAAATCAGAACATCATGCATGATGCTGAGGTTTTTCTGGTTGTACACTGAAAATGTAAAGTGATAAACTTACTTCATACTGCTACTTTGTGGGCTTGTCAGCAAGAAAATTTTTTGCCAATGTTTGAAATTGTGTGTAATGTTTGTTGGAAGTTACTAAGTGCTTTCGTTCTCAAATACTGAATTAATATAGTATGGATAATTTGTGTGTATTATGTTGCCTCAAGACAGATGCACAGTTTTTAACTTTAATACTTTACTTGCCATGTTTACCCTTACCTTTTACACAGGGTTATACTTCTTCAAGGATAGATTATGATGGCAAATTTTTAAAACTCAGACTGTAATTATATGAAACACTGAAAATCAATTTATTGTTGGCCCAAGAAGCCATTAGACAGGCAACCTGCAACTGGGACTGTGGACTGTGTTAGCTGTTTAGTGTAATAGATATTTTGTAGTTAGTACAGACACGATAGTTGTAGCCACTGTAAATTATATTCTTGACATGTACCTGTTGCCACTTAATACAAGCCAGCCAAGAATTGTGGTACCTTCAGGGCTCAGGGTGCTGCTGCCATTCCCAAAAATTAAATGCAACATGAGAATAAACTACTAAGAGCTGTAACATTTCAACAGGTCATTGGATGAAAAATACTGAATGAGGAACAACAACAATTTTGTTAATAGTTACAGTATTGTTGACTGTGGTACAATGTTTGGATGATATTTTTGGATTTTGTGTGTGTGTGTGTGTGTGTGTGTGTGTGTGTGTGTGTGAGAGAGAGAGAGAGAGAGAGAGAGAGAGAGAGAGAGAGAGAGAGAGAGACGGGCGGGAGGGGGGTACAGAGTTCCTTTTCGTGATGGGCTATAAGTTACAAGTACTCAGCACTGTGTTTACAAGCAGCCTGTGAACTTTTAACCAACAATTCTCATGGTAGCACTACATAGAGTGCTCATATTAGCAGTGATTAGCTATAGCTAGCATGTGATGAGGTTTGAATCTTACAGTTGACTTAATTTTTATTTGCCTTCCTTTCAACTATTGTGTACAGTACAGTACTTTGTGTCTGTTTGAATATATCTTGTTATGCCATGCTGTCAGATACGCATATTATAATTAACCAATTTGAGTTCTGTGTTCTGTGATGTCACTTACTGACCATGGTCATGAGCCATGATGAGTTCTACAAACTTTTGATATAGACTAAATGTTTCGCAGAAACCTGTTGTAAATTGTGAACTTCTGTATCCACTGAAATTCCATTTTTGAAGACAGATATTATTTGCTATTAAGGGAAGAAGGCATTCTATTGGCTTCAAGTGCACATTTATGTCTCGTGACAACGATTATGGGTCAGTCAATCCTACTCATTGTCATCCACATGGCAAGTTCTGTTTACGTGGTACACAATAGTTTGACCTTACTGCATCCAGTTGTAAATTAAATTAGACTATATTGTGTGTGCAGACAGTACAAGAGTGAAGATCTGATGTCCTAGAATAAGAGTTTGAACAATTTTTGGATTTCCTGCCATGATTCCGACTCATAATTTTAAAACTGTGTCTGTATTCCAGAACAACAAAATCAGGTTTTGCATTTTCCCCACATTTTCCATCATATTTACATCTCTGTTATAATCCCTTATTCCACTTCATTTCTATATGTTAACGGCAGGCATATCATGAATAGTTAACTTTGTCATAGCACAAAACTACCCAAAGGATGTTGGTCTACTCTTATCAGATACCTCTCAAAAGAGCAACCACAGCAGACATTTCTGGTGTAGAAACCAAGCAAGATGGCACACTGCTTAAGACTGGACTTCTGTTCTGGAGGCTGGCAGTACAACCCCCTCCCCTCATCTAACTACCCAGATGTAGGTTTTCCTTCGTTTCCTTAAATTGCTCAAACCAAATGACGCAATAATTGCTTTGGAAAGAACGTGTCCTATGTCCTCCTCCAATCTGAGCTTGTTTCCTGTTTCTAAATGACCTTGAGATGGGTCATTAATCCCTAAGCCTCCTTCCTGTTTTTTTAGGGTAGAAGAAAACCACATGAAATTCCAACTTAATTCAGGTATCGGTTAATACACTTATAATGAAAGTAGTAAATCAAGAATTTAACTAGAATTTTTACATGAATTAAAATGAAGCTACAAATGAGGTATAATATATCTAAAGTTATTGCACAAAATTTGAAAATAAGCTGTCACGAAATATAAATAAGGGAAGTGCATAAATCATCTTGTCTCTCTCTCTCTCTTTTTTTTTTTTTTTTTAAAAAAGATAGATGGGCCAGAAATCTGAACATTTGTTGTACAAGGGGAAGTGATACTAGCTTGCATTGTCGGGCTGCAAGAAGTTAGTCATTGAATATGAATAGGAATTTCATATTTTGTGTTGCACAATTGTTTTGCTTTTAATATAGGGACTAAAGTAAATATTTATAGACCACTACATGTTTCATATTGTGTTTTTAGCTATTACATTACAGTGGCAGTTTGGAGTCAGTATATTTAAGCTGAACAGTGAAAGATAATATGTCAATGCTTACCAAATGTAGTTAAAATTTTGGGAATGTGAACAAAAACATTGTCAAAATACAGAACTTAAAAATTTCTTGCAAAGTGATTTAGTGATAGGTGTGTGTCACAGTTTACAATTTTACTTTTGGGATGCTAAAGACATTCACCCATGTGGAAGTTCATGACAAAGTACCTTTTTTGGTTGTGAGTTATTTATAACTGAATTAACATAGGATAGATTAATAAACTTGCTTATGTTGAGGCCTCACTTGGTCATGCAAGTATAAAAATTTGATTGATGTAGTTACAAAAGAAAGAAATTCTACGTGCCAATCTCATTTAACGACCTTTCCTTTCTTTTTATATATACTTTATAGTGTGTCTCTGCCATAAACATAGAGAAAGTTGTCATTTCAAACTGATATCGGGTGGCGTTTTTGAATCATTGTGCATAGTCACTGTGGTCTGCAGATAGCACTGAGAGACTGAAGTTGCTCAAAGAGTGGAATTTTCTGTTTGTTCTTGATATCCAGCATCCTTTTGGCTTCCTTGTCCTTTCATTACTTGCTGTGAATGTGCCAATCCTCCAGTTCACCATTTATGTTGGAGTTTTTAATTTAGTCTATGTATTGTAGATTTAACTCTTTCCTGTTAAAAGTTGTATCTAGTCAATTTTTTGAGAAAGAAAAGTTGGTGTAACATTTTCCATATCATTTGTGAGGGAACTTTATGTCCTTTTTTTGTTACAGGAGCTGTTCGTTCTCCTATTCTGCCTGCAATTGACATTAAGTGTGCCGATGTAGATGAGGATGCCGTACACGGGAGTAGCCCACCTCTCGAATTACGGAGGCCGTCAAATGCTATTCGTGGTAGTAGTAGCAGTGTGCGTGGTGGTCTCACGTCACCTCACGACCGTACTACTGACTCACCACAAGTGGCTACGGTATATCGTATGGCAGCTCATTACACCCCGCCACCTGGTCGGTACTACGGTGAGCCAGGTGCTGAACCTCCACCGGCACATCTACCACCACGTGCTCTGCCTCGACATCACCATCCCTTACCTGGTTCTGAAGCACCACCAGGTGGACAACCAAGACTTCAGGTTGCTACACCACCACATGCTAGCCAGGTGCCTCCACAAGCTGATTCACTGCTTATGTTATTGCAGGTATGTAACAATTGTATTCAAATATATTCAGTTTATATTGTCATTTTGTTATAATTTTTGTCAACTTGTGATACACATGAGAGATAAGAATGTCTGGTTTTCAATTGCTAAAGTAAAAACCATAAAAGCCAGGAATGGCGAAAAAATGATGCTTAATGCCAGAGGTCTGCAGGTGGGGTATTTTACTTATTTACACTAGAGTATGCAGCGCACAGGTGTCGCGTGTTTGAATGTGAATGGTTGTAGTGGGCAGGTTGTTATTTAATGTGGCATTTGGGGTTGGGGAGGGCGGAGGCGTTGTGGCTGTCATAGCAGCTCTGTGTGTCCACCTTCTGGTGTTGCATTGTGACCTATGAATGAACAGGCTTGCTTTACGCAACAAAGAAAATTTGGAAACAAAAGTTTCACAGAAAACAAAGTATTTACCAACTTCTGTAATAACACTTGTCCTGAAATGAAAAAAATAGATATTTATTTTATTTATTTATTTAAGACATCTGCTTTATTGAACCTGCGTATTTGAATGTTGCCACCAAACAAATTAGAGCTATAACAGAAATAAAATTTTCTCAAAGTTATTGTCTCTTAGAATTGTAATTTTATTTATTTATTTATTTATTTGCTAGCCGCATTTGAGACTGGAATACAAAACAATATTTTTGCTAAAACAGATAGCTTTCAAAAGAGACAACTGTTACATTTCCAACACTCAAGCGAATCATCACCATCATCATCCGTTTGAGTTAAATACAGGTCAGCATCATCGGTAGATTATCACATAGTTCACAGTCCAGTCACTCCGGAAACAGGCTTAATTTTTTTTTTTTTGTTGGCTAACGCACCTGACACCTTCTAGATGGACCGAAATAAATACATAATAAATAAATAGAGCACTAAAACAGAATAAGGTATTACTGCCATGTTATAATTTTATTCTAGCCTAGCTGGAATTGACATTTCTTTACAAATTTGATGCACAGCATTCATACGTCTGCGTCTGCATACATACTCTGCAAGCCATTCTGTGGTGCAAGGCAGAGGCTACCGTCGGCCGCTACTAGTCTTATTGTTATGGTACTTATGTGAAACACACATTTGCGACAGCAGAATGTCTCTGCAGTCAGCTTCAAATGCCAGTTCTTTAAATTTTTTCGATAGTGTTCCATGAAAAGAATGCCACCTGCCCACCAGGGATTCCCATTTGAGTTGCGAAGCATCTGGTGTTGATTGAGCCTACTGGTAACACATGTAGCAGCCTGCCCCTGATTTGTTATGAGGTCTTCCTATAATCTGACCTAGTGGGAATCCAAAATACTCGAGCAGTACACGAGCATTAGTCGCACTAGTATTCTATACCTGGCCTCCTTTGCAGGTGAATCAGTTTCTTAAAATTCTCCCAATAAACTGCAGTCAATCATTCACCTTCCCTGCAAGAATACTTACATGTTGTTCAATTCCAAATTGCTTTGCCGTGTTACACCTAGATATTTAAATGACATGACTGTGTTGAGCAGCCTACTACTAATGCTGTATTCAAACGTATGGGATTGTTTTTCCTATTCATTTGCATTATCTTAGGTTTATATACATTTAAAGAAAGCTGCCATTTGTCACACCAACTAGACATTCTATCTGTCATCTTGTGTCCTCCTATAGTCACTCAATGATGTCTCCTTCCCATGCATCAGCTGTAAACAGCCACAGATTGCTTTCCGTAACATCATCAGCAAATAAACACACAGCGCTGCTCACCCTGCCGTCAGTACTTTTATGTATATAGAGAACAATAGTGGTCCTATCACACTTCTCTGGGGCGCTCCTGATGATACATTTGTCTCTGATGATGAATGCTTGCCATCGAGGACAATGTACTGGATACTATTACTTCAGAAGTCTTAGAGCACCTTGCATATGTGTGAAGTTATTCTGTATGCTCATACCTTAGTTAATTTTGCAGTGGGGCACTGCTTCAAATGCTTGCAGAAGTCTAAGAATATGGGATCTGCATGTTGCCCTTCATCCATAGTTCACAGGATATCATGTGAGAAAAGGACGAGCAGAGTTTCGCATTAGCGATATTTTCTAAAACTGTTGTGGACAGAAGCCTGTCTGTCTCGAGGAAGTTTCATCACATTTGTGTTAAGAATACATTCAAAAATTCTTTCCAAAACAAATGTTAAAGATGTTGGTCTGTAATTTTATGGGTCCATTCTTTTACCCTTCTTGTACACAGTTGTCACTTGCACTTTTCACCAGTTGCTGGGGACTTTGCGTTGGACAAGAGAATTGTGATAAACACAAGCTGAGTAAGGAGCCAAGACTGCTTTTTGTGCAACTGAATTGAGAATTATATCCAGACCTGGGGTCTCATTGGTTTTCAGCTCTTTCACTTGCTTCTGTACACCATGTATGCCCATTACTATGTCCTCTATAAGAGAATCTGTAAGATGGTAAAAAAATGACATTATGTATCTATAATCATCCTGTTTGAATAATGAAATGCAAAATTTGAAACCTCAGCTTTACTTTTGGGTGACCATACAGGTCATGTCAACTCATGGTCATGAATTTCTCTGGAAAAAATATATTTTAAACCTCTATATCATAAGCATTAAGAAATAAAGTATTTTCATTTTATCTTAATTTTTGTAAATGGTATTGCCCTTTGAGAAATTATATTTTGTAAATAACTCTTAAAGTATAGAGAACAAAAAAATATTACTAATAAACAAAAAGTACAGGAGACCTGCTGGATGTTTTGTGTTAAACCTCCCTCTTAGTGCACTGATATTTGACCGACACGCACACAATAAGGGGCCTCTTTTAACTTATAAATTTTTAAAACCAAAATACAAAATTTAATTTTTCCACTTACAATTTTTTTTTTTTAATTTGGAAGATCACAGAACACTATCTTTTCTGTTGTGTTAAACTGAAGAAGACAGTGAGGATGTTTATATTCCTGGGTGTGAAGTTGTTGATGTGCTGAATGTTAGCGGTTCTGCTGTAGCCCTTACTATATCCTTCCTGAAACGTCCGGGAAAAGTGAGAAGCACAAGAAGAAAACAGTATGTAAAAAGGAAAGTGGAAGAAATTGAAACAAGTTTTGCACAAGCAACATTTTCAAAACTATGTTACGTTAAATGATGACTGAGATTGCAGCAGGCAAGGTCCTTACTGGGCTGATGTTATCTCTGTTGGTGAAAACGGTGAAAAAGTTAAATAAGTAAAAAGATATATGACAAGATCAATAAGAGAAGCAAATCTCGTAATGAAAATGGGGAGCCTGAATTTAAAAATTTATCTCACAAAATTCCATCCCTTACAACCAAAATTGATAAAATGGCAGCCAGTGAAGGAAGTATGCACATGTATTTACTGCACAAATTTGAAACTTGTTTGTTTTGTCATAAGCAGTGTTGCAGGAAAGAAGTACACAGAGATGGACCTGATGCTTTTGTGTGTCTGTCAAGAGCCATAAGATAAATGTTGGTTGTAGGAGTGTGCAAGATGTCCTGGTACTGAAGTGATGACTGTTGGAGCATTCCACCTTCAGGATACTGACAATGATGTAACCTCTGCATTGTGGGAGGGAGGAGAGTAAGTAAAGAAGACAATAGAGTCAGAGAAGTTTGTTACAGAGGTTAAAATTGGGTCATGAAAGAAATAGCTCACCATCATATCCAGAGGATTCAGAGACAAGCCATATCAGAAGCAAAATCAGCCACATCGTTTTGCTATTGTCAGTGATGGTCTCATTCATTTTAGTGCACATGCATGCTACAATGATAATTGATGACATAGCATCTAGAGGCCATGCTTGTCCTAAACATGTGTATGTGATTGATGGTGCAGCATCTCATTTTAAAAACTGCTTTCAGGTTTATGAGCTTGATCAACAATGTAATACAGGAATTAAGACAAAAAATGGATATTTTCAGCAAAAGGTTGTGGACAAAGTGCATATGATGGGGTAAGAGGTCTCTGTGAACATCTTGTAACAAGTTTTAATCTCCAGCATGAAGCTGTCAATACTGTAAGAGAAGCTACTGGATTTGTACACACCATATCAACATTAGTAATAAACATGAAACTCTTTAATTCTAAATGAAAGCCCATCAAGGGAATTCCATTTAAAAAAGAGAGAAGAGTGGTGTGCTATGAAGCTTGTGGTAGGTATTCAATTAGGTCACTACTGGGTTGCATCCCGGAGTGCACATTTTGCAAGAACAGTTCTCCATGAAATGCAGTGTGTTACTGTGTGTGAAATGCAGAGACCACAGTATACATTAGAAGACTTTGTAGTGAGCCACTTCATTCCTTGTCGTCGTCGTCATCATCATCATCATCATCATCATCATCATCATCATCATCATCATCTTCGTTTCCCCTGTATCAAACATCTGGTCGGGTTTCACCTTCATTGTGTTTCTGCCTAGTCGCCCACTTCTCACAGTTCCCCCCAGCACCCCAAGAACTGCGTGTCACCTGCAGAGAACGTCCTAACTTTTTCCGAGGCTGATTTTGAAGTACCATTTCATATAGGCTATTATTATGATGGGATTGCCACCCCCAAAGGCATTTTAGAGCTGCTGCCAGCATATGTTTAGGCCGTTTGTAGCTGCCCTTCTGGAGTACAGACGCTATGGGAAGTAAGATACGAAGACAGTTCTTCCACTTTTCCACCATTGGGACTTGTAAAATCCTCTTCTGCTTTCCAACCGTTGTCTGTCTTCACCTGTTACCCTGGCGAGGGGCCCTTACAGGTTACAGGGTACTACCATCTGGAGCCAGATGGGCCCAGGTTTTTTAACGAGGTTGTTACTCCTCCCCCTCCTCCTTCCTCACCACTTGCAAGGTGAGGCCCCAGGCTTGGGACCGGCACTTTGTGTGTATGACAATCATTGGTGGGTGGGACAGTGTCTCTCGAGAGCTGTAATATATAATCATTTCCTTTATGACACCTCATGGTCCTGCTAATGCTTTCAAATGGCAATCATCAAAAGATCAGTGTGTAGTTCCCATTTCCCAAGCACTGCTCTTGTTAGATCATCCTTGTCCACTTGAAAATTCAGCTCGGCTTTATAAGTTCAATGAGAAGCAGATGACTAAAGACAAATGTACTCTTTTCAACAGTGCAGTGTTGATTGTTACATTGTAGGAGATTTTAATACATGGAAAGTCAAGAAGAAGTAAAGTCATGACAGAAGACTATAATAATTTGTGTAATATCATATGAAGAAAAATGGGTGTATATATTCTGTATCTCATTTTTGTTATAAAATGCTTTTGAATAAAATAATGAATTGTTTTCCTACTCACTTATGATGTTGTAAAGTAATTATTTTGATTCAGAAAAACCAGTTTTGTGTGACATTTATTTATAATCAGCAATCAATTTAAATATTTGTGTGTCCACGACTTCTTAACATTGAGAGTAGAGCTAGGCGAAACCTAAAAAATATCTCATTTCGTACAGACAGATATTGCCCACTCTTATTGCACGTACAATGACCAGCTAACATACCATGAACTTTTTAGAACATTTAGGATGGGGGTTTCGGAGAAAATAATTTCTGAATAATTAAAAAATTTCAGCTTCTTTCATCTTTATGTACAAATTTTTGACAGTTTAAGAATTTCATGCATTAATGTCATAGCTGACAGTTACCATTCCACTTTATTATTTCTCAAGACAGTTAACATCCTGTGACTACTCATGTTTCCAAAGCATAACTTTGAAGTTCACAAAGAGGTACAAATTTTCATTGTTTATTTTTCCAAAAAAATATGAAAAGAAGCTTAGAGAAGTGTGTGTGTATTAATCATGTCTCATGGTACTGGGAAAAAGTATTTATTGAAATTAAATTCAGATCTGTATCACTTTTGGTTTCTTTATTACAATTTTTCAGTTTTACCATTTGTTATGACATTTTCACAGATACCCTCATTTAGAGAGGTCTGTAGTGTTTTAACAAATCATCAGAAAATCAAGATATTGTAGGTTTGGAGAGGTATCATGTAGAGCTTTCAACATATATTTTTTTTCAGCAAACTTTGAAATAGTTATGTGACACATTCACTCTTGACCTGTTTGATCTGAGATGAAATCACCCTTTTGCAGTCTTCTATTGCCGCACTGGGCTGGTTAACGAATGGCTGGATAGAAGTATCTGGCCTGCTTAGCAATTTTATTTAGGACCAGAATTTTCTCAGGTTCTTGGCAAGATCTTTTGTTAGAGTATGAAGGTGGTCATTCATTTGTTGTATGCTTCACACATTGATATCTTGTCTTATCAGCTATGGACATAACTTTTAGGTCAGACGAGTGGCCATAGACATGTTTCTTCATGCAATGCCCATATTTCTACTTTCTTCCCCTTGAGATGGAGACAAAAGTTCATTCAGTCCTTTTAGTACCTACTGTAAACATAAGGTAATACAACAGTTGTACCTTACTGCCAAATACCAGTGACGTACAAACTGACTTTTGCGGATAAACATAATTTACACATGCTTGATATGCAGCCTGTACTAAGGACTGTAATTAATGTTTCCCCAATATGGCTCCTGAAAATTTCCATAGATTTCTTCTTCTCTGAATAGTGTGTTGTTGCCAGTACCATGTTTTGCAATGTCCAGTCTTGATCAACAGTATGTGCAATGACAGGTATGTAACACCTCTTCTGATACAGATCAGTCCGCAAATTCACTATATGCATATATACATTCACGTCTATAGTCAGGACAATACTGGGCCTCATACTCACCCTTATTTCATTGACTGGTCTTCCAGAGTTTTGTGCCACTGTTGTAGAGTGAGACAGAATAATGGAGATGTCCAGATTCTGATCGATATATACGAGCTCCTGATGTAGAGATTGAAATCCTCCATCTGATATTAAAGTAAATGGACAAAGATTCGTGGCGCACATTTCAAAGCACATTTTTGTTGCATGGTCTTCCATTGAAACTGGTAATGTGTCAAAACTGAAGCTGTGTCGTGCCAACAGATGGGCTGTAGTGGATCCGTAAGACTGGAGATCACAGCACCTGCTAAAGTAAACATAGCCAACATGATATCCTTCCTTATCAGTCACTGAGAAAAATATCTCCCAAACATTGCTTTGACAATTTTTTGCATTGAGGATATTTTGAACAAAGTCCCCCCCCCCCCCCCCCCCCCCACGCTCTTTAGTATCAGTTCACGGGCTGAGAGATTGTGCAGCAGGCAACTGAGTTGTGATGGGGTAATTAGGGTGCACGTACACTGAATGCTCAGTCTAACACCTTTCAGTTGCCCAGAGTTGCATGGCATCATGTCAACAATTCCAGAAAGAGCATAAAATGTAAGTGCTGAAAGCAAATCAGTAATATGATTATGTGCATATACATGTTACTAGGATTTTAGAACCAAGTCATACACTCTACCTGTTTTATGCAGCGGATAATGAAAAGTTTGTTAATTTAATTTACGAACCCAGGTTGACGGGACCAAAATGATGAAAATTATCACTGTCTTGGCCAACAAAGAACTGAATTGTTTTAAATTGCAGTACCCTTTACAAGGCAAAACATTAAAAAGGGCTATTTTGAAACACACTGCATAGGCTGTACACTGTGTAGTCCTGTTACAAACTATTTGCCATGTCAACAACAAAAAAACACTTGACTGTTTCCAGATTTGTTCTAAAATAACTGCAGAACCCTTATTTACCCATTCCTTCTTTCTTTTTTACCACCTGAAGAGAATTGCCATTATGGTAGAAGTTCATTACATTGACTACTAAACATGCGACCGTCTGCAAAATATTTGTGAAATGTGTGAGCATGACGGAAGTGAAAAGCAGTTGCTCCGCACAACCAAAGTAATTACGCTGACATCTGTTGAACTTTGACAGAACTACATGCACTTAACAATTTGAGCGAGTATGAACATCAGATGCAGATCTCTACTTGATGCTTTGGAACTGGCATCTGCATTGTAGTGAGAGGAAAGCCCAGAAAGGTGTATAGCTAGTGCTGTGGGAAGGGAAAAAAGTTTTTTTTGGGGGGGGGGCACCAGTAGTCAAGTGCAGGAGAGGATTCAGTGGTAAATGTTAGTAAATGTTATATACAGTATATTTACTCCTCCATACTGTATCAGTTGGAATGCATATCTTTAAAAATTTCTTCATTCCTGCAATATTCAAGAGATTACTTTTTTTCCCCTTTTAAATTTAAAACATTTTCGTTTGCAGAGTCTTGGTCTTTCGTTCCCCTGAGTGCACTTGAACTTATTGTGACTATTGTGCTACAAAATGTGTGTTTCATGCTTGAACATTAAAGGGGTCTTAACTTTGTTGATTATGTGATAATTTGATAATTTGCAATAATTTGTGTAGATGAGTTCTGTATAAAAGCCTTCTACCACAAATATTATCATAATCATAGGTGGAGGTGGTTTTATCTATTTAGAAATGAGTATATTGTAAATTTATTTATTTATTTCTTGCTACGTTGATAAGAACAGCAGACACATGGAGGAAATTGACTGACTATCTTTATAGCACACTCACCATTACGTGGTAAATACTGTAACGTGTAGCTGCTGTATAAACCTATGGAATAATGTTTGTAATATGTAATGCTCTTTTTAATAGCCCACACATTATTTAAAATTTATTTTACAGCGCTACCCTGTAATGTGGCAAGGGCTTCTTGCTCTGAAAAACGACCAAGCAGCAGTCCAGATGCACTTTGTGTTCGGAAATCCACATGTTGCACGAGACTCCCTTCCATGCAATTCAGATGGCAGCACACCACCTCTCAGGATAGCTCAGCGTATGCGACTGGAACAGACGCAAGTGGAGGGTGTAGCCAGAAAAATGCAGGTATGCCTTTCTTAATTCACATAATACTGTTGCCCCCATGCATAATTGTCATACAGCCTTTATGAAGTTAATTAACTACTATTATATTTCTATAGAATAATAGAATTTAAAAAGAAGCAACAAACAAGAGACTGTGCTAACCTGGTTCAGAGAAGCACAACTGCAGTCTCTCATGAACAGTTAATTTATCCTTGTACATGCATGTCACTGCTCATGCTCTAGTCTCCCTAATTTTGTCGTGACAGTTCTTATTCAAGACGAAGATTGGAGGCATCATTCAGCCCTTTTTACTTGTTTCTGGTAATACTTCTATATTGTGAAACTTATTCTTTTAGAGAAGGATCTCGAGCTTTCCATCTATGCTTTGGATACTGTAGCGGGGAAGGGAAAAAGAGAAGGAATTTTACTATTTGAAATTGTACAGAATTTGAAAGATTTACAGTGCTAAGTAAATTCACTGGGCTAATAAAACCGATCATCTGTTTAGTCTGCATTTACATTGCTGATAGGTATTTATCTTCTTGAACCAAAAATGAAGCTTTCCCCTCTGTTAGCTGAAGAAGAAAATTTGTCAGCAACATGTATTTTTCTTCTGAGAATCAAATGAAAACATGTCATCAGACATAGATATTTTGAGTTTTAAAGCATCTGCTTAAAACTAGGCTAGCATACATATTTGGTCAGATCACATACAAAGGTAAAGAAACCAGAGCAGAAAACCGATGGATTGCAGTACAATAACTCACTGTTTTGGTGCGTAAGTGATGTCTGTAGTCTTCCTATTATGCATTCATTGTGAAGAAGCTTTTGGTGTTACCGATGGTAATCAGACACCTAAAGATTAGACAGATTAGCTCACACAACATCAATGGCAGCTTACAGATATACAAAAGCTGCTATTTTTGAAGATGTTGACAATTTCACAACTACACTCCTGGAAATTGAAATAAGAACACCGTGAATTCATTGTCCCAGGAAGGGGAAACTTTATTGACACATTCCTGGGGTCAGATACATCACATGATCACACTGACAGAACCACAGGCACATAGACACAGGCAACAGAGCATGCACAATGTCGGCACTAGTACAGTGTATATCCACCTTTCGCAGCAATGAGGGCTGCTTTTCTCCCATGGAGACGATTGTAGAGATGCTGGATGTAGTCCTGTGGAACGGCTTGCCATGCCATTTCCACCTGGCGCCTCAGTTGGACCAGCGTTCGTGCTGGACGTGCAGACCGCGTGAGACGACGCTTCATCCAGTCCCAAACATGCTCAATGGGGGACAGATCCGGAGATCTTGCTGGCCAGGGTAGTTGACTTACACCTTCTAGAGCACGTTGGGTGGCACAGGATACATGCGGACGTGCATTGTCCTGTTGGAACAGCAAGTTCCCTTGCCGGTCTAGGAATGGTAGAACGATGGGTTCGATGACGGTTTGGATGTACCGTGCACTATTCAGTGTCCCCTCGACGATCACCAGTGGTGTACGGCCAGTGTAGGAGATCGCTCCCCACACCATGATGCCGGGTGTTGGCCCTGTGTGCCTCGGTCGTATGCAGTCCTGATTGTGGCGCTCACCTGCACGGCGCCAAACACGCATACGACCATCATTGGCACCAAGGCAGAAGCGACTCTCATCGCTGAAGACGACACGTCTCCATTCGTCCCTCCATTCACGCCTGTCGCGACAACACTGGAGGCGGGCTGCACGATGTTGGGGCGTGAGCGGAAGACGGCTTAACGGTGTGCGGGACCGTAGCCCAGCTTCATGGAGACGGTTGCGAATGGTCCTCGCCGATACCCCAGGAGCAACAGTGTCCCCAATTTGCTGGGAAGTGGCGGTGCGGTCCCCTATGGCACTGCGTAGGATCCTACGGTCTTGGCGTGCATCCGTGCGTCGCTGCGGTCCGGTCCCAGGTCGACGGGCACGTGCACCTTCCGCCGACCACTGGCGACAACATCGATGTACTGTGGAGACCTCACGCCCCACGTGTTGAGCAATTCGGCGGTACGTCCACCCGGCCTCCCGCATGCCCACTATACGCCCTCGCTCAAAGTCCGTCAACTGCACATACGGTTCACGTCCACGCTGTCGCGGCATGCTACCAGTGTTAAAGACTGCGATGGAGCTCCGTATGCCACGGCAAACTGGCTGACACTGACGGCGGCGGTGCACAAATGCTGCGCAGCTAGCGCCATTCGACGGCCAACACCGCGGTTCCTGGTGTGTCCGCTGTGCCGTGCGTGTGATCATTGTTTGTACAGCCCTCTCGCAGTGTCCGGAGCAAGTATGGTGGGTCTGACACACCGGTGTCAATGTGTTCTTTTTTCCATTTCCAGGAGTGTATATATCTATACAAAAAAGTAAGCATATTGAAATACACAAAGAAGATATGAACAAATAAACCTTGTATTACATTGTACTTAAATAATGTGCGAGTACAGTGAGGTTTATTTGTTCATATTTTCTTTATGTGGCTCAAATATGCTTGTGTTTTCTGTATAGATATATAGTTGTAAAATGGTCACATGTCTTTGGAAATAAAGCTGTAATCTCTCACTGATATTCTGTGAACTAATCTGTTCAGTTTTAGTCTAGAGAGCCAATTTACAATGAAATATATAATAAATATTATTGTGGAACATAAATATTTTTTATTTCAGTTTTTAATGTGTGTCTTTTCCTCCAAGTGCTGAAAGAAATTCTATCAAAGCAATTAAGATGGTCATTTAGCACTGAAAAGGTATTTGTGTTATTGGACATAATTGTAGTTATGACAGTGCTCTGTATGAGTAGTGAATTGACAGCTATCACCATGTTGTGGTGTCTTTCAACATGTTTGTGTGGTCATGAGGTAATGTAACTTCTAGTTGTCCATTTTGATGACTGAACCATTTTCTGTTACCTCCCTCTAAGATAATGAGTCCCATTTACATTAGTGTATGCAGACATATCTTTTTTATTACATTCTATGTATAATTTTTGAAATCCTTTTGTCTGAAATTTCATATTTCTAACATGTTAGTATGAATAAACTTCATAAACAAAGTACTGTACTTACACATATATAAAATGACTTTGACAACCCCCCCCCCCTCCCTTTTTTTAAGAGGCTCCTCAAGAAAAAATTATTTTTAACATATTCTGACTGATCAAAATTGCATACTATTTTATTGACATAAAGTATCTACCAAAAAGTTAACATTATACTTATTCTAAACTTACATCACTTATTGATTGTCTACATTTTGATAATACAAGGAGAAATAAAATAAACAAAAAGAAATGGCTTACATTAATTTTTCCAACTGTTTTATTTTCTCCCTCTTTTGCTTAAACACTGTAGTCTGTAGTATCAATATTTCAAATCGTCGTCGTCATCGTCCTAGTATCACAGCTGTGAAATTTATATCTTCATTCTCACAAATATTTGGCTGTTTTTTTCTTCCAAATATGTTGCTATTTCTGAGATTATTGTTACGGTGGGACCTGAGAACATAGCTGTTTTTCTGAGTGTATATTGCATTTCGTTCCTGTTCTGATGTGAGGATGTTAATGTCTCTTGCTTCCGAACATATCACCTGCCCACCACTCCCTCATTTTCTGTGTACAACCAGCTGACACAGCCCCTTTTCTTCCGATCATACAGCATTGCAAGTATTGACAACATTGCAGCAGGAAACATGTAAGTATGCCTGAGACCCCTATCTAGACTTTTTCTGTCTCCTGCAGAAATGAATACTATTGGTGACTATTTGTCCAACTTTATAGTCAGTACAATTTTCTTGGTAACATACAAAATTTGCTGCTCACTCATTGCTTCCCCTCACGACAATCATCCTAGCTGTCAGCAAAACTGGTGTCTCTGTTCCCCTTCGAACCCTGCCATAGTGCTGAGCTTGATCAGCTGGGAAAAACTGACTGAAATACTTGTTAATGTGCATGTGATATGCACAACACCAACTAATACGTAAATAAAAATGGCATTTACAATTCGTACCCATTCTCAAACTAACGATCATTCTGCGATCTATAATTGGAGTCACAAATGATGGCGGTCAAGTTTAGGCTTGTTTTGCGCCCCTAAGTCAGGTATTCTCCAACAGCCAATGAGCTTTCAGTAGTGTTCTAGCACTCTGCTGTGAATGTCGTACCCAATGTGAACATTAAATATGATCATAGTGAGTTATTTAATGAACTTTTATTCCATTTGTTGTGAGTTGTCATGGTTGATGGTGGTAGTAAGCCACAAACATACATACTAAACATTACATATTACATATTACATATTACATTACATATTACAAACATTCATACTAAACATTACATACATACTAAACATTATTTGCAGGATACGTGCTTACATTAAGCGTGTACCATAACTGTCACTTGGAACCAGCAACAATGCAATACCTGTCAGTTCCGTGACTTGTGCGAACTGCCGTTGTTCATGAATCTGACTACAGTGACGTCTGTTGGTACTGGTAGTATCTCCTTGACAGGTCTTGCCGCTGTAATTTATTCTCATGATAACAGTTACAGTCAGTGTAATATGATGTATTTCCTTTGTTAGACATTTCATTCAGGATTAATTTTCCTTCTTGTTTCAACTGGATGTCATCATCGTGTGCTTAAGCTGATTAAAAGCTGGTAATGTTTTTACCCTGTATTCTAATATGTGAACAGCTGATGAATTTCTCATTTGCAACTCACTTAGTAAATCATTTCAGTCCCTCATAACCAAATAATTCTGAATCAACTAATGTTTTTTGTAGGACAGCATTCCCATTTTAGGATACCACCTTTACGTAAAAAGCACCATTTTTTGTATACAGTATCCAGTGCTTTTTTCTAAAAAAAAAGTTTGAGGGTACTCTGACATTGGATATAATGCAGCGAAAATTACTTATAACTGAAGCATGGGATACCACCTGTCTGCTTTTAGCCATAACGTCATCAACACCATCATGGTAGTGGAACCGTAGAGACAACTATCGGTAGCTCGGCGTTTGAGTGCATGCATATCCGTTTAGCACTACCGTCGCCCACTATTAGCGGGCGAGGGCACTACATGCTTGTCGAACTGACTGCCAGTGATTCAGTTGTCGAGAATGGTTGTTGCTGCTTCGAAATGCTTGAAACAGTCAATGACATCGCTTTTTTCCACCAAAAACTGCACTGGTATCATTCATATTGCAATTACAGATACGAAAAAATGAAATAAAAATTTACATGTTTATTGTGTGAGTAGCTTTTAATGGTGTGTATGTTATTGTAAATTCAATCGCGGGAGTGTGGACTGACAAACTAAATGTGTTACTGAGCTCAAAGCCACATCACTCACTTGAAACTGAAAAGAATCCTGTGTGTTTGAAAACTGATGTCATTCATGAGCAAATAAATAAGCAAACCAATAATTTCACTCTCAGTGGACTTGTCAGTGCGAACTGTATGCAAAAACTTAACTATGTATTTTTTTGTATACAGTATCCAGTGCTTTTTTTCTAAAAAAAAAAAGTTTGAGGGTACTCTGACATTGGATATAATGCAGCGAAAATTACTTATAACTGAAGCATGGGATACCACCTGTCTGCTTTTAGCCATAACGTCATCAACACCATCATGGTAGTGGAACCGTAGAGACATCTATCGGTAGCTCGGCGTTTGAGTGCATGCATATCCGTTTAGCACTACCGTCACCCACTATTAGCGGGCGAGGGCACTACATGCTTGTCGAACTGACTGCCAGCGATTCAGTTGTCGAGAATGGTTGTTGCTGCTTCGAAATGCTTGAAACAGTCAATGACATCGCTTTTTCCACCAAAAACTGCACTGGTATCGTTCATATTGCAATTACAGATACGAAAAAATGAAATAAAAAATTTACAAGTTTATTGTGTGAATAGCTTTTAATGGTGTGTATGTTACTGTAAATACCATCGCGGGAGTGTGGACTGACAAACTAAATGTGTTACTGAGCTCAAAGCCACATCACTCACTTGAAACTGAAAAGAATCCTGTGTGTTTGAAAACTGATGTCATTCATGAGCAAATAAATAAGCAAACCAATAATTTCACTCTCAGTGGACTTGTCAGTGCGAACTGTGTGCAAAAACTTATCAATATGAACTGCATGCAAAAACTTAACTATGTTAAAAAAAACAACAACTAACTGTAATGTTGGCCTTTATAAGAATGTAACCTGAAACACACAGAAAATTTCTGCTCTGAAATAGGGCCCTTGGAAACTAAACTGACAGAACCTACATTCTGCAAAGAAAATGAAACGATCACGTATTATGAAACTCACCTGCACAATAAAGTACCGGCAGAAACAGCAACACAGCAAGACTCCACAACAGCTAAAAAAAGTACTTCTAAAAACTAAATACAGTTGGTCCAGGTAAGTTGGGTTCATAATCGTAATACAGAATGCCAATGAAACATATGACTCAACACTTAAGTTCCGAAATATCAGTTAGGAAGGAACTTATCAAAGAAAACAATAGACTCTAATATGAAAGTTCATTTAATCTAATAATTTCCATGATACAGGAAATTAACTTAGGTCAATCAGTAGAATAATTATCCAAAAATGGACTGTGATGAGGCGATGGTGAAGTGGACCAACAATACAAGTCTACAAAAATGAAAATAAACTTTTTACCTCATCAAATAATACCTTGTTCTTCATTTCAAAGCCTTTTTTATGTCCGTATGCTATCCAACCATTGTTCTGAGTCATCACTCCTCATTGTAATAGATCTGCAACTCACATAGTTCTAAAAGTGCTTCCATGCATTACACTGTACACTCAACGAAACCCCACCTGCTGCACGCCACAGTTATCCACTACTGGCTGTCAAAGATTCTATAATTTCGTAGTGCTGCCATCACAGAAACAGATACTGTTGACTAAAACGTTTCTCTGACCACCGTTCTTCAAACATATTTTCTTTTACAAATGTTAACACATCCATTAACATCATCAAAAAATAGCCATCTTACACCTGTTCAGATACAACAAAAATTTTTAAGATGATAGAATTTTATGCTATTTTCTCCTGTGTTTCATGAAATTGTCAAATTTTATTAAGAGAAATAGAATGTTGTAGTGGCAAGTTCATGATTTCTTGTATATTTCTTGCGCGAGTGCTACTTCAGTGTATTGGGAAATCTTGATCCTGTTGGGACAAGAGTATCATTTGCCAAGCCTTGCTCTTCTGAATTCTTCAAAACAAATCTGCACTTACCTCAGTAGCCAAATCTTTATCTTTAAATATAGGACGACTCCTATAAATGTAAGACTACCATTATATACTCTACTAAACAACACAAAAATGCTGACCTCGGCAGCAGTAGTTTTGATGTCCCTGTATTTTTCATATGATGAATTCTGGAAAAACTTAGTCATACAGACATGTAAATGCAGTACCGTATTTACTCGAGTCTAAGCCGCACTCGAATCTAAGCCGCACCTGAAAAATGAGACTCTAAATCAAGTAAAAAAAATTTCCTGGATCTAAGCCGCACCTGAAATTTGACTCGAAATTCAAGGGGAGAGAAAAGTTTTAAGCCGCATCTCCAAATCGAAACAAAGTTGGTCCACTGTAATATGAGACAATTTAGGTTGAATGAATGACGATACAGCTACAGTAGTTTGGTTCGAGTCATAAGCTTAGCAGTTAAGGTTTACCAGGTAGCCATTGCTATGCGTCAGGCGCTCTGTCCGTATTTATACAGGTACCCTTCCTTTTTCACGTGCTTCGTCTGGTTTGAATCGATTGTTTATTTTGCTTTGATCTGATAAGTGCCGTTTTCTTTGTTATAGGTGTTTATGTCACTCTAAGCTGAAAATGCATTACTGTACTGTGTCATGTATTGTTTGTCGTACTCTGATACTGCGTGTTTACGGCCTGTCGCCGATCGCGGCATGGCTTGCTTTTGTGCGCGCTACCGCCGCTTACAAATAAAAAAAAAAAGAAAAAGAGAGAGAGAGGAATCGTCTCATTAGCGAAACAATGGCAAGAGACTGCTACTTGTTGTTACTTACACTGCTGCTTTCTTTGATAATGATCAACAAGAACCAAATAATAGACTGAGTATGATAGAAGATCAGGGTGTATACGACCCGGGACAACCGGGAATTCCGGGAAAAACCCGGGAATTTTTTCATCCGGGAGAAAACCGGGAAAAACCCGGGAATTTTTCGGAATTCCGGGAATTTTTCATTGTTTTAGCTTTCAGTTACATTTTTGTAGTTTTGACTGCAGAATTGATTCTCTAGCAAAGAATGTTATTGTATCCTGCTACTGGAGAATGATACTGCAGCAATAAAATATAAACGAGAGGGAAAAAAATAAAACTGTAGTGGCAAAGGAAATGTGCATTTTACGACAACAAAACACCGTGCACGCACAAGCGTCTACAGATAGCAAAAATATGTTAAAGGCCGTAGGGCGCAGACTGTAATTCTTCGTAACAAACTGCTTGCTATGAGCAGCATGACGTCACAACTGTTCACATTAGGTTCGTTTGACCAGTTGCCAGCGGTCTGTTGCGCATGCGCATTTGACTCGCGTATAAGGAGTACCTTCTCTCGCTTCCCGCTTCTTGAAGTTTGGCTGTTAGCTGCATCGGTAGTAGCAGCAAGCAGCCAGATGCAAACGAGAAAAATTTTTCTCGCGCGCCCTAGCTGCCAGATTCGCGCTTGCACAGAGTTGTCTGAGTTGTAGTGGGGAGGGGGTTAGTCTCCACGTGACCCGTGTTTACGTTAAGTGATTTCGCTGCTTCTCTTCGTGTACAACTCCCACGTCAAATGAAAACAAAACGGATTTCTGTGGCTGGGAGCTATCAAGTGAATTAAAATGCATTCACATAATTACGGAGGGCAAAAATATATTATTAATTTCAGTTTCTGATTTTATTTTCTTTCCAAGTTAGTAGCAGTCAAGCATTAATCGCCTTGCAGAAGAATGAAGTTATTTTTGCAAGTTTGCAAAGGAAATTCCGCTGAGGCAATCATTTTATTTGAAACGAAGTGTTCCATTTAACAATTTTGGGTAGTTCCAACTGTTCGGTGAATTTCAAGTGCACGTTATCATCTTCTGCCATGTATGGCATTATGCCATAATAAAGAACCAAACATGAGATCGTAGAGTACTGGTACTCCAAGAAAATTTACATCCCAAAAACCACACTGAAAAGCTTAATATCAGATGGGACCTACTTCATTGTGAATCTGGAAAAAACCAATGTGCACTTCAAGCCGAATTATGCATTTTAGTATGATTCACGAAATTTTGATGCCTTTTGGAGTATCCTCTGATGCCCTGTTTCTTTTATGGTGTAGTGTAAGCTCTCTTAGTGCTTTATACACACGAACATGCGGGCTTCCTACACCACTGCAGTTGCACACGCACAATAATTCGTTTTTGGCGCTCTCTGGCAACTGGTAAATCGAACCTATAACTAACAGTATTGCGAACGGTGGTTAGAAAAGCGTTACTTTCAAAGTAAATTTCTTTTTACGCAAGATGAATTATGTTACGTGTGTGAAAGTGGGATGGATATCTAAATCACAGAGCGTTCGAAACTGAACAGTTTCAGAACCAGCCACTTCAAGAATTTCGAGCCGAGTTATTTATGTCACAATTTTAAATTTACTGGCACATTTGTGTGATGTATCTTAAAGTATATCACACCAAAAAAAGACCAATATTACACGTGAAAGCTTAGCTTTTCTTGTAGATACACGGTACTGTGTACATTAATGTAAACCGTTAACTTTTCCTCTTGTGTGTTCGCGCTGTGTAACCAGTAATCTTGCTAGTGGTGTCCTATGCTCTGAATAGCTGCTGTCATCGGCTGGCGAGATCTCGTGGCTTGAGATATGACTCGCTTACAAAAGGACATCACAACCTCGATTGCAACGCTCCGGAAACTAACAAGCTGTGTTTGGTGCAATTCGAATTTATACTTTCGTAATACGAAAATATGCAGCGTATATGTTGCTGCAAATCAAAGGTCTTTCCAAAACTTCTCTGCTCCGGCTTTTCTTTTTTTTCCGGGAAGTTCTACGCGATTATATAAAACGTTAACCATTCAAAGGATTGATAAGTTTTACAGTTCCGAGGGAACTTTTTCTGTGCTAAGTGACAGTAGGTCGCCCGGGAAAAAGCATATTTTTTTAAACGGGATATCCGGGAGAAATCCGGGAATAATCCGGGAATTTTTTTTCCTTGTCCCTGTATACACCCTGAAGATGTTCTGAACGAGAGTTTAGTGGAAAATTTTTCTCCGTTTGAAAATCTTTGCAGGCGCCTCTTTAGTACATTACATTCTGCACAGAAATTAGAGCCATCTTAGATTTAAAAATCTAGTCAATTGCCTCGCTTCATTTCTGACTGTATCACTGTTTAGCATAAGAATAATACGAATATAAACATGACATGATATGTATATTCTTCCGCGTTTGCTGTTGTCTCACTCTAGTTTTGTGGTTTATTACGCAGACGGGATTTAAATGAGATAGCAGCAAACACGAAACAATACATAGCAAAATGTTTATATTCGCATTCTTTCTTATGGTGAAGAGAATACTGCATGTGATTCACAATTTATAAAAGTTCCTACTAGCAACAATCACTTCTCACAGATAGGAAAAAAATCAGAATGTAGAGTTGGCCATATTGACAAACATCCTAAACATTCTTGCCAGTCGGGTTTTCGTAGTACATTAATGCTGCTACATTCGAAGATGAACAATACGGAATTTGTATTTACTTCGTTGGATAATGTATGAAAATGCAGTGGTCGAAACTCGGTGCGGAGAAAAAAAGCTTGTCTTCGACCTTTTTTTTTTTTTTTTTAATTTATTTACTGACGCAGAGGTTTTGGCGCCAGTATTTATCTTTGTGCCCACAAAGCATGCCTGTGTAGCGCTACATATATTCGACGGCAGAACTAAGTTGTGGAGGCACCCACCGACATTTTTAAGAACTTCCGCTTGCTTTGCACTCGATTCTAAGCCGCAGGCGGTTTTTTGGATTACAAAAACCGGAAAAAAAGTGCGGCTTAGATTCGAGTAAATACGGTACTCAGTATTCAGGGAAGAGGAAATAGAACTGACAGGGTCTTATTTTAACTATGTGGTTTCTCCACCACACATGATGAGAGATGTATTTCATTTGTCAGATGGCAAAGAATAATCTAAGTGACAAGAAAGAAATTCATCTGAGAATCATCTCACAACAACATAAAAGTTGTGATGGTAATAAAAGAGAAACCTATAGCTCAGAATTGAGATACACACAGAAACTGGTTGTAGCAGTCTTCATGCACCTGGTGCAATGTACAACTACAAGATGTCAGGTGTAGACAGAGGTGATAAGACATATTCCTAAAAGGTTTGGGATACCCTTAAGTTGGTGGTAAATATGCTTCCCAAGTACCACAAATGACAGATGGTAAGTTTACTTCTCAAGCCCCTTCCAGGAACTAGTTTGGTGGCAACCATATTTCCAAAAAACTATTGAACCACCTTTATTTGATGGGATATATGCTTCCCACAGTCCTGAAGGCTATATTTCATAACAAACAGAAACTACAGCTGGTGCAGCAGACTGCCACTAGATACCAGGAGCATACAGAAGTGGTGACACATATTCTTTTAAATACTGTAAAGAGATACATTTAGTAGGAAGTATATCCTCCATAGCTCATGAAAGGGTTAACAGATGCGCCACCTCATTTGGTTGGTCCCTGTTATACAAGTATCTTCTGAAACTAATGATATAAAAACATAGTTTTTTCTCTTCATCACCACTTGCACTAAGGATTTCCGCTGATGACTTCTAGGTCATATTAGTTACTTAGTTAATTTCAGGTTACGTGGATCACTTGCACAATAAATTGTAATGGCGAACGAGTCATTTTACATGCACATCACAAATTTTTAAATGTGGCTACTTGCTGAGCATTTATAAAGTTAGTTATGTAATGGGTGTGTGTCCCAAGAGTCGTCAGGTGCATTTTCTATCGTGTTTCAGGAGATATTTGCAATTTTGGTTTTGCATTGGATAGTTGAAGTCAGCCTTAACAAATAGTGCTCGTCACATCTTTCGTATGATACCGAGTGTCAACGGAAAGAGACGGTTTCTGTCCCTGTACAAACAAAATTATTTTTAAAATGAAATTTTACATGCCCATTTGATAGAGCAGTCCCAGATTAGTCTAGTGCAATATTTGTTTTATCAACACATAGTGACAGGGACAGTTAAGCGCGAAGTATAACCAGTACTCTAGCAGCGACACCACTGCCCTGGCCAGTGCTGACTGTTACCAACAAGCATACAGCACTACTACGTTGCCGTGGATGCTGCTTATTCTTCATGTTTTACTGTTCCTGTTAATACATACCAATGAAATGAATATTGGACTAGACTAATTTGGGAGCACTCTGTCGAATGGGCACGTAAAATTCCAATTTAAAAATAATTTTGTTCGTAATGAGAAACAAACCAACACTTTCTGTTGACACTGGGCGTTGTATGAAAGACATGACAAGAAGTAACTATTCGGGATGATTTCAGCTACACAATGCAACAACAAAATATATTTAATTCCTACCCACTGCCTTTCACATTTTACAGTAATGGAAATTCTTCTGCGGATTAGAAGGAGCTGTCAAGGAGAAACTTTTGCTGTTTGTTTTCAAATTTTACTTTATTATGTCAGATATTTTGTATCACTGAGTAAGGTATCAAAAATTTTAGTTGCAGCATTGTGCACTCCTTTTGTTGCTGAAGACTACCTTAATGTGGAGTAATGAATGTTATTTTTCATTCTGGTATTGTAATCATGTACATCATTGTTCCTTTTGAACAGCAGTCGGTTATTTAAAACAAACATCACAAGGGAGTGCTAGCTCTGCAAGGTTCGCAGGAGAGCTTCTGTAAAGCTTGGAAGGTAGGAGACGAGATACTGGCAGAAGTAAAGCTGTGAGTACCGGGCGTGAGTCGTGCTTCGGTAGCTCAGATGGTAGAGCACTTGCCCGCGAAAGGCAAAAGTCCCGAGTTTGAGTCTCGGTCGGGCACACAATTTTAATCTGCCAGGAAGTTTCATCACAACGGAATTACGAAGAAATGGTCCGAATACCAACTCCTTAAACAGTTATCCACAAGATAATGGGTGTGGACCACATATTACTCATACACCAGGTCTTTTCTTAAAGATGAGGTACCCCAGGACATTATTGAATGAAAATATGCAAAATATGTCAGCTTGCTGATTTGTCCCTCCCCAAGATTTGCAATAATTCTAAATACAAATGTGGCTGAACTAAGTTGTTTTAGGAGTTCCAAAACGTGTTTCTTCCAGTTCAAATTCTCATCAATATGGATTCCTAAGAATTTTGAAGTTTCCATCCTACGTATTATTTCCTCATCATGTGTTAGACTTATCGAAGGTGTGGTACCGCTAAATATGTTGCATCTTTTTTAAAATTGAGGTTGAGGAAAAAAAACAGTCAATGAGCCTTTTAAGAACATTCCTTGCTGTTATTTCTGTTTTCACGTGTAAGCTTGGATTGATTACAATATTAAGCTAATCTCCAAAAAGAACTAATTCTGCTTCTTGTACATTAGATGAAAGTTCGTTGATATATATGAGGAACAGTAGTAGACTTGAGATTGAGACTTGGGGCCCCATACATGATTCCTCCTACACAGCCGTACATTACTATCATGCACTGCCCTTCAGATACTTACATATGAATTTCTTTCAAAAGCAGTAAACCTTGGTCATGTATTGAAATGCGACCAGGCATTGTAATTAACTCCTTGGATTATTACCTAGGACTCTTTGAGTCCTCCAAGTAATCTTTAATTGTGTGGTTTGCGTTAATTGTGAAGAATGTTTTAGCTGCATGTTCGAATAGATATATTTTAGTAATATCTTGCACTTCCTTGGGCAGTTTATTATACAATTTTATTCCTTGATAGAAAATAATGTTTTGAGCTTTTTTGTTGTTTTTCCTGGGTGAATGTAAGTTCATACAGGCTCTTGTTCCATGATTATGTATAGAACTATTAGTGAAATGCTTTGCAGTGTTATCCCTCATATGCACCACACATTGGTAGATGTACTCACATGGTGTAGTAAGATGCTCAGTTTTCTAAATAGCTCTTTAAAAAGAAACCAACCAACTACTACTTCTAGTTATTATTCCTTCTTTTTTTTTCCAACTTAAAAACTCTCACGTTTCGTGCCTTTGCTCCCTAGAAAATAATAATCCTGTGGATAAGAATTGAGTTAACATAGGAATGGTATAATATTGTAAGATGTTGTCTATTGCAAATGGATGGTAAAACTTGTATAAACATACAATTACTTTGGCAAGAGAGAAGGTATGATGATAGTAAGGCACTCAGAAGCACCTGTCAGTTGGTAAAGTTTTTTTCTTTTATACAAACACCATGGCAGGACATAACGATAGATACTACTTTTTATCTTCTGCAACGTGAATTGGAAATGATTAGTCTTGAAAGATCTCTTCCTGTTAATGATAATTACCTCTTCTCTATCATAGTACAGCAATGCCGATGATGATGTGTTTTGAGGATTATTCCCAAGATTTGCTCCAATAGTTCATGGAGCACGTAGAGGGAAACAGGTGTACATGAAGCTCGTAGAAATAACGTACTTTTCTTTCATGAGCTAGACAAATTTTTATTGTTACTTACATAGGTGTATGTTACAAGCATTAAAACAAGAGAGGTGTTGTAAAAAATCTGAAGGTACAAATTTTTTTCCCCCCCACTGCTTTCTCAGATTACATTAATGTGGCATAATATGAACTAATATATCTTTTGCTCATTCAACTGGCACCTGAATTAGTAAACCTTATAGGTACCCACATAAACCCCTCAAGAGCATAACATGCTGATGACATTATTTTTGCCAGTGTCTCTGTATGCTCATTCTGTGTTAACTGATAATCAGTATTCGTCCCTAATAACTTTGTGCTTGATAAACAATCTATAGATTTATCATCTATACCTAATGTGACAGAGTTGTTTTACCTCTTATTCCTAAAGTGTATACTGTTTCTTTTCTTTATGTTCAATAACATTTTATTACATCCTGTCTAACAGTGAACATCCTTGTGGGTTTCAGTTTTAATCTCTAATTGGAGCTCTGGGTTTAACCAGTGATTAGATGTTGCTGTAATCAGTGAAGAGAACCTTTTTTCCAGGTCTAATACTATCTCGGAAGCCCTTGATATATCCAATATACTACTGTGGAGAACACCTGTGTTTGTGTTTTTGTTTGACAGTTGTTTTACTAAAAACGTATCAGCAGCAGATGTGTGGACTCTCTCTCTACATTTTTTAACCTGTTTTCCAGTTAAGACTGGAACCACTTGTTCATTGTTCCTCTTAAACCTCATGTTTAGTAGTATTTTATGGGCAGCAGTGCTAAAGGACCTCGGACAAGTCTAAGGATATGCCCGAAACACAGTCTTCCCTGTTACAAACTTCAAGTACCACTTTTGTGAACTCAGTTACTTTTCTTTAGTAAGGGCACAACTCGTGTGATTTTAGAACTCTGAAAAATTTCTGAACTTACACTGGAACTCCATCTAAACCTGCTGACCCTTCATATTTTTTAATTCCTGTATTGTTTTTCTGACTTCAGGCTCTGTTGTGGGAAACATCGTCATTGTGCTTGCTGTGAAGGTCATTGTGAGTGCTACATGCATTTAGGAAGATTTTGCTGCAACCTCTCAGCAATACCAGAGAAATACTCTTTCACAAACTTTACCAATTCTTGAGGGTTTTCATTTATCATACCCCTGTCTTTGATATGTTTGTAATTAAAATTGTGCCTGCCTTTTCCAGCTTTTTGTTTTATGACATCCCAACACTCCTTTGATTTCATTTTTTGCTATAAATATTTTTTATCATTGATCTCATCATGATGAGAGAAGTACTCTCCTATGTATGTTTTTATATCAGTGATGGTAATCGAGGAACTGTGGATTAGTGCATTGCTTTTTCAAAGAACTGAGAAATTTAGATGCACAGGAGGACTCTCTAATAGCCACAGTTATATATTTATTTTCTTTATCTGCTCCTGTAGATGTGGCTACTCTCCTCAAAAATTAATTGAAACTGTGGCATCTACATTGTTTTCCATGTACATTTATTGCTGCAACATGAGATGATCTGGAATTGATTTACAGTAGGTAATTTTTTTCCAATAAATGTTACATGGTTACAGTTAAAATGTGTGTTCAGTGCACATTCTAGAAAACTGGTGGTTACTAAAAGTATATTTGTACCACGGCGACCTTGAGGACAACATGAATCAGAGTGACAACAGGATATAAATTTTCAGTTCGAGAAGTAAAAGCTATGCTTTGCAGCATTTTGCCACAAAAGAAATTTGTTTATATGTTTACCTTTGAACATGAGGGCAACTATATTTCTAGATCTCTCTTTCGTACTCTTCTCAGTTTAAGCTCCAGCAGATGCCGAATAAGTATTGATTCAATTTTTGGTAAAAAGTCGCAGTTCATGGCTATTGGCACCTGTTTTGCACGGCTGTACATGTACTTCTATCATAATCGTATGAATTCATAATAGTCAGCTTTTTAGTAGCTCCAACATGTTTATTTCATAATTAGATCAGAATTAGCACAGTTCTTAAACATATTTTGTCTTTATTTTTTCAGATTGATCATGAACACTGCATGCTCTTGGCTCTACCTTGTGGCCGGGATCATATGGATGTGTTGCAGCAATCAAATAACCTACAGACAGGTTTTATCACATATTTACAACAGAAACAAGCTGCTGGAATTGTGAACATCGCAGCCCCTGGCTCTCAGCAGGTATATTATTACATCTGTTTGAGGATGATTTAGTGTTGTGTAGAAGTAAAATTTATTTGAAACCAGCACTGGAGAATGCTTGGGGTTTACACACATTCTCGAATTGTTAGTTCTGTAGTGTGTTAGGTCCTATTACCTCAATGTTCTGATTACGCAATACATATAACTACTTCACATATTTTGTTGTCTATAAACTCTTATTATCCTACAATAGAAAAATCTAAGTAATAATCTATGTTGAAATTAAATTAAAGCAGAATTGGTAACAGCAGAATTTTTGACTCATAAACAAGAATTAAGAATAAAAGTGAGAAGATACCTCAAAAAATAAGGTTTTTATTCAGGAACAGTGTGGATTGAAGATGAAGTGGAATCTGCACTAGTGAATACGGAGATACTTGATAGATTCAGAAATGATTACTTGCTAATAACTTCCCTAAATTTGTGTATTGAGCTATTCTGAAGCACTGGATGTATAGGTATAGGTAACCGTATTTAACAATTACGTGATAGGGTAACAGAACCAAAATACTTCAAATCATTTAACCAAACTAAAATCAGTTTTTTAATAGTAAATATATTAAAATGAAAAAATTTGGTGACTTTCCCTAGAACTAATTGACTACTTAATACATGGCTCTTGGGTCTGACATCAGATTATGTTTTGTTATCCCCACAATAATTCCTCAAGTCAACTGCCTGACATCATCAGGAGGTGGCTGTTTGTTACTACTGGCAAGTAGCAGCTGCTGGTGTCGGCATTGCGATGATCTGTATTGAAACTACCTTTGAAAGTTAGACTCTTGTGTGATTGAGTTGCTTGCAGACTAATGATAGTAGAATGTTCAGGGCCTCCTACCAGGAGCTGAGCTGTATAGTCTTCCATGCACACAGCTGGTAACTGATGCTGTTGATAGTTTCAGTGTGGCCAGGACCCAAGCAAAATTTAGCGAGTTAGAACCTGCACTATGTATCAGTCTACCTGTTGTCAGATATACATGTTTTTCTCTGTATTTAATGGCAGCGAGTGCAGGGCTCCCGGCTGTACTTGGTTAGAATCCTGAGTCCCTATTTATTAAGGTGTCCACTGTGCCAATACATATTGCGTCCTTTATCACAGAGTCCCAGAAAGACCACGTCTGGACCAGCCAGATAAATCTCAAGAGCACTGCTCTAGTAAATGACACTACATGATATGTGAAAAGACAGAAATTGTTTATTCAGTTTTGTTTTTTTTGGGACTGTGAGGTAAAGAGGCAATACATATTCACACAATAAAAATATTAATTAATAGGAATTCAGAATGCCAGTTAAGTACAGTTTGGAAACCTGCACTTGCAACCATTAGATATAGAGATAAGCAAGCACTTCTGATGACAGGTACGCTGCAACATTGTGGAGGTTACATTCAATTAACAATGTAGGTTTGCCTCCCAGCCACAGTGACCCTTAGTGGCAACACTGGTTATGTGGCCCATGCTCAGAAGGCCACAGCTAGGATCACTGTAGGGGCTTTGAAATGCTACCATCATCTGTTTGCAAGTAACTGAACCATGCACTTGCGACATTCATGTGAAGCTTCCCTACGGATTATTGCAATGCAGACAGCAGCAGTTGCTCCTTGCTAGCAATAACTATCAGCAACCCCCTGATTACGTCAAGCAGTTCCTTGGAAGAAATATTGTGGAATACACAAAAGATGATCTGGCAGCAGACCTAAGGGTCATAAATTAAATAACTTGCTGATGGAACATAAACAATTATGAAAAGTATAGATCACTGCTCACTGTAAAGATGACATGAGTTATTGCAGACATGCACAACGAAAAGACTGTTACACATTGAGTTTTCAGTCAAAGACTTCTTCAGAAAAGAAAGAAAACACATACATTCACACAAGCAGGCATACCCCACCGCTCTGCCCATACTGCAACTGTTGCATTGAATGAAAGTAGCAATGTGGAGTTAGGCAGAGAAGGGGGAGGGATAGAAGAGTACACATGACAGAAGAGAAGAGCACTGTCTAGTGGAGCATGCAGGAACCAGAAGGTAGCCAGATGCATTGTCAGGAGGCTGTTTGGGGAGGGGGGGGGGTTAGCAGAGAGAGAAAAAGATTGGTGGGAGGAGACATGAACTGATGCGAGGTTATAGGCCGGGGTAACAACTGTTGGCTTGCGGGTGTGGGAACAGTAGATTTTTGTAGGTTGAGGCTGGGAAACTTTGGGGAGTGGAGAATCTGTTGTAAAGATAACTCCTACTTGCTCAGCACAGAAAAGCTGGTGGTGAAGGGATGACTCAGATGGGATGGTGTGGGTTGTGAAGCACCACACATGCCCTTGGCCACAATTCAGCAGTGTCCATTCATGCTAGTGGAAGCTGGTCAGTAGTTGTACCAATACAAGAAGCTGTGCAGTGATTGCAGCAGAGCTGGTATATGACGCAACTGCTTTCACAGGGGGTCTGGCCTCTGACGGGGTAGGGTAAGCCCGTGACAGGACTGGAGTAGTAAGTGCTTGGGTGGGTGGAATGGGCAGGAGGGAGCTGGGATTGGGAGTGGATTAGGGATGAACTAGTTTGTTGTGGAGGTTGAGTCAGCGAAGAAACAGCACTTTTGGAGAAATGGGAAGCACTTGGATAGGACGAGCTTAATTTCTGGGTATGATGATAGATAAGCAAAGCATTCATTAGGGCTTCACGCATTGAAATGGGTGACATCCTACCCAAGATCCTTCCCACCCCTGCTAACATTTTCAGTCACTCGTCCAACCTCCACATAATCCTAGTCCATCCCTGGGCCACTCCCAATCCCAACCCCTTGCCACAGGGATCATATCCCTGTGGCAGACCCAGGTCTACGACCTGCCCAAACCACCCATCCAGTACTTCATATTCCAGTCCTGTCACAATCTTATCCCACTCTATCAGAGGCCAGACGACCTGTGAAAGCAGCCATGTCACATACCTGTTCTGCTCCAACCATTGCACAGCTTTTTACATTGGTATGGCCGTCAACCAGCTGTCCACCAGGAAGAGTAGCCACTGCCAAAATTTGGACAAGAGCAAAGAGGACCACCACGTGGAACAACATGCAGCTGAACGTAACATGTGCTATTTGAATGGTTGCATCACAGTCCATGCCATTGTCCCTTCACCAAGAGCTTTTCTGAATGGTGCAAATGGGAGGTACTCTTGCAACCCATTCTGCACATCCTGGTCCCATCCTACAACAACCTACTGTCCTCACACCCTCCACCCAAGAGTTTGTGCCCCCTCTGTCCTATAACCTCCTACCAATTCACATCCCCTCACTCTCATTGGGTGGTGTTCTCTGCCCAACACACCCATTTATCTTTTTGTCCCCCCCCCCCCTCCCCCTCCCCCTCCCAATCTCCTCCAATGCTGCACGTTGTAGTCTTGTCCTGCCACTTTCCTAGTCCCAGCACATTCTGCCAGACAATGCTCTTAGCCCCCTCCCACCCATTCTTCATGCCCTACTCCAGACTGCTGCTGACGTTCAATGCAACAGTTGTATTCTGAGTCTGCCCAGGGTGGGCAGAGAGAGAGCAGTTGTGTGTGTGTGTGTGTGTGTGTGTGTGTGTGTGTGTGTGCGTGTGTTATATATATATATATATATATATATATATATATATATATATATATATATATATATATATATATATGAATATAATAGAGGGAAACATTCCACGTGGGAAAAATATATTTGAAAAGAAAGATGATGAGACTTACCCAACAAAAGCGCTGGCAGGTCGACAGACACACAAATAAACACAAACATACACACAAAACTCTAGCTTTCGCAACCAATGGTTGCCTCGTCAGGAAAGAGGGAAGGAGAAGGAAAGACAAAAGGACTCCCGGGATTGGAATGACTCCTTACCCTCTCCCTTAAAACCCAATCCTTTTGTCTTTCCTTCTCCTTCCCTCTTTCCTGACGAGGCAACCATTGGTTGCGAAAGCTAGAGTTTTGTGTGTATGTTTGTGTTTATTTGTGTGTCTGTCGACCTGCCAGCACTTTTGTTGGGTAAGTCTCATCATCTTTCTTTTCAAATATATATATATATATATATATATATATATATATATATATATATATATATATATAATATCTAAAAAGAAAGATGATGAGACTTACCAAACAAAAGTGCTGACAGGTCGATAGACACACAAACAAACACAAACATACACACGAAATTCTAGCTTTCGCAACCAACGGTTGCCTCGTCAGGAAAGAGGGAAGGAGAGGGAAAGACGAAAGGATTTGGGTTTTAAGGGAGAGGGTAAGGAGTCATTCCAATCTCGGGAGCGGAAAGACTTACCTTAGGGGGAAAAAAGGACAGGTATACACTCGCACACACACACACACATATCCATCCGCATATACGCAGACACAAGCAGACATTTGTAGGCCCAAACTCTTTGCCTTTACAAATGTCTGCTTGTGTCTGTGTATATGCGGATGGATATGTGTGTGTGTGCGAGTGTATACCTGTCCTTTTTTCCCCCTAAGGTAAGTCTTTCCGCTCCCGGGATTGGAATGACTCCTGACCCTCTCCCTTAAAACCCAAATCCTTTCGTCTTTCCCTCTCCTTCCCTCTTTCCTGATGAGGCAACCGTTGGTTGCGAAAGTTTGAATTTTGTGTGTATGTTTGTGTTTGTTTGTGTGTCTATCGACCTGCCAGCACTTTTGTTTGGCAAGTCTCATCATCTTTCTTTTTATATATATTTTTCCCACGTGGAATGTTCCCCCCCCCCCCCCCCCCCCCCCTCTCTCTCTCTCTCTCTCTCTCTCTCTATATATATATATATATATATATATGGTTATAATAGAAGGAAACATTCCACGAAGGAAAAATATATCTAAAAACAAAGTAGATGTGACTTACCAAATGAAAGTGCTGGCAGGTCGACAGACACACAGTGCTGTCGACCTGCCAGCACTTTCGTTTGGTAAGTCACATCTACTTTGTTTTTAGAGATATATATATATATATATATATATATATATATATATATATATATATATATATATATATATATATATATATATATATATATATATATATATATAAAGAAGGCTTTGGCTGAAAGCTCAGTGTGTAACAATCTTTTTGTTGTGCCTGTCTGCAACTCAACATGTCATCATTACGGTGAGTAGCAATCTATCCTTCTGTAATTGTTGATACTATAACCTGGAATTTTGCTTGTTTTATAAATTAATGATGGGCATGTTGCATGTTTGTAATCCCTTAAGGATCTCTGGCCAACCACTGTTTAGTGATTTTTCTGACTTTTTCCAGTACAAGTGGTTATCATTGTCAGGGTTCACCTAAAAGTTTTTTGATAGTGCTACCAAACGTGCTGAGGAAATCTCAGAAAATCCACTAAACAACAGTCAGCTGAAGATCCTGAGACCAAAGCCAACAGGCAGCTTGTGAAGAAGAAGCCGCAAAATCCTCAACAATTTTAAATTACTGATCGTTCCAGAGTATGGCAGAATTTAGGAATTATGTGTGGCAACTTTCTTCTATGTTTTATTAGATGATTCCAAAATTCAGCAGTTTGCTGTATGGAATTTGGATCCTTTTAAATGAATTCTCTGCCTTGCTGCTTATGTTGGCACGTAGTAGCGTAAAATTTGCTCTGTGTTGTTTGCAGTTATTGAGTAGCAAAATTCACATTTAACAGCAGAAAAATTTAATTTTTGTCTTGCATTGCTTATTTTTCTTATAAAGCAGGCATTTTATGGGAGCAAGTCATCCTGCAACTGTTTATTGATGATTTGCAAGATCCAGAGTACAGCTGCAGTTTTACATTTGCATGTGTTCTCTCTATTTAAATTTTCAATTTAGATAGTGTGAGCAACCAAATCTTGACAATGCCCATCTACTTAGAGATGCGTACCATCCAGTTTTTCCATATGCAGACAATTTTTGTGTGTCTGTACTTTGGCAGGCAGAGAGCAGTGGTGCCTTTGAAAATGTGAATTCGTTTTAGCAGATTTCAGTGATACATAACCATGCCTAACACACCATTTAAGTAAACAAACAACAGAATATCTTCATGGTACCAGAGAAAGGTGCACCTTAGTACTGCAGACCATTTCACAAATTGTCACTCTGCTTAGTCATAGGATCAAAGGAATGTGACATTTGTTGAAATTTTCTTCACACAGCACATCAAAGGCCAGAGTCTGTAACAGTCAGTTGATGTTGGAAGACTTTGGGCTACTAGTGTGCCTGCCTAGTGTCAACATTATCCAGCTAACTATAACAGTACTTAGTTTTCTACTATAGTAGTCATCACTTAGTGAATGTTGTGTTGCACTGTCTGTCTGTTCTGAAATGTGAGATAAAACATTTCCAAGGCCCATTGTGAGTGCTGCCTAAGATTCATCACATTCACAGTCTTCTCTAGTACCTATTCCCAGGCTCGGTAACATTATGAACACTATCTGTCAAATGTAATGGTGAACAATTAGATTTCTATTGTTTCTTTTACTGTTGAATTCCTGTAATATGAGTGGTGGTGTACTATTAAGGTATCTGCTGAACTGAGTTTGTGCTCTTTTATTAGGTTATGTTTCATTGTCACTGACTTTGAAGTTTCCAGTGGGGTGCTCTGACATAGTGCAGATTGTCTGCACAGCATAGTTTTTGATACATTCATATGGCGTGTTGTATATACCATATAATAAATTGCTTAGGACAGAATTCTCCTGAGCTGGTGTTGGAACCTGTGTTTATTTAAATCAGGCATGGGCAACATTTGGTGACCTGCAGACCTGATTCACATACACACTTAAGCTTGTGGACCACCTCATCATCACATAGCGGGAACACTCCTAGTGCATGAGGTCAAAAAATATATTGTCCGGTACATTAATGGACTCGAATATGAGGGTCTTGGTGCGACACACAATGTTAATCTGCTAAGAAATTTCAGATCAGCGCACACTCCACTGCAGAGTGAAATTTCATTCCAGAAATATAGGCCCATTCCCCCTTTCCCTTTTTGTGGACATTTATATGTAGTTTGAGTTCTTGTAACTTTTGAATGTGTGGTTGAATAATTTAGTTTTCTCTGTACCGTGAAGTTCCTTATACACTCCAATGCAAATTTTCCAGATGGGACACAAACTGGTAGATGTGATTTACATGTACAGACTAACAAATGATTATGGTTTCAGACGAATTGGGTGATTTAGTAAAGAGAAAGCACTTCAGAAATTGAGGAAGTCCATAAGGCGTTGTTTCACCTCTGGCCCTTATGCGAGCAATTATTCAACTTCACATTGGTTGAGAGAGTTGTTGGATGTCTCCTGAGGGATATTGCGCAAATTCTGTCCAGTTGGTGCATTAGATTGTCAAAATCCCAAGCTTGTTGGGGAGCCCTGCCCAAATGCTCCAAAAGTTCTCAATTGGAGAGAGATGTGGTGACCTTGCTGGCAAGCACAAAGACGAGCAGTAAAAACTCTTGCCATGTGTGGATGGGCATTATCTTGCTGAAAACCCCAGGATGGCTTCACATGAAGAGCAACAAAACGGGGCATAGAATATTGTGAATGTACAGCTGTGCACTCCAGACCATCTGTCCTTATTGTCAGGCTGTACAGAGGGTGACAGTCAGGTTGGTATCCCACTGCAGTCCAGGATGTCTCCAGACACATCTTAAGCTTGGAGTCTCTTTGATTGGAGTAGAATTATCTTAAGTGATGAGTCGTGCTATGAACTGAACCCTGATGACCAGTGAAGATGTGTTGGGAGACACTCCAGACAGCGGTGCCGACAACCATGTGTGATGGTCTGGAGTACCGCATCATTTCGTTGCAGGACTGACAGCGGTATGTCGGCGATATTCTGTGCCCTTTTTGTTGCCCTACATGGCAAGCCACCCTGCACTTAAACTTCAGTAAGGTAAAGCCCACCTACATGTGTGAGAGTTTCTACCTTTGTCTGTGCTTGCCAAACGCTATCTTGGACAGCAAGGTTGCTGGGTCTCTCCCCAATTAAGAATGTTTACAGCTTGATGTTTGGACAATCTAACATGCCAGTTGGAATTTGGCACAATATCCCTCACGAGGACATCCAACATCTATCGATCAAAGCCAATGCTCGCAAAGGGTCAGAGTTGGACCAACATATTACAGACTTATTCAGTTTGTGAAGCTCTTTCTCTCGAATAAATCATCCAATTTTTCTGAAACTGTAATCATTTGTTTGTCTGTACATGTAAATCACGTGTACCGATTTCTATCCCATTTGGATAATTCCTTCTGTGGTGTGTCATGTTTTTAAAGAGTGTACATCACTTGCATTCTTTAAATTGTATATTTTATCTTACAGATATGTGTAGAATGTGTTATTTAAAATCTGATTGTAATTTTTCATTTTCAGGCTGCATATGTGGTGCATATCTTTCCGTCCTGTGAGTTTGCTAACGAAAACCTAGCTAGAATAGCTCCTGACTTGTTGCATCGAGTATCAGACATAGCACACCTACTCATAATTATTGCAACAGTGTGAACACTTGACATAAGTGGACCTTTGTCAAGTGAATTATAGAATGGCCAAAAGGCACCCAGCAGGAAGAAGAGAAAAGTTGACAGCACGTAGTAGAGCAGTCAGCAAGATGGCTGGGTGGTGGTCAGTGGCAGGGTCGTGGTGCTGGCCCGCCTGGCACTAAACATGCAGCTAGTACAGAATTTCTCAGATTGTTTGCTTTGTTTAGGTTTTCTGAAATGTGCTTTGGTGTTGTATTCTGTTAGAATTTTTTTGTTTTTTGAAGAAAAAGAGAAGAGGGGCCTAATTTTGAATGTGT
The DNA here is from genome assembly GCF_023864275.1 of Schistocerca cancellata. NCBI lineage: Eukaryota > Metazoa > Arthropoda > Insecta > Orthoptera > Acrididae > Schistocerca > Schistocerca cancellata. The sequence goes on from NC_064627.1 coordinate 340,906,815, forward strand.
CGGAAAGGAGTTCTTACTCTCTGCATGTTTAGTATCAGGCATATGTTTTGAACTCCTGTGGGAATCAGGAATTAAAAAAATGATGTGTGATGGTTTTCGCTAATGAGATAGCGGATATGTCTGCAAAGTCTTAGATGATTTGTTGATTGATTCACATTCAGTAAGCCAGTAGCATCACAGTTATCAGATCCAAAGTGTCTTTAATACTACTGGTGACTAATGATGCGATTTGGTGTATTCAGCTGTAAAGAAGTAACGGATTATATTAAAGATTTATTGTTGCATGCTTGCTGAAAGGAAATACGAGAAATGCTGGGTAACATTCCTGTATAGTTGTCTGATTATTTTTATAAATAAATAAATAAATAAATATGTGTATAAATATGTATATGTGTATATTGTAGATTGTGTTGTTGTCCATAGGCGGAAAAATAGCATTATAATATTTATGGACACAATAGTTTATTCTAGTCACAGTTTAACACTTTAATGTGGAAGATTTTACCCAGCAGTTCTTACATTTTTGTTTCTAATGTGACGCAACAATAGTCTTGTATGAAGAAACCAATAGTCTTGTATGAAGAAACTGCAAGTCATTTTGACTTTGAATGTGTCTGTCTTTGTGTGTGAATCAGATGTTTCCTGATTGTGTGACACTGTTTGGAACCTACATTCAGACAGTTTATAAATGTGTTTTAATTTACCAAAACTGTGTGTGTGTGTGTGTGTGTGTGTGTGTGTGTGTGTGTGTGTGTGTGGAGGTAGAGAGAGAGAGAGAGAGAGACGACACAGGGATATTTATAATAATTTAAGCTTTGGCCGCAATGAGTGCAGTTATACTCATTGAAATTGATTGCTTTTAGGCAAGCACAATTGTAGAAAGAACCCAAAGGATATTCTGTTCTATAGTGTGTGCATATTTTCAATGAGTAGCTGTATTAGTGAGATCAAATCGAGACTAGGACAAGATATTTGAATGTCACATGCATTTATGTACCATGTGCTTACACATTTTAACAAATAATATGAAGATTAAGATAAGTACAATTTATTAATAAACGTGTTTTATGTTAAAATTTCGAGTCTGTTATTAACGGGCAGTGTTACGAGAGTTGTATGTCAGCGCGCATATTACATAAAACCTGCCAGGTGTACCATATGTAATTTTTAATTTTCTGTAGGTACCGTCGTTCGAGCGAATGTTTATTTGATGTACAGTATGTAATTATATATATTATAAAACTCTTGTTACATCTTCATAAGAAAAACTGGACTGATCTACTCATCATTCATAATCATTACTTTTAAGATCATTTCATTACTTGTATATTTTGTATATAAAAATACTATAATTGTGCAGTGTTGTTCGACTCTTTAGTCCATGTACCTACACGCGATGTGGTTTAAATATATGTATATAAGAAATGAGCGCATGTGTATAGGAAGAATTGTAATACTGCGGATAGATGTATATTGGTGTGTAGATAGAACTGTTAAATGTGCACTTTTTTTTCCTGCGGTTTAGTATGTGCATTTCTTCGTACTTACACATAGCTCTTTATTTCCTGTTGCAATAAACAGAGGTGTCTCTCTTTAGCCTCTGTTCTCACTAGCTTCAAGATGATGTAAATGTATTGTGTAGAGTGTCTTGTATTTTTGGCATTAGATTTATTTGTTTTTAAATTATTTTAAATTTAGATATGCCATAAGTGGTTAAAAAGGTGTTTTTCAATGTCAGTTTGCTCAAAATGTCATCCCAGATTCTATTTTCACTTTTTATTATGTAAAAGTGAGTGAAATCATTATATATTTTTTGATGTGTACAAAAGTAAAACATGGAAAAATGGAAAAAAATGAACTATGGTGAAGCGGACACAAGTTCGATTGTTTAAATATACAGCCGATTCGGTTATGAAGGCAGGAAACAAAACTTGTAAATATTTTCAGAGACTACCTTAGGCTGTGATCTCTCTGCATTAAGTTACTAAATTTCATTTGATAAAAAGATCGTCCAGTGATTTAAGTTATTTGATGAATGAAAATATAAAGTGTTAATAAAAATAAATGGAAATTTCATAATGCTGTTGTTTATTCATTTCATAACGTAGTGTAATGCCTGCACCATTTTCCTACTTTATTATAAGTGGTATTTGTTATTTTGGTAGAAACCTGATTGTTAGTTGTCTTTCAGTTGCATGATAAAATTATAAATATTGAACAGTATGCCATATCATGTCTTAAAAGAGCACTTACAGTTTTAGGATGAGTAATTTCATTATCATTGATAACTATGTATTAACACTCCTTGGTTTCCTGAATATGTGGGGGTAAACAGTTTAAGTAACACTGGCAAATAAACATTACCAATGTGCAACTCAACATAGACAAATGTAACGTATTGCGAATACATATAAAGAAGGATCCTTTATTGTACGATTATATGATAGCGGAACAAACACTGGTAGCAGTTACTTCTGTAAAATATCTGGGAGTATGCGTAAGGAATGATTTGAAGTGGAATGATCATATAAAATTAATTGTTGGTAAGGTGGGTGCCAGGTTGAGATTCATTGGGAGAGTCCTTAGAAAATGTAGTCCATCAACAAAGGAGGTGGCTTACAAAACACTCATTCAACCTATACTTGAGTATTGCTCATCAGTGTGGGATCCGTACCAGGTCGGGTTGACAGAGGAGATAGAGAAGATCCAAAGAAGAGCGGCGCGTTTCGTCACAGGGTTATTTGGTAAGCGTGATAGCATTACGGAGATGTTTAGCAAACTGAAGTGGCAGACTCTGCAAGAGTGGTGCTCTGCATCACGGTGTAGCTTGCTGTCCAGGTTTCAAGAGGGTGCGTTTCTGGATGAGGTATCAAGTATATTGCTTCCCCCTACTTATACCTCCCTAGGAGATCACGAATGTAAAATTAGAGAGATTCAAGCGCGCACGGAGGCTTTCCGGCAGTCGTTCTTCCCAGGAACCATATGCAACTGGAACAGGAAAGGGAGGTAATGACAGTGGCACGTAAAGTGCCTTCCGCCACACACCATAGGGTGGCTTGCAGAGTATAAATGTAGATGTAGATTTACCACATATAATTGTTTTGCTCCTGATTCATTGGTATGAATATTTACCAACTGATACATCGTGGTGGACTCAGAAATACATAATAAATTGAATATATTTATTCATTGCTAGTTCTAAAGAGTACGTACTGTCACGTATTTCACTGTCATGCTGGATGAAACATTTAGTAACTTAAAGGGAACAGTCATTGTTTATTGTACTGTTACCAAGCAAGGGACACAGTGGTTAGGGAACTGAATTCACATTCAAAAGGAGGTGGGCTTCAAATCACCATCTATCCATCCAGATTTAGGTTTTCTATAGATTTTCTAAAATTATTAAGGAGAGTACTGGGGTCATCACTTTCGAAGGGACAGATCTGATTTCCAATCCCCAATCTCAGGTACTATTTCATCCAATAGCAAAATTTTCACTACTACATATGGTGACTTCCAAACATTACTCCCCTGAAAGTATTTTCACTCTGCAGTGGGATGTATGATGATTTGAAACTTCCTGGCATACAGATTGAAAGACGATGATAAATTATGTAAAACAAACTGAAGACCATTAACAAGGAGGAGATTAGAGGAAGCTTTTTGCTTGACATGTTGTTGTTGTTGTTGTTGTTGTTGTTGTCTTCAGTCCTGAGACTGGTTTGATGCAGCTCTCCATGTTCAAAAATGGCTATGAGCACTATGGGACTTAACTTCTGAGGTCATCAGTCCCCTTAAATCTAACTAACCTAAGGATATCACACACATCCATGCCCGAGGCAGGATTCGAACCTGCGACCGTAGCGGTTGCGCGGTTCCAGACTAGCGCCAGAACCGCTCGGCCACTCTGGCCGGCGCTCTCCGTGTTACTCTATCCTGTGCCAGCTTCTTCATCTACCAGTACTACTGTAACCTACAAACCTACATCCTTCTGAATCTGTTTAGTGTATTCATCTCTTGGTCTCCCTCTATGATTTTTAACCTCCACGCTGCCGTCCAATACTAAATTGGTGATCCCTTGATGCCTCAGAATATGCCCCACCAACCGATCCCTTCTCCTAGTCAAGTTGTGCCACAAATTTCTCTTCTCTCCAATTATATTCAGTACCTCCTCATTAGTTATGTGATCTACCCATTTAATCTTCAGCATTCTTCTGTAGCACCACATTTCGAAAGCTTCTATTCTCTTCTTGTCTAAACTATTTATTGTCCACGTTTCACTTCCATTCATGGCTACACTCCATACAAATACTTTGAGAAACTACTTCCTGATGCTTAAATCTATACTCGATGTTAACAAATTTCTCTTCGTCAGAAACGCTTTCTTTGCCATTGCCAGTCTACATTTTATATCGTCTCTACTTCGACCATCATCAGTTATTTTGCTCCCCAAATAGCAAAACTCATTTACTAATTTAAGCCTCTCATTTCCTAATCTAATTCCCGCAGCATCACCCGATTTAATTCGACTACATTCCATTATTCTCGTTTTGCTTCTGTTGATGTTCATCTTATATCCTCCTTTCAAGAGACTGTCCATTCCGTTCAGCTGCTCTTCCAGGTCCTTTGCTCTCTCGGCAAACCTCAAAGTTTTATTTCTTCTCCACGGATTTTAATTCCTACTGACATAAATGACTCTGATAAAGAGCAGATTACCACTAAGCATCTGGGAATGAGCATTGCAGTATCAGCAAAGTTAGTCGGCTGCTGATTTGATCATTTACGGAGGGAGTTCTAAAGACTGTGAAACCATGGGTAGGTGACACGGTGTTGGACACACACAACTTGTCACAGAATATGGAGATCAAAGGCAACACAGAATGTTGGGATTAGATGCTGACCCACTTTGGAAAGCAGCATAAGCCGCTTTCTGTGGCTCATCTGATGGCAAAGTACAGTGTTAGTACGAGCACAAGTATTTTGGAGCACACTTTTCAGTGTACATGGCTGAAAATGGGGCTCCACAGCAGACAACCCCTAGTTCTTCCCACGTTGATCCAACAACATTGTTAATTATGACTGCAGTGGGCACAAGATATGTGAGCTTGGAAGAGGATAATGGAAATATATTGACTGGATGGACGAATCCTGTTTCTTGTTATACTGTGATCATCGTGAGAACAAACCTGAGGTAAACATTACACCATATATTCATCCGCATTTTCTAGAATCTCGTTGGATTGTGTTTCATGTAGAGTGGAAGCCAAGCTGTGTCCAGTACAGTCAAGGACGATCATAAGTATAAGTTTTATGCTGTGTTACACGCACGTAGATTGAGGGATAATGCAGGACAACAACTTTACCTGTGCATTTAACTTGGACAGCAATGGCCTGCCAGCTGGTCCACCTAACATGCAATGATGTGATGTGAGCGGTTGCAGTTCAGACGTAAGAAGAGACTACATTGCTTCAAATGTAATTTACTTTTTGAAGAGAATGAAATAATATTCGGCAAAACTCCAGCATTACTGTATGCTTCTTAGGTGACCAGACACAAAGCGTAAAATGCTCATTCTCACCTAAAATAGTATTCTGATTACAAATAAGAGTGATGAAAATTCCAAACTTAAACACAGAGTAATTTTTCTGGAGCAAGATATGTGTGATGCAAAAGCATACTGCAGAGATTTCACCGTATTGTTGAATACTGAAGTTACTAAATGTATTAATTAGTCAGTTGTCTGGTAACCTCTTAGCTTCTTCCTTAGTAACCTCTTAGCTTCTTCCTTATCCGAATCTAAGAAATACATTACAGTTCTCTAACTGTCATCTGCTACGTTGATAACAAGTCAGTCAACAACAGAATCTGCATTTTCACCTCTCCTTTGTGATTTGCCATCCTATATCCCACCGGCATTTAGCATTGACATGTGAAGAAACTGTGTGTGTTAGTTCCAGTACATCTGGCAGCTTAACAGTCTTGTAATTTCTCATGACAAATCCCTTAACTTGGCTCCAGGTCAGTTATGTTAAGTTCATATTGCAATGCTATAGTGGCAAATGTAAAAATGAAGCATTTGTATAGTGTGCTCGATGTTGTGAAAATGATTGTTTTTCATGTTTCTATGACATTTATCAATGATTCATGTGAGACAACTTGTGTGTTATAAAACAGCTTCAGTAGAGTTTCTGGTGCTTCACTTTTGCCCTAAAAATTAAATTGTTATATTTCCTTAATTTAAGCAACTTGTATTAACAATCTTTCATAAAATATCAATAAATGATAATTTATATTAGAAATGAAAACAGGAATTTCGCATGAAATATGTAATTAGAAACAAGAAATGTGTGTTATTCATACAAAATGATGATGAATTTTACAGTTATGAGATGTAGTTATTTCAAATTGAATGAAAAAAAGAAAAAGAATGACCAAGGTAAGACTTTAATCAGTGATCCATGAACTGCAACAAATTATCAATCTACTATGCTACCGATTCTGTTACACATCCAATGTGTATTTATCTCTCAGCTGTGTCAAATATAGTCCATTGGTAAACTTCAAAGCCGTTTTTTCTGTAAATTTGTGAAAAACATTGAGAACATATTGGCACTTTCTAACAGTGTTCTACACACGTGTTTCACATCAGAGCAGGAAGCATTCTCACCCGTTTTCATACTGTGTATTAACAGCAGAACAATCGGAGCACAACAGTACAGAGACTGTGACTGTACACGATTTTTTAAATAAAAACTACATTGCTAAAGCATGGTTAAGAAAAATGTTGATGGCTGTTAATACATTACAATATCATAAAGTTTCATTTAACATAACTTCACTGTTGTAATAAGATATCTGATACATAAGTAGGACATACTTCCAAGAGCGTAACACCACCAGTGTACGTGTGCTGTGGCATCTGACCAATCATCATGTTTGTGTTTGTTTGCATCAGGTTTATTCTTATCATGAACAGAGTATACATATACATCTTCATACATGTTGCACAGGCCACCATATGGTGTATGGTGGAGGTACCTTGTACCACTACTGATCATTTCCTTTCATGTTCCATTCACAAATAGAGCAAGAGGAAAAACAACTGTCCATATGCAATAATTTTTCTTATCCTTCTTTGTGGCCCATGTTTGAAATGTACTGTGGTGGCAGTACAGTAGTTCTGCAAGCTTTGTTATGCCAGCTCTTTAAATATTCTCAATAGTGTTCCTCAAAAACAAAGTTGCCTTCCCTCCAAGGATTTCCATTTCAGTTACCAAAACACCTCCATAACACTTGCATGTTGATCAAATCTAATGGTAACAAACCTAGCAGCCCTCCTCTGAATTGCTGCAACGTCTTCCTTTAATTTGATGTAATGGGGATACCAAAACACTAGAGCAATACCCAAGAATGGGTCGCATTAGTGTTCTATATGTGGTACAGATGTACCACACTTTCCTAAAATTCTCCCAATAAAATGAAGCCAAGCATTTGCCTTTCCAATTAAACCTGATTTGCTCATTCACTACATTTCCAGTTGCTTTGCAACGTTATGCCTAGACATTTAATTTGAATATTGCAGGATTGTTTTTCATACTCATCTGCATTAAATTACATTTCTCCAAATTTGGAGCTAGCTGCCATTCATCACACAACTAGAGATTTTGTCTAAATCATCTTGTATCATCCTACAGTCAGTGAACACCACCTCCTTGTACACCACAGCATCATCAGTAAACAGCTGCAGATTGCTGTTCACCCTGTCCATCTGTTCATTGACGTGTCTAAAGAATAGTAATGGTCCTGTCACACTTCCTTGGAAAACTCCTGATGATTCCTTTGTCTTTGATGAACACTCACTGTCAATATCAACGTTACACCATGTTGATAGTCATGTCCCAGATATGCCGTCATCTAGACAGGCTGGTGTTCAAAATGTAATGTGTCACAAACACAGCTTGGTATATTATCCTAACTTGGAACACTCACCTGGGCTTTCATGGGATCTGTGGTAGTAGCCAAATTGTAACTGCTGTGGACTAGGTGAACATTATTTTGGAACCCTTTATGCTTGATGTCATCCACTATGGCAATGGCATCTTCCAGCAGGATAACTGTCCATATCACAAGGAAAGAAATGTGCTACAGTGGTTTCAGGTGCATGGTAGTGACTTATATTTGATGCCTGGGACATGCAAATTCCCTTGATCTGAACCCAATATTAATGGGCACCCAGCTTCACACCCACAAACCACCGCCCCAAGTTTCAGGGAACTATATGACCTGTGCATAGATATCTGATGCCACATACCATCAGAAACTTACAAAGGACATGTCAAATCCATACCATACAGAATTGGACCAACAAGTTATTAAGCAGGTGGTTGTAATGTCTTGGCATATGAGTGTATAATGATGTAGTTCTCCAACTGGTGACAGGTTGGTCTTTGCCTATGGCAGTGGTATGTTAACTGCTAAATAAATCTGTTCCTTTAGTTAGCATATCAGTTTTGAGGAATATGATACTCTTACTGCATGTCGTATCCATTCGTGTGTGAAACATTGAGATCATAAGTATAATTAGCACAATTAATACATGTTCTTTACTGGAACTCCTTCTTACCATGTGATAAGAGGTCAAGTACCCAAATTGTATGTGTTAATGAGTGTTTACTCATTGTGTATAGTGGACAGTGCTACTATTTATTATTTGCCTGGCCATCCCTTTGCACTGTTAATTCTATAACTAGTTACTGCAACTGCTGTTTACCTCTAACTGTATCGTAGTTATTACAGAACAGTAGAGATGGGTTTGACTCTTGGTTTGCTGCTTGCTACTATAAAGGAATACTTCAGTATGAAGTTATGCACAATTATGTTACTTTGATATCTGCATTTGTTATAAAGCTATATCAGTTTTAACAGTAAGTACTGAATTAAATTTCTCATTTTTTTTTTTTTTTTTGTTAATGGTCAGCTAGGAAAATTGTAAACAGGTTTACACCTTGACTGGAAAACACAGCTGAACAATTTGGAAGGGAGTCAGATGACAGAAATTTGCAGACGTACACGAAAAGCATGTACTAAACAATACAAGAAAGTTTTTGACAACGGCATCCTTGTGTAAGATGACAGAGGTAGGAATATCCACGTAGGAGTTTCTGAAACACTGAACACTACTTCTGTTGCCAACCTACATTGCCTCCACAATCATGTGACTGTGGTACTGCATAAGACTTACCCATAAATGCCTTGCATATTCCTTTTAAAAGGATCAAGTATTTTGTACACGTGATTCATGTGCATCTTAACTATTAGCATTTGACAGCTTGGATGAACTTTGCTTAAAACTTTGAAGAGAGAAACAACAGATGTTTGTTGTTTGCAGCCTACGTCACAGATTTTATGTAGTCATATTAATTTAACTTTTAGGTTTTGTGCATTTCAAGTCCTGATTTTTACCCATGTTGTCACCGTTAAAACCTGTTGTGGTTGATGCACATAGTAATAATTATGATTCCCAGGTTGAAGTAAGGAACTCTTTATTCATGACACAAGTTCACAAATGAGTTTAGTTCTAATAACTGAAAAGATTTATTTGTGACCACAGGAGAATAACAGAAACAAAGTTCACTGACATGGTTCCAATTCTGAGGGAAGCTTCATCTCAAGTGGCTGTAGGTTTAGTGTCTTGTAAGGGCCATGCTTTGTGAAGTACCATGAAGCAATGCGTCCGGGCTGAGCGTATGTTAAAATCTGCACAGCTCATGTCCGGGCTGATCTTGCAGATATAAATTACACTTGTTACGAGTTGAACGACTCAGCCATCCTATTTGTCCTAGAAAAGTTTAACTTCTACCAGGAGCATAAGCAATTTAGATTAGAAATGGATAATTGGGTGCTGAGTTGAGTTCTTGACAGGTCTCGTAAGATGAAGGACTGCTTGGTGGGAGGTCCGAACATCAGCCTTCTAATTTGGAATAGTACCTGCATGGTCCAGTCACATTAATGTGACCACCGCCTATGTTCAATGTCAACTTTCAATAACCACTTACTAGCAGTGGAAGTTATATAAAGTGTGGTGGACGCAAAAACAGTGCAGTTGTCATAATGCAGAAACGGAATGATTTCTTAGATATCAACAGGGCATGATCATTTTCTTTCAGGCCAAGGATGGAAAGCATTTCCAAAACACCTAAGTTTGTAAACCGTTCGCTTGCCACCAGGGTAAAGTATATTGTGCATAGCAAAATGGTACTATCCAAAATTGGCATCGACACAATTGTGGTGCTAGTAATGCAACCAGATATCCACCCGAGTGGTGACAGGTGGCTTTTCAGGTGAATCACATTTTATGCTCCATCAGACAGACGACCATTGGCGTGTACGACATGAAATGTCTCAAAGTAAACAAGGATGGAGTGTGGCCTGGGAAGTGTTGTCATGTCATTCTCTGAGTGACCTCATTTTCTGGAAGGCACAGTGGATCAACGCAAGTATGCGTCTACCTTTGAGGACTGTGTCCATCCCTACATGCTGTTCGTTTTCTCTTGGCATCGTGGCACCTACCAGCAGGACAATGCAATGTGTTACACATCTCGCAATGTACATTGGGTTGTTTGCGGTATGCAGCTGAGAAACCTAGTGCAGCTGGCTACGGCATTGGAGTCAGCATGGCTCCACATCCCTGTCAGTACCTTCCAGGACCTCATTGACACTCTGCGTGTCTTACAGTGGTCCACACTGTGACAGTTGGTTATTCAGGCTTTTGACCAGTGACTGGACAGCGTATCAGGGAGGCACAAAATCTCGTTGAGGGTGTGCTTAGTTGCATGTTTCAGGAGAACATTCCAGAGTCTGACAATGAAGCAGAGGTACTGGATTTCACGGTGATCGCTGTGATTCTCTTGGAGATTCTTTCACTATTTGTTGATCTTAAGGAGAGACAACAGGAATATAGTGAGTTGGATGAAATTTGGCGAAGGCTGGAGGTGGCCACCCATTACAATAGGAAACTGAATATCTGTCTTTGTTGAAGCTTAGTCCCTGCTGTTTTTAGCTATTTTCATTTATCACTGTGGGGGGAGCACCTGGGCCTTTATAAAACCAGGATGAAAATTGAAGGACATCTGACTTGGAAAAGCATGGAGAGATTAGTAGGTCAGTGTCAAGAATGCAAGACCACCAAGCCTAATACTAACACTAGAAACAGTCTTTCTGCAGTCACTAGAGGATGTCAACATGTGGATAAGCTTTTTATTAATTACTTATGGTCCCTCCTGCTTACCAAAAATGGTAATAAGTAAGTTCTAGTGGCGATTGATGCCTTTACAAGGTTGGCTTGGTCAGTGTCTAGTAAAGGAATGACAATCGACATTAGTATCAAGCACGTAAGTGTTACATTTGCTGGTTTTGGAGCTCCTAAAGTCTTAGTATGAGACAATGCCCCTACATTTACATCATGTGAATTCAAAAAAAATTATTTTAACACTTGACAACTATCCTGTATTATCCTCTGCCATCTTTTACGAAAGAATGTATTAACAGAAATCAGAAACCTGCCTTAATAATTTATCATTCTTGTTTGCAGAAACATTGAGATAGTTCCATGAATTGGATTAGTCTTGCCTTCAATACTGCCTGTCATGCGGCATGTAAGATGGTGCCTGCCATATTAAAGTTCACATTCTCCCTAAATTCATCAGTGAGTAATTTGTGGTTGTTCAATGATCTTACTGGATCGTGTTGACCCTGAGGATATCAGGGTTAATTGGGAGGTGGCGAAAAATAAAATTTCTCTTACACGTCAGAGAGCCTCCTAGGTAAAGCTGAGGGAGACGTGCAGCTTTGTAATCAGTGGCGAATACTTTCTATGTAAAAAAATTTATGGGGGCAAAGTAGAGGGGACAGGGAATCATGGACAAAATATTGTCCCAAATTAATAGTGTATACTGGCTTTCTTGCTGTGAAGTGTCATTAATAGTGAACTGCATATCAATTGTCCACAGTAAGTTATTTATACACTGGTATATACTATAATGGAATTGACAAAGTAGTCTGTAACTATGAAGAACACCAGTTAATATTTTTCTGTATACTAAACACAATAACACGAGAGAATAGTCTGCACCCTGTAACAAAGATAACTAAATATAGTGCTTAGATCTTGCCTTGAACATGCAGGATCCACAAAGTTTGAGCTCATTTACTAGTTGTTCATCAGCCTGGTTCCATTTTGCACAAAACACATACTATACACATGATCTTCTTCTCTGGATATGATGTCATATGCAATACTTTCCCCATTAGTTGTATGGGATATGCCATCAACTAGAAGCTGGTAATTATATTTTAGAGCAACGCACATCGAACTTATAATATTCTTCTCACCTCATATCTCCAAAAAGTCATATCCTTATATAGAACACACAACACTGTCCATTCAGTCCTACAAACCAGGTTTTTTTATCAAAAATATTACACACACAGTAGTATTCATTATTTCTTCATATACATATGACTTTCTACTACATACTAACCTGCTTATCAGCAGGAATAATTAATGCAGAGCACTGTTCACACTAGCATTGTGTGTGCATGACTTTGCTGATTGCTTATGACTTGCTATCTGTGTACCAACTGAGTAAAACACTGTCTTTTGGCAGGCGTGGTAATTTTTCAGATCACCAGTACTTCCCATTCAAAGATAAATTTTAACTCTATTAAGGGTGATATTTTATACAATAGTTTATAACATGGATTTTTGCTACACATTTTTACATAACCCTAGTGTCACAACCCCCCCCCCCCTCCCCATGAACCATGGACCTTGCCGTTGGTGGGGAGGCTTGTGTGCCTCAGCGATACAGATAGCCGTACTGTAGGTACAACCACAACGGAGGGGTATCTGTTGAGAGGCCAGACAAACGTGTGGTTCCTGAAGAGGGGCAGCAGCGTTTTCAGTAGTTGCAAGGGCAACAGTCTGGATGATTGACTGATCTGGCCTTGTAACATTAACCAAAACGGCCTTGCTGTGCTGGTACTGCGAACGGCTGAAAGCAAGGGGAAACTACGGCCGTAATTTTTCCCGAGGGCATGCAGCTTTACTGTATGATTAAATGATGATGGCGTCCTCTTGGGTAAAATATTCCAGAGGTAGAATAGTCCCCCATTCGGATCTCCGGGCGGGGACTACTCAGGAGGACGTCATTATCAGGAGAAAGAAAACTGGCGTTCTACGGATCGGAGCGTGGAATGTCAGATCCCTTAATCGGGCAGGTAGGTTAGAAAATTTAAAAAGGGAAATGGATAGGTTAAAGTTAGATATAGTGGGGATTAGTGAAGTTCGGTGGCAGGAGGAACAAGACTTCTGGTCAGGTGACTACTGGGTTATAAACACAAAGTCAAATAGGGGTAATGCAGGAGTAGGTTTAATAATGAATAGGAAAATAGGAATGCGGGTAAGCTACTACAAACAGCATAGTGAACGCATTATTGTAGCCAAGATAGATACAAAGCCCACACCTACTACAGTAGTACAAGTTTATATGCCAACTAGCTCTGCAGATGACGAAGAAATTGAAGAAATGTATGATGAAATAAAAGAAATTATTCAGATAGTGAAGGGAGACGAAAATTTAATAGTCATGGGTGACTGGAATTCGAGTGTAGGAAAAGGGAGAGAAGGAAACGTAGTAGGTGAATATGGATTGGGGCTAAGAAATGAAAGAGGAAGCCGCCTGGTAGAATTTTGCACAGAGCACAACTTAATCATAGCTAACACTTGGTTTAAGAATCATGATAGACGGTTGTATACATGGAAGAACCCTGGAGATACTAAAAGGTATCAGATAGATTATATAATGGTAAGACAGAGATTTAGGAACCAGGTTTTGAATTGTAAGACATTTCCAGGGGCAGATGTGGACTCTGACCACAATTTATTGGTTATGATTAAAACTGAAGAAACTGCAAAAAGGTGGGAATTTAAGGAGATGGGACCTGGATAAACTGAAAGAACCAGAGGTTGTAGAGAGTTTCAGGGAGAGCATAAGGGAACAATTGACAGGAATGGGGGAAATAAATACAGTAGAAGAAGAATGGGTAGCTTTGAGGGATGAAGTAGTGAAGGCAGCAGAGGATCAAGTAGGTAAAAAGAAGAGGGCTAGTAGAAATCCTTGGGTAACAGAAGAAATATTGAATTTAATTGGTGAAAGGAGAAAATATAAAAATGCAGAAAGTGAAGCAGGCAAAAAGGAATACAAACGTCTCAAAAATGAGATCGACAGGAAGTGCAAAATGGCTAAGCAGGCATGGCTGGAGGACAAATGTAAGGATGTAGAGGCTTATCTCACTAGGGGTAAGATAGATACTGCCTACAGGAAAATTAAAGAGACCTTTGGAGATAAGAGAACCACTTGTATGAACATCAAGAGCTCAGATGAAAACCCAGTTCTAAGCAAAGAAGGGAAAGCAGAAAGGTGGAAGGATTATATAGAGGGTCTATACAAGGGCGATGCACTTGAGGACAATATTATGGAAATGGAAGAGGATGTAGATGAAGATGAAATGGGAGATACGATACTGCGTGAAGAGTTTGACAGAGCACTGAAAGACCTGAGTCGAAACAAGGCCCCCGGAGTAGACAACATTCCATTGGAACTACTGACGGCCTTGGGAGAGCCAGTCCTGACAAAACTCTACCATCTGGTGAGCAAGATGTATGAAACAGGTGAAATACCCTCAGACTTCAAGAAGAATATAATAATTCCAATCCCAAAGAAAGCAGGTGTGGACAGATGTGAAAATTACCGAACAATCAGTTTAATAAGCCACAGCTGCAAAATACTAACACGAATTCTTTACAGACGAATGGAAAAACTAGTAGAAGCCGACCTCGGGGAAGATCAGTTTGGATTCCATAGAAATGTTGGAACACGTGAGGCAACACTGACCTTACGACTTATCTTAGAAGAAAGATTAAGGAAAGGCAAACCTACGTTTCTAGCATTTGTAGACTTAGAGAAAGCTTTTGACAATGTTGACTGGAGTACTCTCTTTCAAATTCTAAAGGTGGCAGGGGTAAAATACAGGGAGCGAAAGGCTATTTACAATTTGTATAGAAACCAGATGGCAGTTATAAGAGTCGAGGGGCATGAAAGAGAAGCAGCGGTTGGGAAGGGAGTAAGACAGGGTTGTAGCCTCTCCCCGATGCTATTCAATCTGTATATTGAGCAAGCAGTAAAGGAAACAAAAGAAAAATTCGGAGTAGGTATTAAAATCCATGGAGAAGAAATAAAAACGTTGAGGTTCGCCGATGACATTGTAATTCTGTCAGAGACAGCAAAGGACTTGGAAGAGCAGTTGAACGGAATGGATAGTGTCTTGAAGGGAGGATATAAGATGAACATCAACAAAAGCAAAACGAAGATAATGGAATGTAGTCGAATTAAGTCGGGTGAGGTTGAGGGTATTAGATTAGGAAATGAGACACTTAAAGTAGTAAAGGAGTTTTGTTATTTGGGGAGCAAAATAACTGATGATGGTCGAAGTAGAGAGGATATAAAATGTAGACTGGCAATGGGAAGGAAAGCGTTTCTGAAGAAGAGAAATTTGTTAATATCGAGTATAGATTTAAGTGTCAGGAAGTCATTTCTGAAAGTATTTGTATGGAGTGTAGCCATGTATGGAAGTGAAACATGGATGGTAAATAGTTTGGACAAGAAGAGAATAGAAGCTTTCGAAATGTGGTGCTACAGAAGAATGCTGAAGATTAGATGGGTAGATCACATAACTAATGAGGAAGTATTGAATAGGATTGGGGAGAAGAGAAGTTTGTGGCCCAACTTGACCAGAAGAAGGGATCGGTTGGTAGGACATGTTCTGAGGCATCAAGGGATCACCAATTTAGTATTGGAGGGCAGCGTGGAGGGTAAAAATCGTAGGGGGAGACCAAGAGATGAATACACTAAGCAGATTCAGAAAGATGTAGGTTGCAGTAGGTACTGGGAGATGAAGAAGCTTGCACAGGATAGAGTAGCATGGAGAGCTGCATCAAACCAGTCTCAGGACTGAAGACCACAACAACAACAACAGTGTCACAAAATAACGTTTAATAAAACAAACAAGAAACTAACATTACAGACCTTACTTGACCTGAATAATATTTAAAATAAGTTTAGTAAATTTTTTAAAAAAATTACACATATGTAGTTACGACAAAAAATGCTAGCCTATTTGTGTATTATTTGTGTGTGTATTCCGTGTAGACATTTTACACATGTCCCACATTTCATGTCTCTACATAGAATACAACATGGTGAAATACCTTTTATGTAACATTTTATTCAGTTAAAATTAATGAATCAGATCACACTTCAGCACTCTCTGTCACAAAACATCAATTTCATATTCATTATCCCCTGATTTATATAGTATAATTATCACATAAATTTTAGAATATGATACCTTCTATTTTTTTATTCATATCATACTGGATAAACTCACGGTCTCCCCTGTTTTTTTATTACTTCTACTCTTAGTCACTTCCACAGGGTACAATATGACAATGTTGTTATTATTTACAACATTTGTTTTCCATTCAATTCACCTGAAACTGTAAACTTAGCTTCAGTTTGCTACGCATGTATAAACATTTTATAGGGTAATCAAAAATGTTCATGTATAACTGTTTACTAGTTATTCATTAAATCTTATATAGTTACTTACTATTAACAATGAAGTAAAAAATTCATCATTATTTACAAATTACTGAGAAAAATAAGACACTTGCACACTTATGCAATTTTATTGTCAGTTCTGGCAGTGTATTCTTTAATATATCTTAACCTGAGGTGTTTACCAGATTTGGAGTACTCTAAAAAGTAAGCATTTGTAAGTGGTGTGTTTGTGATGTTAAAAGAACCATTACACCTGAACCTGAATTTAAAAATTTCATTGGAAGCTGTTCAGATTTTGATTACCAACAAAACTGACCTTCCATGAATTTCCTAAAGAATCCAGCCAAACCAAAAACCACTGTCAATTGCTTTTTGGGCTTCAAAACTGTATAATTTTTAATAGCTACCATTTTACTTGGCTCTTTCTAATTCCTTTTGTTGAAATATTATAGCCTAAACCCTACTCTCTTTCTTGACAAATTCACACTTTTTGAATTTTAATGTCATTCCTCCATTAGTCAGTCGGAGAAACGCTTTTACCAGTCACAGTACCTTTATACCACTAACTAATTCTGTTTGAAATGCTTGCTGCTCCACCTACTTGCATTATTTTATACTAAAAGTAACAGTTTTATTACCTCTACAGTTTCTAGTTAGTATTCAAGTTGTCTTTCCACCTCCTTACAAGCTCTCAGGCTTGTGATAATGCTTCAATTGCGTTGGCTGTGAAGGGAGCTTCTAGTGACAGTGATAAGTTGAACAACGTCAAGTCTATAAAAATATCTTGATATTTGTATTTCTTTATTGGTCCTGTAAATCGTGTTTAGGTACATATTTTGCACAAACGATGTAGGACAAGTCAGGTTGGTACAGTATATACATCATCATACACATTGTTATTTTGAAAGGATAAATAATTAAAAATTATTCAATACATGTTGAATATTGATGAGAAATTTAATACAATAAAATAAAATGATACACTTATTAAGAATATTTGAGCAATTACACTACACTTCTCTCATACTCTAAAAACTCGGAAACAGAACAGAAGCAGTGGTCAAGCAAGTACTCTTTCAGTTTCACTTTAAACTTTTGTAAATTTTGCATATGTTTCAAATAGGATGGCATGTGATTGTACAGCATTATGCCAGTATGATACACTCCTCTCTTACAAATGTTTGTACTTACTGTATTGACATGCAAGTAATGTTTCTGCCTAGTATCATGAGGGTGGTAATCACATTTATGCTTGAAGATATTTCCATCTTTTAAAATACTTCCTTTTGTGAAATTTAATATTTCATACATATATAAGCAAGGAAGAGGTAGTATACTGAGATTTTTAAATATTGGTCTACAGGAGTCTCTGTACTTAGCATGGTTTATTATTCTAACAATCTTTTTCTGTAGCGTAAATTTTTTGTTTGCATCTACGGAGTTCCCCCAAAAGATAATGCCGTACATCAGCAGTGACTGAATACTGCCATGGTACATTGTGATCACAGACGCATGGCTTGTATTTTGTGCGAGGATTCTTACTGAGTACGTAAGTGTGTTTAGCTTTTTATTTACATGGTTAAGATGTGTCTCCCATTTTAGGTTTTGCTGTATAAGTATACCTAAAAATTTTGTGTCGCTCACAGATGAGACAGTTTTTCCATCAATTTTAAAAATTGGTCTTGCAGGATGTAGTTTCTGTGAATTGTGGAAATTGACTGTCATTGTTTTTTCATTATTTATTATTAGCTTGTTTGTTCTGAACCATTGTGTCAAATTTTGTATTCTACCTGTAGCTGTTTTTTGTAGGCTTTCCTCCTCACGTGATTTGATTAGGATATTTGTGTCATCTGCAAAAAGTACTGTTGTCCCTTTAGTTATTTTTTCTGACAAATCATTAACATAAAGAATGAAAAGAATTGGCCCAAGGACTGACCCTTGAGGAACTCCATATGTAATGTTTTGTGCATTACTGTAAAAATAACAATTTTTTTGTGTTTTGATGTCTTTGTATTTTATTTGAGTGATGTGTTGACGGTCATGAAGGTAGGAAGGTATCCACTTATTTGGCAGGCCTCGTATTCCATAATTACCTAGCTTCTGCAACAGAGTATTATGATCAGTTACATCGAAGGCTTTACTAAGGTCAAGAAATATGCCAGACACATGTTGCTTATTATCTACTGCAGTTAGAATTTCATTTAAGAAGGTATAAATAGCTGACTGTGTTGATTTGCCAGTTCTGAATCCATGTTGCGCATCACTTATTGTGTTTTCTTTATTTAGAAAGGCTGTCAGCCTTCTAGGAAATAGTTTTTCAAGAATTTTACCAAAGCCTGACAATACTGATACAGGTCTATAGTTTGCAGCTTCAAGTTTGTCCCCTTTCTTGTACAGTGGTGTCACTTTTGCCATTTTCAGATTTTTCGGGAATATACCACTCACGAATGATGAATTGAAAATATCCGTTAGTGGTTCTACGATAGATGTTACACTTGCTTTGATGATAATATCTGGTATTTCATCAGTACCTGCTGAACACTTATTGGGTAACCTTTTTATAATGACAGATAATTCCTCAGGTGTTGTTGGAGACATGAATAGGGTTCTTGTAAGAATGTTTGTATCTGACTGGAGTGTATTGCTGTCTGGTTGTGAGTTGTAATGTTTGGTAATCAGGTGGTGTGCAACATTAGAAAATTAGTTGTTAAATTTATTAGCCACTACTGTGGGGTTGATTATTTTATTGTTGTTTTCATGAAGTTCTATATTTTTGTGGGCTAATGATGTAGTACCCGTTTCTCTTTTTATGATACTCCAGGTTGCTTTAGTCTTATTCCTAGAATTTTTTATTTGCTTGTCATTTTCCATTTTCTTTGCTTTTATTATAACTTGTCTAAGTATTTGTTTATATTGTTTAAAGTAGCTGATAAATATAGGATTTGTGGTTTGCTTTGAGTATTCATCTAAGTTCCTTTTATTCTGGCATGATATTTTTATTCCTGTTGTGATCCATTTATTTGGTTTGTGCACAATATTTGTAAGTGACATTTGTTTAGGAAAGGCTATTTCAAAAAAATGTTTGTATGTAGCCATAAATTTATCAAACTTGTCATCTGTGCTGTTTGAACTGTAAACATCAGTCCAGATTTCTCTTCTCAAGAGAGAACAAAAGTAATCTATGTTTTCATTATTAAACTTCCTCACAATAGTTCTAGTTTTCTGGGCTTTCGTGTTTCCTGGAATAGTGATTGTTAGTATTTGGGCATTGTGATCACTAAAACCAGTGTTTGCAGTCTGTGCGTTGCAGATATATTTATCTGTGTTTACAAACGCCTGATCTATGGTTGCTGCAGAAGTAGTGGTTATACGAGTTGGGTTGGTTATAGTTGGTTTTAGGTTAAAGGACTTCAGTAAGTCTTTGATTTCATCTTTAAATTTACTGGGTTTGGAGAAATCAACATTGAAATCTCCACATATGATAATATTTTTTTAAGTGTGTTGAAGTCCTCTAACAGCTCTTCCATATGATTATAAAAAACTTTTTTATCGCCATCTGGTGACCTATATACACAGATGATTACAGTATTGCTAGTTGGCAGTTCTACTATTGAGAGTTCTATGTCTCTTTCTTTAGATAAGCTGTCAAATTTGGTTATGTTAGTGAAGTCTATATTTTCTCGAACATATATGCAGCTACCACCATACCTGAGTACTTCTCTACAAAATGTGGCAGCTAATTTAAACTGAGGTAGGTATGCTAGTTCTATCATGTCTTTATTTAGCCAGTGCTCGGTAAAGCATAAAACAGACATATCACTCATATCATTTAACAAGATTTGTATTTCATTCAGTTTATTGGAAAGAGACTGAACATTTTGATGGAACAATTTAAAGTATGAAGTAGGGACTATATTGTGTCTTGCTTGACCACTTACCTCTTTTTTACATCTAGTATTGTTAGCAGTAAAAAATCCTCCTTGATTTGAGGTGTGGGTGGTGTCTTCTTGCTAGCTGGTTCCCTGGATTCTGGGCCCTGCCTTTCGTGTGCTGTGGTGCTCCTAATGGTAATCCACTTGTCAAGTAGCATTCATTTTAGGCACTTGTATTGCACTGGTTTTCACATTGTATTTATTTTGGTGAAACACTGATTTCTTCAGGTAGACTGGTCGATTCAGAGATACATGCATCTGGTTTGTACGATTGTTAATTTTAATTAACGAAGAAGTCTGTTGCATACTTGCTCCTTCTCCTGTCCGTTCAAGTGGAATCTGTGACGTGTGAATTTATCACGAGACAGTCTTTCCATTTCAGAGTTTATGGATATTCTACTTCTGTTGCAAGATGTTGAACAGTTCACTTCAAAGTAAGCCTGCAATACTGAATTAACAGTTTGTTACTTCTTATAAACACCTGATCTCCTTCTGACATGATCTAACTTTACCCGGAGCATTCGATATAAGAAAAATACTATTTTTTTAAGTTAACCTAAATGAAAGGGTAACTTTTTACTAGTATTAAAACAGAAATTTTACTCTAATAGGGCACATTTGGTGAACATTTTTAACTGTCTTTATTTAGCCAGTGCTCGGTAAAGCATAAAACAGACATATCACTCATATCATTTAAATATAGGCCTATAGGTAAAATGTTATGATGTTTGTTTGCGATTTGTAACTTTATTCGTGTCCAATGTTTTCAAAAATTGGAATAAGTGGTACAAAGTTACCCAATTAATTGCAATTAAGGCTTTAAAGACATTGTCCTAGATTTCTAAATGCTCTTCCCAGGTTTGTGTGGTGATCAGCAAATCGTCTACATACAATAAAACCGCTTTTAATAGTCTTCAGTGGACTGACCCCCAAAAAGTGAAACTGCAAGAAAGTATAAAATTACAGGAAAGCATATGAAACTTAACTGGCAGTAGATTTTGTGCCTTTTGTTGTTTGCAAAGACTGCCAACTTTAAGTGGATTAACCAATATTGTGTTACAAGTTTTATTTAGTGTAATTAATTAGTAAAAATTATCAGTAATAAGTACACATTAGAACACGATTATCTTTTTAATGTGATTTCAAGGAAGCCTTTTGGTTCTGTGTTTTATTTACATCCCTGGATATGATTGGAACCAAGACGGAAAAAATGCCACTGTCTTCGAGACAATTACAAACGCAATGGCAGAGTGCTGACACCATGGACGTAAGAATAAATCATGGCTAACAGGCAAACGCACACGCAGGTTTCCACCTTTGTTCTGATCATGTCTAATGATGTAAATAGAGCACGGAAGCAAAAGTCTTTCCTGAAACGACATTAAAAAGATATTCGTGTTCTAATGTGAGGCTTCTTACTGACAATCATTATAAAATTATGGCAAATAAAACTTGTAACATAATATTGGTTAAAACAAAGTTCGCATTCTTTATAAACAGGGAACAATAAGCACGAAATCTACGGCTTGTTGCTGACAAGGAAGTTCACTCAGTTCATGGAAGTCCTGGGCGAGAAAGACGGCAGAAATTGTCGCGTTACGCAGCATCTTGAGGAGGCATTTTACGTCTGAAATCAGCACGTATCAGACTAAAACTGAGCGCTTAGTACGGATTAGGTATTTCATGCAGAAATAACGATTCGTGAAACCCAATTATAGAGACGGCCGTCTTCAAAAGCGGTGTTGATTTGTATAAACGACTGTGAAATTAAATTAAAGCTGTTGTAATACAACACAATGAGCAGAAGGAAGGACACTACTAGAGTCACTATAGTCAGATCATTATTATCATTAAGACAGTGGCTCAGGGTACTTTACTACTTTCCCGCCCTTACAAATGCTGTGAACTTATTATTATAGGTGGGCGTGACTCAACACGCCTACAATGACAGTATTGCTTACCGCACTAATGCTACGTTATATGATAAAAAACTTTGCGTATACTCTGCATTTTTTGCTTTGTTCCAGGGCTGACTTTGAGCAGGAATACGATGCACTTTCGGCAGAAATCTGTATGAAAACCAATGTTAAAGGTCATGATAACATCAAAGAATATTTAAAATGTGGAAAATGTTGAAACATGGAATCGTTAATGACACAAAAGCATTGCATTGAGAGAATAGGACTTCTCCTGGGACTGATAAAGACGAACGTAAAAAGCAGGAAAATGTAAAACACGGGAATGTGAAAACGAGGTTTTACTGTATGTACATGATCAAGCATGACCCAACTCTTTTCCTAACACTTTATCCAGAGCTCGGATGGATACGGAAACTGTATTCAAACCAAATGGCAATACTTCGTAGTGATAACATTTTCCTGAAAATAGAAATGGTGTGAATTACGTCAGTTTTGGTTAAGTGACAACCAACAGCCAAGTAATAGAAAATACACATTTTTAACCATCAACTGTTTATTTTAAAAACCTATTTGTCTACAGGACTCAATCATGGACTATCTTCACAGGGCATAAGGTGAAATCAGATTAGATAAAAGTGCATTTCATGTTCCTTTTAGGCTGATACAGCACTTAACAGTAATGAACATGGTTCACAGCAAATAATGTAAAGGGGATAAAAAGTCTTGGTGAAAAATACATACATGAAATAAGCAAAGCCAATAATTTAGACGATAATTCCGGTATTTGACTGATAATTTCTTTTAAGTAATCTTCAGCATATTCTATAGATGATTGTCTTTGCTTGTTTGAGGTGTATAATATGTTCCTCCATGATTTTTTGTGCCTATTACATTAATCATTGTGAAGTGTGTTCGTTACTACAGTAAATGCTGTATTCCAATACTGATTGAGGATTCTCACTATGACAGCATTGAGGTTGTATCAGCGTAAAAGAATCATGCCTTTATCTGGTTTGTTTCACCTTATGATCTGTGAAAATAGTCAATAACCAAAACTGGTAGACATAAACAAACACCATCTGAACAGTTCTTAAAGACCAACCAGCATCCATGTCAAACTGAGCCCTTAGGCATCACCAGATGCGGATACTGACGGGCACGTGATTAGCACACCACTCTGCCAGCCATTGTCAGTTTTCATGACTGGTGCTGCTACTTGTCAATCAAGTAGCTCCTCAATTGTTCTCACAGGCGCTGAGTGCACCCCACTTGCCAACAGCACCCTGCAGACCTGGATGGCGACCCATCCACGTGCTAGCTAATCCCAACACTGCTTGACTTTTGTGATCTGATGGGAGCTCTTGTTACCACTGTGGCAAGACCACTGGTGGTAGACATATAAGTCTTTAAAATAAACAACTGATGGCTAAAATTGCATTTTTACTGATAATTTCCTTTAATTCATTTTCACCATAGTCTACCTTTATACTACTCATGTTAGTTTTCTGAACCATTTCCCTTGACATTGTTACTTGGAGTCACAATTAACCGAAAGAGGCTCTACCTGCTTTATTCCATCACCTTTGGTGTCTTAAAATCCATTTTACAACTTTTGTTGTACATTTTTACACCTTGTTAAGTCTTCCATTACAGTCAATAATTATTTGTTCCTTAACTAGCCAGAGCCTAATATCATGTCTGCACTTAATTAGTGCACAGCTAATGTATGTGAGTCTACTGAGAAAGATACTAAGATTGGAGCTCCGCAGGGCTCTGTCTTGGGACCATTTTTGTTTTTGGTTATGATAAATGACTTACCCTCCTTTATAAGTTCCAGTTCGGTCCTCTTTGCAGATGACACAACCTTCCTAAACTACAATTATGACCAGAATAAGCTAAAAGGTTCTGTGGACAATACACTTGCCCAAGCAAATTATTGGTTTAAGTCAAATGGTTTTCTCCTGAATGAGAACAAGACACAAAAAATGTTATTTAGCCTAAGGGACAAACGATCCCAGCTATGTAAAGTTCTTGGGGATATACTTAGACAATAAATTGTCCTGGGAACAACACATAAAATATGTTAGTATCAAACTGTCTAGAGTAATTTATTTATTAAGATGTCTTATAAAATATGTATCAGCAGCCTATGTTAAGACTTCGTATTTTGCATTCTTCCAAAGTATTGAGTCATATGGACTTATTCTCTGGGGAAACTCAAGCCATGTTCAAAATATATTACTTCCGCAGAAGAAAGCAATCAGAATCATTACATGTTCCCAGCATAAAGCACATTGTAAGCCCTTGTTCGCCGAACTCAAAATAATGACTGTTATAAATCTGTAAAATGTAGAAATAATATCCTTGGTCGCAACACAAGGTAAAACAAGTCCATATATACATCATACTGTAGACTAGCAAAGACAGTCAATAGCCATGAGATAGTGTGTCATAAACCATTTAATAAGCTTCCACAGACAGTACAAGATCTTCCAGATTGTGAATTTAGGAAAACATTAAATAAGTGGCTTGTTGCCAACCCCTTTTATGAATTAATAATAGGTTAGCTGCAATAGCTAAGGAAGATAATTATCAGTCAGAATAATACACAGTTGAGGAAAGAATACACAATATTAACGAAGATAGAGAAAGTGGCAGTATGTGTTTTCTCTTCTGTCGTTATTGGCATGAGGTCCAACGTAAAGTGAAAATTTTTTGTCGAAACCAGTTGTATTAAATAAAGAAGTATTTGTGCAATCTTGGCTGTTGAATGTTTCGATCTGTTCCTTAACGACAGTTTGCATTTCCAGTAAGAATAATCCAAGCTACCTATGCAAGTAGGACTGTGTAACTAGTAGCACTGATTAATTTAAAGAGATAAATGGTCACCTTGTAAACTAATTTGAATGATATCCTACGAAAAGTAAGAGATAGTAATGACTTCAAGTGTCACACAGAATCTGTCCTGCTGACCACTTAACCAGTTCCAGTGTGTCTATATTTAACATGAACGAAAATTAGTATACAATGATGACACATTGAACTATGGCCACTACTGACCTACATTATTTCTTACCTGCTTATTCTTCTTCCACATCGACAAAGTCTGTGACAGTGCAGTACACACAGCTATGAAAGAAGCTGCTACTTACAATTAGTCAATCCACTTCAAAGTTTAGTGCTTTTAAATGTGTTAAGAAATCTTGGCTTTGAAATCTGTTAATCCTGACCAAATCTGAGCGTATTTTGGGTACTTTAACCATAATGTTGCAAAGCTAAACCATTTTGTAACAAAGTTAATTATTCTGTGAAACAAACAAAAGTTCATAATGATGAATTGTATTTAAAATCTAGACACTAAATGTCTCTATACATTGTAAATCATGTATACAGTAAATTTGGATTTACTACCTGGTATTTTTTACGTATGGTGACAAGAACTGGTGATGACAGCTTCCCATGCTTATTTGAAATGCGCTGCTACATTCTGATCGATGTCTCACCAATATATAAACACAAAAACATTATAGCAGCGTTCTGACAATCTGCTGTCGTTGCTTCTCTAAAAATTGAGAAAAAAGAAAACACTTGCATCGCTTTAGGGGAGAGTAGTTCTTATTCTATTTCCTATTTTTAAATTTTTTCTTGGGCTACCCTCCAGCTTGGTTCCTTCAGAATCGGGAAAATCCATAAAAATAAAACCACGAACTTCGCAAAATATTACTTCTCCGTAACAAATTAATTCATTACCCAATGTAGGATTTTTTTTTTTTACTTTAGTATCCTCAACTGTACATGCTCTCATTTCACAGGTTGCATCGGCTGGATGACGTGATGGATCTGTGACCCCAAACTAGAGGACAGAGAGAGCAGAATTATTCCTCCCTCTGATTCAATCGCACCCCTGTTGCCCCTTCCCAGAATATCACCTCAAGGACAGCTCCAATATTTCACGTTAAGGACAGAGTTATATGACTTCTGGTTAGGGGCAGAGACTACAACACCATATTGGTACTGTCTTTGACTCGATGCAGCAGACGCCACATTGGCTCTTGTGTATTTAACTGTTTTAAGTTATAACTTGCAGTAACCTGTATCAAGGCAATGATGAATTCAAGATTTATCCTAAACAAATCATCTTTATAATTAAATGTCAGTAAATGATGAATCAATGATAAAAGCCATCAAGAAATACCGACAGATTAACTTCGGTGACGATTGCTTTTCCCAAATTTCCATTAGGTACACACGGTTTAATTTTTACTGTCATTAAGATCGATAAGTGAGGGGGAGTTTACACGTGGCGACCTGGTGACAGGACAATCTTCGGATTTGAGGTTGTTCTGGACACGAATTATGCATTGTGCAAATCTCGTAACAAACTACTGGTTATGAACAGGTCGTTACGTCAGCGAGAGAAAGTAGTGGGAGGAATCCTAATTAGATTTGAGATTTGGCATTTATATTGAAAATTGGTAAAATGAGTGAAGGCAACAATTACCAGAATTTGGTAGACTTGGGTACGGAACAATCGGTCGAACAGTGGGAAACGCGCACTGCGGAACCCATTGTTCAGGGCCAGGCGGCTAGCATGAAAGACGCGACCGCCGAAACGCAACAAAGAGCAGAAATGGCATTCCAAACTTTAGAAAATGTTTCGGATTCGGAAGTGAAAATCCAATCTGAACCCCTTGATGACGAATACGGGGCGACATTTATAGAGGAACCCTCTACGGAAGTAAAACCGGTAGTTTCCGGGAATTTAACTGATTTATTGAATGTTTTGATTAACGAAATCAAAGCTCAATCTAGCAAGATAGAAACTCAATCGGCAGAAATTAAAGCTCAGGCTGAAAAAATTGACAGGAAGCTAGACAATGAGAACAAAGCTATTTATGTTGTTAACAACAATGTTGGAGTTGTTAGCACAAAAGTTGATAAAAATCAAAGAAGATATTGTTGAGATAAATACCGAAATCGGTAATCTTAAACAGGAAATGATAGGAGTTCAGGCGGAAATTGCGAGCATAAATACTCGTTTTGACTCCGAAATTAGCAGAATCGAGAAAAGCGTAGGAGAAGCAGTTACTCCAATCATCGAGAATAAGGTAACGGAACAAATTCAGTTAGTGAAAAAAGAGGATCAACAGAAGGTGGAAACTTTAAAGGCTTTAGCATCCGAGGTAGATACTAAAGTGAGGAAGCAGGCTAATAACTGCGAAGAGAAAAAGAGGGAAGTGGAAACGCTTGTGACAACCACTTGCCAATTAAATACGAGAGTGTCGGAATTAGAAAATAAACTTGATGAAAAACAGAGCTATGTGCCAATCTGTGCACATAGTTCGGAATTGTTGACGAAAGAAGAGCGGTTCGACCCCTTGAAAAAAAGCGGTGTACACGCGACCGATTTCATTAAAATTTGTGAAAGAGTTTTACCCAGATCATGGACTAATGAGAGAAAAATTAATGCGGTTATTGGCGTGTTGGCTGGTGATGCTAAGCATTGGGGCTTAACCCTCAACATCACGAACCTGACTTTCGGCGAGTTTAAAAATTTGTTTCTGGCTGAATACTGGTCAGAGCAAAAACAACAAAGTGTCTGGCGCGAATCTGTCGTATCGAGCCCTTTCGATGCGAATTCACGTGGCTCGATGAAGGAGTTGAGGGCTGGATCCGCAAGTTGGAATATTTGCGTGATCGTCGCACGGAATCCGAAATAGTCTGGGAACTCTACAAGAAGCTTCCAGATGATACAAAACGCTACGTAGGAAGCAATTACAGGACAATCGATGATTTCCTGGAAAGAGTTGAGGACGAGGACAATTGGCGCAATAATCGCGACAGTGGTAGAGGCCGTGGTAACAACAACGGGTCCCACAACAACGATAACCATGGGAATAATGCATACCGCAACCATGGCAGCAATAACAATAATGATTTGGACCGTAATGACAATCGGTACAGTGCAAATAATAACAGGAATGACGGAAACGTGATACGGGCTTCACGGCATAGTAATAACGCCAATGGGTTTGATAAGCCGCCTCAGCAGCATCTGGGGAGCAGAACTGCTGGGACGAGACAAGGGAAACCATTAGCCGCGCCGGTGAGGGGCCGACCGGGCGTGGAGAAATTTTGACGGCCCAGTAACAGGAGAAAACCCAGGTGTCGTCGTTATGAAAATTCCGTATGGAATAATCAACGACGGGAGAGTGTGCCAGTGTTAGGAGAAAGGAGTGTGCCCACAAGTAGTAGATCAGCTGTAGACACGGCAGTAGAAAATACATTCACTGTCAGTGAGAACAATTTAATTAGTGTTCCGGAAATCGATTATAAAGTGGCAGCTGTAACACCCACAGCGGAACCGGAGATTGAGTTTAAGAGTGATTCGCAAGTGTTGAGAGAAGATCAGATGTCGGATAAAACGTCCGTCATCGAGCGTGGGGATGCAGAGAGGGATGAGGTCTGGGTAAGGCAGTTCGGTAGCTTATACGACGAACTAAGAGATTATAGGGGCCTGTATGGGAGAAGTGCTTATGGGGAGCGCGTGCAGGATTTATCGTGTCTCGTCCCGCAGGAAGATGGTGTTTGTGAAGTGATAGATAGTTCTGGCCCTAACCGGTAGACTTTACCAGACATAGGTGGTGTTAATGGGGAGCACGAGCAAGATTCGTCGTGTTTCGTCCCGCAGGAGTTGGATGTTGAAGTAGTAACGGAAAGTTCTGGCCCTGACCGGCAGACTTTACCGAAAGTTTTAGTGGTAGAAGTGGTCGACCCATAACTTCGGTTTAAACATTGCGAAAATATTAAGGAGAAAGATTACGAGAATTTTAGTGATAGCCGGACACGACTGGTAGAAAAGCACGTAGATTACAGCATGTATGAAGTTAGAGCTGACGTTATACGGTCGGATGGTAGCAGTGTGGGTTGCGCAGGTCCAGAGGAAGTAATTGCAGATACTACTGGGCACATTCCTCCAGGTAGATTGGCAGAAGAGATCAATCTGGCCAAGGAGGAATCAACGAAGGTGACAATTAGTGAATTGATAGCAAAGCAATCTCACTAGTTGACGAGTTACAGGAAAAGGTTTCGGTATTGGAGGCGAAGCTACAGACTAAGCCCCAGGAAAAACGTGTTGAAATTAAAACTGTATGTGAACAGAGGCTGAAAAAGCCGTCAGATAAGCCGGATTTAGGATCAAAGCCGGATGGGTTTTTTCTGGAATGACCTGGATATAGACGAGGATTTATTGTGGGAAAATAAAGAAACAGTCGAGGACAAGTGTAGACAGATAGTAGTGTCTGTTAATATGGACGCCCTACAACTAAACGTGTTGATTTACACCGGTGCAGAATTGAGTGCTGTATCTGGGAAAATATTTGAGTTACTGAAAGACAGACCTGGTATCGTAGTTATGCCAGTAACAGGAGTGAAAATTATCGGTGCTACTGGGAAGGCCAGTAAACCGGTCACAAAACAGATTTTTGTCAACTTCGAGATATGTGGGGCACGATTTGAACAAGAGTTTGTCGTTGTGCCAGACTTAACGACGGAAGTAATTATCGAGTAGATTGGCTATTAAAGTACCGTGCAGTGATTAATTGCGAAAACAAAACTTTGACATGTACATCACAGGATAAAACAATAGTAGTTAGTTTTGACGAGGCAGCAGACGGTGCGCATAGGCAATACCAATCTATACAAATTGTTAACTGGCTGGATGCCATTGACGTAGGTATGAATTTGAACTACTGTAACGTGAGGAATCTCGGCATTGACAATAGTGTAGAAAGTGAATTGGAAAGTATTGTAGACGGTGTGTCAAACGTAACACACGAACAAAGACGAGGCCAGTATGAAGTAATAATGAGGAATAAGAGTGTGTTTTCAGACAAACCGGGACTTGTGGAAGGATATAAATGCAAGTTGCATGTAATTCCGCACGAGCCATTCTTCGTGAGACCGTATGCTATACCGCTGTCCAAAAAGGAAACAGTGCAACGGGAGATAGATAAGATGATCGAATGGGGAGTGATTGAAAGAAGTACGAGTCCATACAATAATGGTTTGGTCATTGTAGCAAAACGGGATGGTAGTGTGCGTATTGTGATTGACGCACGCACGTTGAATAGGGTCGTTCAACGTGAAACAGACAGACCTGAGAGTATTGAGGAGATTTTGCAACGTTTTCGTGACTTTAAGTTCATGACTAGCCTCGATCTGACGGCTAGTTACTGGCAAATAGAACTCGAAGAAGAATCTAGGCCATACACCGCCTTCTTGTTTGCCGTTTGGACTTAATATATCTGTGTCCGTATTCATCAGGGCCCTAGATAAAGTGCTAGGACCGGCTTTGAGTTCAAGATTAACTGTATATGTTGACGACCTATCGTTGGCCAATGCCAGTTGGCATGACCATTGTGACCTGTTAGATGAAGTTTTTAGAGCATTGCGCCGTGGCGGAATGACTCTAAAACTAAAGAAATGCGAATTTGTGAAGCAGAAACTGAAGTATTTGGGACATGTAATTACCACTGCTGGTATTATGAAAGACCCAGAGAAACTAGAGGCAATAAGGAATTGTCTTCTGCCCAAGTCTAGGAAACAGTTAAAAAGTTTTCTAGGGCTCGCAGGATTTTACCGTAAATTTGTAAAAGGACAGAAGTTTAATGATGAAAATTTGAATAACCTCTTACGCAAAAATGTTCCGTTTGTGTGGACTGACGGATGTCAGGCCGCTTTCGAGAGATTAAAAGACGAATTGTTAAGATCTAACATACTATTTCATCCTGATTTATCGCTACCCTTCCATCTGGGAACGGATTCGTCGAATTACGGGGTGGGAGTGGAACTGTTCCAAGAAGTTGGTAAAGGAGAGAATAAGGAACACCGGACAATAGCGTTTGCGAGTCGAACTTTATCAAAAAGTGAGCGAAATTACACGAGTTATGAGAAGGAGTGTCTCGCTATCGTGTGGGGATTCAAGAAGTTCAAGGGTTACCTATGGGACCATAAGGTGATTATTCATAAGGACCATAAGGCGCTCACTTATCTGAAGGATTGTAAACTACTTCACGAAAGACTGGCTAGGTGGTCGCTGTATTTACAGCAATTTAACTATGACATCTGTTACGTAAAAGGGACCGACAATTGCGTAGCGGATGCGCTAGTGCGGTCGCCCGAGTCTAATCAAGATTTATTTAAAAATGAGTCAGATGGAGTGGTCAAATTATACTATTTTAAAGAAGTTGAGGGACGTAAATTAATAGTGAACATCTGTAAGAATCTACATCGTTATCAGAACGAGGACGGTTGTTTAAATATGGTGAAAACCCGATATGACGAAAGGAGTCCAGAAGGAGAGAAATTATGGAAGTATTACAAGATATACAGTCATATCTTGTACATACGTAAGGGTGAAGATAGTAATATTTGGCGGGTATGTTGGCCCACACAATACGTACCGGAAGTAATAGACTACTACCATTTGGCGTATGGTCACTGTGGACCAAAGAAATGTACGGAAAAGCTGAGTGAAGTAGTGCATTTTAACAACATGTAAAAACGCGTTACTGACAGAGTGAAAACTTGCGATTTATGTCATAAGGTGAAGGTTACCAACTTTACGAGTCGTGGTCCTATGCAAAGTATAAGGCCTAACGACACCTTTGAATTACTGTGCGTGGACTTGTACGGACCTTTGCCCTAGTCATCAGGAAACTTTGCCTACATTTTACTAGTGCTAGAAGCTTTTCCCAAGTTCATCAAACTACACACAATTTGGAAAGCTACAGCCAAAGTCGTCTATAGCAAGCTTGTGAACCATTATTTTGTTCATACTGGTAAGCCCAAGGCGATTTTATCAGACAATGGGGCACAATTTACTTCTAGGTTGTGGAATGAAGGCATGGCAAGTAATGGGGTCGAAGTGATCCATATTTCAGCTTACTGTCCGGCTGGAAATCCCGCTGAGAGGTATATGCGGGAGCTGGGCCCACTTTGCCGTACCTATTGCCATCACTACCATAGGGCATGGGGTAAATATGTAGCAGAATTTGAGAGAATTATGAACACCTTCAGACATGAATCTACCGGATTTTCTCCAGAGAAAATCCTGTTGGATGACAGAAGTAAAAGTTTAGTGGAAGAGATAATCAAATTCCCTCCATGGATTGACATTAGTATTGGTGTGAAAAAAGATCGTTTGCGAGGAATATTGAAGCTAAAAGCCGATGCTCGCATACGTCGTCATGACGCTAAAGCGCGTTTTGTAAGTTTGCAATTGGAGACTTAGTACTTGTAAAAGCTCATGAGAAATCGAGTGAGATAGACAATGAAATCTCTAAATTTAACTTTGTTTATAATGGACCATATAAAGTCATTGGTACACTTCACACAAATGCTTATTGCTTAGAGTATCCAAGCTCCGGAAAACTATTGGGTATACGGAACATTGTACCAACCAAGGACTGATTAATACCACAGAATGGGTAATTTGTACAGTATGTAAATATTGAGTGTAAGATTTAAGGATTTGCCATGTTGCCATGCCTTTGCGTGACCAATAGGTGATTAAAGAAGTTGTAATTAATAAGTAATTAATTTTGATTAAATGGTTTAAGAGTAACTGATTATCAATCAATTGAAAAATCCAAGCTGCTAGTTTAAGTTTTCAGCTGAGTCACAGTAGATTAAGGATTGTACGTGTTTTACTAGTCATTGCCGATGTACTTACATGCTGTTTTAAGTTTCAGGCTCGTACATGCGTGTGATGGACAGTGTTGAGTTATCCACTATGATAGTGTTAATGGACTCCTTGAGATTACTTGGGAGTGAGTTTTTTCGAAAGAATTCAGTGAAACGGACGTTCTGGAAATGCCATTGCACAGGCGAGTGACATCAAGCGTGCCGCACTGGCGGGCGCAACAATACTGGCGAGGCGGAGCCGCTCTTGTGCCGATTTCGGCATTCTTTGTACTTGCGAGTACGGAAGGCAGAGTGTTTTTCTTCCCGGACAGCTGATGTGAAAGAATTCTGCTGTCAATATTTATGTTTTTTTCGATCTGCTGTATATTATTTTCTTGCTTAGCGTTAAGTGGACTCTCATGGCGAGAATATTAATTATGAAAAGGTTATATAAAGATGTGTATTCTATGTAATTAATTATTAATTTGCGTATTTTGATATAACTGTTTTTATGGCCATGTACTCTGATTAATTTTGTAAATAGTATTCCATTTCTTGATACTGTTAGGAATTTTAGTGATTTTAGACTAGCTAAATCATTTTCTATGTTTTCTATGAATTTTAATGTGTTATCAACTTGTTTTCCTTTGTGCAAGATGACAGAGTGGAATAAGATTAGGAGCGTCTCTACTCAA
The DNA here is from genome assembly GCF_023864275.1 of Schistocerca cancellata. NCBI lineage: Eukaryota > Metazoa > Arthropoda > Insecta > Orthoptera > Acrididae > Schistocerca > Schistocerca cancellata. Next base: position 340,940,727 of record NC_064627.1, read on the forward strand.
TTATTATGGTCTAAAAATTGATTTATGGTTAATTAGCTTAATGCTAAATTTTCTTGATGTTTTGCGCATATGCATTTCCGCTGTTTTTTTTCTTTTTGGGACATTTTCTGAGTCTGTTTAGGTTACACAAACATCCTCAGACAAAGTGGGGCACGTGTAACGCCGGAAATGCATATCCTTCTGTTTCCTTCTGTTGTACTATAAATTTTTTCCTTATTTTGTTACCTGAAGATATGACATTTATGTGTCTTTATATATTGTAATTGCTTTACAGTTTGTATATATATACACTCCTGGAAATTGAAATAAGAACACCGTGAATTCATTGTCCCAGGAAGGGGAAACTTTATTGACACATTCCTGGGGTCAGATACATCACATGATCACACTGACAGAACCACAGGCACATAGACACAGGCAACAGAGCATGCACAATGTCGGCACTAGTACAGTGTATATCCACCTTTCGCAGCAATGCAGGCTGCTATTCTCCCATGGAGACGATTGTAGAGATGCTGGATGTAGTCCTGTGGAACGGCTTGCCATGCCATTTCCACCTGGCGCCTCAGTTGGACCAGCGTTCGTGCTGGACGTGCAGACCGCGTGAGACGACGCTTCATCCAGTCCCAAACATGCTCAATGGGGGACAGATCCGGAGATCTTGCTGGCCAGGGTAGTTGACTTACACCTTCTAGAGCACGTTGGGTGGCACGGGATACATGCGGACGTGCATTGTCCTGTTGGAACAGCAAGTTCCCTTGCCGGTCTAGGAATGGTAGAACGACGGGTTCGATGACGGTTTGGATGTACCGTGCACTATTCAGTGTCCCCTTGACGATCACCAGTGGTGTACGGCCAGTGTAGGAGATCGCTCCCCACACCATGATGCCGGGTGTTGGCCCTGTGTGCCTCGGTCGTATGCAGTCCTGATTGTGGCGCTCACCTGCACGGCGCCAAACACGCATACGACCATCATTGGCACCAAGGCAGAAGCGACTCTCATCGCTGAAGACGACACGTCTCCATTCGTCCCTCCATTCACGCCTGTCGCGACACCACTGGAGGCGGGCTGCACGATGTTGGGGCGTGAGCGGAAGACGGCCTAACGGTGTGCGGGACCGTAGCCCAGCTTCATGGAGACGGTTGCGAATGGTCCTCGCCGATACCCCAGGAGCAACAGTGTCCCTAATTTGCTGGGAAGTGGCGGTGCGGTCCCCTACGGCACTGCGTAGGATCCTACGGTCTTGGTGTGCATCCGTGCGTCGCTGCGGTCCGGTCCCAGGTCGACGGGCACGTGCACCTTCCGCCGACCACTGGCGACAACATCGATGTACTGTGGAGACCTCACGCCCCACGTGTTGAGCAATTCGGCGGTACGTCCACCCGGCCTCCCGCATGCCCACTATACGCCCTCGCTCAAAGTCCGCCAACTGCACATACGGTTCACGTCCATGCTGTCGCGGCATGCTACCAGTGTTAAAGACTGCGATGGAGCTCCGTATGCCACGGCAAACTGGCTGACACTGACGGCGGCGGTGCACAAATGCTGCGCAGCTAGCGCCATTCGACGGCCAACACCGCGGTTCCTGGTGTGTCCGCTGTGGCGTGCGTGTGATCATTGCTTGTACAGCCCTCTCGCGGTGTCCGGAGCAAGTATGGTGGGTCTGACACACCGGTGTCAATGTGTTCTTTTTTCCATTTCCAGGAGTGTATTTATGCATTTATGTCGATGTTTAATTGGTTTGTTTTGTAAATATTATTTGTATTTTTACGCTGGGTCTTGCCTAGGAAAAACTATGCTATCGAACGATTACATCGATAGGTCGTGTGGAGAACCAAAGTGTTTAGGATCTTTGGGAGTGTTGGCTCTGCTGCAGGGAGCGTGGGCAGAGAGGGAGTCTGGCTGGAGTAGGGCGGTGGAGCAGGTGTGTCGTGTGATGCTCCCGCGAGTTGCCGCGCTTTTGGGGTTTGGCAGCATGTAATTGCACTCGACTTGCTGTGATAGTTTCTGACACAGTGTCGCGGATGGGAAGCATTAGCTGGCGCACATAAAGAGCCCGTTTCGCCTGTCGACAGAGTCGAGAAGAAGGCGCGCCAACATCTAGCTTCTGCAACAGCGACGGCTGACAATGAGTACTGTCGCCACCTCCTCGACCGACGACTTCAAACCTTCTATCAATTAACGAGGAAGACTGGAAGCACGTAAAGTTTTAGAGCTGTATGGCTTTTAAAATTGTTCCATTTGCGTCACAAAATTACAGCAGCTTAGCATGAACCTGTAAGGTGTCCATAGGCCCTTACTATAAGTTAGCACTCGGCACAGGTCGACAGGGCAAACAATCGATAGTGTGTCGTGTTGCGAGAGCGAGTGTAGAGTTGAGTCAGTTCCTGGTTGCGGCCCGAGCCGTGTGGAGGCCGGTTGCTGTAATGCAAGGTTTACCGACAAAGGGAGTGGCCAACGCCGCGGTTTAACCCCTTTGTGTTAGAATAATACGGGAAGTGATAAAATACACTCCTGGAAATTGAAATAAGAACACCGTGAATTCATTGTCCCAGGAAGGGGAAACTTTATTGACACATTCCTGGGGTCAGATACATCACATGATCACACTGACAGAACCACAGGCACATAGACACAGGCAACAGAGCATGCACAATGTCGGCACTAGTACAGTGTATATCAACCTTTCGCAGCAATGCAGGCTGCTATTCTCCCATGGAGACGATCGTAGAGATGCTGGATGTAGTCCTGTGGAACGGCTTGCCATGCCATTTCCACCTGGCGCCTCAGTTGGACCAGCGTTCGTGCTGGACGTGCAGACCGCGTGAGACGACGCTTCATCCAGTCCAAAACATGCTCAATGGGGGACAGATCCGGAGATCTTGCTGGCCAGGGTAGTTGACTTACACCTTCTAGAGCACGTTGGGTGGCACGGGATACATGTGGACGTGCATTGTCCTGTTGGAACAGCAAGTTCTCTTGCCGGTCTAGGAATGGTAGAACGATGGGTTCGATGACGGTTTGGATGTACCGTGCACTATTCAGTGTCCCCTCGACGATCACCAGTGGTGTACGGCCAGTGTAGGAGATCGCTCCCCACACCATGTTGCCGGGTGTTGGCCCTGTGTGCCTCGGTCGTATGCAGTCCTGATTGTGGCGCTCACCTGCACGGCGCCAAACACGCATACGACCATCATTGGCACCAAGGCAGAAGCGACTCTCATCGCTGAAGACGACACGTCTCCATTCGTCCCTCCATTCACGCCTGTCGCGACACCACTGGAGGCGGGCTGCACGATGTTGGGGCGTGAGCGAAAGACGGCCTAACGGTGTGCGGGACCGTAGCCCAGCTTCATGGAGGCGGTTGCGAATGGTCCTCGCCGATACCCCAGGAGCAACAGTGTCCCTAATTTGCTGGGAAGTGGCGGTGCGGTCCCCTACGGCACTGCGTAGGATCCTACGGTCTTGGCGTGCATCCGTGCTTCGCTGCGGTCCGGTCCCTGGTCGACGGGCACGTGCACCTTCCGCCGACCACTGGCGACAACATCGATGTACTGTGGAGACCTCACGTCCCACGTGTTGAGCAATTCGGCGGTACGTCCACCCGGCCTCCCGCATGCCCACTATACGCCCTCGCTCAAAGTCCGTCAACTGCACATACGGTTCACGTCCACGCTGTCGCGGCATGCTACCAGTGTTAAAGACTGCGATGGAGCTCCGTATGCCACGGCAAACTGGCTGACACTGACGGCGGCGGTGCACAAGTGCTGCGCAGCTAGCGCCATTCGACGGCCAACACCGCGGTTCCTGGTGTGTCCGCTGTGCCGTGCGTGTGATCATTGCTTGTACAGCCCTCTCGCAGTGTCCGGAGCAAGTATGGTGGGTCTGACACACCGGTGTCAATGTGTTCTTTTTTCCATTTCCAGGAGTGTATAATTACGAGAGTGATCAGTGATATTTCTGTGCCGTTATTTTGATTTCGCGTCTACCGCGCCGGCATTATTTTGGATTTTGCAGTGTTGGATTGCAGTGTTGGATTGCAGTGATTGTATCAGCGTGTGACGAATATGAATAACGAAGGAGCCTGTGCTGAGATTAGCCGTTATTAAAAGTGTATGACGAAGGCAGTGGCTGTCTCCTTTTTCTTGTGTTTTTGAGACGAATATAGGTCTTGATTAGTGAAGCTGTGTTGACGTTATTCTTGTCACCAGACATTTCATTATTACAGCATTTGAGAAGGACAAAATGGAATGTAACAACTCCGTAGCAGTCAATTCCGATTGCCAGCCCCATTAGGTACACAGTCACATTAATTAATATTCACTTGGACTGCTATTCAGATCCCAATCGAGCGGGATACATAAATCGGAGGTGTTACAAACCTTTGTTGCTCATTGTCCCAATTGCATTATCAAGCAGGGTCCCTTCCTTTTCCAAAATGAACTCGAGTGTCGTGGAAATTCAAACGCTAGCATTAAAGTAATATCATTCGATTTCACTGCTTCAATTTCAAAGTTCAGTTAAGGTATTCATAGCTGGCTACAATATTTAGATTACACAAGCACAAATTATGAGTGCGAGTTTTGTTACCATATTTTAGCTTACCTGTGACTGCAGCTCAGCTTGGTACGTACTAAATTTTACTATTGTTAATTGTTCAGAATCACTTAATTCAAGTTCAAAGTTAAATCTCTTATTTATAAATCGTGTAGATTCAAGTAGCTTTCGAAATGATTGTGGAGGTGGCCCAAGACTAACGTTATTTTTTTGAATTTCGTAGTGCTTCAGAAACAAAGTTCACTATTAATTTCAGTCACTAAATTAACTTCCAATTTTCTGGTTTTATTAATTCTTTTGCTAAATTAAGTCAGAGTGCAGCGAAATTTATTACTTCTGACAAACATTCAGTTTTCACACAACACGTGTCAACCTTCAGTTGCCACCATTTTAGTGCTAATTATATGTTCAATAACCTTTCTTTTTCAGTTATTATAGTAGTTGTCCATAGGACTGTCGACCGTAATTTTCCCCAAATCTCAAATATCTAATTAACGCCAGTTAATTGTTAACGTAACGACCGCACATTTACTATCTTTATTAACTTTACCCCGTTTCAAAATTAATTTCCACCAGCTTCATTTGCATTTTTCCTTTCATTTAGATGTAGCCCTTTCCTCCCTCTTTACCGACAGATTAACTTTGGTGACAATTGCTTTTCCCAAATTTCCATTAAGTACACACGGTTTAATTTTTGCTGTCATTAAGGTCGATAAGTGAGGGGGAGGTTATAAGTTGACGTATATGTATGAGTTGTACCTTGAACTTCAGTCGATCTGTACAAGCCAACTGCAGTACAGATTACAAATTTAATGTATGTCAATTTCTTCGTTTTTGTTAGCATTAGTATCCCATCCTTCAGTTGACCTATACATGTATTGTTTCTTTCGTCTCTGCTACTACTAGCATCTATTCTTACATAGATAGTGTTACTAGTGAGGGCTAAAAGACCTACATACATCATATTTGCATCACATAGTTCAGTTTGCAACACAGAATCCATTGTAAGTAGTTTATACAATGTAATTATGTGTATGTAACTATGAAGTAGATGTTCTTTACTGATGAAGTTCATTCAGTTGTGAAAGGAAAGTTGATGTGTGTAATATATGTAATATAAAAACTTAACAGTGTGTTTAAATAACTTTATAAAATATGCCTGTTTATAAAAGAGAAATTCTACGTAGAAAACTGGTTCATAGTTATAGAAGTAGTATTATATAAAGGAAAAGGTGGTATTGGTGGTCAATCTGGTTGGCAGGAGAGAGAGCACATTACATAGTCAGTGGACAGCAGTTGTACAGTCAACAATGCAGGTGCCAAGTGAGGCATTCAGAAACTGATTTGTGATGGAATGGCCCTGGATGATGTTTCGGCTGTAAAATGGTGCTCTCGCATTTTGGAATGGATATAAAATGTTTTATACGACGCCAAGAAGATTTGAATAGAGCATTAAACTGCCAGAGGTGAGACCAAGTAGCCGACACGTGCTTGCCACTACTATTGCGTCACTGCTTCACCAACTTTGGAAATCAGATATGTATACAAGTATGAATCAGTATGCTTGTGTGTGAGTGTTTTCCGATAATAATTTCAATGATAAAAATTCGTGTTTGAACTTTGAATCTGTCCTGTTTATGAAACAAAGCAGGACCCTATCCTAAATGTGCTACAGAACGAGTATCCTGTTTATGAAGAACCACTAACTTGTTTCTATTTGAATGTGCCTAAGTTTCACTGTTAAAGCATATAAATGTTGCTAGTTAAATTGCTTATAGAGAGAGGCACATAATTTGGAACTTATAAAAAAAATTATTTTGCTTTGAATTGTTTCTGCTTTGAACGTACCAAAGTTTTAGTGCTAAAGGGCATAAATGTTAGTTAAAATCACTTGCTTCACAAGTAATGAAAGAGGCACACAATTCTCAATCTACTTGAAACTTAACTTTACCTTGAACTTATTTTTGAAGTTAATTAAGAATGTTTTTAGTGTAAATTGCTGTAAAGCATTGAAAGATAAATAATCTCAAGTGGGATTGGTAGTATTAGCGTGATGCAAATTGGTTATGAAATGTGTGCATAGATTGCTTATAAAGGATGTGACTGCTTATGTGTCCCCATTTTAATCTTTCCTAGTGTGAGAAAGTTAATAGCAGTTTTGCTGATGAAATATGAAACATTTCCACAGTAGAGCAAATATAAAAAGTGTATGTAGAGTGTCATTTAATTGCATTTGTGATGTTTGGGTGTTAGTTAAATTGGGACTCTGTTCATGCTCAGATTTGGTTTTGTGATGCCTTTGATAACATTTGGCACTGAATCGTTTAATGGTTGAGATTATTATTATTATTATTAATAGATGTATAGGGCAATTTGTCTTTCTGTGATTTCCAATTAGGTGAATGATAACTACTGCTATTTACTGTTGAGTTTGTCTCGTAGCTGTGTGTGTTCAGTGCAATTTACAAAGAAAGAAGTATCGATAGTTTCCTTTCGTAATATTATAGTTAAATTCTTTGAACTTAATATTCTAACTTGTTATGCCTAATTAGGCTGGCGACCGTATTTTCATTCTTTTACATGAATTTAATTACTTTCTTAACTTCCAAAAATAAAGTCTTTCAGTATTTCTACTAATTGCGATTTGTACAAAATCATAGTTCGATTCCCTCTGTCCACTAGGTCAAGAGGGTCAACCTATGGAAAATTCCTCCCAGAGGTTAACGCTAATTGCGATGAAGTGTTATACCTAAGATTATACACGACTTACAGTTGCGTTATACTTGACGCCGAGTGACAGGACATTCTTTAGTTTTACTTTCAGAGACAGTTTAGAACCTGAATATTGGGTGAAAAACAACAGCAGAACGAGTAGAGAACGTCCAGCGGCATGAACGTGTAAGATATCCGGAAAAATAATAAGTAGAAAGTTTCCCAAAACTGGAAGATAAAGATATAAAAGAGTAACAAAGTAAAGATGGACACAAAAACGAAAGTAGACCAGGGCAAGCGGGACGGAAAAGTACAGAATGCATTAGGTGGCAGTAGTTCGATAGATGCAACGACAGATGATGCCACGAGAAGGCAGCAGGCTTACGTGGAGTATCACACATGTGTATATAATAAGATACGAGTAATGAGATTGTCGCAAATGAAAGAACATAGGGAAGACGATATAACTAAAGATAGTGGTTATATTAACGACTCGGTGGACATGTTTAATTCATCGAAAGGCGACGGTGAAACTAGTGATACACGAGGAACGGAATCCGAGTACAAAGATAAATTAGAACAGCAGAGCGAAAAACCACTGAGCATGAATGATTTATTAAAAATGTTGTCTGCACAGATTGCAGCACACAGTAGCAATATTAATGTGCAAATTGCAGCGCAGGGTCAACAAATTAATGCTCAGAATAGTAATTTTAACAGATTGCAGCACAGGGTCAGTAAATTATAGCACAGAGTAATGAGATTAATAACCAAATTAAAACACTTGAGAAAACACGAAGTAATCAGATTGAAAGGCAAGGGATTAAGATCAGTAAACAAATTGATGAAGTAAATTCAAGGGTATGTATAGTGAGTAATGAAATTAGGGATATAAAAACTGAAATAAATACTATTAATAACAATGTTGCCACTATGCAGGGGCAAATAGATGAAATTAACGAAATATTTGACAGAGAAATAATAAAAATCTAAGACAAAGTAGAACCTTTAGTGATAACTAAACTGGATGATAAAGTTTTCGGTCTCAGAACCGAAGGAATAACTAAATACAACACCGAAATTACTCATTTGAGACAATCGGTGGCTGAGTCCGTAAGAGAGCTAAGTAAACAAGTAGCAACCTGCGAACAGAAGTATGAACAAAACACTTCTCAAATTCAAGGCAAAATGTGCGACCTTGAATGAAAAATGAGAGATAAACCTAATTACACTACTGAAAGAGTAATTACTGGAGGGCGAAGAACATTTCGACCTGACAAAAAGGCATAACGGAATGCATCCATTAGACTTTGTGAAAAATTGCGAGAGAAATTTTCTCGATTATTTAACTGATCAAGAGAAAATTAATGTGATGATTAGTGCTTCAGCAGATGACGCTAAAAGATGGGGACTGAATTTAGAAACAGATCAAATGTCATCTGAGGAATTCAAGCAAAAATTTATTGAGGAGTACTGGTCCAAACAAAAGCAGGATTATTTATGGCGAGAATGCATTATAGCTAGATTATACAATAATAGAGGTAGAAACTCTATGAAGGAATTCTGTGAAAAGTGGTACTGGAAATTGACCCATTTAAGAACTAGGCGAACCAAATCCGAGATAGTGTGGGAGCTGTGGATAAACTCCCCGACGATTCAAAACGATATGTGGGAAGCAAAAGCTGCTCATCGTTTTTGGAGAGAGTAGAGGACGAAGATCACTGGAGAGAAAACCGTCCGTACAATACCAACTGAATAAGTGAAAATCATGACCAAAGCGAACAAGAAGAGAATGAACGATATCGCATAAACATGATACAGAGATGCAGAAGTAGAGGACGCAGCAACATATCATTTTGCGGTAGGGGATTTGTGCCGTGAAATTTTCAAAATAGAGGCGATACGAAAAACTAGGGCCCACATCTATTACGGGCCAGATTTGCGCAGATAATGAGTTTGGGCCCAAAAACTGGAGAAATCATACAGATGTGAGAAATATGAATGCAAGCAACGAGCTAATGACACAAGTCGGTGCACGTGGAGCGACAGGTGCGGCGTGTATGAGTCATGCATGGGCAAAAAGTCAACAGGCAGGAAGATACGAAATAGGCCACAGCATGCAATGAACCTTGCGAAGCAATCACCTGGCTGCTGTGAGACCGAAATAGCTGTGGTAATAAGAGATGACGTAGTCGAAGACTTCAGTGAACAAGTTTTGCTAGTAAACGTCTCGAAACAAATAAAAGTTTGGACATATGAAGTAGTAGAAGTGAAAAAGGGCACATGTTGTGCAAAAGGGAGTTGTCAAAGATCGAAAAAGAGCGGTATGATGCAATTAATAGTGTAAAGCAAAGTGAACAAGAAAATTTGAAAAAAGTTATATGGCCGATAATGTAATAAAGAGAGGATGCTTCGGAGTAGAGACGTTATCCGTAGGCAGAAAAGAGGTGGAAATAGGAAGCACTGCGCAAGGTGCGCACGCAGACACTTTAGGAGCTAGTGAAAGAAACAAAGGCGCCACACTAAGTACATGAGCTGCCATTATTAGGGAAAGTAATGCAGATGATGGTAAATGGCCAGTATAAGTAGAAATCGGGCGGAGGATGAAATCCTCGGCAGTACAGATGAGGTCCTGACTGACGAAAATCTCGTACAAACAATTGTCAGCGATAGTGGGGATGAGGTTGAGTCTGACTATAACATGCGAACCACTGGAGTGCATGATGATTACACCAAGTATGAAGTGAAAGTCGACATCATCTGAAGTAATGCTGAAGAAGTATTTGTAAGAGTAGATCAAGTGGAGCATTTAGGAGATGATCAGAAAACCGAAAATAAAGAAATATCAACTGATGAATTAGCTCGATGTCTTAGAGTTGCATTCATGCTTGAGTCAGATAATGAAGAAGAACTCAGTGATAGTTCTGTGGAAGAATACATAGGAACAGTGAAGGAATAAAATTTTACTGAAAATGAATACGAATGGTCAAATGAAGTCTTCCCAAAACAAAGTCTGGTGGTAGAGACTGAACTGAAAAAGAAAGAACCTCCAGATAATACACTGCTGAGACAGGAATTGATTACAGTAGTGAAAGACTTTGAACATTCAAAACCAAAGGAGCCACCTGACGATACGATACGGTGGCAAGAATAGAATAGGATAGTGAAAGATGCAGAAAGTAGGAGACAAAAGAAGCCATCAGACATAGGTGATTGGTCAGTAAATAACAACTGACTGCCCATACAGTCATAAGGCCTGGGGCAGGTTTATTGTAAATATGTACAATGAATACCCTCTATCACAGAACTACAGGTTTCACACCTGACGAAATCCTACTGAATTGTAAAAGTATGATTAAAGATACTTTACAAACTCCTCCAATTGCAGAACTTGATCTAAAAGAGAAAAAAGATTTGTTCAGGAAAAGAATGAAACAAAAAGCGGAAGGCAGATCTAAAAGTCACGATAAGGGCCTCAAAGTGACTAAGTTCAAAACTGGTGATTTTGTTTTAGTAAAAACTCATGAAAGTCCAGCGATATTAAGCATGAAATTTCTAAATTGAGATATAATGGTCCCTTTGAAGTGGAAGGAACTCTGCACACCAATGCATATTACCTCGTGTACCCCAAATCTAAAAAACCACTGGGGGTTTGCAATGTTGTAGATAAAAAATGTATGTCCATAGAAATGAACAATAAGGGACAAAAGTGAAAAAGATGTCTATGTACCTTAATATATATGATTCTTGTTTTGACATTTTATTACCAAGTGTTGCGTTGAAATAGACATTTATGGTATTAGATTTCTAATGCCTGTTTGTAAGTTTCAGATTCTAAATAATATAAAAAGATGTGTTACACAATCTATTCAAAATACCAACTATGACCTGTATAAGGACTGCAAAAATGGAATGTTGCAGTATAACAAAAATAGACTGGCTAATATGTTACTGGGCAAAAAAGCAATGATGATGAAAAAAAAATAAAAAGCTGCCTTGAATACAAAGCGGGCAGTAAAAAGGACTTCCCAAAATGGGGCAAGAAAGTATGTGTGAATATGGTAAAATATTAATTATTAACTGCCATACATCAGTGTTAGGCAGTGTATGGAATTCAATTTCTTTTGAGAATTTTCTGTGTAATGTTGTGTTAAAAAAGAACTGCCATAAAGTCCAAGGTGGGCAGTCAAATGTTTAGTGTGTGATAAAATTGCAGTGTTTGCAAACATGGACTGCTAAATACTACTGCAGGCACCCAAATAATTTGATTATTATCTTAATTAATATTGTGTGTGTTGTCTTAAGGTTTCTAAAATGGACTGTCTGTTTCAAAATATGGGCAGTGAGAAAACAACGTTAGGCTCAATGTAAATGTGTCAACAATGGACTATTATTAATGAAAGCAGCATAGAAAAATTTCTTACTTGATACCTTTGAAACTACGTTGTAAAGTATATAAAGTCTACAATATGAAATCTCTGGTGCCATTGTTATGTGTATGTTTATGTATGCATATCTAAATTTTTGAATACTATACAATTTTCTTGGAAACGCGAAAATTTCGATAAACTTATTGTTTCACAAAAAAATGAGTGTGGATTATCATATCTTTATATGGAATTGGATATTGTTGTTTGTGTCTTTGTTTTGAAAATGGTGTGTTAATAGGTACATAAAGGAAAAGCCCCAACCCGCTATGATAAACACTAGCATGACCACTGTAATGGCCAGCAAAGAGATATTTTGCTACGCTGGAAGGCAAAAGACAAATTATGGAAACCTTATTTATTTTTTTGACAATTATTAGAGAGTCTCTGTCGTTAGTTCTTGTGGCGAGAAGACGTATTCTTGTGAGAAGTGTGTAGTAGACATTGTATTATCTGAATAATAATTTTTATGAAAATAATGAAGTGTGAGGATTCTTATTAGTGCAAAACCACGAAAGCTTTCATTTCTTTCCGCACATTATGCTAATGTCATGTCACTAGCTGCCGGTATCTGAAGAGGAAGACCAATGAAGAATCAACATTGTACACATGGTCAAGAATGAGAAGAAATTGTACAGCAATCGATGTAGGTTAAAAGTGAAGGACATTGCATTCTCTTAAAAATCTATAAGGAATCAAAATGGTAAAAGTGAGAAAAAATAAATTAGTTTAATTAATTATATTATATATATTTTTAACATAAAATTTGCAAAACTGGTGACCTGGTGACATGACATTCAGAAAGCCATGAAACCAGTTGTTTAAATTATTCAAAATAATTTATCACATTGTATGAAAATTTTTTGTATGTACTAATTATTTCCAATTTTCGTGTGCAACGTCACGACTGGGAGCAAAATAATCAGAACCAAAAATTTTTGTGGATGAAGCTATCAGTTCAGAAGGGATTCAAAAGTGATACCGGAATTTACAGAAAATTTTGAAAATATGCTGTTCGTTTCATTGCAGCAAAGGTAGGACCACTACACAACTCTTGCTTAGCTGTGCTTTGTAGCGTCTCCTTCTTAGTAATTAGACATCCTTTTCCTTAATTTTCCTTCCTAAATGTATTATGATGAATTTTTCAGAAATTTTATATAATGATTAACGAGAGAAAAGTTTGAAGTTTTTGTGCCACAGTATTTCGTGCGTCATAAAAGTAGCCAATTAACGCTTGAGACACGGAAATGGTATTTTTAAATTTCCAAAAATAATATATTTCAATTTTCTATTTTTCAAAATTTTGATTTTAATATTCAATCGAAATTGCACAAAAATCAGTTTCCATTATTCTTGACAATGGCGAAAAGCAAATGAGCCAAGATGGTGTACAATTGTAAGACAGAACATCTGAAGTACCAGAGCCAGTAGTTCAGAGATGAACATACCCGAAGTAACAAGTGCTAGTGAGATTTCACAGAGTTCTAACTTCGCTGATACATTGATGACAATAGATGGAACTCCGTCTCTCTGCGAGCAACATTCTCCTCACCCAGGAAAACATGGAAAGTGAAGATAACATGATTTTTGATGACACTTCACCGTCACCTATCATTCGAAATCCATATGTCAATTTACAAAGTAAAGTTGTTAACATGCAAAGTACATTGCATAGAAACCAAAATGACACACTTTGCCGCTTTACTTAAAAAACTCGATATTCTGAACACAAGTATGCGTAAAGACATACAAAATATAAACACCAATTTGCGAATGGACATAAATACAAGATTTGACAGTTTGTCGCAAAACCTTACCGTAGTCACACAAGACATAAACAACGTAAAAAAAGACCAGAAACAAGTTTTAAAAGATTACCAGGATAGAATCACACAACAGACGAAGAATTTTCACGAAGAAATGAATGTAAAATTTAGAGACATGGATGTACTTTCCGAAGTAAGCAATGACATTAAGGAATTAAAACAGAAATTAGACACTCGTAACGAGCAGAATGATACAGTAGAGCAGCACATAAAAGCGATTAAAGACACACACACAAACCTGGAAGCTACACAAACACAATTAACTTCCACAGCACAGAACATCTCTACCGTAGTGAACAAACTGCAAAATATACCAAAAGCTATTGATGAACTCACTTTAAAAGTAGCATCACTTGAAATCGAATCAGTCTGTGCCAAATGGAACGAGACAAAATAGTGAAAATTTATCTGATGTAATTTCACAAGCTGAAGCAAGTACTTTAGACAAAAACAGTACCACAGCGGAAAAAGTGGTGAAGAAATGTAGATTAATCAATGATGCAGTTGAAAAACTTAATCAGGAAAAGGAAAATGACAATATTGACAAAGTAAACACCAATTTGCAAGCTACAGAGCACAGAATACACAACTACTTAGGTGAAAGTGTTACAGGGACACAAGTGGTACACAAGTGGTACACATAAACAAAGAGCCAGCCACAGCAAACCAAAGTGATGTATGCACACAGATCATTGCAAATCCTACAAACAATGCCAGTAGTAATGACAGAATGCAGAGTGTAAGTTTACATTGCAAAACACCTGAACCAGTACCTACGACAAATGCAAATGATTATGACAGCTATGTAAACACAGCACAAAATGCATACAGCTTGTCCACTATATTTGCTGAGGAAGGTCTATTAAGACACTGTCAACTCCCAACATTTACAAGTGAAGGTAAGAAGATGAATCATGTTGTATTTATTAGTGCTTTTCGACATGTGTTTCCTAGAAATTGGACGGAAGCACGAAAGATCATGTTTGTTGTTGGGTACATGCAAGGCGGTGTACTTCTGTGAGCGACTGAGGTAGCTGAGCGTTGTGCCATATATTTACAATTTGAATGGGCATTTCCTGACAAATACTGGTCAGATGCCATACAGGAGAGACTTAGGCCAGAGGTTTTTAACCCCACCCCTATTAATAGCAAATGTGGTAGTTTGTGAGGGTATTTTGAGAAGTCTCTCAATAAAACACGTTATTGGACGAAACCTATTTCTCATGTTGATGTTTTAAAATTTTTAAAAAGCTGTTTGCCATCACACATTCGTGAAAAATTAATTACTACACCTGAGCGAGACACAGAAGATTTTCTATCCATTTTAAATTCAATCGACCTAATATATGAGGAGAAAGTAATAACAGATAGGACGTCAGATAGCCAAACACCACAAGAACATAACTAGAACGGTCAAAAAATAGCCAGACCCAAACATACAGCAAGGCTGGTATGCGCAGCCGCAAGGATACATTAACTGTGGTAACGGATATGGGAATGGAAATGACAGGAACAACAGACTTAAACAAAACTTTCTGTATAACAGGAACGATTACCATCTACAAGCTAATTTCAATCACTCCTCTCAAAACTATGCACCGCATGTAAATAAAAAAATTCAGCCATACCAAAGACCAGCGCAAGGCAACAACAATACCATGCCGCACGCCGTACTGCAGCCAACTTTTGCCCAGCAAAATCACAATATGGAAACATTCAACAACAGCAATATGAACACACGAGAAAGCATGTCGTGAATTGGACATGATACACACTGGGGAAAGAATCACATAGTACAACTGACAGAAATTGTCCCATGTACGGAAGTAGATCAGACTACACCGCAGGAAAAACCGAACTGGTCATAGTTGAGCCCCATACTATAGACCTTATAAGCGATGGGGGCAAATCAGATTTTCAAACGATTCTACATCTACATCTACATCTACATTTATACTCCGCAAGGCACCCAACGGTGTGTGGCGGAGGGCACTTTATGTGCCACTGTCATTACCTCCCTTTCCTGTTCCAGACGCGTATGGTTCGCGGGAAGAACGACTGTCTGAAAGCCTCCGTGCGCGCTCTAATCTCTCTAAGTTTGCATTCGTGATCTCCTCGGGAGGTATAAGTAGGGGGAAGCAATATATTCGATACCTCATCCAGAAACGCACCCTCTCGAAACCTGGCGCGCAAGCTACACCGCGATGCAGAGCGCCTCTCTTGCAGAGTCTTCCACTTGAGTTTGTTAAACATCTCCGTAACGCTATCACGCTTACCAAATAACCCTGTGACGAAACGCGCCGCTCTTCTTTGGATCTTCTCTATCTCCACCGTCAACCCGATCTGGTACGGATCCCACACTGACGAGCAATACTCAAGTATAGTTTGAATGAGTGTTTTGTAAGCCACCTCCTTTGTTGATGGACTACATTTTCTAAGGACTCTCCCAATCAATCTCAACCTGGTACCCACCTTACCAACAATTAATTTTATATGATCATTCCACTTTAAATCGTTCCGCACGTATACTCCCAGATATTTTACAGAAGTAACTGCTACCAGTGTTTGTTCCACTATCATATAATCATACAATAAAGGATCCTTCTTTCTATGTATTCGCAATACAATACATTTGTCTATGTTAAGGGTCAGTTGCCACTCCCTGCATCAAGTGCCTATCCGCTGCAGATCTTCCTGCATTTCGCTACAATTTTCTAATACTGTAACTTTTCTGTATACTACAGCATCATCCACGAAAAGCTGCATGGAACTTCCGACACTATCTACTAGGTCATTTATATATATTGTGAAAAGCAATGGTCCCATAACACTCCCCTGCGGCACGCCAGAGGTTACTTTAACGTCTGTAGACGTCTCTCCATTGATAACGACATGCTGTGTTCTGTTTGCTAAAAACTCTTCAATCCAGCCACACAGCTGGTCTGATATTCCGTAGGCTCTTACTTTGTTTATCAGGCGACAGTGCGGAACTGTATCGAACGCCTTCTGGAAGTCAAGAAAAATAGCATCTACCTGGGAGCCTGTATCTAATATTTTCTGGGTCTCATGAACAAATAAAGCGAGTTGGGTCTCACACGATCGATGTTTCCGGAATCCATGTAATTCCTACATAGTAGTTTCTGGGTTTCCGAAAACGATATTATCCTCGAACAAAAAACATGTTCTAAAATTCTACAACAGATCGACGTCAGAGATATAGGTCTATAGTTTTGCACATCTGCTCTACGACCCTTCTTGAAGACTGGGACTACCTGTGCTCTTTTCCAATCATTTGGAACCTTCCGTTCCTCTAGAGACTTGTGGTACACGGCTGTTAGAAGGGGGGCAAGTTCTTTCGCGTACTCTGTGTAGAATCGAATTGGTATCCCGTCAGGTCCAGTGGACTTTCCTCTGTTGAGTGATTCCAGTTGCTTTTCTATTCCTTGGACACTTATTTCGATGTCAGCCATTTTTTCGTTTGTGCGAGGATTTAGAGAAGGAACTGCAGTGCGGTCTTCCTCTGTGAAACAGCTTTGGAAAAAG
This sequence comes from Schistocerca cancellata, assembly GCF_023864275.1. Classification (NCBI taxonomy): domain Eukaryota; kingdom Metazoa; phylum Arthropoda; class Insecta; order Orthoptera; family Acrididae; genus Schistocerca; species Schistocerca cancellata. Next base: position 340,957,793 of record NC_064627.1, read on the forward strand.
GTGTTTATCATTTCAGCTTTACGCGTGTCATCCTCTGTTTCAATGTCATCATCATCCCGGAGTGTCTGGTTATGCTGTTTCGAGCCACTTACTGATTTAACGTAAGACGAGAACTTCCTAGGATTTTCTGTAAAGTCGGTACATAGAATTTTACTTTCGAATTCACTGAACGCTTCACGCATAGCCTTCCTTACGCTAACTTTGACATCGTTTAGCTTCTGTTTGTCTGAGAGGTTTTGGCTGCGTTTAAACTTGGAGTGAAGCTCTCTTCGATGAGCAAGGAGACATAAAAGACGATCTAAATTAACATGAACTAAAATCAGCGAAAAATACACTAGAGTAACAAGTGCAAGCAATAATCAGGGTGAAAATTTTTGGTATAGACACACAGTTAATACTTGATACAGGGTCCACGACTAACTTAACGTCTGAAACATTTTTCACTGAATTAAAAAGATGGAATAAATCTCCTGTACTGCCAGTACAAAATTGCGAAGTACAAACTGCTGCCGGTGGCAAAACGAAATTAGTAAAACACCAAGCTCTTATCACCATGCACATTGAACAATTTTCTGTGCAATGTAATTTTTTAATAGTAGAAAAACTTATTGTCAACTGCTTGATAGGTATGGACACATTTAGAACCTACAAATCTCAAATAGATATAGGTAATGGTAAGTGTCATTTCTTTATGAAAGATCAAAGACTTTCTATCAGCCTCATTATCGCAACGGAGAGGTATGACAAAGTAAACCCAGAACCCAACGTCACTGTACAGTATTCATAGCCCACCATGTATTTGTTGAACAAATGTGATAACGAACATGAGACTGAGACTGAAGTTAACCAGGAATTAGTAGAACAAAAACTGAACAAATCAAGTATTCTAGATGCTACACAACGACAAGAGCTTTCTTACTTACTTTTTAAATATGCATATGTTTTTAATAAGATTCCAGAAGTAATCAAAGATTATGAACATAAACTTAATGTCTATCCTCACGAAACGTTTTGTGTTATGTCTTACCCAATACTGTGGGCAAGCGGAAGCAGTTAAGCAGGAATTCAATAGAATGTGCGAATGGGGAATCATACAGCCATCATTTTCATCATATTGTATCCCAATACTGCCAGCTAGCAAACATGATGGTAAGTACGACTAGTTTTAGATGCTAGAGGCATAAACAAAATCCTAGTACCAGTAAGAACAAAGCCGGATAATTTAGATGAACAATTGCAAAAATTTCATAACACCAAATATTTCTGCACCCTCGACCTTAAAAAATCCTAGTGGCAAGTAAAATTACCTGAGGAAAGTAGAAAATAGACAGCATTTGCCTGAAATGGCAGGAGTTATGAAGTTCAAGTTCTAACCTTTGGCTTAAACATTAGAGCAGGCGTATTTATATTAGCTTTGGGCAGGATCTTAGGACCAGAATTGCTCAGTAAATTTACCATTCACGTGGACAATATGTTAATAGCTTCATCATCTTGGGCGGAATACATTAGTATAATGGAAAAAGTATTTCAGAGATTTACAGAGTACAAAGTAACAGCAAATCTTAAAAAATCTAGCTTTGGCAAAGAACAAGTAAAATTTTTAGGACATATCATATCGGAACATGGTATATTACCAGACCGAAAGAAACTAGATGCCATACGTAATTGTCCACTCCCAAGGACCAAACAACAATTGAAAGCATATCTGGGACTAACCTCGTTTTTCGAAAATTTATACCACAACAGCTTATGAATAGCGATGCCCTACTTAACCTGTTGAGAAAGAATAAACCTTGGCTATGGGATGAGAGATGCCAGGAGGACTTCACCAAAATTAAAAATAAATTAATATCAGCAAATATTTTGAGTCATCCTGAGATGTCTAAGGACTTTTGTTTAAGCACGGAAGCCTCGTCTCAGGGGCTGGGGGCATGACTGTTCCAGATACAGGAAAAAGAAGGGAAAACAGTACCCAAAGTCATCAATTTGCCAGCAGAACTTTATCAGAGGCAGAAAGATCATATTCTGTATCAGAACTGGAAAGTTTAGCATTAATTTGGGCGTTTAAGAAATTCGAGTATTTTTTCAGGGGGAAAAACACTAGGGTCTGTTGTGATCAAAAATCAATATCTTTTCTGTTAACATGTAAACTGTTACACCGAAGACTAGCGAGGTGGTGTTTGTACCTGCAGCAATTCAATTTTGAAATAATATACATAAAAGGCAGTCAGAATATTATCGCAGCTGCCCTGTCCAGATTACCGCTGGGACTAGACGAGTTCAGTGAACTATCTGACCACAATTCAGAAATCGAAACATTACTGATGCAGAATAATACACAAAAATCAGACTCCAAAACTTTTGTAAACAGATGGGAATAACACAACACCAAGACAATGGGTGGAAAAAGGTAATACAAAATCTCAACCAGAATATAATTCATAAGGTAAGTGAATGGTTATACAAAGGCGTTTTGTTTCACTGGAAGTACGAAAGCTCTAACTATTGGTGTGTATGCCTTCCAGAGGAATATATCGACGAATTTATCAAACATACACATGAAGTATGGGGACACTACGGAGTAACAAAATGTACAGACAAAATTTGCAAACTTTGTTACTTTCCTAATTTACGATGATGTGCTTCAAAAATATTAAAAAAGCATGCTATTTGCGAAAGAACAAAACCATCCATTATGTCAAAGTTTACAGAACTACACCCTATAGTAACCAAAGCTTGATATTGTAAATTATTATGCCTAATTAGTCTGGCGACCGTATATGCATTATTTTATGTGAATTTAATTACTTTCTTTATTTCCAAAAGTAAAGTCTTTCAGTATTTGTACTAATTACAATTTGCATGAAATCATAGTTCGATACTCTCTGTCCACTAGGTCAACAAGTTAAACTATGCAAAATTCCTCCCAAAGGTTAATGCTAGTTGCAGTGATGTGTTATACTTAAGGTTGTACACGACTTGCAATTGCGTTACAAATTGGCCTATATAGGTCAACTGGGGAATAAGATTACAGCTAACCAAAAACGAAGAAATCGACGTAGATAACATTGGCATCTCATACGTAAGTTCAACTACGCGAAGGCGAAAAGAACGACACTCATAAAATTTGTATCCCATACTTCAGTTTACCTATATAGGTTAACTGCAGTATGGGATACGATTATTTTGTCATAGTCCTGCTAATGACGACAAAAATATCGACAACAGTAACATTTGTATCCTATTCTTCAGGTGAGCTATATAGGTCAAGAGAAGAATAGGATACTACTACTAGTGAATGACCTATATATGTCAACTGAAGGACAGGATACTAATGTCAGCGTAGACTAAAAACAGCGAAGTATGTGACTTTTGTATCCTGTTCTTCAGTTAACCTAGAAAGGTAAATGACATCAATGTTAAATATGTCGCTTTTTTCGTCAAGCTAGCACCAGTATCCCGTACTTCTGTTGTTATGTATACATCAACTGAAGTAGGGGATACAAATTTTTCAAATGTCAGTCTTTTCGCCTTCACTAGTGTTAGTATAACCTCGAATAAATCGTATTGACACTAGTACTACAAAAAGGAAAAAGAGAACAACTGGTAAATTTGTATTCTGTACAACAGATGACCGACCCATACTTAATGAAGAACAGTAGTATACGACAAAGAAATACATCAAATTAGACAAATTCAGTACAAGATAAAAATAAAAAATCCATCACATGCAAACTCCTCTGCAAGAAACCAAAACTCGCCTTGAAGAACGTCAAGAAAAGTCACATACCCTCATACACAAGAAACACAACATCATGAAAAAACACATATATGTTCAAATATATTAACGCAGAAGTTCACATCGACGAAATGAAGTTGTTGTTGTTGTTGTTGTTGTGGTCTTCAGTCCTGAGACTGGTTTGATGCAGCTCTCCATGCTACTCTATCCTGTGCAAGCTTCTTCATCTCCCAGTACCTACATCCTTCTGAAACTGCTTAGTGTATTCATCTCTTGGTCTCCCTCTACGATTTTTACCCTCCATGCTGCCCTCCAATGCTAAATTTGTGATCTCTTGATGCCTCAGAACATGTCCTACCAACCGGTCCCTTCTTCTTGTCACGTTGTGCCACAAACTCCTCTTCTCCCCAATTCTATTCAGTACCTCCTCATTAGTTATGTGATCTACCCATCTAATCTTCAGCATTCTTCTGTAGCACCGTATTTCGAAAGCTTCTATTCTCTTCTTGTCCAAAGTATTTATCGTCCATGTTTCACTTCCATACATGGCTACACTCCACACAAATACTTTCAGAAACGACTTCCTGACACTTAAATCTAAACTCGATGTTAACAAATTTCTCTTCTTCAGAAACGCTTTCCTTGCCATTGCCAGTCTACATTTTATATCCTCTCTACTTCGACCATCATCAGTTATTTTGATCCCCAAATAGCAAAACTCCTTTACCACTTTAAGTGTCTCATTATCCTAATCTAATTCCCTCCGCATTACCTGACTTAATTCGACTACATTATATTATCCTCGTTTTGCTTTTGTTGATGTTCATCTGATACCCTTCTTTCAAGACACTGTCCATTCTGTACAACTGCTCTTCCAAGTCCTTTGCTGTCTCTGACAGAATTACAATGTCATCGGCGAACCTCAAAGTTTTTATTTCTTCTCCATGGATTTTAATACCAACTGCGAATTTTTCTTTTGTTTCCTTTACTGCTTGCTCAATATACAGATTAAATAACATCGGGGGGAAGCTACAACCCTGTCTCACTCCCTTCCCAACCACTGCTTCCGTTTCATGCCCCTCCACTCTTATAACTGCCATCTGATTTCTGTACAAATTGTAAATAGCCTTTCACTCCCTGTATTTTACCCCTGCCACCTTCAGAATTTGAGAGAGTGTATTCTAGTCAACATCGTCGAATGCTAGAAAAGTAGGTTTGCCTTTCCTTAATATATCTTCTAAGATAAGTCGTAGGGTCAGTATTGCCTCATGTGTTCCAATATTTCTACGGAATCCAAACTGACCTTCCCTGAGGTCGGCTTCTACCAGTTTCTCCATTCATTTGTAAAGAATTCGCGTTAGTATTTTGCAGCCGTGACTCATTAAACTGATAGTTCGGTAATTTTCACATCTTTCAACACCTGCTTTCTTTGGGATTGGAATGATTATATTCTTCTTGAAGTCTGAGGGTATTTCGCCTGTCTCATACATCTTGCTCACCAGATGGTAGAGTTTCGTCAGGACTGGCTCTCCCAAGGCCGTCAGTAGTTCTAATGGAATGTTGTCTACTCCCGGGACCTTGTTTCGATTCAGGTCTTTCAGTTCTCTGTCAAACGTTTCACACAGTAGCATATCTCCCATTTCATCTTCACCTACATCCTCTTCCATTTCCATAATATTGTCCTCAAGTACATCGCCCTTGTATAGACCTTCTACATACTCGTTCCACCTATCTGCTTTCCCTTCTTTGCTTAGAACTGGGTTTCCATCTGAGCTCTTGATATTCATACAAGTGGTTCTCTTTTCTCCAAAGGTCTCTTTAATTTTTCTGTAGGCAGTACCTATCTTACCCCTAGTGAGATAAGCCTCTACTTCCTTACATTTGTCCTCTAGCCATCCCTACTTATCCGTTTTGCACTTCCTGTCGATCTCATTATTGAGACGTTTGTATTCCTTTTTACCTATTTCATTTACTGCATTTATATATTTACTCTTTTCATCAATTAAATTCAATATTTTTTTCTGTTACCCAAGGATTTCTACTAGCCCTCGTCTTTTTACTTACTTGATCCTCTGCTGCCTTCAGTACTTCATCCCTCAAAGCTACCCATTGTTCTTCTACTGTATTTCTTTCCCCCATTCCTGTCAAGTGTTCCCTTATGCTCTCCCTGAAACTCCCATCTTTTTGCAGTTTCTTCAGTTTTAATCTGCAGCTCATAACCAATAAATTGTGGTCAGAATCCATCCTGCCCCTGGAAATGTCTTACAATTTAAAACCTGGTTTCTGAATCTCTGTCTTACCATTATATAATCTACCTGATACCTTCTAGTATCTCCAGGCTTCTTCCAGGTATACAATCTTCTTTCATGTTTCTTGAACCAAGTGTTATCTATGATTAAGTTATGCTCTGTGCAAAATTCTACCAGGTGGCTTCCTCTTTCATTTCTTAGCCCCAATCCATATTCACCTACTACGTTCCCTTCTCTCCCTTTTCCTAGTATCGAATTCCAGTCACCCATGACTATTAAATTTTCGTCTTCCTTCACTATCTGAATAATTTCTTTTACCTCATCATACATTTCATCAATTTCTTCGCCATCTGCAGAGCTGGTTGGTATATAAATTTTGAACTACTGTAGCAGACGTGGGCTTCGTGTCTATCTTGGCCACAATAATGCGTTCACTGTGCTGTTTGTAGGAGCTTACCCACACTCCTATTTTTTTATTCTTTATTAAACCTACTCCTGCATTACCCCTATTTGATTTTGTACTTATAATCCTTTATTCACCTGACGAAAAGTGTTGTTCCTCCTTCACTAAACTTCACTAATTCCCACTATATCTAACTTTAACCTATCCATTTCCCTTTTTAAATTTTCTATCCTACCTGCCCGATTAAGGGGTCTGACATTCCACGCTCCGATCCGTAGAACACCAGTCTTCTTTCTCTTGATAACGATGTACTCTTGAGTAATCCCTGCCCGGAGATCCGAATGGGGGACTATTTTACCTCCATAATATTTTACCCAAGAGGATGCCATCATCATTTATAAAATAAATGAAGTAAAATAATAAAAAAAATCCACAGGAGAAAATTCCTTAATACAAGAAAATGAAGAACGATGGATCAACCTCAAAAAACCAAATCAATATTTTAACCATCCAGACCAAACTCATCCTTTTACCTAGTTATCAGTTACCCTCCCCAATTGCCATCCCAATCTGAAATTAACTAACAAATTTTGGACGATGCATTTTCATAATACGTTTAAGGAAACACTTAAACAGACAATATGTATCAGGTACATTCATCTAAATGGCTCTGTAGTATCGAAATGCGTCGTTCCCCCCTTCTTACAATAGATTTTATAGCTGATCAATAAACTTCTATACCATTGGTACAAGCCCCAGTTGATTAAGATCTGAATTCAATATTATGATTGATAACAAGATGTGATGAGATGTGATATCAGGTCGTAACACTGTATTAGCCTGACCGGTTGGCCGTGCAGTCTAACGCATGGCTTTCCGGGCGGGAAGGATCGCTGGTCCCCGGCATGAATCCTCCTGGAGGATTTGTGTCGGCCGGCCAGTGTGGCTGAGCGGTTCTAGGCGCTTCAGTCTGGAACCGCGCGACCGCTACGGTCGCAGGTTCGATTTCTGCCTCGGGCATGGATGTGTGTGATGTCCTTAGGTTAGTTAGCTTTAAGTAGTTCTAAGTTCTAGGGGACTGATGACCTCAGATGTTAAGTCCATTGAGCTCAGGGTCATTTGAACCATTTTTTATTTGTGTTGTGGTCCGGTGAGCCGGCCAGTCTGTGGATGATTTTTAGGCGGTTTTCCATATGCCTCAGCAAATGCAGGCTGGTTGCCCTCATTCCGCCTCAGCTACACTATGTCAGAGATTTCTGCGCAAACAAGTTCTCCACATACGTGTACACCACCGTTACTTTACCACGCAAACATAGGGGTTACACTCGTCTGGTGTGAGATGTTCCCTGGGGGGGGGGGGGGGGGAGGGTGTTCTAGGTGTTCTACTGGGGGCCAAACCACACAATAACCCTGTGTTCGATGTGGGGCTGCTGATTGATGAAGTGGACTGTGGTAGTCGTCAAGGGGTTGCAGACCACTGCGGCTGCCGGCGGGGATGGAGTCTCTCCGTCATTTCTAGGTCCCTTCGTTTCTAGGTCCCATCGTTTCTAGGTCCCTGGTTAACATAACATAATACTGTATTCCTTTTAATAATTCTGGGTGCAATTATATATAACAAATGTAAAAGGTGATGCTTCCACTTTCCAAAATATAAAATGCTGAGTACTCTTACTCAGGCTCCTTGTATAATGTGAAAAATTCCCATCCTGTACATGTAATGACATCTCTTCTGCCCATGCACGTTCTTTGTGTTGTTTTGCATTTCTGTCTCATTCCTCTAATATACAAGCTACCCTGCACGCTGCAAACCGTTTGAGTCCAATAATGTCATTTTCGTGCAAATGTGAACTCCACCATCCATGCTACCACTTCGTGTATGTGCACTTTTCACGTAAAAACAGTTGAAAATCAACTTGCAAAGATTGCAATTCCTGAAAAAAGAGCAAATGAAGACAGAAATGTGAGCTGAGATCACATTAGTTGAATTGACTTAACGTGCTGTGACATAATGGCCAGTGTGAATGCACCTTGACGTGATGGTGCCGTGATGTGATAGTGCCATTATGGACAGTGTGATTTGGTCTTTATGGGACTTTCTTATGGATGTAATACAATTACGTCCTGTAATAATCGATATCATTTACATTTCTGTCTGATTGGGAAATAAAGGTGTAATAAAAATTTAGCTGTTTATTTCTGAATAAGTGGTGATTTCTGACTGTGTGGTTAAGCAGAAACCTAAATGGATAGCTTAAATTTCTGTGGGTGACATGAACAACAGTGAAATTCATTTTCTTCTTTGTCATAAACGCTTGGCGATTTATTTCCTAGCATACGCAAAGATCATGAAGGGACAGCTACTTTACATGTTACAACCAATGGCATTTCGGCTTGGTGTAATTTTGCTGCTAATGACATCATGCTTCCTGGATAGTGTAACACTTTCGGCAAGCCTTTTTTTGCTTGTACTTAACGAGAGGTACTGTGACTGCACTCCTTTTAAACATGTGATTTGCTTTTCTAGAAGACATTGACAGATGTCTCTGTTGTCAAGCTATCGTCGTGACTGTGCAAGCTATTCCAGCAGACAAATTAAGGCAGAAGCTGTTTTACTTGCAACTGGTTCATTAACCGACGATTTGGAAACTATTGCTGTCTTTTCTTTCTTTGAAAGTGAGGAGCTGCCGACTTCACACTCATTATTTACATAGTGGTACACAGTATGAAAAGTGCTGCTAAATAAATGTGGTAGTTGTGTGAAGAATGTTGTAATTTGTGAAAAAAATTACAATTCACTGTCAGGAAAGTAAATTCTTCATTTGCTCTTGAATGTAACTGAAACAACAAGAAAAAATATCAACAGGAATATGCTTGTGCCAGTACCAGAGTGCACTTCATCTGCATGTTTGGTTTATTTGAAGACTTTCCTGTTTGGAAAAGAAATCTTCTAAAGCAACTTGCCTGTACATTTTCTTTCGTACTTTATAGCAAGACTAAGTCAATTTTTAATTCTTTCACACATATTCCAGTCCTTTTTATGTTCTTTGTTCCAATTAGTGGCAGTTTGTTGTACCAGCTAATCAACGTTTTTAGAGTAACAATACATCCATTGCTTTATGCTTAGTTTGTAAATTAACGATAATGACAATTACCAAAAGCTCTTATAAACGAGAAGATGAATAATAAAAATTTTTCTGATGGAGGATGCGAACTATAATTATCGTATCATCTCTTTTTTTCTCTTCACACATTATTCATTACACAACACGAAAGCTGTATGTCTTGTACCTCTGTCCGGGTGATGCGCCTCCTGAAACCTTTATACGTCGATAACTCATTATCTGACATCTAACATCAATAAGCTGTATCTTTTCGAGAGATCCTCAGTGTGCTAGTGTACTTATTTAAAGGACATAGGTGATAATGTGATTATAATGTAAAAACACACCAAATATGAGCTTGATGAAATCAAATATGTCCTCTGCTAGGTGTTTCTGCCAAAATTCAGGCTGAATGAAAAAATTATCCGATTAAAAAAAAAACATAAATATTATGTTGTTTGAGATATGTGCATGAGCAACGTACTGCTGGAAAGGGCAAACTCTCGAGTTTTACCTGGTTCCCATGAGATAGCAGCAGTGTGCCCCCACCTCAGTTCTAGTAAAAATGCTTTTGGGACAACAGGAAGCGTTTTGTGTTGTACGTTTTGCACAATATGGGTCAGTAATAACAGTTCAGCGTGAATTTCGTACTAAGTATGGTGTGGATCCTCCTACAGCACAGACCATTAAACAATGGCATGAACAACTCCGAAAAACAGGTTGTTTGTGTAAAGGCAAATCGCCGGGCCATCCCCCAGTGTCTGACACAGACGTCGATCGCATCCGCGATAGTTTCACAAGGAGTCCGCAGAAATCCATTCGCTGTGCAGCTCGACAACTAAACATGCCTCTGATGTTCGTCTGCATGTGTTGCGTCGCCGTTTACATGTGAAACCAAACAAAATTCAGCTCCTGCAAGCACTTTGTGAAAGTGACAAACAACAACATGTGGAGTTCTGTAATTTCGTTCTTGGCAAGATGGAGGATGACAGTTTCCTTCCATGCTTAGTGTTTAGGGACAAGGGAACATTCAATTTAAATGCGAAGGTGCATCGTCATAATTTCAAAATATGGGGTATGGAACAACCACATGAAGTTCTAGAACATGAGAGGGGACTCTCCAAACTATAATGTGTTTTGTGTAGTTTCACAGGAAAAGGTGTATGCTCCATTTTTTGTAGATAACACTGTTATAGGAAGCACATATCTCGATATGGTTAATAATTTTCTTTTCTCGCAGTTGGGGAATTCTTTGAACAACTTAATGTACCAACAGGGTGGGGCATTGCCACATTGGCATCTGGAAGTGCGGAAATTTTTAAATCAAAGGATTAATGAGTTATGGATCGGTCACATTGGACCAAATGGTTCAGCCTTAAATTACTGGTCTTCAAGATCACTGGACCTGACTGTATGTGATTATTTCTTGTGGGGCTTTATGTGCCTCTGTTACCAACAACAATGATTGAACTGAGGCATCGCATAACATCTACATCTACATCTACATCTACATGATTACTCTGCAATTCACATTTAAGTGCTTGGCAGAGGGTTCATCGAACCACAATCATACTATCTCCCTACCATTCCACTCCCGAACAGCGCGTGGGAAAAACGAACACCTAAACCTTTCTGTTCGAGCTCTGATTTCTCTTATTTTATTTTGATGATCATTCCTACCTATGTAGGCTGGGCTCAACAAAATATTCTCGCATTCGGAAGAGAAAGTTGGTGACTGAAATTTCGTAAATAGATCTCGCCGCGACGAAAAACGTCTTTAATGACTTCCATCCAGACTCGCGTATCATATCTGCCACACTCTCTCCCCTATTACGCGATAATACAAAACGAGCTGCCCTTTTTTGCCCCCTTTCGATGTCCTCGGTCAATCCCACCTGGTAAGGATCCCACACCGCGCAGCAATATTCTAACAGAGGACAAACGAGTGTAGTGTAAGCCGTCTCTTTAGTGGACTTGTTGCATCTTCTAAGTACCCTGCCAATGAAACGCAACCTTCAGCTCGCCTTCCCCACAATATTATCTATGTGGTCTTTCCAACTGAAGTTGTTCGTAATTTTTACACCCAGGTACTTAGTTGAATTGACAGCCTTGAGAATTATACTATTTATCGAGTAATCTAATTCCAACGGATTTCTTTTGGAACTCATGTGGATCACCTCTCACTTATCGTTATTTAGCGTCAACTGCCACCTGCCACACCATACAGCAATATTTTCTAAATCGCTTTGCAACTGATACTGGTCTTTGTATGACCTTACTAGATGGTAAATTACAGCATCATCTGCGAACAGCCTAAGAGAACTGCTCAGAATGTCACCAAGGTCATTTATATATATCAGGAACAGCAGAGGTCCAAGGACGCTTCCCTGGGGAACACCTGATATCACTTCAGTTTTACGCGATGATTTGCCGTCTATTACTACGAACTGCGACCTTCCTGACAGGAAATCACGAATCCAGTCGCACAACTGAGACGATACCCCATAGGCCAGCGGCTTGATTAGAAGTCGCTTGTGAGGAACGGTGTCAAAAGCTTTCCGGAAATCTGGAAATACGGAATCAACTTGAGATCCCCTGTCGATAGCGGCCATTAATTCGTGCGAATAAAGAGCTAGCTGCGTTGCACAAGAGCGATATTTCCTGAAACCATGCTGATTACGTATCAATCGATCGTTCCCCTCGAGGTGATTCATTATGTTTGAATACAGTATATGCTCCAAAACCCTACTGCAAACCGACGTCAATGATATAGGTCTGTAGTTCGATGGATTACTCCTACTACCCTTGTTAAACACTGGTGCGACCTGCGCAATTTTCCAATCTGTAGGTACAGATCTATCGCTGAGCGAGCGGTTGTATATGATTGCTAAGTAGGGAGCTATTGTATCAGCGTAATCTGAAAGGAACCTAATCGGTATACAATCTGGACCTGAAGACTTGCCCGTATCAAGCAATTTGAGTTGCTTCGCAACCCCTAAGGTATCTACTTCTAAGAAACTCATGCTAGCAGCTGTTCGTGTTTCAAATTCTGGAATATTCCATTCGTCTTCCCTGGTGAAGGAATTTCGGAAAACTGCGTTCAATAACTCCGCTGTAGCGGCACAGTCGTTGGTAACAGTACCATCGGCACTGCGCAGCGAAGGTGTTGACTGCGTCTTGCCGCTTGTGTACTTTACATACGACCAGAATTTCTTCGGATTTTCTACCAAATTTCGAGACAATGTTTCGTTGTGGAACCTATTAAAGGCATCTCGCATTGAAGTCTGTGCCAAATTTCGCGCGTCTGTAAATTTTAGCCAATCTTCGGGATTTCGCGTTCTTCTGAACTTCGCATGCTTTTTCCGTTGCCTCTGCAACAGCGTTCGGACCTGTTTTGTGTACCACGGGGGATCAGTTCCATCTCTTACCAATTTATGAGGTATAAATCTCTCAATTGCTGTTGCTACTATATCTTTGAATTTGAGCCACATCTCGTCTACATTTGCATAGTCATTTCGGAAGGAATGGAGATTCTCTCTTAGGAAAGCTTCTAGTGACACTTTATCCGCTTTTTTAAATAAAATTATTTTGCGTTTGTTTCTGGTGGATTTGGAAGAAACGGTATTGAGCCTAACTACAACGACCTTGTGATCACTAATCCCTGTATCAGTCATGATGCTCTCTATTAGCTCTGGATTGTTTGTGGCTAAGAGGTCAAGTGTGTTTTCGCAACCATTTACATTTCGCGTGGGTTCGTGGACTAACTGCTCGAAATAAATTTCGGAAAAAGCATTAAGGACAATCTCGGAAGATGTTTTCTGCCTACCACCGGTTTTGAACAAGTATTTTTGCCAACATATCGAGGGAAGGTTGAAGTCCCCACCAACTATAACCGTATGATTGGGGTATTTATTTGTTACGAGACTCAAATTTTCTCTGAACTGTTCAGCAACTATATCACTGGAGTCTGGGGGTCGGTAGAAGGAGCCAATTACTAACTTAGTTCGGCTGCTAAGTATAACCTCCACCCATACCAATTCGCACGGAGTATCTACTTCGACTTCACTACAAGATAAACCACTACTGACAGACACAAACACTCCACCACCAATTCTGCCTAATCTATCTCTCCTGAACACCATCTGAGACTTCGTAAAAATTTCTGCAGAACTTATTTCAGGCTTTAGCCAGCTTTCTGTACCTATAACGATTTCAGCTTCTGTGCTTTCTATTAGCGCTTGAAGCTCAGGGACTTTCCCAACACAACTACAACAATTTACAACTACAATTCCGACTGTTCCTTGATCCAAGCACGTCCTGTATTTGCCATGCACCCTTTGAGAGTGCAGCCCACCCCGTACTTTCCCGAGGCCTTCTAACTTAAAAAACCGCCCAGTCCGCGCCACACAGCCTCTGCTACCCGTGTAGCCGTCAGCTGAGTGTAGTGAACTCCTGACCTATTCAGCGGATCCCGAAACCCCACCACCCTATGGTGCAAGTCAAGGAATCTGCAGCCAACACGGTCGCAAAACCGTCTGAGCCTCTGATTCAGACCCTCCACCCGGCTCTGCACGAAAGGTCCGCAGTCGGTTCTGTCAACGATGCTGCAGATGGTGAGCTCTGCCTTCATCTCGTAAGCAAGACCGGCAGCCTTCACTAAATCAGATAGCCGCTGGAATCCAGAGAGAATTTCCTCAGATCCAAAGCGACACACGTCATTAGTGCCGACATGTGCCACCACCTGCAGCTGGCTGCACCCTGTGCTCTTCATGGCATCCGGAAGGACCCTTTCCACATCAGGAATGACTCCACCTGGAATGCACACGGAGTGCACACTGGATTTCTTCCCCTTCTTAGCAGCCATATCCCTAAGGGGCCCCATTACGCGCCTAACATTGAAACTCCCAACTACCAATAAGCCCACCCTCTGCGATTGCCCGGACCTTGAAGGCTGAGAATCATCCTCTGAAACAGGGCAGGCAGCTGCATCTGGCTCAGCCAGAGACAGTACCTGAAACCTGTTTGTCAGACGCACCAGGGAGGCTTTCTGATCAGCCTCCGGGGACGTCTTTCGCTGCCTGCCACGCCTTGGAACGACCTCCCAATCAACCACAGGCGAGGGCTCAGCCCCACTGCGGACAGCAACCGGGGCAACCACAGCGGCAGACCGATCTGGGGACAGACGGGACGAGGTTGACATTCCCGTGATACCCAAGTCCGGCTCCCCACAGTGGTGCCCATTGGTATCGGCCTCAAGCTGCGCGACCGAAATCAGCGGCGCCTGCAACTGTGAGCGAAGGGATGCCAACTCAGCCCTCATCCGAACACAGCAATTACAGTCCCTGTCCATTCTAATCGATGTTGAACAACAGTTACTGAAACACGAGTCCGTGCCTAGATAACGCAAGGGAAACACGCAAAGAATGTATGAACTGACCTGTGCAAATGCCTAATGACTGTGCTACAATCTGCCTGAATTTACGATTACAGTAACTAAAACTCGAAATTACACCTCCTATACGAATCTATGTAACAAATAAGTGAGCTGGGAGTATACGACTTGCTGCTGGCAGCTGCTTATCCAACGGTGGTAGGGAGCACACTGCCTGTGTGTTCCAACCAGCTGTGGAACCTGTAACTCGAGACATGCTCACTGCAGTGTGAAAACAATTTGAATTCCACATTGGCCTATGATGTGTGTCTCAAGTGGGACATGTTGAACACATATGAAAAGATAGGAAAAAAAAGTTTTTGAGTTGCCTGTTCATCAAAAAACAAAACTCATTGTATATGTTTATGAGCTACAGAAATATAGACATGCCAAATCAGATTAGATTATTAGATTAGATTAGATTTACTTTCATTCCAATTGATCTGTAGTGAGGAGGTCCTACAGGATGTGGAACATGTCAGAAAAACAACAATACATGACAAATATTTACAACTAAAACAAATAAGCTAATGTACCATTCCACAGGTCCCAAGTGGAATGATCGTCATTTTTTAATGAACACTAAGAGTCATTTTACAAATACTAATGCACTGAACTTAAAATAAAAAAGTTTTTTATTTATTTATAAGGTAATAAACATGTAATACAACTACTGTAATACTTATTTACAATGAACACATTACTGCGCTGAAATGGTGCAGAAGTTAGATTATACCTACACACACACACACACACACACACACACACACACACACACACACACACACACAAATTTTTAATGAACACATTACTGCACTGAAATTGTGCAGAAGTTATGTTGTACTTATATACAAATCAGTTGGTTTTACTAAGAAATTCATCAATGGAGTAGAAGGAGTTGGCCACCAATAAATCCTTTAGGCTTCTCTTAAACTGAATTTCATTGGTTGTTAAGCTGTTTATGGCTGCTGGCAAGTTATTGAAAATGTGTGTTCCTGAATAATGCACACCTTTTTGTACAAGACTACATGACTTTAAATCCTTGTGAAGATTATTCTTATTTCTAGTATTGATTCCATGAATTGAGCTGTTGGTTTGAAAAAGTGATATATTTTTAATGACAAATTTCATTAAGGAATAAATATATTGGGAAGCAGTAGTTAGTATCCCTAGTTCCCTAAACAGGCTTCTGCAGGATGTTCTTGAGTTCACACCACATATAACTCTTACTGCACGTTTTTGTGCCCGGTAAACTTTAGCTTGGCTTGATGAATTACCCCAAAAAATAATCCCATATGACATTATGGAATGAAAGTAAGCTTAGTATGCCAGCTTTTTCATTTTTATATCCCCTATGTCTGACAAAATTCGCATTGCAAACAGAGATTTGTTAAGACACTTCAGCAGTTCTGTGGTGTGCTCCTCCCAGTTGAATTTATTATCAAGCTGTAATCCCAGGAATTTAACACTGTGCACTTCTTCTATCTTCTTGTCATCGTATGTTAGACATATACTCTTGGGACACCCCTTACAAGTTCTGAACTGCATGTAGTGTGTTTTTTCAAAGTTTAGTGACAAAGAATTGGCTAGGAACCAGTGATTAATGTCCACAAATATTTTATTGGCTGATATTTCTAAGACTACACTTGATTTGCTATTTATTGCAATGTTTGTATCATCGGCAAACAAAACAAACTTGGTAATGTTACTGATGAAAGATCATTGATATACACAAGAAAAAGTAAGGGCCCCAAAATGGAACCTTGCGGGACCTCACATGTAATTAGTTCCCAGTTGGATGATGCCTGATAGCTTGATACATGTCTCTTTCCTAATAACACCCTTTGTTTCCTGCCAGAGATATAAGATTTGAACCATTTTGCAGCATTTCCTGTTACACTATAATATTCTAGTTTACTTAAAAGGATATTGTGATTTACACAGTCAATCACAATAACAATCACAAAATATGCCAGTTGCCTGCAATTTTTTGTCTAATGAATTAAGCACATTTTCACTGTAAGTGTAGATTGCCTTCTCAATATCAGAACCTTTTAGAAATCCAAACTGTGACTTTGACAGTATGTTATTTGAGATAAGATGGTTATAAAGACGATTGTACATTACTTTTTCGAAAATTTTTGAGAATGCTGGCAACAGTGAAATTGGACCACTATTTCTTTGTTTTTGGTTGTTAAATGGGCCAGTACAGCTTCAAGGTGGTTTACAAACAGATTAAATTTACCAGCAGGTGCTCGATATACACTTAATATTATGAAGGATTTTTTGTGAAATTCTAATTCTGTTGCACATGCTTCCATATGCTGTTCTAGGCAAAATTTATGAATGTCTATGTTCTTAAATTTATGACAGTTCCTGATGAATGTGGCAACTCCTCCTTTCTTCATTTCTGATCTACAAAAGTGAGATGCTAACCTAAACCCTGTAACACTTAAAAGTTCTATACCAGTGGTCACATGATGTTCAGAGAGGCAGATTATGTCAGCTGGGTTTTAAGACACTAATTCATCTATGCAGATAGTTAATTCATTAATTTTTTTTCTCAGTCCTCGAATATTTTGATGCAATAAAGATAGCTGACATTTCACATTGACTGAGTCAAAATTGGGTGGAGTTAAAATATCTGCTGACAGTTGAAAATTCTTCTTGAAAATTCTTTTTGATTTCTTTCTCAAACTGAAGGTTTGTCTCAGTTCTAACCTCTCTTAAAATTTGCTTTCTTTCTGACCTCCCTACCCTAAAAAAGGGTCTTTTCTGAATCCTATAACCACTGGTATGTTACCACTCATGACAGTGCCTCCCCCCTTTAACTTTCCTGCTATTTCCCCAGCCAATTTACCCTTTCCCTTCCTGTTGAGGTGAAGGCCATGCCTAGTATAATCCCACCTACTGAGAGAATCAACTTGAACCACACCAATGTGTGACCCCACACCCGACATGAGCAGCCGTTCCAGCTCCAAATTAACTCTCTTGACAGAAGAGTTCAAATGAGGTCGGTCATGGCGCCCAAGAACAGATACAAACTCAACACTAGTATGCTTCGATGCTGATGCAGTCTTCGCCAGGTCACACTCTATACTGTACCCAGGATCTCTGTCAATACTGTTACCTGCCCCACCCACTATAACCACGGTGTCTTCCTTAGTGAAATCTTTGCAAAGTGATCCTAAATCCTCTGTCACCTGCTCCAGACCAGATGATTCTTTTTGATGCCACTGTATTTACATTGTTGAACCTATCATCATATTCATTAATAAAATGCAAACCTGAAGGATTACATCAAAATATTCTAATGATACTAGGAAGGAGGAAGAAATGAGTGACTTATTTTGAGATTATCACTTTCAGTGAGGGAAAAGATGGCACTGATTACACAGAGACATTTGGATGAAATTGTTCCATGAGCAACAAATAATATAGTGAAATTATTTTTATTTTCAGTATCCAGAATGAACCCTGGGTACAGGTTTTTAGTTATTGACTGCAAATATAGAAATAATTGTCTGTGATTCTACTTAACTGCAGACTTAGAATTGCAGATGACAATGGAAAACAGGTTTTCTTGTCTACCAGATTGTTCAAGCAAAACTGTGCCATTTTCTTGGCATGATGGTAGTTTCAGTGCAGGCTTGCAGTCTAGGCTGACTGGAAGTTTTATGGGACACTGCTGAAATAGTCCCCAAATTTAGCTCTTATTAAGATGAAAGATTTATTCATGCTTATATAGAGCCAACAGGTCTCAAACAGACATAATATGATTTCAGGAAGGGAAAGTCGATCAATGACACTGTAAATCAGATATCTGCAAGCATTTCTAGTAGTTTAGACTGCAGTACAGATTTATATGCAATACTAACACACAAAATATGTATATATTTATCAGTTTCAGAAATGTAGACGTACGAAACTGGATGATTCTTTCTGATACATATTATATCTTTGAAAGTAGCACAGCCATAGTACCTCTTGTAACGTATATGCATATAATGGCACATGACACTTTTGAGGGCTGGTAGCAGTTGTAGAAAGACAATGACTTTGTCTTCAGATCTTCAATGGGTGACAATTTATTTACTTGTGTATTACTTCTATAGAATAAATTACAAAAGTGGACATCTGTTAAAGGTTGTCTTTTTTATTTTGCACGTGTATATACGAATTGTGGGTCAAAGTACTGTACTAACTGCGTGGGAAGTGATGATTTATTGGGAGAAAGCCCGAATTCCAACATAAAACCTGAGAAAATACATTCCAAAATTACAAGCTTTGTATCAATAATGGAGGAACTATAGAAACATTCTACAGGATCGTTGAATTTTTATAAGTGAAAAGTAACAGATTGTGGTAAAAAAATATGGTGACATTTGTGACATAGCATATGCTAATGCTTCAAATATTATTGCTATTGAAAAAGATAAATTTTAATTAAACTTCAGCTTGAATGATGGCCAGGATTTATGCATGGAATCGATTACCAGATACCTGAGATGAGAGATAAGCAGGTGAGCAAGCAGAGGCAACTGGAAAGAGGCGAGAGTGAAGCAAACAAGCATGTAACAACGATAGCAATAACCATTTAATGACTGATCTGGACACGGTCGATAGTAGGCAAGATTCCCACACAACCAAAAACTTTGACTTCTTGAGAAACAGAAATAACAAATACTTTGGTTTTCCAGACCATGGCATCTGGTGTATCTATGTTGTGTTGTGTCGCTTATTATGAATAAAATAGTTAGCTTGAGTATACTAGTGTGTCGTATTCACTATGACTCAGGAAATATATTGGTGACCCTGATGAGTCCAGACAACAGGTATTTTGAGCTTCCACACAAACATTCGCCGACTTCTGTGGATCTTCCATAAGGCAAGATCTCAGTTACCAGAATTCTAAAGATACCTGCAAACTGCTGAATATTAGAATCTTGTGAGTGCAGCAGTTATAGGGAAGTAAACATACAACATAATGACTTCGCCACTATGGGCAGCCACAACTATGCCTCTAGAATTTCATTACAAGCATTGTGTAATGCACTGAGTGGAATGGTGTTTCAATGAACTGTGTATGATTATGACAGTCCTGTTATGTACACGATCAATCAATGCCGTTCACCAGATCTACCACATCGATCTTGAACTTTCGGTGTCAAGAAGTATCACAAGAGTTGTCCTTACCCGAGCAACCGCGAAATGCAGAAGATGTATGTTCAAACATACCTATACTGCAGGCACAGATGCATGAATGTTGCCCTTCATTTTTAACTACGCCACAAGCATCTGAAGAGAGTTCCCTAGTGTCTCACGACACCATGTGATATGGGCAAAATACGACCAAGCAAACGCAATGTAAAGTGACAGGGTTATCCGAATTATCAAACTTGTTTCGCATTGAAAAATTAATGCTGCAAAACTACGTTATGACTGAAGACAATCTTAAGTTCGTGACAGTGTTAAATGGCTTAGCAGGACTCGCTATTCTAGTTAAAGTCATAGTTGCAGCACCCTATTCGTCACACAAGTTTGATGTGCTAAAAGAATGCTTATTATCTCGTTTATCAAAGTCGCCAGAACTAAAGGTACACTGAATAATAAGACACCGTAACAATTATAGAAGCACCTTTGGCTATCTGTGGGAACTGACGTCTTGCCCAACGCTGCTTTATGGAGGATCCAGATTCAGCAGTTGCCATCGGCCTTGCAAACAACATTATCGCCAGTCAGGGGGATTATATCGACAACAAATTTCATTTAGCAGGCAAGATTTTTGCGCTTAAGCAGAAACAAGATCGTGGTAGTCGTTTTATTACATATAACGTCAATATGGTGCAAGCAAGGCCTATACAATGGAACAGGTGCGACCTAGGGGTTCCCCAACCATTTACAAATAAACACGAAGCTGGACCAGCTCGTTGGACACAGGCAACACGAGTGCTGCTGGTGGCAGCCGAAACTTTATGAAAACAAGATCTAAAATGCAGGGTGTTGGCTGTATGGACCATGCCCATTCCTCAGACGTACTGGTAATGTGACAGCACAAGACTCCAAACTACCAGGACATGATGCTGAAGTCATGCATGATATTTTGCTACGTAAAGACCCGAAAATTTTTGTGTGGGATCAGGATAAAGACAACTTCTCATTGACTCAACTTCAGTGGTTAGCACCTTTCCTTATGAACATTCATGTGAAAGTGATAAGTGTGGAATAATATCCATACGTGCGTTGACGACACACCAGTGCAGCATTTTGGCTACAAACTTTGAACAGTCGACTTTGCACTGTAGCGCAGTTTTGTGTGGAAGTTTTGCGTCACTGAATTGTTTGTTCCGATTATAGGTGCAGACTTCCTTAGTCTCTTTGAACTGTCAATAAACATTGACACCATGGGAATCAACAGTGTGGGTACGAAATATACAGTACACCCAATGGAACATGTTGGACCCACCAATACACTGTCAGAACAAGACAGTTGGAGCAGTTTCATAGACTGCATACGCCAAATTGAAAGTGTCATTATCGACAAGAGCTCAGAATTTTTTATCGTTAGTCATGAAATTGCATCTTTACATTGTGAAAACACATCCCTGCAGACTCATGTGGTAGGCAAGAATTACAGTTGCAAGATCTGAATAAGCCCTTATCCACACTAAAACGCGTCATACATTATGACGATAACGACAGTCATCAGCAACTTAAACAACACCAATCACAAGACGAAGAGCAAGGCATCTAGCAGCTACGTTCCCATCAGTTGCAACAGTAACATCTATTATCACTGCATCAACGTGAGAGGCACCAGTTTCTACGACTCCTACGAACACATCGCAAGTTTTTCCGGCAGAGGTGATCTCCACGTGATCTATCAGTGTCACAGCAACTGCTAGAGGCGCCCCAACCACCTGGCCACCAACGACAGCCTATTCCACTACAACAGCAGTAGACATTTCAGTAGGGCCAGCGGCGGCCTACATCATATCAATGGCCGAGACAGTGGCTACTAGAGATGGCGACACCAGAAGTCACTTCTACTCACCAACAACAGCACTACAAGGTCAGTGGCGTGCACGATGAACATTCAAGGCCAGGACAGAGCAACAGGGGTGGAGACATAGATTTACATAATACGAAGCATCACATTCAAATGGTGGGTGGGCCCCAATTTTCGCTAGAGCGTACCGAATAATGCTGGATGGGGTTTGAAAGGCTTTGAAAATTGTAAGAGACTTGTTAAATTTAGGAATTATTAGACCTTTCTCCAGTGCATGGTCTTCCTCTATCCATTTAGTCTAAAAACGGATGGCTCACTTAGGCATTGCGCGTATTACAGAGCACTCAATTCCGTATGGTACCAGATACATTATGTGATCTGGACTCCCCCAAAAACATACTTTTTTCATATTAGGTGCATTGTGCTGCCACCTACCGCCAGGTACTCCATATCAGCGACCTCAGTAGTCATTAGACACTGTGAGACAGCAGAACGGGGCGCTCCGTGGAACTCATGGACTTTGAACATGGTCAAGTGTCTGGGTGTCACTTGTGTCACACGTCTCTACGCGAGATTTACATACGCCTAGGTCCACTGTTTCCGATATGATAGTGAAGCGGAAACGTGAAGGGACACGTGCAGCACAAAATCGTACAGGCCGACCTCATCTGTGAACTGACAGAGACCGTCGACAGTTGGACAGGGTCGCAATGTCGTGTGACTCGGGCCTCCCGTCGGGTAGACCGTTCGCCGGGTGCAAGTCTTTTGATTTGACGCCATTTCGGCGACTTGCGCGTTGATGGGGATGAAATGATGATGATTAGGACAACACAACACCGAGTCCCTGAGCGGAGAAAATCTCCGACCCAGCCGGGAATCGAACCCGGGCCCTTAGGATTGACATTCCGTCGCGCTGACCACTCAGCTACCGGGGGGCGGACAGGGTCGTAATGTGTAATAGGTAGACATCTATCCAAACCATCACACAGGAATTCCAAACTGCATCAGGATCCACTGCAAGTACTATGACAGTTAGGTGGGAAGTGTGAAAAAGTGGATTTCATGGTCAAGCGGCTACTCATAAGCCACACATCACGTCGGTAAATGCCAAATGACGCCTCGCTTGGTGTAAGAAGAGTAAACATTGGGCGACTGAACAGTGGAAAAACGTTGTGTGAAGTGACGAATCACGGTACACAACGTGGCGATCCGATGGCAGGCTGTGGGTATGGCGAATGCCCAGTGAACATCATCTGCCAGCGTTTGTAGTGCCAACAGTAAAATTCGGAGGAGATGGTGTCAGGGTGTCGTCGTGTTTTTCATGGAGGGGGCTTGCACTCCTTCATGTTTTGCGTAGCACTATCACAGCACAGGCCTACTTTGATGTTTTAAGCACTTTCTTGCTTCCCACTGTTGAAAAGAAATTCGGAGATGGCGATTGCATCTTTCAGCACGATCTAGCACCTGTTCATAATGCACGGCCTGTAGCGGATTGGTTACACGACAATAACATCCCTGTAATGGACTGGCCTGCAGGGAGTCCTGACCTGAATCTACAGAACACATTTGGGATGTTTTGGAACGCCGACTTCGTGCCAGGGCTCACTGATCGACTTCGGTACCTCTCCTCAGTGCAGCACTCCATCAAGAACTGGCTGCCATTCTCCAAGAAACCTTCCAGCACCTGATTGAACATATGCTTGCAAGAGTGGAAGCTGTCATCAAGGCAAAATGTGGGCCAACACCATATTGAATTCCAGCATTACCCAAGGAGGGCACCATGAACTTGTAAGTCATTTTCAGCCGGATGTCCAGATAGTTTTGATCACACAGTATAGGTACCTGACGCCGAATCTGCTTGGCTTCTTCCATGTCTTACCAGGTGATAAAATTTCAGTGTAATAGATTTCACAAAAGCAAGCCATCATATTACTATGTTCCCAGCTGACATATAGATAAGACAGCAATCATTATGGCGTTCAGGTGGTCTGAATTTGCTCGAATGCCTTACAGACTTAAAAAAGCTGTCCAAACATGGCAGCGTTTTATCAGTTCTATGTTCAGAGACATGCCATACTTTTTCTGAGTTATTTAGATGGCATTTTTTTTTCAATTCGGCAGAAGAGCATGAGAAACATTTAAACATTATTTGCTGTATGTTAGATTCACATGGCAGTCCAGTAAATAAAGAAGAATACAATTTACATAATGAGCATGTAACATTTTTTGGAGCACTTCGTTAGTAGTGAGGAAATCAGACCAGCTACAGAGAGGATAGAAACTATCCGAAAAATACCACACCCGACGAATTTCCATGAACATCATTTCCTCGGTATAATAAATTTTTACAGAGATCACTCACTCCTGGCAGCACAGGTACAAGTGTCACTAACAGTTGCATAAGCTAGTAAGGATACAGAAGCAAGGAGAGTTTTATAATAGATGGAGGAAATGCAACAAGCATTAAGCGCCGCCTTGGAAGTGCCGTAACGCTTAGCTACCAAGTAGTGGACGCGCCGTTGACACAGCACTCTCAAGCGACAGGGCAACAGGCGGGAGTTTTGCATGAGATTATACAGGCCCCTTAGACTTTTACCCAAGAAGTTGTTGGCTTGCCAGCAGTAGTGGTTGGCAACTGACCAAGAGTCATTAGCCATGTGTGAGAATCAGTTTGGTACTTCAAACCAGACAAAGAGGGCGGGAATTCACAATCTTTACGTATTAACTTCTACTGGCGGAGGTAATTCGGAACTTGATCAGAGACTGTCCTCTGAACCACTGCAAGCATGTAGGTTTTATTGGGCAATTTTCAACAGCTGTGGAACAAATTAAGGGGGATGATAATATCATCAAGGATTAACGCCCTGTTGAACGCCATTGACATGGCGCGAATTGCGGAACCTCAGGACAATACAATGATGACGAACTACAACAATTATTAATAGACGATAGTGCTGATATTAAGTTTGAATGTTTTTCAATGAATACTATGAATTGTAAACTGTGGTGTGACACATCTCAGGGCCACACATGACCATTATTCCCAAGCTGTGGAAATCGACTATATTCAGACGTTTGCTCAGCCTGGCACACCCTGGTATACGTCCCTCGGTTCAGAAAGTGACTGAACACTTTGTATGGCCTACTCTGGAGCGTGATCGTCAACAGTGGACTCAAGCATGTATAGACTGTCAGAGGTCTAAAGTGCTAAGTCACACGAGCCCTTCATTGGACCGGTTTCATTTCGCGACTGGTGGGCTGCAACACGTCCATTTGGACCTCAGGGAACTGCAGCCAGTGTCTGGTTGTTTCCGCTGCATTCTTACGGAAATTGACAGCGTGTCAAATGCGTGAAGGCAACACCATTTGCAGACATTGCGGCAGCATCGACGCGAAAGCCTTCGTAGAGTTGTGGGTTTCTCGTTTTGGCTGCACTGTTGTCATAACATCAGACCAGGACAGTCAACTCGAATCTTCACTGCTTTGGCAAACAATGCAACCTTTACAACATGTGCTGTGTCCAGTGCAACTTTTGCAAAATGTGTCATGTCGAACTAATTTGCAGCACCACATACCCCCCCTCAAACTAAAATATTGGGGGGGGGGGGGGTGCACTGCACTTTAAAAGTGTTACGGATGTGCCACAAAGGAGAATGGCAGGAGGTCCTTCTGCCATTATTGCTAAGGGATGTGTTCCACTTTCAAAGAGGATCTTCAGGCAACATTGGCAAAAATTGTATATGGTCAGAAATTAATTTTACCTGCAGAATTCGTGGAGTGTACAAATGTAACTTAAATTCTGACATTGCCAGAACATGGAAAACTGAACAGTAAGTGGCAATTACTATACACTGGACCATCATAATTACAAAAACCCCTTACCCGGGAGCATACAGATTGTCACACACGAACACGGGTAAAGACAAGGGCTTCTACCCACACAAAGACTTGAGAAAATTTATATATTTAAAAAGGGTTGTATACCCTCATAGTTGTATATATGTATATTAATATTAGATTAGGACGCTGGAAAATCACATTCCAGAATTTATGTTGTTAGTTGATAAGGAAAATTTTTGTTTGTGTTTTTTCTTATATGTCGAATGTGTAATGTGATAAGGTGAGTGGATGTAACAAGGAAGAATATTACTTATATGTGTCTAGATACGACGATACTTTAAACACAACGCTTCCTCTTGTGCGTAGCCCAGTTTTAAATGAATAAACGAACTTGTGAAACGCACGGTAGCGTGCAATGCACTACACAACCTGCCGCGACGTTAGTGGACAGGCGTCTAAAGCTAGCGAAATGAGGGATGCTCAACTACCGGACCTACCGATAGATGGCTCTAGCGCGTGCCGGCCAAAGATCATATCATTGAGTGTCCGCCAGGGACCATGCTAAGTTCACCGGACTTGGATACGATGTGACGTCATTATGACGTAACACGCTACATCGAAAACGATAGAAACCGTATATCGACTATTCGACTTTTGTGAACTTTCGAGAGGTTGTGACAGGGTAGCACTGTGCTCTGCGCCATTCGTTTAGATGTGTTTTGCGTTCCTTGCGTTTAAATCGTGTATTGTACTGTGTTTGTGTCCTGTGCGTTGTTTTTCGTTTGCTCGTCTCTAATTATGTGTTCAGCATTCGAGACACTAATGAGAGAAAAGCTGAAAGAGTTCAGCATCGATGACGACGGGCAATTGCGTGGTTATTGTGAATGTCGAGCAGAAATTGATGTACTTCTGACCCAGCTGAAGTGCGTCGGTTATTCGTACTCGGTGAGAAGAAGCACTCAGTGGCCAAAATCTTTAGATGCGTCAAGACACTAACCTTTGGTTAAGATTACACTGAGAAATCCACTTCCCCTCGTATTTCATCTCCGGTCGACGATTTTTCTTTAACACTGCCTCATATTTTTCTTTTTAAGTTCGAAATTCAATCATTCTACACACCAGTCATTACTGGACACTAAGGTACCTGTCTCTGCGGTCCGAGTGTAAAATTACTTGGAATTATGGTTGATAAAAGACTATCTTGGTATGGACATATGAATTACTTAGCTAACAAACGAGTTCTCTTTCAGCTATATAAATTAAGAGAAGGAAGTCAGCAAGAGTATGCTGCTACAATCTAATATGTACTGACAAGACCAATTGTATGAAACCATACTAAAATATTGATAATAAATAAATATTATTTTCGGCATAAGCGTTCAATACAACAATCACACAATCTAATCTGGTCAGAACATAAGAAGACTTCACTTTTTTACGAAATGTGTTGTCCGTGGTGTTTTCAAGGCCACGGTCAGGAATATTTCTATTAATATCCAGCTCTTTTACTTTTATTTTGGCGAAATACATATACGCTGCCACACAGCTGTTTTCAGAATCGCACGTGTCAAAACAAACCACTAGCTGACGGCAGTTTAGAATCTCGAACGTTCGTAGGTGTGTTAATCGACTAAAGTGTATATACGTCACAATGACGTCACATCATATCCAGGTTGGGTGAACTTAGCATCCTCCGTCCGCCAGACGTCACTGGTGTCCGCCATATCTGAATTTGGCAAAAAACGAAGTGTCAAAACACGTATGAAAATGTTTTTCGTTCTGCGCCCTCATAAGTCTTTTATATTGGATGTTCTAGATATCTACACATCAACATAATGAAGTGTTTCTAATCTAGCGAGAAAAAACGGGTCTAGTGCAGCAGGGGATACAACCCATCGGCTTTGAACAATGACGTCATTCCTTAGTCATAGATCGTAATGTCTTCACTTCGAGGCATAGATAATAAAGCAGTTCTGTGTTCTAGTAAGCACTATCATTAAAATAATTGAATGTAAATCTAAAAGCGATCGCTTGGTATTGGGTGCATCATTTTACTGATTGCTTAATGAAGTAGGATCAGTTTATTCTATCTCGTGAGATTTTTTTTTAAAAAAGCCAAAAAACTCTTATTACGTACTGAAGGGAGCTAGAACACTAAGAAGAATCGCTTCTCGGCTTTTGACAAGATATTGCTTAATAAAGTAGGATCAGTTTATTCTATCTCGTGAGATTTTTTTTTAAGCCAAAAAACACTTATTAGGTACTGAAGGGAGCTGCTTAATAAAGTAGGATCAGTTTATTCTATCTCGTGAGATTTTTTTTTAAGTCAAAAAATCGTTTCTTTACTGATTGCTTAATGAAGTAGGATCAGTTTATTCTATCTCGTGAAATTTTTTTTTAAAAAAAGCCAAAAAACTCTTATTACGTACTGAAGGGCGCTAGAACACTAAGAAGAATCGCTTCTCGGCTTTTCACAAGATATTGCTTAATAAAGTAGGATCAGTTTATTCTATCTCGTGAGATTTTTTTTTTAAAGCCAAAAAACACTTATTAGGTACTGAAGGGAGCTGCTTAATAAAGTAGGATCAGTTTATTCTATCTCGTGAGATTTTTTTTTTTTAAGTCGAAAAACACTTATTACGTACAGAAGGGAGCTAGAACATTAAGAACAATCGCTTCTCGGCTTTTGACAAGATATTGCTTAATAAAGTAGGATCAGTTTATTCTATCTCGTGAGATTTTTTTTTAAAAAAAGTCAAAAAACACTTATGCTTTTGACAAGATCAATGTTTATATCTCTCGCATTCCTTTGTTTCTCAACATTCTCCTCAGCTCTTTCATCTCTGTAATACATGCTCTCTGGCGACTTGTGACGTCATTGTTCAAAGCCGACGGGTTGTATCCCCTGCTGCACTAGTCCCGAAAAAACAGTGACAGTTCTGCTATGAAATTCCTTAATTCGAGTGTGTTTTGGAAGTTTGACAAGCTGACCTATAAATCGTTTACTATTAATTTTATGAGTGCTTTACTTATTTACCCGTTTTAAAACCCTATTTTAGATTCAATGGAGGTCAGCAAATTAGCTTACTTGCCAAAGCTTTTAACCACAGGTATAATTCGGAAAATCAAGTGTGGAAAACAGTGAAGACGTCTCTTGAAAAAAAGTTGACATCGTTTGCTTATGGGTATCTTTACTGACAACAGAAATTAAAACTGAACTATTGAAGTATTACTTACGTATAAACGGAAAAAATTATTATTTTTCTTTATCTGAAGTGATGCATTACCGATCTGCATATATGCTGACACTAATTGCAACATGCATTTACGAATTTGGCTCTCTCTTTGATCAGAAATTTAAGTGCCATGATTTTATTAACGCCTGTACGTGGCATGGTGTATTTTAACTGAGTGATAAGGTAGAAGCACCAGTTTTTGACAGTGCTTCAGCCTTTGATACGAGACAAGAAATGAGACAAACGTTAAGGCTCTTAACTTCCAAACGACACAAGTCATGCATTTAAGTCTGGTAATAATATTATATTGGACTGATCCATGATGATGTAGGATGGGATGTGAAGGAACTTGTTGAAAATAACATCGATCACAGCTGTTAATTTTAAGGTTGGGGTGTCTTAAAACTGTAATTTTCCAGTCTGCCACCCAAACAATGACTGGTACCATGGTTTTATTTTAAAATTGAATTCAGAACATGTCAGTGATCAAAATTAATTACATTGTGAATTACAACCATGGAATTTTATTTCTGTGAATCTTGGTTCCAGTTTTGACATGGTGTCAATCACTGGAATGACTGGTTGTTAGTATAGGGCCCAAGCAAAAAACAGACCTGAAAGTGAAAGCTGCAGAAGCTGGCCAGACACCCCAATGGCTGCTACAATCTGTGTGAGACAAGGGTGACATTATATTGCAAATTTAGTGTAAAAAGTTCCATATTGTCTGAATTTGTCCTATACTGACAGGACATTCTAGTCCAGTCGATTTTCTTATCTGCAAAAGTACACTAGCCAATACCAGTGGCACAAAGGTAGTGCCAAATTACAAACTATCTTGTAACAACAGAAGTATTGCCGGACAATATACAGTAAATAATATGTAATAACCTGAGAAATTCAGAATTGGTTTGAAGAAATAGAACAGTATTTGGAAAGAGAGTACCATTTTGAAAACAACAAATGACTCAAGTAGAGTTTTCAGTTCCTAAGAACATGATTTTCTCCTGTCTCTCTCTCTCTCTTCCCCCCCCCCCCCCCCCACCCACCCTCCTCCTCCTTGTGAAGAGTATTCCTGTAATAATAGCTAATAGCATACCAAGAACTTGAGGGTGTCACAGTGGAGATTTATTTTCTGGTACAGATGTCTGATACTATTCCACAGCAAAACTTACTTTCAAAAGGTATGGTACCAGTGCACTCCCATAGGATAACAGAATATTCTGTCCTCCAGGAATCACATTGGGTACACCGCATACAGCATAAACTGAACGGCAACTACAATGTTTGGTGAGCAAGTAATACCAGTCAGTATCTTTAATTTTAACATAATTCTTGACTCCCATAATTATCTGCTTATATGTGTGCTTGTACTACAGGTTATTGGTAAAGCAAATACTAATTGAATAGGTCTTCACACTTTTAGTACTTAGCAGAAATTCTGAAAAAAGTAAATTGTTTTATTACTGTACCACCTCTATGGTCAATTAAGAGGTACTGACTGGTTTCTTTGAACATTTAATAGACGCCTTCTTTTTACCTGCTATTGATTAAGAGCCATTCCAAGTTCTTCGCTTTTTTCATGAGGTTTGTTATTCTGTACACTAATATTTCTTCTTCTAAATGTTAAATAATGCATTCAGACATTGTTGGTATTAAAGATAATTCATGAAATAAATTATATTTAAACCAGAAAATTAAAGGTTCCATGTGGCACATGTAACTTGCTACACCCATGTATGTACAGATTCCAAATTGTCTGTGAATTTGAGTTACAAACTTTTTAAAACAGAAATATGAAGAGCACAATACTTTGGGTCTACAATAACTCAAACGTAAAATACTTTAGTTTCCTATGGGAAACTTTGTTCCTTACATGACTCGTGCAACTGCTTTCACTCTTAATGGAAAACTAAATGGTTTATGTTAAAGTTAACTAGGAAAAAGTGTAACCATTGTTACATAATTTCTGTGATGTAAGATTCCTTAATGTTAATTCCTTCCTTTGGCATCATAACTTGATAATTTCAGTTCCATATGGGACATATGAACTAACAAAATGAAATGCTTTTATTACTATGACCCAACAAAATCTTTTAAACATGTAGTTCACAGTTCAAGTCAGCAAAAAGTGTAACCGTGTAATTAAGGTAAATGTTGATGAAAATTAGGCATGTAACATGAATACTGAAATTTCCTAGATTTCCAAGTGTAATTGTATTCTGTACTTTGTAGTATTGAAAGATAATTACATATGATTATTTGCATTCTCTCCCCCCCCCTCCCTCCCCCTCAACCCAGGATAATATAATAGAAAGACCTTCTAGCAAAATACAGACAAAATTCAGAATATTAGGTTTTGCCTGACTCAGCCCCCTTATTCTAGAATGGTTCTAAAGTAATAAGAATGCTTAGGATCAATTGGAACATTGTGTTCATTCTAGGAAGTATTAAAACAAGAATTAACAGAGTAACAATTTTATTGCTCTTATGTTACAGAGTATCCACAAACATTATTGTTTGAAACATAGGGCCACTGCATACTCCATTAGATCACATCCATCCTATGATTAAACTGTTTTCTTAAAGTGAAAAATTCAAGTTAACATAGTTTCTCATACTGAAAGCCATCTGTCAAATAAGTCTCAGAACATAATTTTTTTCATTAATTTCACAAAATCACCTGTTTTTAACGCAAGTGCATATTTTGAAACAGCAAACATCTTAAAATAAGTTTATATAATAAACAATTATAATTTTGTTACAATATCTACACAAGATGTAAAGAGTTAATTTTACTTCAATGTGATTCATCCTTTCAAGTTCATCATTACACAACCACAAATCTATGTACAAAATAGTTTTAAGAAATCTGTCAAAATGTCACACCCATCTGCATGGAATGTCCCATTACATAATCTATTCCAATTTGGGCACTATACATGATTAAACAATAAGAGTTTATTTAACTTCTGCCTTACACTTGATTTGTTGTTTAAAATTTTCTCAGCAGACATTTTTTTCCATGTCTTTAAGCGTATGCAGGAGTACAGGGATGCAATCTTACAAACAAGTTTAGTCTTATGTAAGTCCTCAATCCCAATGGTAATCATGACCAGGAGCAGGAAATGGGTAATCTACAATTTTATTTTTAACACAATGCAAAATCTTGGCCTGAATATATTTCTGTCGCATATCCCCAGCAATCACAAACATCTGAAACAGTTTCTCTGAGTATTCTACAACAGAGTACACACAGTCACTTATTTTAACCAGTTTTCCCCAGTTAACAAAATTTACAAATGCATTTTTATTGGCCATATTGGGAAAAACATAGAGAGCATCACATTCTAATGCAGATTTAATTATTGGTGGCTTCAGAATGTGAAGACAGTCTTTACATGTGATCTGCCTTGACACGTGCAATGACACATACCCTGCAATATAATAGAGTATGTTTTGCTTGTAAAATGAGAACTTAATCGTATCATCAAGAAGTGCACACCACTTCTCTACTTCGTTTTCTGCAGCACTTTCATCACTTTCTACTACATGCTTTCTTGCATGAAAATCATAAACAGGTGGCAAACAACACACATTAAAATTTGAACAATTCCCATTCCCATTCATTGTAGTGACACTGTTACCCAAGAGCAACTTTCTCATGGCACATTTGAACGCGTATGCATTTGGATTGTTGTTCCTTGGTCTCGTGACAGTTTAGTTGTTTGCAAATACTTCAGAGGAGATTCAACATGAAGCATACTTGCCAGAGCTATGTGCCTGACTGACTGCATATTGAAAATTATCGCAAAAGCAAAAGTATTTCTTGCATGGAGCAGCAATGGAACACCAATGATTTTTAAGCTTTTGATATAATTTTCAGTGTCTCTGAACATATAAAGCCAATAAGATTTGTTGTCAAGTCTCAGGGGACTCTTATACTCTTTACCTAATGGATTTCTGGCGTTCAGAATATCAAAAATCCTATCAATATAATACAAAAATTCTACTGTTGCTTCACTTCCTTTAAAATTTGGATTGCCAACCCTCCTCAAAAACTGTATAGTATCTGCCACGCTAGAACTCAAAGTCTGTGCAGCTAATGAAACATTAATTTTTCTATATACATAACTTATATGTTGTCCTGATAGTTTGTTGGCAAATGTCATACCTTCTTCTTGTTGTACCTTGTTCAACTGCTCAATGAAATGCCATTTAATAATGCCAGTTGGAGACTTAATAGCAGATACTTCTGCTAGGGCATTTCTGGCCAACTTAATCATATGACACATGTCCAAGATACAATAAACACTGTATTTTTCCACAGGATGAGGAATGTGGCTTTTAAAATCACCCTTGTAAAAATTTAAAGTACAGCCAAGTGAATGTAAAGTGCTTATATTTACCTTGCAGACGTCACATATAACACACCAAACCCTAATGCCAGAACTAAGCAGCCTCTCTAAAGCAGATTTTATCAGTGTGGCCTGATTAATTGCATGTACACCGTTTATTAAGAAATATGCAATTGGGCATTTAAATTTGCCTTTAATAGAGTCAAGCATGAAAACCAGTGCCTCAGATGCCTCTATTACTTCTTTTGACTGAGGCACTTCCCCACCAAAGTCTAAAAAACCTGTGTATTGCTTAGTTCCTTGGTCCCAAACTACTTGCTTCCTAATTGCCATACTGTCTACAATTAGACATGAATCGCTGAACTGGTCCCTTACAATTGGGTTTAAATCAATGTACTTAAAAACGCTTGCCACCCATTTGGAAATGAATGATTTATGGGGCAGAGGCATTAACTTTTGCAGGTATTCATATGCTGCTGGTGAATAAAAGTACACAGTCATCACAAGCATTTTTCACATTTGTTGTGTATCTATTACCCTTTGACGAGAGAGAATTGTTCACTAAATTGCACACTAATTCCACTTGTATTCCTTTCTGATGATTGAGGAAGTTATGTAACTTCTCAGGAAGATGCCGCTTCTCCTTCAATGAACTTATGATGTCATCCATGGAAAACACTTTCTTTTCTCTTCTTCGAAGTTTTTCACGGACGCACTTCGGTTTACGTTTTAATTCGTGCACAATGTCTGAGAAAAAATTGCAAGTTTCGGTCGCCTTGTCTTCCATTTCTACTTTCGACTGTATACCACAATCAATTACTGAAGAACCAACTGCACTCTGAAATAAAGAAATAATTTCGTTATATATGAATGAAATAACTCAAGGCTTGATGAAAAAATATTATAAGAAAACTTTGGGGTTGTGAAAACATCATTATACTAACGTTTTCGACACAATTCGCAGCTTCGTCATTGGATAAATGGGACATGCTTTCCACGGAAGAATTCTCATTGACAATATTCTCCAGGCTATCAGTAGCTTCTGCAGGGGGCAAATCGAGCACGGATTCCATGACAGAACGCTAAAAACAAAAATATGGACCTGGATTACAACATTGCTTAGACCTATGTAGCCCATTTGTGTCTGTACGAAATAAATTCACAAAAGTAAAAAGCACACACATAGCAACGAAATTAATTAGCTACCTCAAATGGAGAAGGATAGTTGTCACTCAAAATCCTAACAACATGTCGTCGTGGCTGTTTATTTGGTGGCATGAAATGTGTCGTAAAGTCAATAACTGATGGCACTGCTTCGGGTTTGAGACGTTTCTTCCACGTTCCAGGGCTCAGTACGTAATCATCTTGTCGGAAATGGTTTCCGCAAAGAAGACTGCAAGACGTAGGATTAAAACCTTTCTGCTTCAAGGAAGTCTTCTTTAGCAGCTCTGGGTGTTTTAGAGGAAACCTGTTCAAAAACATCGAATTAGCAAACGCACAAAGTCTGTATTTTTATCGTATTGTATCGGTAGTCCTATGGTAAGTCACTTTCCTTACTCCATCGCTTCGTACAATTGAAAGCGGAACAAGAAATCACCATTTCGATAATCCTTAATTCCTTATACACCGTGCAGACCGAGAGAAACTTATTGGCAAGAAGTTCTTGCCAAATTCGAACATGGCGGTTGGCAGACTATACAGACGACAGTATTCTGCTGGTAGAGCCATCTATCGGTAGGTCCGGTAGTTGAGCATCCCTCATTTCGCTAGCTTTTAGAGGTGGGCCAAACGGTTATTCTGGAGTAACCGTTATCACAGTTCCAGTTATTCTTTGATAACCGTTATCGTTAACCGTTATTAATAACTGCCAAGTTATTTTTCGCTAGCGAATACCGATAACTCCGACAGTTAAATAACGACATAGTTGGAATCCATCAGTTAGTGATGGGCTAAACTGCGATTTTCCGATATCAGTGATTTCTGTGAATGCTACTTTTGAGTATCTGTTATTCTTAACTGTGATTTGTCGCAGTTAAGGAACATAGGTCGTGTATCCCTCCGCCACTGCTATTTCTGCGATTTCTGCTACTTCCGCGATTTCTGCTACTTCTGCGATTTCTGTGACTTCTGCTACTTCTGCGATTTCTGCTACTTCTGCGATTTCTGTGACTTCTGCTACTTCTGCGATTTCTGTGATTCCTGCGATTTCTGCGACTTACCACCGTATGAGAAAGTTACATCTGTCAACACAGAAAATTGCATCTCAACAAACCTGTCTTTGGCAAGTATGTTTTACGTTTTTTCTTCCGTTGGCTTTAATTTTGTATTAAAGAAACAACTGTGAAAATATTAATAGTGTAATTAATATGTAAGTAGCCGTACAGTACCGTAATAGTTCGTATTTAGAAAATGAATTGTAACATATTGTTATGTTCACAGGTACCTGAACTACATTTCAGTCACTCAGTAAAGTGATAACTCAAAATATCATTGTCAACAGATCTGAAGAAATTACCACTGCGTCTTTAGACCGTTTTCGTCAGACGAGAGGTTAGTTTCTAAGCGTTTCGATGGACTTAATTACTTCAGTGTGATCGTTCTTGCAAATGTGATATTCATTAAGCAAATATTAGCAATCTACTCTGTCAATTATATTGCTAGTAATTAATGACAGCAAAAATTGTTTAATAATCCTTGTGTTTTTGCAGACACAGTTCTGACTCTGATTACTGGTTGCTGTACGTATCTATCCACATCAAGGCTGTTTTTGAGAGAGACTCGTGAAGATTCAAGACAGTTCTTAGAGGATTTGCAGTTTAAAAGTGAAATAATTGTGAAATAAGTGTGTGAATGATTAAACTGTGTTTTATTGAAGTTGTTGTGCGATTTTAAAGGAATAATAAATGTCAAATACAGTGAGTGAATAATAAAAATCTCATTTTCCACATGTTTAAGCCGCCCTATACCCATAATTTTCCGCCACTTACTTACTGGTAAACACTTGTTGGAGAGTGACATGCCGCCCCCCCCCCCTTTCTCCACAATCTTGGTGTGACACTGACCTGTAACTTATCCCGAAGTCTACAATATGCATTTTGAGGCTGTTGATATGAAAGTGGGAAGTACAGATCTTCCAGTTAAATCAGGAATAGCTTAAGTGCATTACTTGAAAGTAACACAGGAAAAGCTTACTTATGTAGGTGGTAGTAGTGTCGGCAAAAAGTTCTTGTGTGTGAAGTTGCCATGTAGAACACCAAGTGTAAAACTTTTCTCCCGAGTCTTGAACTGTGTCGGAACAAAAGTGAGGCATTCATATGACTGTTTTCATTTCTCTACACTTATACAGATGTCTCAGTTCTGCTGTGTTAACACTGCAAAGTCCTGTAGGCATGTGCAGTATTAACCAAAACTGTCAAATTGGAAGCAGAATCAAACACATTTGTTACGTTACTTGATATTTTCAGGAGAAAAAGGCAATGTTGTTTCTTATTAATATAATATATTCAGAGTCACAGCAGTATTTGACCAACCATAACTGATGCTGAATGTGCATGTCGTCATATAATATGAAGGGCTTATTTCAATAGTGGTACAAGTCCATTACCTCCACTTTTCTGTCTATAATGCGTCTGAAATTAGTGATCCAAACAAACATAAATAAAGGTTCATCTCTAGCAAGAAGCCATATGCTTGAATATTTCTGGTATCTCAAATGCAGATTTGTCAGCGCTCATTTAACTTTACGACTCTGTATCTCAAAATGAACAAAAATGGACTTGTACCACTATTGAAATAAGCCCTTCATATGCACACACAGCACGTCGATCTCGTGAGGCACAAGGCTCTCATAAAGAAGTACGTACGTCGGTCAGCAGATGACACTAGGAAAAGTATGTTAACTGCACTTTTTAGTTGCTACTTGCGACTCTTACTTGCGATTTGTCACAGAAATCGCAGTTTGACTCGGTAGCGAATAGCGTAGTATGAACTTTGCTCAACAGATGGCAGTGCTAACTGCGCTTTTTAGTTGCTACTTGCGACTCTTAGTTGCGACTTGTCACGGAAATCGCAGTTAGACTTGATACCGCATAGCAGAGATGGACGTAGTACGAACTTTGGCCAAAAGATGGCACTGTTAACCGCGCTTTCTAGTTGCTACTTGCGACTCTTAGTTGCGACTTGTCACGGAAATCGCAGTTAGACCCGATACCGTATCGCAGAGATGGACGTAGTACGAACTTTGGCCAACAGATGGCACTGTTAACCGCGCTTTCTAGTTGCTACTTGCGACTCTTAGTTGCGATTTGTCACGGAAATCGCAGTTAGACCCGATACCGTATCAAAGAGATGGACGTAGTACGAACTTTGGCCAACAGATGCCACTGTTAACCGCGCTTTTTAGTTGCTACTTGCAACTCTTAGTTGCGACTTGTCACTGAAATCGCAGAAAGCAGTGCTAAATTCGAGCAATAGATGGCTCACGTCTTTGAATATGAAATACTACTTGCGACTGCTAACTGTGACTGAAATCGCAGTTAGATTCTGTAAAGTTGCTACTGTGATATCTGTGACTTCTCAGTCACTGTGATTTCTAACAGATACGCGATTTCCTGCCCACCACTACCATCAGTTTAGTTATCAGTATAACTGTGAGTAGTGTGAAATAGCAGGAATGTCGTATGAATCGTGTCATAACCTTAGCTTATTAACTCCGGGTACATTTTAGTTGATGTTAGAACGATTATTAGTGTTTCATATTAAATGTTTGTAGGTTATCGGTCGCTATTAGAAATATTATCTTCGCAGCTGTGACAGAAAGTACGCGGAACTTTGCCAAAGCACTGTTTAAGTAAAATGTTAACAACGTGCATTTTTAAGTATGAAGTAATATGTAAACTGAGTACTGTAGGTTAAATTCGAAGCTTAATTTCTTGTGCTGCTCACATAATAGAATAAAGTGTACAGCCTTATAATACAACAAAAAATATACGTAATGTGACAGATTCGTTTACTCCTGTGCTGCAAAAGCTAGTCCTATTGGGGAAAGTGTGAGTACGCTAATCCAAGTTTTATGTCAGATTTGCAAACTGCTCGATTTCTCCAGCGACAGCATGTTTATAACATATGAAGACATGCAGATCGAAAAGGTTGACAGTGTTACATTTCTGGGACTACAACTCGATAATAAATTCAGTTGGGAAGGGCATACCACATTTTTTCATTCTGTTATTTCATAAGGGAGCATATTCTGTGGGAACTTATCAAACGTAGCAAAAGTTTTTCGCGTGTAAAAGCGTGTAATAAAAATCGTTTGTGGTATCAATTCAAGAACATCATGTAGGAACCTGTTCAAGGAACTTTGTATTCTAACCACTGCTTCCTAATATATTTATTCCTTTATGAAATTTGTTACAAGTATTTCCAACCAATAGCTTAATACATAATATCAGTACTAGAA
Organism: Schistocerca cancellata; assembly: GCF_023864275.1. Lineage (NCBI taxonomy): Eukaryota > Metazoa > Arthropoda > Insecta > Orthoptera > Acrididae > Schistocerca > Schistocerca cancellata. The sequence goes on from NC_064627.1 coordinate 340,996,614, forward strand.
ATGGGAACAGCAATCTACATAAAGACCTAAAATTACTTACCTTGGTCCAAAAGGGATCCAATATTCAGGAACATGCATTTTCAATAAACTGCCAGCAAGTCAGCAACCATTAAAAACTTGGTTTCAGATAAGGCACGGTTTACAGTGTGTTTGAAAGACTATTTGATACAGAAGTGTCTGATTCCACCCGTCATCAATATGCCGGAAATGGCTATTTTAAGTGTGTCTATGACGTCACTACATACACATGGCAACAAACACGAAGATACATATAAATAATACAATAACATTTCCCACCAAAAATACAATCAAACCAATGGGACAACTGCGGGAAGTTGGGGGTTTTAGGGTGAGGACAAGCTAGTAAAAAAAACACACCATGATCCAAAAACACAAAATGAAGAACAAAAAGAAAAAAAAATTACAGCATTCTGCTACACCAACAAAAATCTACAGGAATCGGACACTTCCCTTGAACAATATAGGTCAACTATAGGTGACCATACCAAAACACCAATACCCACAACTAAAAGTACGAGAATTGGAATCAGACATTTCGCTTGATCTATATAGGTCAACCTCAGATGACGATACTAAAACATCAACACACACAACTATGAAAATGGGAATCGGTCATTTCCGGTGACCTATATAGCTCCACCACAGCTACTGATGCCAAAAAACCAACACCTACAACTGCGAAAAATAAAACCACAATCCCAAAAGTCCACAAATCAATCATCCCTACATAAATTAAATCACATTCAATACATCATAAATACACAAAACATCACAGCTAGAAAAAAAAAATTTAATTACCACCAGCAAATTCCGGCACTGCAACTTAGATCGACAGCACCCCCCCCCCCCCACACACACACACAAACCAACTCATAAACACCGTGCCGTAATGACATTCACACACCACAACACCTTTACGTCGAAGCAGACGGGTGGAATCAGACGCTTCCATCGACCCCTCCTTCTACTCTGTGGATGAATATCGTAAGAGAGACTGATAGACCAGCTTAGGTAAAAATTCTGCTATATTTCAGTTTTGACAGCACTTGGTTGCAACAGTCAAGATCGGGTATTCTGTGTACGATAAATTTATTAAAAGTACGTAACTGTGTTTTATTCTGTCAGTGTACCAATTCTGTAAATATTAGCAGTTACTGTGATATATTCACATATTTTGACAATCTCCTGACAAATGATGAGGATAATAATTATTATATTCCACTGTATTATGTTATACTTTCTGACATGTTATTTGTCATTCGCGATGGCCAGCGGCTATTTCCGTAGCAGTACGAAAATATTTGTTCGCTCCAGTTACTATCCTCTCTGGAAATATCACCTGGAACTACGACCTTTAACTGGAGTCACCGAGTCAGGAACGTCTAGACACACAGTTATTCCGTTACCAGCTTCCAGGTTATCTGTGGTGGTAGCCCGATAACTACCAGAGAACTAGAACTACGAGCCAATAACGATAACTGCCAGAGGAGAATACCGGTCTCTGACAGTTATTTCCATAGTCGCTCGAATTCCTAAGTAACTTTCCTTCTACTACCCGTCCAAGCTAAATTAACACGTAAGGTGGTGGCTTAAGGGAACGACCGTACTTGTTAATGCCTGTACTGCAGCTCCTATCAGCCACGGCTCGGACATTAACTTTATTTAATTGTTTATGCTAACAGTAACGAAGGCCCACGAAATAGTACACAGTTCTTATCAACAGATGGCGCGCAGTCTCACAGTTATTCCCATGGTCTATAGAACGCCTTCCTAATGCGCAGTACGATCTTCAGTCAACAGATGGCGCGAGGCACTGTTGACACTAAACAGTTATTGAAATAACTGCCAGAATCAGAGGAACGGTTATCGCAGTAACCGTTACTTCTCAGTAACCGGTTATTTCTATCAGTTACGTTATTTTTTGCCACCTGAACTAGCTTTAGACATCTGTCGTTAGTGGTGACAGAGGGACGCAGCGCTGCGCATTGGGGAGAAAGCTAGTCAACGAAGCGCAATTGCAGATAGACACAGCTGAAAGTGTTGGAGCGCCAAAAACAAACAAACCCTATGAGCTGCAGCCTGCACTAGCAGTTTTAAAGCCTGTTGCATAAAAAGGGACATAGGAAATTAAGGTTGTCTATACTACAACTACGACTATCTACAAAATACACACAAACAAACAAACATAAGCTAAAGGATTATATAGACGGAAAGGGATCCTAAACTACGAAATATCTACTGAAGTCAGGCTACTATGTACGTTATATCTATATCTATAATAGGATCTGTGTGTAGGGGGGGGGGGGGGCGCTGAAGTCAAGAAAAAGAAAATATTGTACAGACACATCAAATTTGTTTGAATGAACAAAGGTGTTTCCTTAACCCTTTCGCTATCTTTTTTTTTTTAGAATGGCGAGTGCATAAAATTCATACGTTATTTTACTGTCTCGCCCACATTCTCTTTAAACTGGCATATATCATGTTTTGTACAGTTTAAAAACCTGGAAAAATACAACTTATCCACAAAAGAATGTAGTTTATTGTGGTATGCACAGATCTTTATGCTCTTTCACTTTAAATTGTTTATGACAAACAAAATAAAAATTATTATTAATTTTTAGAGAGATAGCGAAACATAATATTTGGAGAGTGCATTACAAACTGTACAATTCTGCGTTACATAACATTTGTGCTTAAGAAGAAATTGACTCATTTAAAATATTAGCAAGGATGTTATTGTAGCTTCATGAACTACTGCTACTTTCATTAGAATACTCTATTACTAATATGTTCCAGTAGCTCATGAATTTTATTGTGTAAGTCCTGTACTTTGGCTTGGATTGGACTTATTGTTTCTAAAAATTGATACGAAACTTATTAAAATAAACACCTACTAACACTAATGTTAAGAAAATAATAACACAAAAACGAGTGTTTTAAGCTCTAATTTGTGACCGTAGCTTTCAGAAAGACCCACCATCTCGATATTCAAAACAACTACTATTTTTTTGAAAATTTAAAACTGATGGGCATTACACACCCACAACCTGTTCTTCTCCCAGCACGAGGAATGAGCGCTGGCGACTCGAAATATCTGAGTGTTTAAAATACTGACCTGTATACTTTCTAATAGAGGTTATGCAGCCGGCTGCGGTGGTCTCGCGGTTCTAGGCGCTCAGTCTGGAACCGCGCGACTGCTACGGTCGCAGGTTCGAATCCTGCCTTGTGATGTCCTTAGGTTAGTTAGGTTTAAGTAGTTCTAAGTTCTAGGGGACTGATGACCGCAGATGTTAAGTCCCATAGTGCTCAGAGCCATTTGAACCAGCCAGAGGTTATGCCCGGTCCTATACTCCTGTATGAAATTGGCGTTTTTAACAGGAACCATAGACGTTGCCACTAGTGGTGTGGCCTACCTGCTTCTGCGATACACATAGCCATACTATGGGTGCAGCCGCAATGGGGGAGTATCTGCTGAGAGACCAGAAAACATGCGGTTCTTGAAGAGGGGCAGCAGCCTTTCCAGCAATTGCATGAACAACAGTCTGGGTGACTGCCAGATCTACTCTTGTAACATCAATCATAACAGGCCTGCTGTGCTGGTACTGCAAACAGCTGGAAGAAAAGGTAAAATACAGCCTGAGGGCATTAAGCTCTGCTGTATGGTTAAATGATTAAGGCATCATCTTGGGTAAAATACTGCAGAGGAAAATAGCACTCCATTCAGATTTCAGGAGAGTGGCTACTCAGGAGGATGTCATCATCAGGAGAAACAAAACTGGCGTTCTACAGACCAGAGTGTGGAATGTTAGATTTCTTAATAAGGCAGGTAGGTTATAAAATTTAAAATGGGAAATGGATAGGTTAAAGTTAGATACAATGGGAAATAGTGAAGTTCAGGGGCAGGAGAAACAGGACTTCTGGTCAGGTGACTTGAATAGTGTCTGAGAGAATAAGGGAGGGGGAGCATAAAATATAATGTATAATGGAAACTGATTAAAAATTGCTGCTTAAATAATTAAAAAAGGAATTTCGAAAGAATAATTGAAAGAAACTGGAAAGTACTCATATCCTGAGAGAACTTTAGCTGGCATTAATATCAACAGACGTTTAATATTCAATGTATTATTAGATTAACATTCGAAATTTACGTACCGTACATCCTTTTCCTATTACCGCTATTGTGCATACAAATTGGTATGACAATAATGGTTCCGGATCGCACTTCCTCTGCTCACGCAAATTATTCTTCTTTGCTTCGATCCTCCTGGTGCAGGATTCTCGGTGCAGGCGAAATGACGAACGGAATATGAATGTACAAATAATATTTGCTTTCCTAACGATTTTCTATCGCACTTCTTCAATGTACGGTTGGAATACACATTTTTTTTAACAATATTAACTCGGCGGAGCTCGTCATACGTCCGCCCGCTACTACTTATAGAGACAAAACAGGTGAAGGTTAATTAATTTAAGAGCGTATCTCTCCTTGTTTTGGGCGGTGCGGTTCTAGGCGCTACAGTCTGGGCCCGCGCGACCGCTACGGTCGCAGGTTCGAACCCTGCCTCGGGCATGGGTGTGTGTGATGTCCTTAGGTTAGTTAGGTTTAAGTACTTCTAAGTTCTAGGGGACTGATAACCTCAGAGGTTAAGTCCCATAGTGCCCAGAGCCATTTTTTTTCTCCTTGTTTTGTTTATATGTTAATAGTATCTATGGTACAAAATTACTATTATTATACAGGGTGTTACAAAAAGGTACGGCCAAACTTTCAGGAAACATTCCTCACACACAAAGAAAGAAAATATGTTATGTGGACATGTGTCCGGAAACGCTTACTTTCCATGTTAGAGCTCATTTTATTAATTCTCTTCAAATGACATTAATCATGGAATGGAAACACACAGCAACAGAACGTACCAGCGTGACTTCAAACACTTTGTTACAGGAAATGTTCAAAATGTCCTCCGTTAGCGAGGATAGATGCATCCACCATCCGTCGCATGGAATTCCTGATGCGCTGATGCAGCCCTGGAGAATGGCGTATTGTATCACAGCCGTCCACAATACGAGCACGAAGAGTCTCTACATTTGGTACCGGGGTTGCGTAGACAAGAGCTTTCAAATGCCCCCATAAATGAAAGTCAAGAGGGTTGAGGTCAGGAGAACGTGGAGGCCATGGAATTGGTCCGCCTCTGCCAATCCATCGGTCACCGAATCTGTTGTTGAGAAGCGTACGAACACTTCGACTGAAATGTGCAGGAGCTCCATCGTGCATGAACCACATGTTGTTTCGTACTTGTAAAGGCACATGTTCTAGCAGCACAGGTAGAATATCCCGTATGAAATCATGATAACGTGCTCCATTGAGCGTAGATGGACGAAACTAAAATGATCTCTAACATGGAAATTTAGCGTTTCCGGACACATGTTCACATAACATCTTTTCTTTATTTGTGTGTGAGGAATGTTTCCTGAAAGTTTGGCCGTACCTTTTTGTAACACCCTGTATACAGGGTGTCCCAGCTATCTTGTCCACTCAAAATATCTCTGGATCAATAACAGCTATTGGAAAACGACTTTCACCGGTATCAATGTAGGGCTGGGGACCATAAGTGTACATATTTGGAAACATTCTAAAACTAAAGCATATGTGTTTTTTAACACAAACTTATGTTTTTTTAAATGGACCTCCTATATTTTTTCTTCAGCAATCCATAGCATGACAAAGCACATACACAATGGCGTTGATTGCATCGCAATATTCCCATTACATCCCGAGATATTGAGACGCGAAGTTGACGTTTGAAACACCCGACATGCGCTGGTAGCGCACGTCCTGAGGCTCAGGCGTGAATCCCATGCTGCCCGTAATCGCGATGTGAGTGACAAGTAAGTGTCCCTCTTGATAAGTATGGAGGTGTGATTACACATGTCAATCACGTAGCGATTACGGGCAGCATGGGGTTCACGCCTGAGCCTCAGGACGTGCGCTAGCAAAGCATGTCGGGTGTTTCAAGCGTCAACTTCGCGTCTCAATATCTCGGGATGTAATGGGAATATTGCGATGCAATCAACGCCATTGTGTATGTGCTTTGTCATGCTATAGATTGCTGAAGAAAAAATATAGGAGGTCCATTTAAAAAACATAAGTTTGTGTTAAAAAACACATATGCTTTCGTTTTAGAATGTTTCCAAATATGTACATTCATGGGCCCCAGCCCTACACTGATACCGGTGAAAGTCGTTTTCCAATAGCTGTTATTGTTCCAGAGATATTTTGGGTGGACAAGATAGCTGGGACACCCTGTATATATTCGGAGCGTGGAATGTCAGATCTCTTAATCGGGCATGTAGGTTAGAAAATTTAAGAGCCGAGGGACATGAAAGGGAAGCAATGATTTGGAAGGGAGTGAGACAGGGTTGTAGCCTCTCCCCGATGCTATTCAATCTGTATATTGAGCAAGCAGTAAAAGAAATAAAAGAAAAGTTCGGAGTAGGTATTAAAATCCATGGAGAAGAAATAAAAAACTTTGAGGTTCGCCGATGTCATTGTAATTCTGTCAGAGACTGCAAAGGACCTGGAAGAGCAGTTGAACGGAATGGACAGTGTCTTGAAAGGAGGGTATAAGATGAACATCAACAAAAGCAGAACGAGGATAATGGAATGTAGTTGAATTAAGTCGGGTGATGCTGAGGGAATTAGATTAGGAAATGAGACACTTAAAGTAGTGAAGGAGTTTTGCTATTTGGGGAGCAAAATAACTGATGATGGTCGAAGTAGAGAAGATGTAAAATGTAGACTGGCAATGGCAAGGAAAGCGTTTCTGAAGAAGAGAAATTTGTTAACATCGAATATTGATTTAAGTGTCGGGAAGTCGTTTCTGCCGCCCGCGGTGGTCTAGTGGTCCTAGGCGCTCAGTCCGGAGCTGCGCGACTGCTACGGTCGCAGGTTCGAATCCTGCCTCGGGCATGGATGTGTGTGATGTCCTTAGGTTAGTTAGGTTTTAAGTAGTTCTAAGTTCTTGGTGACTGATGACCATAGATGTTAAGTCCCATAGTGCTCAGAGCCATTTGAACCATTTTGAAGTCGTTTCTGAAAGTATTTGTATGGAGTGTAGCCATGTATGGAAGTGAAACATGGACGATAAATAGTTTGAACAAGACGAGAATAGAAGCTTTCGAAATGTGGTGCTACAGAAGAATGCTGAAGATTAGACGGATAGATCAGATAACTAATGAGGAGGTATTGAATAGAATTGGGGAGAAGAGTAGCTTGTGGCACAATTTGACTAGAAGAAGGGATCGGTTGGTAGGACATGTTCTGAGGCATCAAGGAATCACCAATTTAGTACTGGAGGGCAGCGTGGAGGGTAAAAATTGTAGAGGGAGACCAAGAGATGAATACACTAAGCAGATTCAGAAGGATGTAGGCTGCAGTAGGAACTGGGAGATGAAGAAGCTCGCACAGTATAGAGTAGCATGGGGAGCTGCATCAAACCTGTCTCAGGAGTGAAGACCACAACAACACACACATACACACATACACACACACACACACACACACACACACACACACATATATATATATATATATATATATATATATATATATATATATATATATATATAATGATTCTTTACAGTTGCCCCCCACTGTGCACTGACGTCATACGGAGGTACATAGGCCCTGAGCTTATTTCTCTTTTTATGGGTTGATAACTCTGGCCGGTATGGGCATAGCCTTTATTTTTCAGCAATTGTAGTTATCCTACGTGGTTGTCAATTTATAGAGGCATGTCAGTCCCTTAACGCATACATAAGTTTTCCTTCATAACAAAGTGCATGCTGTAGCCGCATAGTCCCATTATTGAGAGTCCATATCTGCCCAGTGCTTAACTTGCGAAGCATGTGCGTGCAGCTCCACATCTGTTACCGTCCCAGCTCGCTTTCACATCTTTAATACAAACACATAGCCTTCACTTCACAAATTCATGAAGCTCGTGTTCAGTGGCCTGATCCTTTGTGAAATCTTTGATGTGGCGACAACTGGTTTGTTTATCAGCGACCCGAGGAATGTATTTCACCTCGTCGCTCGCACTTTTTCAGTCGGGACACCAGCCGCACATCCAACATCCACCGACAAAGTTTCTTACCGCTTCAATGTCGTTGTCGAGCACAGAAAATTCGTGTTATACCAAGTATTGTCATTTTCTGTTCATCGCGCGCACATCCACATATCTCACACGCAAACTTAACACTTTGTAGGCAGGTTTCATACGTTTTTGCGCTTTATTTTTGAGCGTCTTTCATACCTTTGTGTTACACAAAATTTCTGTAGTGTGCTTGCCAGGGTTGAGGAAATTTCATGGAAAGGCACTTATGTGCTCAGTTACGTTTCGTTACTAGACTTAATTGTGATCCCAAGAACAAAATAGTATGTTGTTTATAAACGCAATGCAATCCTGACGATACCAATCGTATCGAATATTTATTCAGTGTTGTTTAACACTTTCGCTGCAGCTGACGCTTATAAGCGTCACCACAAGCCACGAGCCAGTGCGGCTGGCGCTTATAAGCGTCCGCGCTCGCTGTCAGATTACTCAGTCTAGGTGCGGCGTTTAAGCTAGCATCAAAGCGTGTAAACTTTTGTTTCATGTGGTCAGTTATCGAACGTATATTGTTCGTAATGGCGACTAATGAACCGACACCTGTACCTCCCAATGTGAATAGGAGCAGGAAAAGTGTTAAATTGACAGAGGAACAGTTGTAAGTAGGCTGTTCAGGTTTTTATGTTGGTAACGCCACGTAGCGCTCTGTATGAAAATCACTGACTGTGCTGTGTGTAGTCTGTGGCTGGTTTGCATTGTTGGAATTTGCCATTGTAGTGCTGGGCTGTTGGATGTGAACAGCGCGTAGCGTTGCGCAGTTGGAGGTGAGCCGCCAGCAGTGGTGGATATGGAGAGAGAGATGGCGGAGTTTTGAGAGCGGATGATCTGGACGTGTGTCCATCAGAGACAGTAAATTCGTAGAACTGGATGTCGTGAACATTATTAAGGTAAATACATTATTCGTTCTCTATCAAAATCTTTCATTTGCTAACTATGCATATCAGTAGTTAGTGCCTTCAGTAGTTAGAATCTTTTATTTATCTGGCAGTATTGGCACTCGCTGTATTGCAGTAGTTCGAGTAACGAAGATTTTTGTGAGGTAAGTGATTCATGAAAGGTATAGGTTATTGTTAGTCAGGGCCATTCTTTTGTAGGGATTATTGGAAGTCAGATTGCTTTGCGTTAAAAAAAGTGTTGTGTGTCAATTTAGTGATGATCAGAATAAGTAAAGAGAGAAATGTCTGAGTACGTTCAGTTTTGCTCAGCTGTTTGAAAATCAAATGCCGGCCGCGGTGGTCTAGCGGTTCTAGGCGCTCAGTCCGGAGCCGCGCGACTGCTACGGTCGCAGATTCGAATCCTGCCTCGGGCATGGATGTGTGTGATGTCCTTAGGTTAATTAGGTTTAAGTAGTTCTAAGTTCTAGGGGACTGATGACCACCGATGTTAAGTCCCATAGTGCTCAGAGCCATTTGAACCATTTTTGAAAATCAAATAATGTAAGAGGTTTTCCAGCACAGTCATTCATAAATTTTACTAAGGGGACGTTTCATACAGTTACTTAGTGTACTAGACGACGGTGACTTTCTGTGTAGTGAGGGCCAGGCATACCGCGGAGATTGTCATTTAGAGGCTGCAGAAGAATTGCAGTGATGATAGCGTGGAAGCACAGCTTTCGAATCTGTTTCGTGACAGTTCCGAATCTGACGATACGGATCACGACGATTGTGTGGAAATAGACGACGAAAAAGATACCGACGTGTCACACGGAGACAATCCAGGCGAGTCCTTGGCATAAAGAACAACATAATATGCAGTATCACCCATTTACGAAGGAAGAAGTTCTGCAAATTCATCCTGCTTGCAATTCTCCTATGGATTTCTTCAGATTATTGGTAACAGACGAATTGTTGCATCTTGTAGTTGACGAAACGAGCGATAACGCAGTTAACATATTGCTGAGCGAAAATACAAAAGAGGGATCTAGGATCTGTAAACGGAAATCTCTAAGTATAGGCGAATTACTAGTTTTCCTGGGTGTTTCGTTAAATATGGGTAACGTCAAATACCCGCGATTACAAGACTACTGGAAGAAAGAACCGCTGATTGAGAATAGAGGAATAGCGACGAGTATAAGCAGAGACCGGTATTTGATCATATTACGCTCTCTGCATTTTGCAAAAAATCCACTTCCAGGAAACCCGAAACCAGACGTTCGTTTATATAAGATAGACCTATATTTGATTATTTTAACACGAGAATGTCTCAAGTGTATTACCCGGCAATAGATTTATCAATAGATGAATCAATGATTCTTTGGAGAGGAAGATTGTCATTTAGACAATACACAAAAAGCAAACGTAATAAGTATGGCATTAAGATGTACATGCTCAACAATCGAGACGGTTTCATAAATAAGTGTGCTGTGTACACGGGAAGTAGCGGAGATATGGGTGGGAAGAGGGGTGGGGGGGCAGGTCACGTTGGAAAGGTCGTTTTGCATTTGATGGCAGAAAAGCTGCATGTTGGTCATCACATTTACTTGGACAATTATTATAACAGTTTTTATTTAGCTACAACTCTGTTGAACCCAAAAACACTTTCCACAGGTACTCTGAAATTAAATAGGAAATATACCCACGAAGACGTTGTATCGGCAAAACTTAGGAAAGGAGAGACAATTGCGCGGTATTCTAATGGAGTTATGATTGGAAAATGGAAGGATCGACAAGAGATTCCTACATTTCCACCTAACATCTAAATGTTATGGAGCAAGTGAAGAACGCGCACCAGCAAATAGTCACGAAACCTTTCCCTATTATTTTAGGTACAATGCGTGTATGTCTGGGACTGATATACAAGATCAGATGTTATCGTTTTATTTACATGAACGAAAGACTATCCGCTGGCTGAAAAATTATTCTTTCGTGTCATTGACATGCTAGTTTTCAATTCTCTATATCTGTACAACAAATACTCAGGAAATAAAATGACGTTGTACGATTACAGAAATAACATTATAAAGGGCTTCCTTGCACCAATGGACGTTCCACGAAATGTGAGCAAGAAATATCACAAACAAAGACACGTTGTGCAAAACCGGGAGGCTATAGCAGGGAAGAAGCAAGTTATAAGGAAGCGGTGTAAGAAGTGCGCGGAACAAGGCAAGCGCACTGATACGCCATACGAGTGTACAACCTGCCCAGACAAATCAGGATACTGCTTGAGCTGCTGTATAATTTCCCATAAGTAGCAAAAACGCGATAATATCTGGGAAATTCCGATTGCCAAAGACAACTTCTTTTATTTCTTTTGCCATTGCATGGTTTCTTTTTATGACGTGAAATGTTAGAACTTTTATTCTTGAGTGCCGGCCGCGGTGGTCTCGCGGTTAAGGCGCTCAGTCCGGAACCGCGCGACTGCTACGATCGCAGGTTCGAATCCTGCCTCGGGCATGGATGTGTGTGATGTTCTTAGGTTAGTTAGGTTTAAGTAGTTCTAAGTTCTAGGGGACTGATGACCACAGATGTTAAGTCCCATAGTGCTTTGAGCCATTTTATTCTTGAGTACTCAGAAAATGAGGTTTTCTTTTGTGTTAAGTCGACTTATTTCTTATTGCATTGTAAAGCGTTCACTTCGGTTTTTTGCGAAAGAGTTTGTTGTGCTAAATTTGTTTTAATAGCACCGCAATCGAAGTGAAGGGGGACACGAGAGAAGCCTCCACGTAGGGTGTGTTTCGCTTACTAATTTCTACACATCTGGGCTTCCCCTGGGCGTCTATGATAAATGCAGATGACTAATTCTCTCATACCAGGAGCAAACATGCTACTAAATTGACGACCTCTATCAGAGTCATTCTTAAAAATGCGCATTTGAAGTAAATATAATTTCAAATGAATCCAGTTTCCTTTTTTTCCTTCTTAAGAATTTGCGTTTTGGAATCCAAATTTTCCCTGAATGCAGTGGATTTGTTGCTTGTATGAATTGTATTTTTTGTTACACTATCAACAAATCACGAACATTTGAATGATGCCTGTGCCTATAGGTGTCAGACAGCAAACAGACTTTAAAACATGACCACAATGCAGTCGAAGCTTATTTGAAGTAATGCATCTAAGGTGCCATCATTAAGCCAGTATAGAACATGATTCTACAGATCTTACAAGGTCTGTAGCTCAGGTGTGCTTAGGAGCGTTGGCTCCGAGCGGTACCTGCCGTTTCAGTGTTACCGGCCCGTACTCGCACGTTGCCGGGCCACACTGGAGAGTTGCGCGCCAGCACCGATGCCGCAGCGAAAGTGTTAAAGTGCACTCCGTATATACTTGTTATGTTCATTGTATAAAGGATAACCATTTCATATGCTGAGGTATAGACAGTTGTATCATCAATACTGTATGTTATGTACAATGAGCGTAAAATAGTGTTTATATGATTTAACAAACATGCATAAAAATTTCAATGTAAATCAGGTGTTTGACGCTTTCGTGAGCAGTCGACGCTCACAGTAGTTAGGTTTTGACCCCTTGAGTATTTGCTAGTGCCCCACTTCAGTTCAGGATCATAATATGCGACGTACTACAACTGTATTCTTCAACACATACTTTCACACTATCACATTCATGCATATCATAAACTTACAACTATATTTACTTGCGATGCAGTCCTTTCTTAATGTTTATATGGTACCTAACACTCGACAAGCATTTATCTTCCTTCACTGTAGGACGTGTCGATTCATCGTTTCCTGGAAGAAAAACATTTAATACTAAATCTTCATAGATCAGTCTACTAATATCTCTTTCGTGTATTCAACCACAGTCGTACTATCACAAACTCATTTAATGTCATGTGTGCATCTCTACTTACCTTATAAATCTGAAAGATAAGTGTATTATAGGCATGATGCGACCTCTTATTTAGTTTGCCACTCATATTGTACTCGTTTGTTTACCTGCAGCTAGGGTTTTCTAGTCCTTTTAATTATAATTAGTGTGTGGACTTTCAGTGCTTCAGTTCTAAATATATACATGTAATGTACATAGTAGCGTGATTTCAGTAGATATTTCGTAGTTTAGGATCCGATTCCGTATATATAATCCTTTAGCTTAAATTTGTTTGTGTGTATTGTGTAAATAGTCGTAGTTGTAGTGTAGACTCCCTTAATTTCCTATGTCCATTTTTATGCAGCAGGCTTTAAAAATGCTAGTGCGGGCTGTAGCTCATAGGGTTTGTTTGTTTTGGGTGCTCCAACACTTTCAGCTGTGTCAATCTGCCGCGCACGCGGTTTGATGACTAGCTTTCTCCCCAATACGCATGCGCTGCGTCGCTCTCTTAACACTAACGTCGCGGGGAGTTGTGTAGTGCATTGCGCGCTACCGTGGGTTTCACAAGTTCGTTTATTCATTTTCAACTGGGCAACGTGCAAGGTGAAGCGTTGTGTTTAAAGTATCATCGTATCTAGATACACGAAAGTAATATTCTTCCTTGTTACATCCACTCACCTTATCATTTACAAATCTGACATATGAGAAAAAACACAAACAAAACTTTTCTTTATCAACTAACAACATAAATTCTGGAATGTGATTTTCCAGCATCCTAAATCTAATATTTTTATACATATATACAACACAGAAGGTATACAGCCCTTTTCAATATGTAAACTTTCTCAAGTCTTTGTGTGGGTAGACGCCCTTGTCTTTACCTGTGTTCGTGTGTGCCAATCTGTATGCTCCTGGGTAGGGGCTTTTAGTAATTCTGTATGGTGCAGTAGATAGTAATTGCCACTTTCTGGATTTGGGATGGGTTATAAGTAACACCTTTTGTCCTGTGTAAAACTGTGTTGTACGTTTCAGCTTTCTGTCGTAAATTCCTTTCCTGTATTTAGTCCAGGTTTCATGGTCGATTACTGCTTGTCGTATTTTATCGTCCAGTGATAATTTCGGTATCGGTATCTTGGGCAAATGTTTTTCCCATTCGTCTACTTGTTTGCAATTGAACATCAGCTCATTTGGTGTAAATCCAGTAGATGTATGGGGAAGGTTGTTAACAACTTGTAAGAAAGGAGTGACATATTCAATGCCCTTTGTATGTTTTTGAGGTATATAGGTCCTCACAAACGTGTTGAATTCCTTAAACGCTCTTTCTATGGGGGACGCTTTGGAATGAAATTTGGATACTAAAACGTGTTTCATGTGGTTGGAATCTACACACTCTTTTCATTTTCCTCCCACAAAATATGAGGCATTATCTGTTAATATGACTTCTGGTCTTCCTACTCTTACAAAATAATCCTCTTTAATTTGTCTTATAATTGACCTGGCTGTAACTTTCTGTACAGCATACAGTTTTACATATTTTGTGAAAATATCATACACACCTACTTTATATTTTACTCCCCCTCTACCTCTGTGATAGTGTCCAGCCACATCTAACGATACCTTTTCTAGGGGTTTGTTAGCCACAATGTTTGGAGATGTTAGACTGTTTCGCTTTTTGGCAAACAATACACTTTCTTACCACTTGTAGTAATCTTCGTCTAAGGTTGGGGAAATAACAATATTTAGCTATTGTATCAGTGTATTTTGCAGTTCCATAATGGCCCCAAGTGTGTATATAAGATTAAAATCATCCACATATTCCTCTGGCAAACACATGTGCCATTGTTCTAGTTAGGGAGGGTTCCTATGTAACGGAAACCTTCGTGAATAGTGATAAACCTTTTAAAGTTTTCATCATCTTTACGTGTACGTTTTGCTCTTACCTTACTCCATCGTGTGTCTTTCTGATGTAATTGCTCTGTATGTTTACACACGTGGACATAGTATGGTCGGAGTGTTTTGTCCTCCATTAACATAGCTCTTATTTCAGCTCCCTGCTCTAAAAGATCGTTGAATTCCCCTAAGTCCTGTGGTAGTCGAGTAAGAGCATCAGCTATTATGTTATGATTTCCTTTTATGTATACTATTTCAAAATCGAATTCTTGAAGATAGATACACCACCTGGCTATCCATCAGTGTAGCAATTTACAAGTTAAAAAAAACGATAGGTGCTGATAGTCACAGTGCACTTTAGTGTGTTTACCCCAAAGGAAATATTCAAATTTTTTAAAGGACCTAATTACAGCCGCATCCTCCAACTCCGTGACTGAATACGAACGTTCAGCTTCGGATAAGGTGCGACTGGTGAAGATAATTACTTTAGGGATGAGATTTCCCTCTTCTTCTTCTATTTGAAAAAGGCATGCACCCAGACTGTGAGAAGAAATGTCGGTGCACAAACAAAAATCTTTCTTCATGTCTGGTTCAGAAAAAATATTAGCATTTAATAAGGCTTGCTTGATGTTTTCAAAATTGGTTTGACATTGCTTGTCCCATAACCAAAGTCTTTTTTTCCAGAGAAGATTGAGTAAAGCATCATTGTTCATAAGTTGATTAGGTATGAATTTCCTGAAAAATGACACTAGGTCTAAGTATGCCTTTAATTGTCTCCTGTTTTACGGAACAGGGCAGTTCCTAATGGCATCAAGTTTTTTAGGATCTGGCAGTATGCCTTCTGGAGAGATTATGTGTCCTAAAAATTTTACATTTTCTTGTCCGAAATTAGATTTCTTGAGATTTGCTGTTACTCCATATTCGGAAAACGGCTCAATTTTTGTTCAATTAATCTTAAATGTTCTACCCAAGTAGGTGTAGAGACTAAAAGGTCATCCACGGCTTCCGTTACATTCCTCAAAAGTTCGGGCCCTATTACTCTGTCAAGTGCAGAGATAAATACACCTGCAATTACGTTCATTCCAAATGGTAATACTTGAAATTCGCAGCTCATGCCCCCACAAACAAAGGCGGTATACTTCCAACTTTCTTCATGTATTTTTATTTGCCAATGTGAAGACCAGAGGTCGATTATAGTAACAAATTTAGCATTATGAAATTTCATAAGTTGGTCCTCTAAATTGTCTGGACATATTCGGACTGGTACAAAAATCTTAGTAATGTTATGTGTGCCAAGGACCAAGCGTGCCTTGCCATCTGGCTTACTCACAGCCAAGATAGGACTACAATAAGGGGGAAATGATGGTTGTATTATGTCCCATTCAAGCATCCTGTTAATCTCTTTTCTTACTGCTTCCCTCTTTGTCCATGGTATAGGGTATGAGGTAGAACAAAAGGTTTCATGAGGATACACTTCTATTTTGTACACGAAATCCTTAATAATACCTGGTCTTTTTTCAAATACATGTATATAAGAAAGTATCAGTTCCTTAAGTTCCATTTGCTATTTTTGACACAAGCACTTTGATTCACTTACCTTTGTGCTTATTATGTCGACGTTTATCTCTCCTACTGACGACTGTTCATTATTGTACATGTTGACAAACATAACTATTGGATTTACCATTTGAACTTCAAAGTCGTGAGTAACTTCAGTTTCACATCTATTTGTACTTTCCCTGATTAGGTCTATTACAAATAATTGGTTATTTACATTGAAACGACATTGGCTTTTTCCTATATCAATTTGTACTTGGTATGTCCAAAATGTATCCACACCTATCAAACAATCAACTATTAATTTCTCTACTATCAAAACATAGCATCGTACAGAAAACTGTCCTAATTGCACGGGAATTAAGGCTTGTATCTTGACTCCTTCCGATTTCTGACCAGTGGCAGTTGTACCTTGCAATTTTGCTCTGGCAGTATGGGTACACGTCCACGTTTCTTCAATTCTTGAAAGAATCCCTGTGACATCAAATTAGTTGCAGCACCTGTGTCAAGTACAATAGGTACATCAAGGTCAAATGTTTTGGCTTTAACAGTAGCTTGTACCTTGCTCACTATCAAGTTTTGCTGTGTACCCTCATTAGGTTGATATAGATCATTTCTCACATCATTACCGTGGTCGTATCTGATAAAGCAAGTCTCAAACAAGCTCCTGCCACCACTCCCCTCCAAGGTCATAGAACGGGGGCCTAACGTGACCGATTCAAGTTTTCTGGCGTTGCAGTGGCATCGGTCTCTGGGTTAGGCGTTAACTTCCACTGTGTGGACCATTAGTGTTTGATTACGCGAATTAGTGTCCTGAGAGGCTCTCGACTGAAATTCTGTTTGCCTCTGCGTTTTATTCGACATTTGTGTGTCACTTTGCTGGCCGAATTCCGATGTCCGTGGGTTATTCGGCTGTCTGTTATTGTTTTTCGTTTGCAAGCGATCGGCTGATTAATGTCGGTAACTTGTGTCTGCACATACTGTACAGGCTGGCCATACGATACTCGCCTGTTGTAGTTGTTTTTGCTGAATATTTGCCCATTTCTTTTATATCCACCTTTGTATTTACGGCTTTCTCCATTGCCGTTTTGATTACCGATACCATTACCATAGGTCTGTGTGGGGTAACGTTGCCATCCGTGTTGTACTACGAATCCGTTGTTTACTTGTTGGTTCCTAAATCTCTCTGTCACTATCGGCATATTAACAGGCTTGGGTTGTACTGGCCTCTCTTCGTATATCGAATCTATTGAGTCCAGTACAGATAGAAAGTATTCAGTGTCGTGTTCAGGGATAGTACTGAGTTTTTTCCTAATGTGGGCAAAGACAGGCGTTTTTAAGCTCGCACACGGCGTAGCGCATCGCAACTGCGCTTGCTCGACAGGTTCAACTGCTGGCAAGTGTTGCTGTGTTATGCAACCTTCGCTATTTTCCCTCGAGGAGCTAACCCCGTATTGTGGGTAACCAGTGAAGATATCTAACTTCTATAAAAGCATAGGTTTGTTTTCTGTCATATGTTGTTTTGGAATGTCAGTAGTCTTAGCATCACTGCCTCGTAACCTTTGCTCTGCTTCCTTTCAACCCGAATCTATTTGAAATAGAAGTTGACTTTCTTTCTCTTTTAGAGCTTTGTCTGCAGAATCTACCTACATTTTGCATTCTGACACTACCTTTTCAGCAAGGGTGCTGCCCTTATGCAGCATCCCAGCTTCAGCTTTTTCAGTTATTTCCTTTACATCTGCACATAACTTTTCTCTCTGTTTTTTGGTAAACTCTGACCCAAAACTTAATTGATCTACTCTTAGACTCAACTTGTGTATTTCTGTAGGTAGGTTTTTGCATTGGTCTTGCAGCTCGCTGACTGCGTTCGTCACATTTTCTATCAATCCATCCACTTCAGAAGGCGTCTTCTGAAATTTTGAGAATATGCTTCACTAAGGTTTTGGAACTCACCTGCAAGTTGTCCCTGTTTATAGTCTATGGATGTTACTTTTTCCGTTAATGTATTTAAAATAGCGGGACATGTTGGTAATTATTTCCTGTTTCAGTTGTTTACTGATCTCTGTAAAGATACCGGATAGTTCATCAGATAATTCAGTGCGTATGGTTTTGCTCACCTCACTGAAATGTTTAGAAATGCTATTCTGGAAATAGTCAAATTCCTGATTTTGCAGTGCAAACTGTTGTGTTATTAGTTGCATTGGCTGTGTCAAAGTGTGTGTCTCATTAGTATTTGCATTGCTTTTCTGAACTGCTTCATGTTCTTGTGTTCACGAGTTCGTGAGCAAATAATCAAAGGAATTTCCGCTGCTGCGCGCCTTGGTTTCACTGTTTGAAAAAAATTTTCTCTGTGAGACTTGAGAAATTGTCTCATGGAGAGTCATAAAAATGACATCATGATTAGTTATATTACCAGTGTCATTTTTTTAATAGTGGGACGTCAACCTGCTTGTTTCGGTAGCCATCGGCCAGCTAATGAGTTGGCGCATTACTTTCAACTGTTGCCAAGCTCGGGTTTCCAACATCTTGGAATATTGCATTTTGTAATGAGTTCTCAACAATGATCATTCCTTTTGACTCCACTGTGAACAATGTTTAACAAAATTATGAAAAAAAGATTTTCAAAAACTAAATTTTGTATAGGTACTTTTCAATTGAAGCAGTTTTAGATGCATATTCATTAATGAACTTATTCTCTGACACAATCTTACAGAATTTGAATGAATGATTTTGCACTTTAATGTTGAGTATACACCAATTTTCGTCTTTCCTATAGAAATGCACTTTGCATAAAGGATATTAATTGGAAGGAATAGAGATTATTTACTGCCAGAAAGACGGCGCCAAGCGCAGCCATATAAGCATATAGCGTAGCAGCTTCCTGTCTTTACTGGTGAAATAAGCATTCCCGGCGTGTCTCGTTTGTAGGCAGAATTTAATTTTAATTTGCTACACCAAGTTTTCTGTAGTCCCAATCTCTCAGATATGTAACAAAGGCAACAAAGGTCTCATTAGTTTCTTGTAATGATAAAATGGGCCATTTATCTCAAAAAAATGTTATCTTGTCTGAGAGAATACAGGGGCGTGCATAAAATATAATATATAATGGAAACTGATTAAAAATTGCTGCTTAAATAATTAGGAAAGAAATTTCGAAAGAATAATTGAAAGAAATGGGAAAGTACTCATATCTTGAGTGAACTTTAGCTGGCATTAATATCAACAGACCCTTAGATTAGATTAGATTACTACTTGTTCCATAGATCATGAATACGACACTTCGTAATGATGTGGAACGTGTCAGGTTAATAAAAGGTTTCTATACAAGATATTACATTACACAACATATTACATGACACTTAATATTTTTAATTTTTTATGGGGGTTGGAGAAATTACCCACTTACTATATCCAAAAATTCATCTCATGAGTAGAAGGAGTTGCCAATAAGAAATTCTTTTAATTTCCTTTTAAATGCTATATGGCTATCTGTCAGACTTTTGATGCTATTAGGTAAGTGACCAAAGACATTAGGTAAGTGACCAAAGACTTAATATTCAATACATTATTACACTCCTGGAAATGGAAAAAAGAACACATTGACACCGGTGTGTCAGACCCACCATACTTGCTCCGGACACTGCGAGAGGGCTGTACAAGCAATTATCACATGCACGGCACAGCGGACACACCAGGAACCGCGGTGTTGGCCGTCGAATGGCGCTAGCTGCGCAGCATTTGTGCACCACCGCCGTCAGTGTCGGCCAGTTTGCCGTGGCATACGGAGCTCCATTACAGTCTTCTGGTAGCATGCCGCGACAGCGTGGACGTGAACCGTATGTGCAGTTGACGGACTTTGAGCGAGGGCGTATAGTGGGCATGCGGGAGGCCGGGTGGACGTACCGCCGAATTGCTCAACGCGTGGGGCGTGAGGTCTCCACAGTACATCGATGTTGTCGCCAGTGGTCGGCGGAAGGTGCACGTGCCCGTCGACCTGGGACCGGACCGCAGCGACGCACGGATGCACGCCAAGACCGTAGGATCCTACGCAGTGCCGTAGGGGACCGCACCGCCACTTCCCAGCAAATTAGGGACACTGTTGCTCCTGGGGTATCGGCGAGGACCATTCGCAACCGTCTCCATGAAGCTGGGCTATGGTCCCGCACACCGTTGGGCCGTCTTCCGCTCACGCCCCAACATCGTGCAGCCCGCCTCCAGTGGTGTCGCGACAGGCGTGAATGGAGGGACGAATGGAGACGTGTCGTCTTCAGCGATGAGAGTCGCTTCTGCCTTGGTGCCAATGATGGTCGTATGCGTGTTTGGCGCCGTGCAGGTGAGCGCCACAATCAGGACTGCATACGACTGAGGCACACAGGGCCAACACCAGGCATCATGGTGTGGGGAGCGATCTCCTACACTGGCCGTACACCACTGGTGATCGTCGAGGGGACACTGAATAGTGCACGGTACATCCAAACCGTCATCGAACCCATCGTTCTACCATTCCTAGACCGGCAAGGGAACTTGCTGTTCCAACAGGACAATGCACGTCTGCATGTATCCCGTGCCACCCAACGTGCTCTAGAAGGTGTAAGTCAACTACCCTGGCCAGCAAGATCTCCGGATCTGTCCCCCATTGAGCATGTTTGGGACTGGATGAAGCGTCGTCTCACGCCGTCTGCACGTCCAGCACGAACGCTGGTCCAACTGAGGCGCCAGGTGGAAATGGCATGGCAAGCCGTTCCACAGGACTACATCCAGCATCTCTACGATCGTCTCCATGGGAGAATAGCAGCCTGCATTGCTGCGAAAGGTGGATATACACTGTACTAGTGCCGACATTGTGCATGCTCTGTTGCCTGTGTCTATGTGCCTGTGGTTCTGTCAGTGTGATCATGTGATGTATCTGACCCCAGGAATGTGTCAATAAAGTTTCCCCTTCCTGGGACAATGAATTCACGGTGTTCTTATTTCAATTTCCAGGAGTGTAGATTAAAATTCCTAAATTAATGTACATCCTTTTCTGTTACCGATATTGTGCAAGAGATTGATATGACAATACTGGTTTGGATCGCACCTCCTCTGCTCACACAAATTATTCTTGTTTGCTTCAATACTCTCGATGCAGGATTCTCATTGCAGGCGAAATGAGGAGCAGAATATGAATGTATGAAGAAACTTTACTTTCCTAATAACTTTCTATAGCACTTCTTTAATGTACCATTGGAATACACATTTTTTTTAACAATATTAACTCAGCTGACTCGTCATATGTCTGGCGCTACCACTTATAGAGACAAAACAGGTGAAGATTAATAATTGAAGAGCATATCTCTCCTATACAAAATCAAATAGTGGAAATGCAAGAGTAGGTTTTAGAAAGAATAAGAAAATAGGAATGGGGGTAAGCTGCTATGAACAGCATAGTGAACACACTACCCTAGCCAGGATGGACATGAAGCTCACCCTCAGCACAGTAGTACAAGTCTACATGCTGACAAGGTCCGCAGATGATGAATAGACTGAAGAAACATATGATGAGATAAAATAAATTACTCAGATAGTTGTTGTTGCTGTTGTGGTCTTCAGTCCTGAGACTGGTTTGATGCAGCTCGCCATGCTACTCTATACTGTGCAAGCTTCTTCATCTCCCAGTACATGCTTTTGAATCTGCCTACATCCTTTTGAATCTGCTTAGTGTATTCCTCTCTTGGTCTCTCTCTACGATTTTTACCCTCCATGCTGCCCTTCAATGTTAAATTTGTGATCCCTTGATGCCTCAGAACATGTCCTACCAACCGGTCCCTTCTTCTTGTTAAGTTGTGCCACAAACTCCTCTTCTCCCCAATTCTATTCAATACTTCCTCATTAGTTATGTGATCTACCCATCTAATCTTCAGCATTCTTCTGTAGCACCACATTTCGAAAGCTTCTATTCTCGTCTTGTCCGACTATTTATTGTCCATGTTTCACTTCCATATATGGCTACACTCCATACAAATACTTTCAGAAACGACTTCCTGACACTTAAATCTATACTCGATGTAAACAAATTTCTCTTTTTCAGTAACGCTTTCCTTGCCATTGCAGGTCTACATTTTATGTCCTCTCTACTTCGACCATCATCAGTTATTTTGCTCTCCAAATAGCAAAACTCCTTTACTACTTTAAGTGTCTCATTTGCTAATCCAATTCCCTCCGCATCACCCAACTTAATTCGACTACATTCCATTATCCTCGTTTTGTTTTTGTTGATGTTCATCTTATATCTTTCTTTCAAGACACTGCCAATTCTGTTCAACTGCTCTTCCAAGTCATTTGCTGTCTCTGACAGAATTACAATGTTATCGGCGAACCTCAATGTTTTAATTTCTTCTCCATGGATTTTAATACCTACTCCGAACTTTTCTTTTGTTTCCTTTACTACTTGCTCAATATACAGATTGAATAACATTGGGGAGAGGCTACAACCCTGTCTCACTCCCTTCCCAACCACTGCTTCCCTTTCATGGCCCTCCACTCTTATAACTGCCATCTGGTTTCTGTACAAATTGTAAATAGCCTTTCGCTCCTTGTATTTTACCCCTGTCACCCTTAGAATTTGAAAGAGACTATTCCAGTCAACATTTTCAAAAGCTTTCTCTAAGTCTACAAATGCTAGAAACGTAGGTTTGCCTTTCCTTAATCTTTCTTCTAAGATAAGTCGTAAGGTCAGTATTGCCTCACGTGTTCCAATATTTCCACGCAATCCAAACTGATCTTCCCCGAGGTCGGCTTCTACCAGTTTCTACCAGTTTCGCGTTAGTATTTTGCAGCTGTGACTTACTAAGCTGATAGTTCGGTAATTTTCACATTTGTCAACACCTGCTTTCTTTGGGATTGGAATTATTATTTTCTTCTTGAAGTCTGAGGGTATTTCGCCTGTCTCATACATCTTGCTCACCAGATGGTAGAGTTTTGTCACGACTGGCTCTCCCAAGGCTGTCAGTAGTTCTAATGGAATGTTGTCTACTCCTGGAGCCTTGTTTCGACTCAGGTCTTTCAGTGCTCTGTCAAACTCTTCACACAGTATCGTATCTCCCATTTCATCTTCATCTACATCCTCTTCCATTTCCATAATATTGTCCTCAAGTACATCGCCCCTGTATAGACCCTCTACATACTCCTTCCACCTTTCTGCTTTCCCTTCTTTGCTTAGAACTGGGTTTCCATCTGAGCTCTTGATATTCATACAAGTGGTTCTCTTTTCTCCAAAGGTCTCATTAATTTTCCTGTAGGCAGTATCTATCTTACCACTAGGAGATCAGCCTCTACATCCTTACATTTGTCCTCTAGCCATCCCTGCTTAGCCATTTTGCACTTCCTGACGATCTCATTTTTGAGACGTTTGTATTTCTTTTTGCCTGCTTCATTTACTGCATTTTCATATTTTCTCCTTTCATCAATTAAATTCAATATTTCTTCTGTTACCCAAGGATGTCTACTAGCCTCGTCTTTTTACGTACTTGATTCTCTGCTGCTTTCACTAATGCATTCCTCAAAGCTACCCATTCTTCTTCTACTTATTTGTTTCCCCCATTCCTTTAAGCGAGACGAAAATTTAATAGTAAAGGGTGGCTGGAAATCGATATTAGGAAAAGAAAGAGAAGGAAAACTAGTAGGTGAATATGGTCTGGGGGAAAGAAATGAAAGAGGAAGCCACCTGGTACAATTTTGCATAGAGCATAGTTTAATCATCGATATCACTTGGTTTAATCATCATGAAAGAAGGTAGTCTATAAGGAAAAGACCTTGAGTCCCACAACTATGTAATGGTAGGACAGAGATTCTAGAACTAGATTTTAAACTGTAAGATATTTACATGGGCAGGTGTGGATTTTGAACAGAATGTATTGGTTATAAACTGCAGATTAAAATTGAAGAAATTGCAAAACTGTAGGAAATTAAGGATATAGGGCCTAGATAAGTAAAAAGAACCAGAAGTTGTTGAGATTTCAGAAGGAGCTTTAGGCAACAGTTTACTAGAACAGGGGAAAGGAATATAGTAAAAGATGAAATAGCAAAGGCACCAGAGGGTCAAATAGATATGAAGACAAGGCCTGGTAGAAATCCTCAGACAACACGATAGCCATTGAATATAATTTGTAAAAGGAGAAAACAACAAAAATGTAGTACATGAAGCAGGAGAAAGGAAACACAAACGTCTAAAAAATTAGATGGGCAGTAAGCGCAAAATGGCTAAGCAGGAATGTATAGAGGACAAACGTAAGGATTTAGAAGCTTTGGAGAAAAGAGAAGTATGAATATGAAGAGCTCATATGGGAAATCGATCCTAAGCAAAGAAGGGAGAGATGAAAGGTGGAAGGAGTACATAGAGGGTCTATACAAGAAAGATGTACTTGGAGGCAGTATTATAGAAATAGAAGAAAACGAAAATAAAGATGAGATGTGAAATAAAATACTGCGATAAGAATCTGACAGAGCACTGAAAAACCTAAGTCAAAACAAAGCCCCCAGGAGTAGACAAGATTCCATCAAAACAATTGATAGCCTTGGAAAAGCCAGCCACGGCGAAACTCCTCCATCTGGTATGCAGGATGTATGAGACAGACGACATGCCCTCAGACTTCAAGAAGAATATAGTAATTACAATACCAAAGAAAGTAGGTGTTTGACAGGTGTGAATAATACCGAAGTATCAGTTTAACAAGTCGTGCTTGCAAAAATCTAACATGAATTCCTACAGAAGAATGGAAAAACCTGCAGAAGCTGACCTCGGAGAAGATCAGGTTGGATTCCAGTGAAAAGTAGTAGCACATGAAGCTATACAGACCCTATGACGCCTCTTAGAAGATAGTTTAAGGAAAGGCAAACAAACGTTTATGGCATTTACAGACTTAGAGAAAGCTTTGGACAATGTTGACAGCAGTACTCTCTTTAAAATCAAAGGGAGGGCATGAAAGGGAAGCAATGGTTGATAATGGAATGACATAAGATTGTAACCTACTCCTGGTGTTGTTCAGTCTGTACACTGAGCCAAGCAGTAAGAGGAGCCAAACAAAAAATTGGTAGCAATTAAAGTCTAGGGGGTAGAAATAAAAACTTAGATGCTCGCCGATGACACTATAATTCTGTCAGACAATCAAAGGACTTAGAAGAGCAGCTGAATGGAATGGAGAGTGTATTGAAAGGAGGATATAAAATGAACATCAACAAATGTAAAACAAGGATAATAGTATGTCATAGAATTAAATCAGTGTTGCCGAGGGAATTGTTAGCAGACGAGACAAAGTAGTAGATGAGCTTTTATTATTTGGGCAATAAAATTACTGATGATGGTCGAAGTAGAGACGATATAAAACATAGACTAGAAATGGCAAGAAAAGCGTTTCTGAAGAAGAGAAATTTATTAACATCTAATGTAGATTTAAGTGTTACAAAGATTTATCTGAAAGTACTTTTATGGCAGGTAGCCATGTATGGAATTGAAACATGGATGATAAACAGTTTAGACAAGAAGAGAATAGAGGCTTTTGAAATGTGGTGCTACAGAAGAATGCCAAAGATTAGAAGGTTAGATCATGTAACTAATGAGGAGGTATTGAACAGAATCGGCGAGAAAAAAATTTTGTGGCATGACCTGACTAGCGGATGGTATCGATTGATAGAATGCATTCTGAGACATCAAAAGATCGCGAATGTATACTGGAGTAGGGTTTCCATCCGTCCCGATATATTGGGACCGTTACTGTTATGGATCTTCTCGTCCTAACATCCCGACAAAACCAAATTTTGTCCCGATTTTGCAAAATACTATTACTAGCTTGACTCAAGTACTGAAGTCATCTGTTAGCGCAACATGTAAATGCATCCTTAGTTAGTTTTATTTATGTCAACAAGTTTAAGTTGACAAGGTCGTCTCACAGATGGCGTAGCATGTTGTGTATCCCATATTGACGATGCAAGCACCTTCTAGCTCTAGCGCTGTAATTCGAGAAAATTCCAAACTTCTCCAGTAGTATGGGGCTGAACTATTCGAGCAGCGCCACGCGGAAGAATCAGGCAGTTCCCATTTGAATATCGATTCGGTAAGCCGTTTCTTACTAAGTGTAATACGAACAACAAGTGCAAGTTAGTAACGTTTGAAGTGTTTATTACGCGTGTATACAGCGTGAAGCGTATAGTGATGTGTACTTCGATAGCATGGTGTTATTGTCGACTTCTTAACGTCTAATAAACTTATCTTATCATAGCTTACGAAAATAATTAAGGGGGAAAGAGAAAGTGTCACTTTTAAGGATGATTACACAAAAGAGCGGTCTTTTGTCAAGAAAGGCTGTATAGATCAGGAAGCGTTGTGTGAGCTTTGTAAGTGATTCGCCTCAGTAACTCACAGAGATAAGGCAGATGTGAGGCATCACATTTCTGCAAAGAATCGTATAAACAGATTCGCGGTATCATCGACATCAAAACCTATTTCTACATTCATGGTTAAAGAAGATACCGAGCAAGAATTGCTCGTTGCTGCCGTACAATTAACAACAGGCTATATAAAGTTGTCAAGCATCATGAGTCCTTTGGTTGCCTTGACTCTACCATAAAACTGAATGCCGCAAAATATCCTCACTCCAAAGTCGTCGCAAAGCAGTCTACAGCCAGGATCAAAGCTACAGCGATTGTTAAAAGTGTTCACGCACCACACTCCGTGACCGAATGCATAAAACAACTTCAAGAAGTTACATTTTATGCCATAGGCACCGACGCATCGAACCATAAGGCTGAAAAGATGCTTGCTTTAGCTGTTCAACACTTTACTGAAGCTGACGAAATCCAACAGAAGCTGTTGATTTGCTGAATAACGAAACACCAGAGACAACTGCAAAGTTTTGCCTAGACAACCACAAATTCCATTAGGTAAATTAACAGTACAAACATAAACTTCGGAGGGCTTCGTCGACGCGGCCAGTGGAGTGTGTTCACTAAACTGAAGAAGGACTAGGAAAAATGTAGAAGGAATTGGACGCCCTGCCCATATCCTCCACAGTACTATATCAAGCATTGACGTGAATCATCAGGTTCTTCTACCTTGCTCAGATACAAGAGGGCTGCCATTAATGCCCGCAGCTGAGGGAAATCTTAAGCTTTGGATTCCATGAGAACAATTTTTTGATGCTGAAGATAGGCCACCTCAAATAATTTTGGATTTTTTCAGTAGTCCGGTCAGTGAAATTTACGTCATCTTTCTGCAGTCAAACTTGTCTCTGTTTGAATATATATATATATATGAATCTCAACAAATTAAAGAATGAGAACCGTAATCCAGAAATAATTTATTGATTTAATTATGAAATTTGAGAAATAGATAATGGCTTCCCATGGCATGGCATTTAATTGCTTAGAGAAATGTGCTGTTTATTTTAATAAGTAGCAAATATTTGATTGGATGACGCTATCTGAAAGCCCAGATTGGGTGATGATTGAAAACACTATTATGTACCTGACTAAAAGTGGTGTGAAGATTTCAGGTGACAATTGTTTTCAGAAATATATGTTTCGTTTTAGAAACTAAGCGTGACTCGGAGGAATGGAAGTCTAAAACATTCCGTGGAAGAAATTTGGATTTACTTTCTTAAGGAAACCGAAAATCCAGAATGCAAATGGCAACTACTAAAATCGCGAGAGTATTTGTTTTCTACTCCCGCCCACAATGCCACTGTGAAAAGAGTATTTTTGCTAATGTCGACCCAGTGGATTGACGAAAGAAATCGACTGCTAGGGACTGTACGATGTCTTACAGTGCCAGTTCAACTACAAGCTAACTTGCGTAGCGTTTTATAAATACATTAAAGGACAAAAAGACTTCTTGAAAAAGATGAAATCTTAAAAAAACAATATGATGTATCAACTACTTCTGCTACCATAAGTCCCATACAATCATGTTCTAAATAAAAAGTAATTATATTAAATCAATTTTTTACTTCATTTCTACATCCATATTCAGGGTCCTGATGAGGTCACAGTTAGATATGGCAACCCTATACTGGAGGTACATCGACATCTACATTGATACTCCACAAGCCACCCAACGGTGTGTGGCGGAGGGAACTTAACGTGCCACTGTCATTACCTCCCTTTCCTGTTCCAGTCGCGTATGGTTCGCCGAAAGAACGACTGCCGTAAAGCCTTCGTGCGCGCTCAAATCTCTCTAATTTTACATTCGTGATCTCGGGAGGTATAAGTAGGGGGATGCAATATACTCGATACCTCATCCAGAAATGCACCCTCTCGAAACCTGGACAGCAAGCTACACCGTGATGCAGAGCACCACTCTTGCAGAGAGTGCCACTTCAGTTTGCTAAACATCCCCGTAACGCTATCACGCTTGCCAAATAACCCTGTGACGAAACGTGCCGCTCTTTTTTGGATCTTCTCTATCTCCTCTATCAACCCTACCTGGTACGGATCCCACACTGATGAGCAATACTCAAGTATAGGTCGAACGAGTGTTTTGTCCTTCGTTGATGGACTACATTTTCTAAGGACTCTACCAATGAATCTCAACCTGGCACCCGCCTTACCAACAATTAATTTTATATGATCATTCCACTTCAAATCGTTCTGTACGGATACTCCCAGATATTTTACGGAAGTATCTGCTACCAGTATTTGTTCTGCTTTCATATAGTCATACAATAAAGGATCCTTCTTTCTATGTATTCGTAGTACATTACATTTGTCTATGTAAAGGGTCAGTTGCCACTCCCTGCACCGAGTGCCTATCCGCTGCAGATCTTGCTCCATTTCGCTGCAATTTTCTAATGCTGCAACTTCTCTGTATACTACAGCAATATCCGCGAAAAGCCACATGGAACTTCAGACACTATCTACTAGGTCATTTATATATATTGTCAAAAGCAATGGTCCCATAACACTCCCCTGTGGCACGCCTGAGGTTACTTTAACGTCTATAGACGTCTCTCCATTGAGAACAACATGCTGTGTTCTGTTTGCTAAAAACTCTTCAATCCAGCTACACAGCTGGTCTGATATTCTGTAGGCTCTTACTTTGTTTATCAGGCGACAGCGCGGAACTGTATCGAACGCCTTCCGAAATTTAAGGAAAATGGCATCTGTGTGGGAGCCTGAATTTAACATTTTCTGGGTCTCATGAACAAATAAAGCTAGTTGGATCTCACACGATCACTGTTTCCGGAATCCATGTTATTTCCTACAGAGTAGATTCTGGGTTTCCAGAAATGACATGATACGCGAGCAAAAAACATGTTCTAAAATTCTACAACAGATCGATGTCAGAGTTAAGCGCATCTGCTCGACGACCCATCTTAAAAGCTGGAACTACATGTGCTCTTTTCCAATCATATGGAATCTTCCGTTCCTCTAGAGCAGGGGTCTCCAAACTTTTTAGTCGGCGGGCCACATTGAATCCTCCACGAAGTCATAAGGGCCAAGATCTACCTAGTGCGATTAAAGCACCCTAGCACTCCATGATCACAGTAAAGTAAGGCTAAAGGAAAGATGAAATCGCAAAAATCTAAGGTTGTGGGAATAGCTAGAACTGAAACGAACTACGATTTTTATTGAATTACATAATTTTGATTGGTGGACGTACCTGACCGAAATTCTGGCGTATTTTATTCTGGCGAATTTCACCGACAAAAAAGTATGTCACTGTACATTCTTCACGAAAGCGCCCTGCAAAATTAACGAAATCTCAAAATCATTGTTAGCAACATTATTACTGCAAGACGTAACAGAGGTAGAGTATGTCAACGCATTGTTATTTCAAGCAGCGCAACAATAAGTTTAGTTATGTAGTCTTGTAGCGAGTAGCAGAGCAAGAGCATATATTTCATAGTTATGTTACGTGATTGTGTCTACGTTGCGAGTGTCTCTCGAGTTTTTTATTGTTGTATGCGCTGTACTAGTAGGTGAGACAACGAAGTGTGGGACAATTGAAAGTTTGAACTGGAAGAGACAAGGAAAATCTGAAAATTGAAATACGTATAGCATGACTTGAGTATTTTTTCACTGTATTTTTTTAGTGGAACTACAGTGTAACTGTGAGTATTTAATTTAGTAATTAAAATACCTTAAAAATAAATTCAATGCATTTTGTTTAGGCAGACTACTCACTAGTTTTATTATTATTAAATAGCACAATTTTATTTTCAAGTTACAATCTTTCGTGAAGTTCTGTGCAAATATGGAAAAGAAACGAAAGGTTGACAGTAGATGTAGAATTTTTTAAAGAGCAGTGGGGATGTCAATATTCCTTGGTGGAGTCAAGCAACAAACCAATGTGTATTATTTGCAATGAAGGAATATCAGTCTTCAAAGAATACAATATAAAACGTATTATGAGACTAAGCACTCTCAGAATTACTCCAAGTTTGCAGGATGCAAACGATTAGAAATGTATGACTCTCTGAAACGCCAGCTAAAAACCCAGCAGTCGCTGTTTAAGAAAGTAAATGCTGAACAACATGCAACAACTCGTGCTAGTTTTCGTGTGGCTCGTTTAGTAGCGAAACAGTGTAAGCCAATTACGCTTTGGGCGCTTAAAAATTAATTTTGAATCACGTTTTTCAGATATCGATGCAAATTCAAACGATATCAAGATATTTCAAAATACCTTTGACGTCAATATAGAAGCGTTACCCGCAGAACTTCAGTTTGAAATTATTGATTTGCAGTGTAGCGATTTTTTTAAAGAAAAACATTGAAAGTCAAGATTACTGGAATTTTATAAGTGCCTTCCATCCACAGAGTTTCCAAATTTACATACATTTTGCCCGTGGCTTTTTTTCCGCTTTTGGCACTACTTATTTGTGTGAAAAAACTTTCTCCAAAATGAAACATGCAAAAAGTATTTACAGATCAAATTAAGTGATGAGCATTTGAAGTCGCTGATGATTATCTCTACCAGTAAACTTGATCCACAACTGGAGGTAATTATGAAAGGAAAGTTACAGCTACATAGAAGTCACTAATTATCACTAAGATGTTAAATTTCTTTATGTGAATACTCTAACACTGTGAGTTTTCAAGATATAAATTAACTACAGTTACTTTTATACATCAGTTACAACTAAAATATCCAATATTATTATGTACACCAGTATTGTATTTTCTTTAAATTGCCTTCAAATAAAAATATTTTATACGATTTACTTGCTATGTGTTTTTCAAATGTAATCAAAAGAAAGTGGAACCTCGCTTAAGAAGCATCTTCCATAATGATTGATTACTAAGGCTAGTCGCCGAAGTGGCGTCCATTTGAAAGACTTGCAACAGACTTGTGAGTAGAATACAGTGCAAAGAATTTTTTACTTAAAATGTTTTCGCCAAACTAGTCTGTTTATTGTGGATAGCCATAAGTTAAACCATGACCTTCCGCTTTATAAAGATAGAGCTCCGATACTGTCGCGGTGTATTGGTCGCGATAGGCCTCAAAAGTCAATTGTTGGCAGTATAGGTACCACCTCAAATATTTGGAGGGCCGGATACCGGGGATGTCCGGCCAGCTAACGCGGGCCGGTTTGCCGGCCCTCGCGGGCCGGTTTCGGCCCGCGGGCCGTAGTTTGGAGACCCCTGCTCTAGAGACTTGCGGTACACGACTGTTAGAAGGGGGCAAGTTCTCTCGCGTACTCTGTGTAGAATCGAATTGGTATCCCGTCAGGTCCGGTGGACTTTCCTCTGTTGAGGTAAGTGTGGGGGATAAAATTCGCAGCAGAAGACAAAGAGATGAATACTGTTAGCTGATTGAGAAGGGTGTAGATTGCAGCAGTTACTCAGAGATGGAGAGCTGCATCAAACCAGTCTTCTGACTGAAGACAACAACAACGTTTGGAATTTTGCATATCAGGTCAGCCAATCACATTAGCTGGCACATATTCCGTAAGAGGAGCTGCTAAGGTTAAAGCAGTGCTATCGCTGGTTCTGCCTTTTTCAATATGCTTCCAGTACGTCCATTGCCAACTGTTGTCCCATATTTCAATATGTTTTCTTGAGAAGTCACTTTTGTGGAAACATAGGTAAACAAACGTTTTAGGTCGCAAGTATAATTCTCACGAACATTTCTGTGCTGCATATATATGCCATTGTGGATCTCTAATATCAATGCTATGTCAGGACTTTAACTAAAATACCACCATATATTTATTATGTACACACATTTTATACCAGTTGTAGAATACTACCCAATATTATTCTGTGTGAGAACTCAGATTGTGGTTATAACAACAGTGAAAAGCATCCATTCAAAACCATCACTTATATTTGCAGTTTGCACTAGTGTTCTGCAATAAGGAAGTGTCAAAGCATGTGCTATGAAAAGAAAGAATGGCCAACTACCAAAACTGGTAACACAGATTAATTGTACACACTTTGTCACACAGTCAAATAAGAATTACACAGGATACTGAAGCACATTTAATACTTCAGCAAAGCTACAGTGGAATAACCACAGTCTGTTCCAGTCGAACTGTCGCATGTAGGTCAATTCACACCAGCTGTCACGTCCCGTCTCGTCCCAACAGAAGATTCAGCAATGCATTTCAAATGGCGGCATCCACACTGTCTGTCCCGTCGCGTCACGTAACTGTTAAAGTTACTCAGAAAGAAATTTTTGACAGCTGATGTCATCCATGCGTTGTTGATCTCTTGACCCCCAAGCTCATTTCCTCGCAATACTCGGCTGTATGCAGATCTCCATATTTCGTTTCGCTGTGGTTAAATATCAGTTGTTTTTTGTTCGTTACTTGTTATAAATTGATTTGTTTCGTTACTTCTTTCATTGAAATTTGTAATAAATGACGAAAGATTTACTGAAGCAGTGAGGTAGCGTCCTGAATTGTATGACATGGTCACACTTGTCATCGTTCTCCTTCTGCAAATGAAGCAGCGTCTATAACTCCTTATGGATCTCTCTCTCTCTCATATATATTAGCCAACGATATATCGATGTACAGAATGGGATACATGACATTTGTCAATCAATATTTTTCCAGCTGATATATTGGTAACATTGATATTTTATGGTGATATAACAGGATAACATTATTATTATTATTATCATCATCATCTAATTCATAACAGAGAAAACTCATTTCTACATTAGTTCTAATTAATATCGAAATACATACAACATAGGGACCTCACTATTAATTTTTTACTTTTAACTTCTTAGAGTATATATATATATATATATATATATATATATATATATATATATATATATATATATATACACACTCCTGGAAATGGAAAAAAGAACACATTGACACCGGTGTGTCAGACCCACCATACTTGCTCCGGACACTGCGAGAGGGCTGTACAAGCAATTATCACACGCACGGCACAGCGGACACACCAGGAACCGCGGTGTTGGCCTTCGAATGGCGCTAGCTGCGCAGCATTTGTGCACCGCCGCCGTCAGTGTCAGCCAGTTTGCCGTGGCATACGGAGCTCCATCGCAGTCTTTAACACTGGTAGCATGCCGCGACAGCGTGGACGTGAACCGTATGTGCAGTTGACGGACTTTGAGCAAGGGCGTATAGTGGGCATGCGGGAGGCCGGGTGGACGTACCGCCGAATTGCTCAACACGTGGGGCGTGAGGTCTCCACAGTACATCGATGTTGTCGCCAGTGGTCGGCGGAAGGTGCACGTGCCCGTCGACCTGGGACCGGACCGCAGCGACGCACGGATGCACGCCAAGACCGTAGGATCCTACGCAGTGCCGTAGGGGACCGCACCGCCACTTCCCAGCAAATTAGGGACACTGTTGCTCCTGGGGTATCGGCGAGGACCATTCGCAACCGTCTCCATGAAGCTGGGCTACGGTCCCGCACACCGTTAGGCCGTCTTCCGCTCACGCCCCAACATCGTGCAGCCCGCCTCCAGCGGTGTCGCGACAGGCGTGAATGGAGGGACGAATGGAGACGTGTCGTCTTCAGCGATGAGAGTCGCTTCTGCCTTGGTGCCAATGATGGTCGTATGCGTGTTTGGCGCCGTGCAGGTGAGCGCCACAATCAGGACTGCATACGACCGAGGCACACAGGGCCAACACCCGGCATCATGGTGTGGGGAGCGATCTCCTACACTGGCCGTACACCACTGGTGATCGTCGAGGGGACACTGAATAGTGCACAGTACATCCAAACCGTCATCGAACCCATCGTTCTACCATTCCTAGACCGGCAAGGGAACTTGCTGTTCCAACAGGACAATGCACGTCCGCATGTATCCCGTGCCACCCAACGTGCTCTAGAAGGTGTAAGTCAACTACCCTGGCCAGCAAGATCTCCGGATCTGTCCCCCATTGAGCATGTTTGGGACTGGATGAAGCGTCGTCTCACGCGGTCTGCACGTCCAGCACGAACGCTGGTCCAACTGAGGCGCCAGGTGGAAATGGCATGGCAAGCCGTTCCACAGGACTACATCCAGCATCTCTACGATCGTCTCCAAGGGAGAATAGCAGCCTGCATTGCTGCGAAAGGTGGATATACACTGTACTAGTGCCGACATTGTGCATGCTCTGTTGCCTGTGTCTATGTGCCTGTGGCTCTGTCAGTGTGATCATGTGATGTATCTGACCCCAGGAATGTGTCAATAAAGTTTCCCCTTCCTGGGACAATGAATTCACGGTGTTCTTATTTCAATTTCCAGGATATATATATAATTACTCCAAGAACCTCAAGTAAAAAAATAAATTAGATGACGGTAATAATAATAATATTATCCTATTATATCACCATAAAATATCGATGTTACTGATATATCAGCTCGAAAATTATTGATTAAAAATATTGTGTACCCTATTCAGATACATCGATACGTCGTTGTCTAATATCCCAATCCTAGCACGGAGTTACTGCCTAGGTTTCGTGCAGAACTGTCTTGTGCAGAGAGTCATACCGAAATTCCTTGAACAGTTTTTGGAGTTAGGTAGTTTTCCATCATTGGGCAATTATTCGGATTACTCGCATGGGGGACAGTCATAAAGGCTTCCATGGACGGTCACAGAGTGAAATATTTATTTGGGAAAGTATACGCTAATGGAAAACATCATCGTGTAAGCGGAATAAATTTTGACTGGTTATTTAAGCATGGTTGGGACTAGTCACTGTTAGGAAGTGTGTTATGAAATTAATAAAAGAAGTAAAATGTATGTACTCTTATCTTTTAAAAGCAAAAAATTTTTTAAAAATTTGACGAACTCAACTATTCGTAAATTAAGAGACACTTTTCGTTTTTCGGCAACATGGTCAGATTCATAATGAAACGTCTTCTTTCTGTTAACGATTGCTCACACTCGTCCAAAAAACTATTGCCAGTAAGTATGAGCAAAATATGTAAGGGGATGGAAGTTATGATTGGCTTAGTATGACAAGGCTTGCTCTTTGATGAAGAATAGCCTATTGAGTGCAATTTGGAACACAATAACAAGAAACAGTTACCTACAACAAACAGACGAAAGATGTGAAGAGAAGGTAAAACAGTGTACCAGTGCCCAAAAACGTATGTGGACGACAGTCTACAGATGTGGTTGGCAAATGCGGCTGAGTCATGTATTCATGCAGCCTGCGATTGTCAGCAGTGTTTTATAATAATATGCATAGCAACTAACAGCCGAATCAAAAAAAAGTCAAGACCCTTTCAAACGTGAAGACCCTTTTAAGAAGGTAGATTTGCCGCTCAGGTACAAAAAAAATACTTACAGAGACATTAATATTTTAAAATATGCCGTGAGCTAAGTAAAGCTGGCACTTATCTCAAGGACAGAGAGGTAGGTAGCTCGGAGACTGGGAGGGGGTTAGAGGATGTGAGGAATGTTTTATTGTTTGTCTTCCATGGGTGATAACTGAGGGGCGTGTATCCTCATACCGATCACCTGCTATGGTATAAATTTTAGCCAGTACTAACGTGGATTTGTGACTGAGCATTATAGAAATGTTTCTTCAAATGCGGTACTTATTTGTTGAAATTAAATTAAAACTGATGTAATACAACCTGATGAGTAGAAGAAAAGCGATATTCTGGTTGTGTCCTACATAGTAAAAAGCATTTAAAAATAAGTGCAATTACTACTATTAATCAGTTATCGCCCACTCACTCAGATGACACTATAACACCTCGTCAGGCAATTACAGTGTCACAGCTAGGATGGCAGCAGCATGAAACGGAGAACAACCAACAGAACAGTTGACAGGAAATTTTCCGAATTCTGCCTAGTTTTAATGACCATTACCTGGGAGCTAGTTCTTTCGAGGCTCATAACATACTAATTTATGTTAATTTATGTTAGTTATCAGTCAATCAGAAGACCACACTAGTTTATGTAGTAATTATTAACCAGATCAATACATATAGGGTCGGAGGTGCTGCCCCACAATGTCAGTAACGACTCTTGAACAAAAAAAGTATGACGACTATTAGTTTACAGCATCTTGGATTACAGCAGTTAGATTCCACCTCCTTTGACACAGCCAACATGGCAACTGACAGGATTGTCCAGTTATAGCACATCGCTGCAGAGCAACAAACATTTGCACAAAGAAAAGTCTCACAAAAAATGCCAGTTCTGTCTAGTTCGAATTTTGATGCCAAATGCGAAACTCTTGAACCATTAGGCGTGTAATGAAATTGTGTGGAAGAAGGTAGGTCCGTGTTCTGCATTTTTGATTTATATTTGTAAAAATGAAAGACAAAATGATTAGAATTTATGGTCCCGGTGAAAGTGAAGTCATTAGAGACGAAGTACAAGGTCTGATTACGAAAGGATGGGGAAGGAAACTTGCTGTTATAAAATCCACGATATATATCACACTCCACTCGTAATTATATATATATATATATATATATATATATATATATATATATATATATATATATATATATATTGTGTTATGTAACACAATAATATTCATTCAATTACGTAATTATTTCTTAAAAACACGATAATTATGTAAAACAGAGACAATATTTGTCTAACATTCTTGTTAATCTATGTAATTCTTTTCTTTTGTTGTGTACTCTTTTATCATCTTCTTCTGATATACGTCGCCTAAACAAGACGCGAATTGATTTGAGGTCTGTTGAATGAAAAACATTTAAGGTAAAATTATTGTAGGTTTATGTTCATTTGCTGGTAAAAAAACAAATAGAGCCAAATAAGTTAAAACTATTTATGATTAATTATTGAAAAATCACTTCCTCTTTTAATTTTGTATTAATTGTCTTATCATAGCTGCAAGAAGCGCAGCCATTGTTAGTTGCGATTATATAGCAACTTCGTCTGTACTTCTTGTCGAAATATCTAGGGTTTGTGTTAAACTAATTTGCAAAACAGCATTAATAATTTTTTGGTGGCATCAATTTAAATGATTAATTATTTATTGAGCAAAGGAAAATATTAATTAAAAAAGAAATCCTCTATCTTTTGTTGGCTGCCATCTTAACTTTTATCTCAGTGGCAAATTTCAATTACTTGAAACTGAAAACCATATTCCGATGTGTAAGAAATAAATGTGCACCGGTGGTACTGCACTCTATTTATAAAAAAAATTGATCGAATCAGATTGCATTTTCTAAGATCAGTGCAGATGGTATTTATTGTTGAACAAGATTTCATTGCTGATGTATGAGGCCAAAATTAAACTGCGCACGAATCATGGAGAAAAATATTTCTGGTAGCATACGTCAGTGTTGTGTGCGGGTGGTATTCTGTGGTTCCTTTCCAGATCAATTTGCTAAGAATAATTAAACCCATCGAAGACAAAAATTATAAAAGCTCTGATGTACGATCTGTAATTTTAGTGATATGAACACAACTTACAGTCACCATTATTACACTATGTCAGGTGGAATTCTTGTGCAATTTGAACAAAATAAATATCCAGGAAAAGTTGTAGTATGAATAATGCATTATAGATGTGTATAATATTGTCAGTATCATTTACAAAATCAAATCAATGCAACAGTTAAATAACAGAGTGAATTCAAACCGCAGAATACCATAGAATATCATATCCCCCATATTCATTGCATTTGCCCATGTTGATGATACGCAAAAAACGCCAAACTGTGCCCTTTTCGAAGAAGCCATTTACCTGAGTTTTATGGAAATCGTGGGAAACCTAAATCAGGATGGGCAGTCGGGGGATATGAACTATCATCCTCTCGAAAGAGAGTCTAGTGTGCTAACCCACCTCGCTCCATTGTAAAAACTTTTTCAGAGAAATACCACTAGGTAGTATTGTAGGAACGCGGCACGGTAAACAGGGAAAATATTATGATACTGCAGGATTCAAAGTTTCCAGTTTTGAGGGCGTGACTAAAGGATGATCCAGTGACATCGAACTAATGATAGAATTGATTACAATAAAACCTCACTGACACTGATAAAAGAACGAGAAGAGCTACAGAGAACCCCAGTTTGTAGCAGAACTGAGCATAACCCCTCTCTAGATATCAGTCAGTTGGATACAGTGGCACGACTCAACATGAGAAGAGAAACCTTCAAGGAAGTATTAAAATCAGAATTTAAGCATAGTTAAAAGGAAACTGTGAAAGAATTAAAATCATAAATTAGTGAAAATCAAGAGAGAACCATGAGGGACATAATAAGAAAGTAAAGGAGGGCCAGGAAAAAAGTGCAGCAGAGTTTAAACTACTTAATAAAGTAAAACTGACTGGAAGTATTAAAGAAAGCAGTAGTCATGGAGCTCAAACAGGAACAAGAAAAGAAACACACAGCCACATGAGGTCACTGAGGTCGAAAGAACACAAAAGATGCATTTAAGTAAGTTAAAGAAAATCATGAAAACAACGTGAAAAAACTAGTTGATATGGGTATATGTACACAAAATCAGTTTTAAAATGTCATTTCAGCTTAAAGTGTACAAAACACTAGAATTTATCAGTCTTTATTACCAGGATAACCATACAAGCAACTCTGAAAGTGAGCAATATGAAACAGAAACAAGAACATTAAAAATAATAGGAAAAAATAACGTGGCTGCTTCCCATTCTGCCATTTCCTCTTAAAATGTATATTCATATTACCGTCAACTGCTAAAATAGATTAAAATGGAATTCCGTATTTTGTTATGGGTACTCGCAGCATGTGTACACGGCCCATGTACCTGGCAAGGCGAAGTGGTAATGCGACAACAGCAGGAACTTGGTCACGTGACTAGAACAGTCACACACTGATTAAAAAAGTGCGGTTTGTTACGTCGTAGTGCAAGCATGGATGATGGGCGCGTAAAATGTCTTTGGGGATGGTTTGTGGTTAATGTGATTAACTTTGTTGGCATGAGAAAGAGGATGGATGTATCGTACAGGCAGAGAAGGCAACGGAACGTGCTGCGAAAATATTGAAGTTGAGCTACATTAAAGAAGGAGGGACACGAAGCTGAGCAGAGCATAATTCAAGTTTCTACGCCAAAACTGATCAAGCAAGGAGCTGACAATCAGAATTATAGTGACAATACGGATAAATACACTACTGGCCATTAAAATTGCTACACCACGAAGATGACGTGCTACAGACGCGAAATATAACCGACAGGAAGAAGATGGTGTGATATGCAAATGATTAGCTTTTCAAAGCATTCACACAAGGTTGGCGCCGGTGGCGACACCTAAAAGTGCTGACATGAGGGAAGTTTCCAACCGATTTCTCAAACACAAACAGCAGTTGACCGGCGTTGTCTGGTGAAACGTTGTTGTGATGCCTCGTGTAAGGAGGAGAAATGCGTACCATCACGTTTCCGACTTTGATAAAGGTCGGATTGTAGCCTATCGCGATTGCGGTTTATCGTATCTCGACATTGCTGCTCGCGTTGGTCGAGATCCAATGACTGTTAGCAGAATATGGAATCGGTGGGTTCAGGAGGGTAATACGGAACGCCGTGCTGGAACCCGACGGCTTCGTATCACTAGCAGTCGAGATGACAGGCATCTTATCTGCATGGCTGTAACGGACCGTGTAGCCACTTCTCGATCCCTGAGTCAACATATGGGGACGTTTGCAAGACAACAACCATCTGCACGAACAGTTCGACGACGTTTGCAGCAGCATGGACTATTAGCTCGGAGACTATGGCTGCGGTTACCCTTGACGCTGCATCACAGACAGGAGCGCCTGCGGTGGTGTAGTCAACGATGAACCTGGGTGCACGAATGGCAAAACGTCATTTCTTCGGACGAATCCAGGTTCTGTTTACAGCATCGTGATGGTCGCATCCGTGTTTGGCGACATCGCGGTGAACGGACATTGGAAGCATGTATTCGTTACCGCCATACTGGCATACCACTCGGCGTGATGGTGTGGGGTGCCATTGGTTACACGTCTCTGTCACCTCTTGATCGCATTGACGGCACTTTCAACAGTGGACGTTACATTTCAGATGTGTCACGACCCTTGGCTCTACCCTTCATTCGATCCCTGCAAAAACCTACATTTCAACAGGATAATGCACGACCGCATGTTGCAGGTCCTGTACGAGCCTTTCTGGATACAAAAAATGTTCGTCTGATGCCCTGGCCAGCACATTCTTCTGATTTCTCACCAACTGAAAACGTCTGGTCAGTGGTGGCCGAGCAACTGGCTCGCCACAATACGCAAGTCACTACTGTACCTGTACATGCCATCCAAGCTCTGTTTGACTCAATGCCCAGGCGTATCAGTGCCGTTATTATGGCCAGAGGTGGTTGTTCTGGGTACTGATTTCTCAGGATTTATTCACCCAAATTCCGTTAAAATGTAATCACATGTCAGTTCTAGTATAATATATTTGTCCAATGAATACCCGTTTATGATCTGCATTTCTTCTTGGTGTAGCGATTTTAATGGCCAGTAGTGTATATCATCAGGAACCAATTTCAACAGTATAAAAAGATACCAAGTTTGAGAAAACTGCACACCTTTTTTCACAGAGAACATTACTTCAAGTGTGGCAAGGAAACTCTTAGAAAAGCTGTTCTGTGTATGGGGATTTGGTTTTTAAAGATATCAAAAAACGTGGTATGCGCGAACGTCGCCACATTGTTGCAAAAAGGGCGTATTATACTGGATTTTTACGAAATAATGAAGCACCAGCATCAAAGCAGCCAATGGTTTACATAAATGAAACATGAATTCACACATATGGCACCATAAATAAACATTGACAAAGTGACAGTGTGCGAGAAGTATTATCGAATGACAGTGCCGGCCAGCGTTTATTGTTGTACATACAGACGATGCATTAGTTGATGAATAAGTGTTCACTTCTCATATATGACTCGGAAATTAAAATGTCGGGATATAACTCAGAAATGGACCATAAACTCTTTCCTTCATTTGCGGAGAATCACATTATATCTCTTATTTGATGAAACAGCGTACAAAAATACTGAAAAATTTTCCGAATTAACGAAGCAAACCAACTGCCAAGAGCGTATTATCATTCGTTCAGGCTAATTTGTAAATTATTATACCCACTTTACCTTAGTGGCAAACGTACTCGTTCACTACCGTTTGCTGCTGACAAAAAAGTTCGGTAGTTCGCAAGGCGAAGGGGGCGGGGCGCTTGACTTTTTGTAACCATCTATCAGCTGACAGGTAAATAAGAAAGTCAATATGTCGATTAATATCGTGCAGCAAAG
This sequence comes from Schistocerca cancellata, assembly GCF_023864275.1. Classification (NCBI taxonomy): domain Eukaryota; kingdom Metazoa; phylum Arthropoda; class Insecta; order Orthoptera; family Acrididae; genus Schistocerca; species Schistocerca cancellata. The sequence continues at coordinate 341,038,682 of NC_064627.1, forward strand.
AATTAGAAATAAAATAAATACAGTGAATTGAAAACATAATGAATGAAATTTTCGAAGCACCTGAACGAATTCTAACCCTCATCTTTCTAATATCACAATGCTCTCAGCCAATCACGATGCAGCAATATATATAAGAACCAAGAGAGAACAATAAGACTGGGAGACCAAAAACGAAGTGCTCGGATTAAAAAGGGTGTAAGGCAGCGATGTAGTCGTTCACCCCTACTGCTTAATCCAGGCATTAAAGAAGTAATAACAGGAATAAAAGAAGGTTCACAAGTGGGATTAAAATTCAAGGTGAAAGGACATCAATGATAAGATTCGCTGATGACATTGATATCCTCAGTGAAACTGAAGAAGAATTACAGGTCTGTTGAATGAAATGAACAGTCTAATGGATACAGAATATGGGGCGAGAGTAAATTGGAGAAAGACGAAAGTAATGAGAAATGGCAGAAATGAGAACAGTGAGAAACTTATCATTGTAATTGGGGACAACACAGTAAGCCAAGTCAAGGATTTTTCTGCTGCCTAGGCAGCTAAATACGAGTAACCATGATGGATGGAGCAAGGTGACATAAAAAGCAGACCAGCTCTACCAAAAAGGCCATTCCTGGCCAAGAGAGATCTACTAGTATCAAACATAGACCTCAACTTAAGGAACTAATTTCTGAGAATGTATATTTAGAGCGCAGTACTTTATGGTAGTGAAACATAGACTATGGGAAAACCAGAACAGAAGAGAATAAAAAGCATGTGAGATGTGGTGCTACAGAAGAATGCTGAAAATTAGATGGACTGTAAGGTAAGAAATTGAACTAAAACGTTGCATAAATCGAATGTCAAGCTATTTTATGGTTTTGCCAGACTCAAGAATTCAAAAAAGGATTACATGAGACTCTATTTTATGGATCCTCAAGTAGCATCCATACAAAATAATCTAATGTTGGCACCAAAAAGGAAAATTAACACTTTTCAAATCCTATTTTGAAATGAATCATTGATGTAATAGTATACATAACATGGAAGACATAAATATGATATAGTGATCGGAAAGCCAAGAGACCCTACTGTTGTAATAAATGGAATAGTGTAGTAACTTTGGTGAAGAAAAAATAACAGTGAATGAACATATGTATTTTATGACACTGATAGAAATGATTCAGTTTTTTAATAGATCTGTTTTTATTTAAGTCTCTATTGTTATTAGACTTGAAAATAATGTAAGAATAATAATTATAATGAATAATAATACAAAAATGTGTGTAATTAAAAGTTGAAGCTTGTAGTTTTTAAGAAACATAACAAAATGATTAATGTGTTTTAAGTACAAGAGTAATTAATTAATTAAAAACAAATGTAAATATGAACTTTGTTCAATATATTAAGATATGAATCAAAACTCTTATTATCTTCGTGATGTTTAACATTTAATTGACATTACTTCAGAAATAATAACCACTTATCTGCTTATATCAGGTTGTGTGTGTTAGCCCAGAACTTTTTGCAGTTAAACTTGGGTTTTTCCCAATAAAAGTAAGAGTTACAAAGTTTTGCTGTACCCTCATTGTTCATAAATGAGTAAACGAGTTGTCAATTAATATTATGTTAACCATCCAGCTGTGAGCGACACTCGTGTGCATTCAACTCTTTCCAGATGAGTCCATGATATACGCTATTACGTGTCACATAAATAATTTCTGTCCTTTTTGTATGTCGGACATCACTATTTTCCCATATAATATTGTCCTGTTTCCCTGTAACATCGCAAGTCGCATAGTTCCTGACGAATCTTTTCTTTTTTGCCCTGGAACATTGAGTGTCGCATTTTACACATCCTTAAGGCTCATCCACACATTTTCAAATGAACCTTTGCACACCAAAAATTTGTAACCTTTTTGTGACCTTATTTATATAACTTTGTTTCAAGTTACACCTCACTCAGAATAAGTATCAGCATATTTCTCCTGTGTTTATAATTCTGTATGCAGTTTTCACATTTACCTCATTATGTGTGCTAAATGCCAATTAAAAAGCACTTCTACATTCAGTTTTTGGTTTGATTGTTACATTTATTTAATGCAATCCTTATAACTGTTCTAATTATGGAATAAGTTTGGTCCACAATTTTATACATAAAGATTTGAAGAATTTCCTATGATTGGAGAATTAAAAGTTATGTTTCCTTTTTAAGAATACACAATTGTTACTGTCTGTGTAGTATATTATTACATATGATATTATGTGCTATTACAAATGTTTGTTTCTGTTGTACTATTGTTTGCTTTAGGTGTTCCTTGAGTTTGTGTGTGTGTGACAGTTGGATCTGCCAGCTTACGCTATGATGTCACAGTATGTATGACACAGAGCTATGATCTCTGCATGGTCTGTGTAAAGAGCCCCCAGAATAGGCGACTTAGAGAACTGTTAGCTAAGTATACACTGGAGAACATGTGCCAGTAAACTCTCATAGAGAAGGTGTTTGTTTGTTTGAATATTAATAATGCTTCTATACTGTTCTATACATGTTCTTGTAATAAATGTTCATGGTTATACAATTTAGTGGGAACTTATTTAAAGAGTGCAAAAGAATAGTTAATAATAAATACATTGCAATGAAATCTCTACTAGAATTGTTTTTCTATTTTCCCTGCACCAACCTCCCACAACTGACTTTTATTTGTTAATGTAAAAGCGTAGTGATTCACATATTCATAGGAAAAAAGCTGTTGTTCGCTAATTCAAGTGCTCTTCCAACAGTTTTTTTACTTTGATACAATTTTATATCTTATATATACTGGAGACCATAGTATTTTCAAGACTTCTTCATCTCATCTTCAACAGAATTGTGACAAACGATATTTCTAATTTGAAATTGTTCATAATAAACGTGATTGAACTTTTTTATCTCATTATTCGATCTAGAGGACTTTGTACCATTTTAATGAAGACATAGTCAACTAGCTTATATGCTCTATATATAGTGTAAACCATAGCATTTTCAAGACTTCATTATCTCAGCTTCAACAGAATAGTGATGAGTAACATTTCTAATTTTAAATCGTCCATAATAATACTGACTGAACTTTTTTATTTTGTCATTCGATCTAGAGGATTTAGTACCATTTTAATGAAGATCCACTCAAATAGAGTATGTGTAACTGATTTCAAAGTTCTGTCATATGCATATTTTCTTTTTTCTCCTTTTTTCTTCATTGTCTCTAATGTTATTCTAAGTTGATCATGTTTCTATGAAAAGTAATATGTTAATCAAAATTACTGTCTGGTGTTTATTCAAAGAGAAAACCCAAATGAGCCATAACTATTTCAAAGTTGCCTAATCGAGTTCTTATCCTTTTTTCTACAGTGAGCACATAATAGACGTCCCAACTCAAGCATTAATTGTTCTAATGCTCGTGTTGATAACCTACAAAAAGATACCAAAATGTCCAGAATTCCAGGTTCCTGCTTGAAGTCTTTCCAAAAACTTTAACGAATTTCTGGAATCTTATCTGACAAAATCTGCTAGGGTTTCATGGTATTTATCAAATAAATATTCATATTTCATCATTTTAATCGTAATTTTGCTGTTATCTTTTCTTAATGGCTAGAGCTGTACAAATTTCAAAGAGATTTCTATAACAATCATAATTTGCATTAAATTTCCTTTAGATTCCAACAATGGACCATAAAGATCTAATGCTGAAATTTCTCTAGGCTTCAGCTCTATGATGCTGTGCATTAAACCTTTATGTTGGTCAGCAGAAACTTTAATTTCCTGTCAGAGATCTCAAGACTTGTTCTGTGCTGTAGAACATTACACTTTCTTGCTAGTACAACATGCATTTGCGTGGTCCAAAGTGAGTACAGCTAATGTGGAGTGATTTTATAGGATCGTCTTCATCTCTCGGCACAAATAGTGTCCAGTTATCTCAATTTATGTCACTTCATCTGTATAATATGTCATCATGCTTTAAATGATGTTGACATATCTTTTCCCCATGGGATCTTTATATTTATTTGATTATTTTAAAAATCCATCCAACTTCTAGTCTTGTCTGACAGTATGTAGGAATTATTAGAATTCAATGAATCTGTGATTTGTTGAATTTCAAATCGTCAAAGTTGATCATTATGCCAGCTCCTAAAGGCTACTAGAACTCAAGGGGAGGAGGATATTGATGTTTAACGTCCCGTCGACAACGAGGTCATTAATGTTCTTCCCGTAAAGTAATGGTAATGGAATGTTGTCTGCCCAGAGGGTTACATGCTTCAGTAATTCTTCTCCCAGAACTTCGTTTAGTTGTCTCAATAAACCCGATGCTGAGACTGAAAGACCAAAAAGCATTTTCTTGAACTAGTAGCATCTTCCATTTTGTTGAAAAGGCATGAATTTTCTGCTGTCTTCATCTAAAATAGTTACACTGCTACAGACAAAAAGGAAATGTTAAGAGGGCAGCTACCATCACCTGTATTGGAATGAAAGAATACACACAATACTGTGTGTTACTTGCTTTGTGGCATTTACATTCATCTTGTGCCAAGAGCCATTCCTTACGTTGTCACATGTAGTGTAAAGAGCCTTGACTGTGTATAGCAAAAACATACTTTGTGTTTATTTCCAAGATGACATTACAGTACAGTACTGAAAAATGTAAAAGGACTAACTGAAGAGCTAAACCAAAGTTTTTGCCAGTTAAAGAAGTATGCAGAATGACACCACTCTGATTGCCAAGAAAGCTGTCAAATTTAACTGTGTCTGAACAGCATCTGTTGCATACAGCTTAGAGAACTATGCTCTGTTTTTTGAAAAATGTAATATTTGCCAGTTATTGACCTTGCTTACCATGAAGTTCCAACTTGAGATGCTAGACAAAAAGCACAGTCTGCTGTGGAAGAAACTATTCAGCAACAACTTAATTCACGAATTATTCAACCATCTTGCTGCACCTGGTCATCGCTAGTAGTGTTTGTACCTAAGTCAACAGTAAAAAGACTTACTGCTTATGTTTGGATATTAGGGCAGTTAGTAAGATCACTACCCCTACCACTTACTACTTGCCTTGAATTGATGAAACTTTGAACAAATTGGAAAACTGCGAATTCTTCACTACTTTAGCCATGGAATGAAATTCAGCTACCACGAGATTCCAACGGCCCTCAAGAGAAACAACAGACTGCTCTCATAGTACCTTCTGGATTGTATGTGTCTAAGAAATATGCCTGCCAAGTTTCAAAGATTTACAGACTTGTTGTTGCGAAGGTTGAAACCTGTGATATGCTTGGTTCATTTAGATTATAATACAATGTTTTCTCAAACCATTATGCAGCATGCTGTACGACTGAAGAATATATTTTCAATTTTACAAAGTACCTACTTGAGTCTGAAGTTAGAGAAATGTTCTTTTACAGACTTGCAAGTTCTATGCTTCTGAGATATTATTAGCTCTGTTGGAGTACAACTAGATCCATGGCTAAGAGAAGCAGTAGATAATTTCCTGTCCCTACAAATGTAAAAGAGTTACAGAGCTTTTTAGAGCTGTCAAACCATCACCATCACTTTGGGGAAAACTATACCGCAAAAGCTAAAATCTTAAGGATGCTTCTGAAGAAAGGAATGGACCATGGAATGCTGAATTGCCATCGAACAAGTCGAAGACACGTTACAAGCTCACCTTTACTGGCATAGCCTCACTTTGAGAACCCATTTACATTGTTGTGAGATACCTCAGATTGTGTCGCAGGTTGCATTTTGAGCCAGGAACGCAATGGCGAAGAAAAACTAATTAGTTATGCTTCTTGCCAACTCATTAATACAGAAATGTACTACAGCAGCACAGGGAGTTGTTATCTTCAGTGCCTGGAGTCAGTTTTTTTTTAAAATGCTATCTCTACAGCAGAAAATTCACCATGATGCAACCATGGTGCCCTTTCACGGTTCCTGAATTTGAAAGACCACAGAAGCTGATTAGTGCACTGAAATTGAGTGAGTATCACTATTGCATACGTCATGAACTAGGCAAATTTTGCCAAAATGCAAATGTCATGAATAGAAAGGTTAATGTAGACAATGCGCATGAAGTACTCATCATAGAGTTGAAGAAGCACTAATAAAAGATGCCAATTGTAAACACTATACCACACTTCGAAATTTTGTATCTGATGTTGGTATACCGTTACGAAATATTCCTCTTGGGAATCGGTTGGTAATACCTAAGGCTCTTCAAAGTCATGTCATTGTCAGCACCATGATAGCATCCACGCCTGTCACAGTGGTAAAGAGCCACAAATGTTCAAATTTCTACCCATTATTGGTGGCACAGTCAAGACTGGGACCTATAAAGATATGTATGTGCACAGCAGGTGCTATGTATGTGGCCACTAATTTCGTTACAGACTTTGCCAGAAGCTTCTAGTCCATTGAGATTGTGGCTCTGGACTTACCAGTATTTTTTCCTCAGACACAGCAGGAAAATAAATATATGCTCACGATTATTGGTCACTTTTCCTGGTACCTAGAGCTAGTGCTGGTTGCAGGAAATGTGCAGCACACTTCGAAAAATGGTTCAAATGGCTCTGCGCACTATGGGACTTAGCACCTGAGGTCATCAGTGTCCTAGAACTTAGAACTAATTAAACCTAACTAACCTAAGGACGACACACACATCCATGCCCAAGGCAGGATTCGAACCTGCGACAGTAGCGGTCGCGCGGTTCCAGACTTTAGCGCCTAGAACCGCTCAGGGCAGTACACTTCAACCGAGGCCACGAAGCCAAGGAATGTACAAAGTGTTAGTAAGAAGAAAGTGTTACTGCTAGATTGTAGCCATGGGCGAGGTGTAGTCCTTCAGTTACAGGAAAGTTTAGGGGCAGTGTACCAGGCCACTAGTATCTTCAAGCCTAATGCAGGGCTAAGTCATGTGATAGAAGACCTAGGGTCTTTATGTAAGGACTTTAAAAAAGAGGACCATGTAGTGATAGTTGGTGGGGCGGGAAACAGTTTGGACAGGGATGGGGCATATGACATAGGTGGTGATCTGGATAAGATAGCTTCCCTGAGTCATGGCACCAATGTACACTTTGTTGAGCTGTTCCGGTGTCTTGAGCAGTTAAGCAGAGAATCGACTCGTGGCGATAACATATTAGACCTTCTGGTGACAAACAGACCCTAACTATTTGAAGCAGTTAACGCAGAATAGGGAATCAGCGATCATAAAGCGGTTACTGCATACATGATTTCAGCCATAAATAGAAATATTAAAAAAGGTAGGAAGATTTTTCTGTTTAGCAAAAGTGACAAAAAGCAGATTTCAGAGTACTTGACGGTTCAACACAAAAGTTTTGTCTCAAGTACAGATAGTGTTGAGGATCAGTGGGCAAAGTTCAAAACCATTGAACAATATGCGTTAGGTGAGTATGTGCCAGGCAAGATCGTAAGAGATGGGAAAGAGCCACCGTGGTACAACAACCGAGTTAGAAAACTGCTGCAGAAGCAAAGGGAACGTCGCAGCAAACATAAACATAGCCAAAGCCTTGCAGACAAACAAAAATTACGCGAAGCGAAATGTAGTGTGACGAGGGCTATGCGAGAGGCGTTCAATGAATTCGAAAGTAAGGTTCTGTGTACTGACTTGGCAGAAAACCCTAAAAAAATTTTGGTCTTATGTCAAAGCGGTAGGTGGATCAAAACAAAATGTCCAGATGCTCTGTGACCAAAATGGTACTGAAACAGAGGATGACAGACTAAAGGCCGAAATACTAAATGTCTTTCTCCAAAGCTGTTTCACAGAGGAAGACTGCACTGTAGTTCCCTCTCTAGATTTTCGCGCAGATGACAAAATAGTAGATATCGAAATAGACGACAGAGGGATAGAGAAACAATTAAAATCGCTCAGACGAGAAAAGGTCGCTGGACCTGTTGGGATACCAGTTCGATTTTACACAGAGTACGTGAAGGAACTTGCCCCCCTTCTTGCAGCTTTGTACCATAGGTCTCTAGAAGAGCGTAGCGTTCCAAAGGATTGGAAAAGGGCACAGGTCATCCCCGTTTTAAGAAGGGACGTCGAACAGATGTGCAGAACTATAGACGTATATCTCTAACGTCGATCAGTTATAGAATTTTGGAACACGTATTGTGTTCGAGTATAATGAATTTTCTGGAGACTAGAAATCTACTCTGTAGGAATCAGCATGGGTTTCGAAAAAGCCGATCGGGTGAAACCCAGCTCGCGCTATTCGTCCACGAGACTCATAGGGCCATAGACATGGGTTCCGAGGTAGATACCATGTTTCTTGACTTCCGCAAGGCGTTCGATACAGATCCCCACAGTCGTTTAATGAACAAAGTATGAGCATGTGGGCTATCAGACCAATTGTGTGATGAGATGGAAGAGTTCCTAGATAACAGAACGCAGCATGTCATTCTCAATGGAGAGAAGTCTTCCGAAGTAAGAGTGATTTCAGGTGTGCCGCAGGGGAGTGTCGTAGGACTGTTGCTATTCACAGTAGACATAAATGACCTTGTGGATAACATCGGAAGTTCACTGAGGCTTTTTGCGGATGGTGCTGTGGTATATCAAAAGGTTGTAACAATGGAAAATTGTACTTAAATGCAGGAGGATCTGCAACAAATTGATGCATGGTGCAGGGAATGGCAATTGAATCTCAATGTAGGCAAGCATAATGTGCTGCGAATATATAGAAAGAAAGATCCTTTATCATATAGCTACAATATAGCAGGTCAGCAACTGGAAGCAGTTAATTCAATAAATTATCTGGGAGTACGCATTAGGAGTGATTTAAAATGGAATGATCATATAAAGTTGATCGTAGGTAAAGCAGATGCCAGACTGAGATTCATTGGAAGAATCCTAAGGAAATGCAATCCGAAAACAAAGGAAGTAGGTTACAGTACACTTGTTCGCCCGCTGCCTGAATATTGCTCACCAATGTGGGATCTGTACCGGATAGGGTTGATAGAAGACATATAGAAGATCCAATGGAGAACAGCGTGCTTCATTACAGGATTATTTAGTAATCTTGAAAGCGTTACGGAGATGATAGATAAACTCCAGTGGAAGACTGTGCAAGAGAGACGCTTAGTAGCTCGGCACGGGCTTTTGTTGAAGTTTCAAGAACGTACCTTCACCGAGGAGTCAAGCAGTATATTGCTCCCTCCTACGTATATCTCGCGAAGAGACCATGAGGATAAAATGAGAGAGATTAGTGCCCACGCAGAGGCATACCAACAATCTTTCTTTCCACGAACAATATGAGACTGAAATAGAAGGGAGAACCGATAGAGGTACTCAAGATACCCTCCGCCACGCACCGTCAGGTGGATTACGGAGTATGGATGTAGATGTAGATGTAGATGATCGATCACAACTTGATGTAGCTGTGAGGCAAATCAATATGAGGTTATAGGAGGCTCTGAGTACAGCTAACTTTGCTCATGTTTCTCTGGTGCCTGTCAGGACTGTCAACAGATGGGGTTTCACTAGGCAGGGTCTACACCTAAACAGGACTGGGAAGAGAAGATTGGTACAGCTGATTCATTAAAGTAAAGGGAATGGATCTTGGGTCATACGTGGTCAAATAACTATTGCTGTAAGTAGGAAAAGTAGGTCTTTTTTAGGATAAAACCAGACAACAGGTCCCACTGCCTAAAGTATATCTCCATCAGTTTAAAAAATACTGAAACAATCACTCACAAGACAGATTTTAACACTTCAAACATCATACATACCAGATGTCACAAAGAAAAACAAACCACTGGAAAGAGTAACATGAGGCATTTCACAGACTTAGCAATCCTCCATCAAAACATGCAATCATTAAAAAATAAAATACAACTATTAGAAGATGAGCTCCAATCTCTGAACTGCACAGTAGTTTGTATTACTGAGCACTGATGTAGAGACACAGAAATCCTACATGTAGTATTATCATTGTTTGAAAGGGCAAACTCTTACTGCAGAACTACTTCAAGGGGTGGAGGATCATGAATTTATATCAGAAAAGAAACACAGTTCAAATCAAGACATGACCTGAGTACAGTAAGTGAAGACAAACACTTTGAAATATCATCTATTGAATTAACAGGGCTTGATATCACCAAGAAATTAATCATTTTGTGTGTATATAGATCGCCCAGTGGTAGTGTGGACACGTTTTTCAATAAATTAACAGAAGTTCCAGATAAAGTCTCAAGTACAAAGGTCAACATAATTCTGTGTGGTGCATTAACATTAACACTAATATCATAAATGACTCCAGCAGCACCCTCACAAATATTCTTCAAAGTTTTGGCATGTCCGTATTGGTCAATAGTGGGACAAGGATTACTACAATGACTGCATCAGTAATTGACCATGTGGCCACAAATATGGACAGGGAAAAATGTGATGTAGCTGTAAAAGATCTCGGACTATCAGACCATCTCTGTCAAATAACAACAGTAAAATCAGGCATCAAATTATTCCCTAAACTACAAGCCAACAAACAATATCTATCAGATATCAAAATAAAAGATTTTTCAAAGGAACTAGCAAAACAAAGGTGGGATGAAGTGTATAAGGAAACCAATGAGAATATGAAATTCTCAAAATTCTCCACATTATTTAAACTGAACTTTGAAAAGAAATTGGCAAAAGTATGCATGTCTGTATCAACAGATAAAAAAAAACAGATGGATAACAGCAGATATTAAGAAGTCCTCACACTTAAATACCTCAATTCCCTGAAAAAGAGTCACAATTATCCAGAATTCTTAAATTTTATCATAGATACAGGAACAGCTATAGGAAGGTGCTGATTGCTGAAAAAGTCATTTAATGACTAATGCATAATGCAGAGAATAAAAGCAAACAGTCTGGGATGTTATAAAAAAGGAAATGGAGAGAGGCAAACAATAGCAGAATAACATAGTAATAAGGGAGGTGGATGAGGTAATAAATGAGGTTTTCAAGTATTGCAGAGAAGTTACAACAAAAATTTCCCAAAACAAATGTCATATCTGTAAATAATGTTTCACTAAATGCAATGATGTTACTTCTAACCACAAAGAATGAAGTCGATAAAACTGTTGAAAAACTAAAAAATAAAAAGTCAGTAGACTTAGATGAAGTACCAATGTGTGTACTAAAACAATGCATACGGATTATACAAGACCCCTTAAATATAATAAATGATTCCTTCACATCAGGGACATTTCTATAGCAGTTAAAACAGGCAAGAGTCGTACCTTTGCTTAAGAAAGGTAATGCAGACGACATAGAAAATTACCAGCCCATTTACCTGCTGTTACCATTCTCAAAAATAATGGAAGCAATTATGAAAGACAGATTAATGAATTACCTGAATAAATACAATCTTTTAAGCGAATCACAGTTTGGTTTCCAAAATGGCAAAAATACGGAATCAGCCATAGTAGAATTCATAAAAGATGTACTTGATGCTCTTGTAGAAGATGAGTGTGTCACAGGGATATTTTTATATCTCTCTGAGGCGTTTGATACAGTCGACCACAAATTCTATTAAATAAATTAGAAGCATTAAGAATAAGAGGGGTAGCTAATGACTAGTTTCGATCATACCTAGCAGATTGGGTACAAAGAGTAGAGATAACACATACTTCAAATAGATTTAAACATTTAGTAAAACATTTGTCAGAACCAAAATACATTAATATAGGGGTTCGGCAAGGTAGCATATTAGGACCAATACTACTCCTGATATACATCAATGACTTTCCCACTAGTGTTACTCATGGTGAAAAAATTGTCTTCACTGATGACAGTGATATTATAGTCACTAAGAAAACAAGACAACTCCTTGCTGAGGAAGCAAATGAAACTCTCAAGGAAGTTTATGACTGGTCAATAAGCAATAAAGTGACATTCAACATAAAGAAAACTAATGCCATGAATTTCAGTTTGAAAAGGAAAAATGACAATGTTAAATTAAGTGTAGATGGCACCTCTATAGACTGCATAACAAATGCAAAATTTCTAGAAATGAATATTGATTCTCAGTTGAAGTGGTGTGAACACACAAAGGTACTTGCAAACAGAATGTCATGAGCATGTTATGCCCTTAGAATCCTATCATCAGTGTGTAACATGCAGTGTCTTTTAGTTACATATTACTCATATGTACACTCAATTCTTAGCTATGGCTTTCTTTTTTGGGGAACAAACGCACAAAATATGAACGCAATTTTCAAACTCCAGAAAAGAACCATAAAAATAATAACCAAAAATAGTAGTCGAGCTCATTGTAGAGATCTGTTCAAAACACTGGGGATTTTAACTGCTCCATGTGAATACATTTACGAGTCAGTCATACACGTCAAAAATAACATTGGTAATTACTGCACAAACAGCTCTGTCCATGCCCATGCAACAAGAGATAGACTCAACTTACATTTACCAAGAAAAAATAAACATAAAACAGCATTTTCTATCAAGGAATAAAACTGTACAAGAAATTAACAAAAGAGATTAAAGAAATTGCAAAAATATATTTATTTAAAAAGGCAGATAAAAGGTACCTGTTATGCAATACATTTTATACATTGAAGGGTTATTTAGATGAAACAGAGTAGTGGTTTGATGAAAAAATGTTGTACAAATAAGTAATAATAATAATAACAATGGTGATTATAAAACATCCAACATTCCACATAACACCTTCACTTTATGGTTTTTTTTCCTTCTTTTTTCCTTTCTAGAAATACTTACCCCGAAGCTATGTGTACCACAGTACCAACACCTCTTCCTGTTTCTGAGCTCAACATCACACTCATTATGGAGGGATGCTGACTCTGTGTTTCAGGATAACAAATGGGAAGTTGCAGTACAGAAAATGTCCCAGAGATCACCAGTGTGTGTGTGTGTGTGTGTGTGTGTGTGTGTGTGTGTGTGTGTGTGTGTGTGTGTGTGTGTGTAGTGAGTGAAGTGTTTGAAACAATGTGAGTATAGTGTGTGAAGTGATTGATAGTGCGGTAAGAGTGAACGGTGTGGCATTACATTATTTAACTTAATAAGTTATTTATTAAAAAAAATATTGCATACCAGGAGTAAATCTAATGATTATGTCTAACTAGAAGTCTGTAAATATATGTGTATACGAATTAGTTTATTTTAAATTGGTGTAAATACTTTGACATGCCCTATATCCTTGTAAAAAGAGATCTGCAGATGAATACTACTACTACTACTACTACTACTACTACTACTTGCTGATATGACAGCAGAGACTGTAGTGCAAGTATTTGTGAATCATTTGGTACTGGTATTTGACAGTCCTGCCGCCATATTCATGGACCAGGAAAGAAGTTTTATTTCCACATTATTTGTGCAAGTGTGTAATGGGCTTCTAATATGTGAGCAATGCTGCTGATTAAGCAGCCATTGTCTAGACCATTTAATTTCGTCTTTCCACCTCTGAGACTCTTTTTTTGAAAACTAATTGCAAACACAGACTATAGAACAATGAAGTCAGTAATTCTGTAAAAACTGAAAGACATTGGGCATAGATAAATTACCAAAGTATGTGGTGATACACTGCATATAGAGTTTACAAGCTCCTTTAACAACTATAATAAATGAATCATTGATGTAAGGAAAATTTCCAGAGTATTTAAGACACACAAGAGTTTTACCTCTGCTAAAGAAATGTGATGCAAGAGATATTGGAAAGTACTGCACTATTTCCCTGTGACCATCATTCTAAAAAATAATAGAATTAAGGAAACAGATTAATTAATTACTTGAATAAATACAACATTCTAAGAGGATCACCATTTGGTTTGCGAAGTGATAGAAGTACACAATCAGCCACAGTAGAATTCACAAAAGTGGTATTTGATACTCTTGACAAATATGAGGGTGTCATGGGTATTTTAAATCACTCTAAGACTTCTAATCAGTTGGCCTTATGATTCTACTAAATATGCTAGAAGCATTAAGAATAAGAGGAATAACTGATGACTGGTTCCAATCACACATAGCAGATTGACTATAAAGAATAGGGATAAGATATTCATCAAATAAGAATGAACTTTTAGTGAAACAATTAACAAAATCAAAATAAATTAACATAGGGCTTCCCCAGGGTTGCATATTAGGACCAATACTGACCCTGATATACATTAGTGACATTTCCCACAGTGTTAGTTATGGGGAAAAGAACTCTTCTTACTTATGGCAGCAATGTCATAGTCACTGAGAAAGCAGAGAATTCCTTGCAAAGGAAGCAAATGAAACCCTCAAGTGAGTTTACAATTTATCAACATGCACTTCAACACACTGAATATAAATGAAACAAATGCCATGAATTTCAGTATAAAGAAGAAAATAACACTGAAATTAAATTTAGAATGGCACCTCTGCAGGCTGTATAATAACATATGGACTCTCAGATATTAGCTAAAGAGTTCTGTGCAGGGGAACAAATGCACAGAATATAAACACAGTTTTCAGGCTACAGATAGGTGCCATAAAAACAATAGCCTAATATAATAATCGACTTCATTTTAAAGATATGTTCAAAAGATTTTGGATTTTAACTTCATCATGTGTGTTCATTTATCAGTCAGATACACATATAAAAAATAACATTAATAATTTCTGCATGGACAGTTCTGTCCATGGCAATGTACCAATGTCCAGGCTGAAGGTACATTTGCCAAGAAAAAATACACATAAAACTGAAAACAGATACTCAGGAATGAAAATAAAATTGAAAACAGCGATTGATGAATAAAATTGTGCAATAAATTGCCCAAGGATATAAAGACATCATTAAACCATACTTTGTTTTTTTTTAAAAAAAAAAGGTGGTTAAAAATCACCTACTAAGCAATATATTCTACACAGTGAATTATAACTTATTAAAAGCGCAGCAAGGGCTTGCTAACATTGTTACACAAATAAATATTAATAATGATAATAAAACATCTTCTAATTCACACAACACTTCCACACGATATTTTTTCCTTTGGTTTTCTTTTCTTTTCTGGAAAACCTTACTCCCAGAATTATGGAATGTGTAGAACTCAACTTCTCATTCATTACACAGCGAGGCCTACTCCGTTATTCAAGCTAGCAAATGGCAAGTTGTGGTGCAAAAAATGGAAACGTAACATCCTGATGCCAGCTGATAGGGAATGTATTGTTACATTATGAATAATGTGTATATTGTAGTGAGTGCAGTGACTGGAAGTGAGAAATGAATGAACAATGTAGTACTAATCTCTTTGATTATTAAATAACTTTGTAAAGCAGAATTCCACGTTAGGTATAAACCAACTGTAGAACCACACATGGCTGTGTACTCAAGACGGTGGGGCTCCAATGTTCACCCAGTCGTCTTGATTTTGGTTTTCCTTGGTTTCCGTAAATTGTTACAGGCAAATGCCAGGATAGATTGTATTTAAGGCAACAGTCGATTACGTGTCCTACCCTTGTCAAAGTAGGCCTGAAAATATGTAAATGTCTATGGTTATGATTCATGATGTTTTGGTTGTTCTTGAACTGAATATAGCAACATGTCCACTGTCTTTGTAAAACTTGTCTATGGATGATTAAAACTACTACTGCTACTGCTTCGTCCATTATGAGTTAGTGTCTTTAACTGAAACATCCTGTAGCCACTTGCAGCTTAAATTTCACATCTCTGTCCGACAGAAAAATGAACAGTTCTTCGTGTAGAGAATGTAAAAAGCGTGTGATGAAGGGTATTCTGTGTATCAAATGCAACTACTGGCTACACGAAAAGTGCGCGAAAATAAGTCTAAAATTCGTCAGCGATGGTTTTCTGTGGACATATCACGGTTGTTTACGTGTCGAAACGGCCGATCTTGTAAGTGCAGTTGATACAAAAAACGAAATTATAAAGCTACAACAAAGTGACGTTGAGGCATTAAAAACCGTACTTTCGACCATCAAGAAAGAAAATGATACATTAATACAAGACAAGAAGTCCTGTGTGTGTAAAAACTATCAATCAGAAAAGCAAGAAGATCGCGAAAATAAGAGTGAACGATCGCAAATTAAAAACAACAACATTTCAAGTGTCCCCGTTGATGTCTCAGTAAACTCAGTAAGCCAAAAACCGAAAGATAAATATAAATGGAAATTGGTGACATACAGTAAAAGGAAAAACAAGGCGACAGATAGGCAACAAAAGGAAAATGACTTTTTAATAATTGGCGATTCGCTGCTGAAGAACATCGCTGTCTCCAATAGCAAGATCGACGTGCGACCTGGAATTATAAAGCAACAACTAGGTAAACATTTTGAAAATATGGTAAATGCAAGACAAGCTACTACAGAACCAGATTCTTAAACCAGACATAATTATAAAGGGGTGTTTATACATGTTGGAACGAATTTGTTAAGGAGCAGCAGTGAGGAAGAAATGGCAAACGAAACTAGAAACATGATTCGTTCTGCAAGAAATATATATTCAGGATCTCAGCTGATACTTAGCGGAATCATAAACAGAAGGTCAGTGAGTGAAAAATATATCACCAAAATAAACTGTGCTCTTAAAGAACAATGTGATCGTCTTGGGGCAGTTTTTATAGACCCAAACAAATTCCTATGTGAAAACTCACTAGCGGAGGATGGCTTGCGTTTAAATATACTGGGGTCTGTAACATTCAGCAGAATGTTTGCAGATGTCTGCAAAATCATTAGAAGCAATGGAAACTAATATGGCCTAAAGGGGGTGAAAAATCATACTCTAGCTGGAAAAGAAAAATATAAGCCCCATACAAAAAAGACAATGCTAAAGAATTTGCCTCAGAATACAGCTCACAACATGTAAATCAATAAAAAGAAAAATAACATAAAAGTACTTCATCAAAATATTCAATACTTTGGTAACAAAAAATTAGAAGCAGAATTAGTCATGAGTGAAGTGAGACCAGACATATTATGCATCAGTGAACATGGACTAACTTAAAGTAAAATAGGTAATGTTGCAATAAAGGGTTACAAACTAGCTAGTTACTTCTGCAGATCTAAATATAAAGGTGGTGACGTTTGTATATATTTAAAAACAGGTATTCTCCTAAAGAATGTAAACAGTGAAGCTGCTACATTGCTCGTAGCTAGAGAAAAAGACTTTGAAGTTATTGGTATAGTGACAGAGGATTTTAGAGTGTTTTGTGTGTACAGATCACCATGTGGCAATATTAACATATTTCTGAAAAAAAATGCTAGCTTATTGAGAATGAATATGAAGAGAAATCTTATTATATGTGGAGACTTCAACATTGACATGGGCAAAGACAAAAAAAGGACAGGATTTTGAAGATTTGTTAATACAGTATAACATGAAAGTAACACTAACTGCACCAAAAAGAGTGACTTCACAAAGTGAGACAGTTATTGACAACATAATTACTAATATGTGTAATTATGAGTCACATGTAGTTCAGACAGAAATATCTGATCATCATGGACAACTAATCAGCTTTTGCAGGAGTAATGACACAGTATCAGAACCAAAACGAACAAGTAAATAAATTAGGATCATCAGTAAACAAAATATCAAAATCTTTAGAACAATGTTAAGTAAGGAAACCTGGATTGAAAACCTACAGGCCCAGAGTGTAAATGAAAAATATGATTCATTTATTACAACAATTAAATCCCATTTTAATGTAGCATTTACCAAAGTAAAGAGACAAGAAAGGCTGCAAGATCAAACACAGTGGATTACCAGTGAAATACTAGAACAGTGAAGGAAGCTGCAGGATCTGAGACAGATGGGCGAATCAGAAAACTATAAAATGTTAAAAAAGAAGTATGGAAAAACAATAAGAGAAGCAAAAGCAAGAGTAATTGACACCACCATAACAAACTCAAAAATCAAAGCAATGGCAGCTTGGAATGCAATTAATGCTGAAAGAAAGGAAAAGATGGGTCAAACAAAGAAGAAGGTATTAGGTCAATTAAAATAGACAACACAGTGGTCACAGATGGTATGGAAATAGCAAAATACTGAATAATAACTAAATCAGTGTAGTAGAAAACTTAAAATTGGAAAGAAATAGTCTAAAACAGAAGCACAATAAGGTACCAAAAAGATCAGTCATGGAAGATGAACTACGAAAAGCTATACAGAAACTGAAGTCCAAGAAATCAGCTGGTGGTGATGAAATATCAAATCATGTAATAAAGCTGGTAAGTGAGCAGATAATTAAACCATTGCTGAACATAACAAACTGTTCTTTCAGAGATGGAATTTTTCCAGAAAAACTGAAGATAACGAAGGTGGTGCCAGTGTACAAGACAGGAGATGAGGACGACCTCAACAACTATAGACCAGTTTCACTTATATCAGGTTTCTCGAAAATCCTAGGAATGCTTATGTATACCAGATTAGTTAATTATCTGGACAAACAAAACATTCTCATACCCTCACAACATAGGTTCAGGAAGGGTAAATCTAGAGAATCAGCAATTGCCAGTCTAACAGAATACATTATACTGTCCTTAGATGAAAAAGGTTGTCTCTGCAATGTTTCTGGATCTTTCAAACGCATTTGACACCACTGACCATGAAATGCTGATACAAAAATTAGGCAACTATGGCATTCGAGGGCAACCAGATGAATGGATAAAATCATACTTGTGCAACCGCAAGCAGTCTGTATCATTAGGAAACTCGTACCAATCAGAAACCAAACTCATCAAATATGGAGGGACACAGGGATCGGTAATGGGGCCATTGTTATTTAATGTGTTTGTTAATGATTTAGGTGTTGAGATGGAAGAAAAGAAAATATTGTATGCTGATGACATGACAATACTAAATAGTGCCCAAAATATGGAACAGCTTGAGAGAAGAGCATACATATTTGCAAATGTCGCAGCTCAATGTCTGTTGGAAAATGAACTGGTTATAACTCTAAAAAAACTATGTATGAAGTGTTTAAAAACAAGGAGAAGACTGTAGACGTGGATTTAGAGGTTGATGAAACAAGGGTGGAAGAACTGGAATCTGCTAGATTCTTAGGTATTCTTGTGGATAATGAACTGAAATGGAAAAACATATTATTAATGTCTGTAAGAAACTGAGCTCTGTCATGTACTTAATGATGCAACTATCACAGTATTCAGACAAGAACCTTCTGTGTACAGTGTATCATGGACTTT
The DNA here is from genome assembly GCF_023864275.1 of Schistocerca cancellata. Classification (NCBI taxonomy): domain Eukaryota; kingdom Metazoa; phylum Arthropoda; class Insecta; order Orthoptera; family Acrididae; genus Schistocerca; species Schistocerca cancellata. The sequence goes on from NC_064627.1 coordinate 341,057,857, forward strand.
TCGAACCATACTTACAGTATGGAGTGACTGTGTGGGGAAACTCAAACAAACAAGAGATAAAACGAGTGTTCACATTACAAAAAAAGCAGTTAGGGCCATTTTAGGAAGAAAGACCTCTGAAAAGTGTAGAAACTGTTTCAAGAAGTTAGGTATCTTAACTTTTTCATCGTTGTATATATACAAAACAATAATGTACATCACAAAAGGTAGTGAGAACTGGATTACAAATGCTAGTGTACATACCCACAATACAAAAAGTATTAATGAAGAAACTTAAAGCTATCTCATTGAAAAAGAGCTTTACAGTGTTGCAGAATACTTATGCCATTAAATTTGTATATATTGTTATTCATTATCAATGATGTAAAAATGTAAGCTAAAGGGATAGAAAAACGAGTGATAATGAATGTTACTACTTTGACATGTCCTATATTACATGTACATGTACATAAAATTCAATTCAATTCAATTCAAAATTTAATGGCGAAGTAGCAGTTGATTTGCGGCGATTTATTGTTGCACATATGTCTGCGCAGACAAATCGTTGCATTTGGATCGGTTTACCTATAATGCACAGTGTAACTGTCGATTTATGCATCATGTCTTCTGCCCTATTAACTTGTGTCTACAGGGTGACAAATGCTAGTGGATTACAAATGCTAGTGTACACACCCACAATACAAGAAGGAAGAATGAAGTACGGAGCATACCCCACCAACTGGCAATGCTAGAAAAAGGAACCTAGTACTCTGGTATCAGACTACTAAGTAGTCTGCCTAAAAACCTGCAAGATAGTGTACTTGACAATGATTTTCCAAAGAAACTTAAAGCTATCTCATTGAAAAAGAGCTTTACAGTGTAGCAGAATACTTATGCCATTAAATTTGTATATATTGTTATTCATTATCAATGATGTAAAAATGTGAGCTATAGGGATAGAAAAACGAGTGATAATGAATGTTACTACTTTGACATGTCCTATATTACATGTACATTTACTGTACACAATGTAATCTTACAGGATGAAATAAAATTCAATTCAATTCAATTCAAAATTAATGGCGAAGTAGCAGTTGATTTGCGGCGATTTATTGTTGCACATATGTTGTAATGGTACTTTGACTTCCGTGCCTCCGCCAATACAAAGATATAATTTACGATCGCGCACACAGAAGAGCGCTGCGCCAGCGACCGATTTTTATAAATAATTTTGTTCGTCTTTTTACTTTTGCGTAGGTTTTTGTTTTTAACAACTAATTGATTAGACTCTCTCTCTTGTCTTAATACGAGAGACGTGTATTTTTCGGCGATGTGTTGAATGTGCTTTTGGGTGGAAATTAAAATTACATTACAAAGCGAGGTTGTTTCAATAGTGATTCGAGGTGGTTATCGCTAAATTTATAAATTGATCATGACAGTGACAACTTGAAGAAGTTTTCAACAGACGGAGAAAAGTGAAAGACGGTTCGTCCTATAAGAGAAATTAGGAGGAAAGCCATGAAGACTATATTGTAATTAATACTGCGTATCTAACAAGATAATAAGGTAAATTTCAATTAGTTTTCTGTTGCTATTTCCGTACAGTCGCTTTTTGTAGTGTTGCCGACCCGGTCTGCCATGCACGGTCAAATTATAGCACGATCTCAGTCAATAATAAGTTCGCCTTATCCGTAACTGAAACCACCAAAATTCGAGATATCAATCAGATTTTCTATTTTATATTTTTCACGGCAGATCCCCGAGGATAAGGAAACACTACAATGTCTGCGCAGAGAAATCGTTGCATTTGGGTCGGTTTTCCTATAATGCACAGTCTAACTGTCGATTCAGGCAGTGCAGGTTTCTGCATCATGTCTTCTGCCCTATTAACATGTGTCTACAGGGTGGCAAGCAACTGCGGCACTGGAGCCGAGCGTTCGCGAAACGAGCCGATGCAGCAGACGACCCACAAAACGGCATATTCGGCGAATAGCGGTCTGATACTAGTAGCCTATGTGGTCTATTGTGTATGTGTCGCATGTGCAGTTTTCGTTTCAGTCGTGTGAAATCTTCGAGATGTTGTGAAAGTGTGAAGGTTTTCTCCTTCTTGAACTAGGACAACACCATCAGAAATATGATGAATCCAGGAAAGAGATACACATGTTCAGAGGGTGGAGAAAGCTACAGCTATAACAAGACCCTGAAGACACATGTATCACAGGTACATCCAGGAAAGTAAAATGATATCGTTCCACAAATAAAAGTGCAAAAGTTTTATAAATATTTGTGTAATTTATGTGGCAAACAGTTCAACCATGAGCGCAATGTAATGTGCCACGATAGAAAGGAATGTGGATTGGAAAATAGTTTTATGAAAGTGAAATGCCCATTGTGCGATATTTCAGTTCTTTCGAAGAAAAACTATTGTGATCACTTGTCAATGAAACGTGCTGTGTCGATAGCACCTGAAGAAACTGACTTTGCATCTTTCCAGGAATTCTGTGAGTGGAAGAAGCAGACTGAGAGAAAAACGTTGTCACTTTACGTCAAAAAATGTGGGTCGTATCGTACTTCCGACAATGTCACTCGGCATTCCTTTGTATGCTATCGTTCAGGACAGTATGTATCTAAGAGTAAAGGTATTCGCCGTATGAAAATCCAAGGCATTAACAAAATAGGAGGTGTATGTCCTTCCAGCATTGAAGTAACCGAAGCTGGGGATGGTAGCTGCAAAGTAAAATACGTGGTTACTCATGTGGGTCATCAAAATGGTGTTAGACATTTAGATTTGACGGAAGAAGAAAGAAACAAGTTAGCTGTTGACATGGCAAACAAGGTACCATTGCAAGCGATACTCGACAAAGTAGTTGACACTTTATCTGATTCCATGCTAGAGCATATCTATCTACTGACAGAAAAATATTTATACAAAATTGAGCAGTGTAATAATTTACGTTCCGAGGTCATGAGACAGAAAGACGATGGCATTAGCGTAGAAACGTGGGTAAACGAAATCAATGCGAGCGATAATCCCTGTGTTTTATTCTACAAACTACAAGATACAAGCAGCCAAAGTCATCCTCTCCTGAGTAGTCAAGACATTGTCCTCATCATTATGAACAATGCTCCATGTGAAATTCTGAAGAAGCATGGCAGTGACTGTATTTCCATCGATGGAACTCATGGAACTAACGGTTATAGTTTCGAGTTAATTACACTTCTTGTGCTTGACGACTTGAGACAAGGTTTTCCTTGTGCTTTTCGTATCTCAAACAGGTCTGATCAAGATGTGCTGTCATTATTTTTAATTAAATAAAGACTAAAGTAGGAAAAGTACATCCTCAAGTGTTCATGTCAGATTTAGCTGAGTCTTTTTACAATGCTTGGCTTTCACAAATGGAAGAACCTGTGAGAAGACTTTATTGCTCGTGGCATACTGACAGGGCATGGAGGAAAAATATATGTATTAAAATCATATCAAAGGAAAGATAGGTTGAAACTTATAAGCTAGTGAGGAGTTTAATGCAGGAAAGAGACGTCATAACATTTGAGCAAGCATTTCCTTTAGTTCTGAAGCACTTGGTTTCAGATCCTGCAACAGCTGAGTTCGGGTTCCACCTCCAAGAACATTATGCTAAAAGCACCAGATGCCGGGCGTATTTTTGCAGAGCCAACAGTGGTATAAATACAAACATGCATATTGAAAGGATGCATCGAACAATAAAATACATATATTTGCTTGGTAAACATGTAAAACGACTTGTTGACAGATCCATCCATGCATTAATGAGCTTCGTCAGGGACAAATTATATGACAGGTTCATAATTCTGACCAAGGGAAAACTGACAAACGACTCCAGGGTATTCGCTCAAAGCATGACTTAAGTTTTAAGGTGGTTCAGGAACGCATAGTTGAAGAAGGAAAAGGCAGCCTTGTACCATCTACTTCTGAGGTGGACATCACTTATTTTGTACAGCAAAATGTGCAAGACTGCAGCTGTAAATTGATTTGTATTGACTGTCAGGCCTGCATACATCAGTATATATGCTCATGCGTAGATTCGAGCATCAGATGGAACATGTGTAAACATATTCAATCTGTGTGCCTATATAAACCAAGACAGTCATCCAGTTCAGTGAACGTCAGTAATTTTCGTGATGTTAAAGATGACGAAGATATATTACATATTTATGAAGAAGGGGAATCAGTAGTAAGTGAAAAAGAAAGTATATTGGTCGAACTCAGCAGAGGAAATATTGAATCTTCAGATTTAACTCAGGAGAAGGAGAAAATGAAGGGAAAATTTGCTGAAGTGATTGACAATAGCTTCTCCAGGGCAACTGGAAGTTTTAAAACGCCAGCTGTCAAGCTTGAAAGCTGCATTGACAATATCTTCTCCAGGGCAACTGGAAGTTTTAAAACGCCAGCTGTCAAGCTTGAAAGCTGCATTAGCTGCTGTTGACTCCAGTAAAGATCATAAAGGAATTGGTCTCTGCACTGCTTCATCAAGAAGGGAACAAAATATACAGCCTCAGAGATGGTTGTTCTCTACAAAGAAGAGGAGGAAAATAGTGCACCATTTCTAGAAACCAAGTACAGCTGAGGCACAAGACATTACTGTTTCTCTATTACAAACAGTCAATAGATATTGACGTTCATACAGTGAAAATTTACCTTACCTAATTCCTTTGTTTGTGACGTTTCTTAGTATTTTGCTGTTCACATCGTAATTATGCTGTTGCTATTAAACTTCAGTCAGTGGCATAAGGATGACTATCATCCCTTATTAAATATGAAGAAATTAATTTAAATCATTGCTGTATGTTTGGCTTTCTTGTTTAATAGTTTTATTTTCTGCTACATTCGTGATTAAAACAGTAAAAATTTATAATAGTGTAAGTAAAAGGTCTCCTTTTCACAAAGTGGCTCGCTTGTCAGCCACAGTCGCGTGTCATCTGCTACCTCGTGCATCTTCGGTTCGTTCCGTGAAAGGTCACCCGGCTCCAGTCAGTGCCACCTAGGAACCTAGGTGAAACTAAACTCTTAAGCCCGGTCCACACGCAACGATCCGTTTGCGCAGACATTGGCGCAGATGTCTGTACATGCGAAAGGTCGCTGCAAATGTGGTGTGTTCACACGACACAAACCTCAATCTACTACTCGCCCGCCATCTGTCGGTGTAGAAAAGAAATATCAGTGGCAAGCAGTTTTCTCACGTACATTTACTCCGAGAGTTGCAGGGCGAACCTGTTTTGTTTTACATTACCTCGTGTTCCATTTCCTGGCACATTGACACTCCAATTTCATCTTCAATTGTACTCCTACTTGGTCTTGGCGTTTCTTGATCACTAAGAAAGCCAAGCAGATGAAAATACCATAACGTTGGCTGGTATACTTGATGTACTCTTACACCAGATCTTCTAGATTTCTGAACTTTGGATAACTCTTTTCGGTAAACAGTTCGCCGACAGACTTAATTTACTTGACTTGCCTTCATGAACTCATCCATCAGGACAGCGTAAATAGCTTCACATGTGTTGGGTATTATTTTACTCAACGCTTGTTTCGACATTGCAGTTGAACATTCCAAATCCTTGTAGCTCCTTCCTGTAGCTAGGAATCTTAATGTTAAGCCAGGCGTTTATGAGGAGAAATTGCCCTTCTCATAAAAGTATTTTTTATCATAATATGAGGGGTTACAAGCTTTAAGAGATAATTATAAGTTTCGACATCCAACTACAAGTAATTTCGCCAGTTCGCAACGAATTTTTTTTTTTTTTTTATTTCCGTTTCTCTGTTTGCCGAGGCGTCAACTGCACGCAATTTTTCAATTAGAGCATTGTATGCTGCTGTCTTTTTGTCTCGGGTCACTATATTCTTTACTTTTAATCTTCCACATACATGGGTGGTTTCTATATATTTCAATGAATTCACTTACAAACTCTCGAGAACACTGACGAGTATCAGTCATTTTAATGCCCTATGCGCACAAATACAAACACTAGACTGAGCAAACAGCTGTTTCGCGCCAGATTTGCGGCGATCTCCTGTGCACACGCTCCAACTCGTCTGCGCAGATGTGGTTTGAACCCACAGATTTGAGAGGTTTCGCTCAAACCTCCAACTCCAACTTCCAGGTTTGTGCACACCTCATTTTGGTGCAAATCTTCTTTCCACACGCAACGATCTGTCTGCGCAGATGTGATGTGCGCAGACAGATCGTTGCGTGTGGACGGGCCTTTAATGATTGTTGGTAACTTATTGAAAATATGCGTTGCTGAATACTGGACTCCTTTCTGAACAAGAGTAAATGATTTTAAATATTTATGTATATTGTTCTTATTCCTAGTATTGATACTCTGTACTAAGCATTTGGTTGGAAAAAGAGATGTATTATTTACAACAGACTTTATTAAGTAGGTAAGTTTGTTGTAAATAATAGATCTCTTTTTCCGACGAACTGCTTAGTACACAGGAGTTATCTTTGGATTGTTGATATGTTATGTTGACGTATATATGGCAGCACGTGTGTTGTTTGTCTGTGTCCGTTATTGTAATATGAATTAAGATCTTTCACACTTTATGTGAGATCAGAATTATGAATCGGAAATGGGCGCATATATATTATGGTTTCAGCTTAACATCAGCAAAAAAAACCTGGCAGCAAGAAAGTGATATTTAATTTTTCTTAATGTAGCTTGTTTACAAACAGCATTGATACAAATTTCAGAAATATTGTCAGACCGGCCGAGAGCCTGGTTGGACATGCTACAGATTTGAACGGGATGCATTAGATTAATGAGGGAGTTGTCGTTCATACATAGCGAGGTAACGATTACTTGGGAGACTGTACAATTCTATATTATGCCTTTTTTTCCTAGTAAGGGTAAAAAAAAAGCATTGAAATATTTCAAGACAATCATCCCGACTCCCTTTTATCCTCAGTTATCGTGCAAACTCATTATTGAGGACAGAAACATATAATATTACAATGCTGAACGTAATGACCGTTGTAATGGGAAAGTAATATTTGAATCGCATTTTGGTAGTCTAAAGCTCCTTGATCTTAGTAGTCGCGATTTAGTCAGAAATCATTAAATTTCAAAAGTTGAATCTTGCCTTGTTTGGTCTGTCACGGACTTTTAATGAAACAGCCAAATCTCAACTTTTAATAAATACATTATGTATAGCTATGTGGTACTAGCTGGAGGGAAATCGTCAGATGATATATGGCGTCGTACAAAATTGAAAATTTGGTATCAACAGAATGAACATGACCATACCACATTAATTTTGTGCTATGTATGTATTGAAACAAAGTGAAAATTGTTGCCCCTACTATTTCATTTGCATTCCACTTCTTGTTAATTTTAGCCCTTCTAGTTGGCCCAAAAACAGTCTGTTAAAAAGAGTGATGGAACACAACTCTTTGGAAATAGATAAGTAACTTTCAGAAACTTTAAATCAAAAAGCACCACACAGCAGAGTGAAAATTCACTCTGGATATTGATAACTGTTTTTACCACAAATTATTCAAGCACCAGTTTGTGCAAAAATATTAATAGTTACGTAATGTTTTTCTAGTAAACAAAATAATGGCACATTTGTGTGAATTTTATGTATACGGCTGTCTTGAAAAGTGAAATTTTGTTAAAGAATCCCATGTGTTAAATATGGTGGCAAGCTATGTTTACTACTATCTCAGTCTACATAGTATTACAGTTTCTCTGTTTTAGTGCGAATTTCAGGTACGTTAAATTTGTTGTGTACGACCTGAGTCATATGGGATTGGATGTAGTAACTCATTTGAAACCCAATGAGAGTGTTATGAACAGACCTAGAGAAATCCATCATTGTATACCCTTCTACCTTGTATTAAATAGTGGCGTGTTTGTGTGTGCTGCGAGTGGCATCTGGTTTTAAGAATGTATGGAAGTTTCTGTTTGTCTCCAGGAAAACTGGTTCAAGATATTGTGCTGACAGCCAGACTCACCATGTCAGACAATCTACATGGGTGGGGGGGTTGTAGAGAAAATATTGTCTGAAATATTTTTATTCATGTCAGAAGCAAACAACATAGAACATAGATGTAGAAAAAAAGAAGAAGAGTAAAAATGTTTGACACTTGCAGACCACAACATGAATACAAGAAGAACACTAACGGCATCTTTTGTTAAGAATTTTATGGTGCACTAGTACTCACAGAAGCAACTATGTGCAACTTTACAGTCTCAGTTCTTTTGTTTTGTTTTGGGCAACACAGTTATTGGCATAGGTAAAACCTTTAATCCTTTCATATAAAAGGTGATCTTTTGTATACATATTGAACAAATATGCCTTTGGGATCCCATACTGACTCTTTGGTTCCAAAACAGATTTGTTGTTAGTCATCTGGGGATAGTTTTCTTTTGTAATGCTGTAGGTTTTTTTAAAAAATAAAATACAGTGATTTGCAGGTTTGTATGCTGCATTAAAGCCCATGTAAATAGCTACTGTATTCGTGTCTCTATCACACCCATCTGTGGATGGGGTCGACAGAAGCGTCCGATCCCACGCGTTGGCTTTGACCCGTGACGTAAGGGTGTTGTCGTGTGTGACGTCATGACGGCGCGGAGTTTGGTTTGAGTGTGGCTGTCTCCAGTTCTGTTTTATCTTATTTTGTTTACTTTTCTGATCTGTTCGTTCTATCTCGTGAGATTTTTTTAAAATTTAAAAACGCTTATTACTTATTTTAATTATCTGTTTCCTCCAATTTCTGTTTTAGTTTATTATATTTATCTTTCTGATCTGTTCGTTCTATCCCGTGAGATTTAAAAAAAAAAAAAAGACAAAAAACACTAATCAGCTCCTGAAGCATCTTTATCTTCTATGGGTTGCAGGGGTTACGACCCTTGGGGAGGTGGGTGGGTATTCATGCATGGCTGTCTTCACTTACACGCTGTAGCTACGCAAGGCGTCTAAATTTGCTTATATTTAGTTTGCCCCCCCCACCCAAAACACCCCATTTCCCGCACTTGTCTCCCTTCTTAAATAAATTACCTTGCGAGGAATTTTTTGTGTGCTTTGGTAGAGAAAGTTGGTTTGGCTATTCCATGTTCCATGAGCTGCTTCATTAATTTTATCTATTGCTGCTTCAGAGTTTGTCACATATTTGAAGCAGTTGTTCACTGAATGGGTCTTGATTGTGCCCTTTTAGTATGGCAGCTGTTGCAAATATTTTCCTTTATAAGTCTCTTGGAATAATTGTCCTTGGGCAGTTTTTGTTGCAATCTACAAATAATTCCTTTTTAATAGAATTTGGAGGGAGTCAACCATTCTAAAATTGTGTTTCCTTTTGAGTCATACTTTCTGGTGTCTTATAGCAGTGAAGATATCACTTATAATCAGTTTACATCATACCGCAGAAAGCAGATGCTATACTGAAGTGGCAACTTGTAGTAACTAAATAGCTTCATCACAGGGAAAACTAAGTATTAACAGTAATTTAAGGTAGCACACATTAAGATACAATTAACAATAATTTACTGAAAACTACAGATAAATAACTTCAGTAAGATAATATCTTAAATGTGCAGTTGACAGATGAATATTTATTTGTGATTTATTTGCCTGATGTCATATGGAAGCAGCATGTAGTCCCATTGGGTGTGTACCATTGCATCATACCATATGTATGGCAGATGGATAGGACCATTTGAATAACGCATGGCAAAAGCATAATATAGTCTGTTATGTACACCATGTATCTCATCCGTCCTAACTTTGTGGCACCACTGTGGAAACTACCTTTGCAGTGTGATGCCCTCTGCTGCCTGTATGGCTGTGTACTGTATTTATGAGCGGACACAGACTTTTGAGCACAGGTGCACTATGCAATCACTTGTAATTATAAACTCTAGGTTCACGCTGTGCATAGTTAAATTAATGGAAAATCTGTGAGTGTTGATAAAAGATGGATTGTTAGGTTTCATTCTATAACAATAGAACCTGTCCATTATTTTTAGTCCTAAGTATAGTCTTATAAGCACTGACATTTAGAACAGATCATCACAGACAGATATCATGTTTCTTCAGACAGTGTGAAATGTAGTTCTCAATTTGTAGGTTTCTTTACAAATTTAGCCGTAATGGCACTGAATTGTAAAAGATGATCTCACTGTCGTTAATTTCAAAGAGCTTGTAGGTTTGAGTTCACAAAGATAATAGAATGAGGGAAAAAAGACAATCTATATGCCTTCATATGAGCCCCAAGTTATCTGATCTTTGGAATCCTTATGCGAAATGTACATTGGTGGCAGTAGAATCATAAATTTTCTCACTAGTGTTTCTCGAAAAGAACATCGTCTTCCTGTCAGGGACTCCCATTTGAGTTTCTGGAGCACCTCCGTAATACTAGCATTTTGATAAAACCTACTGGTAACAAATCAGTTACCCACCTCTGAGTTGATTCATTGTCTTCCTGTAATATGACCTGATGGTGATTCCAAACACTCAAGCAGTACTCGAGAATGGGTGCAGTAGTGTTCTATACCCTGTCTCCTTTATGGATAAGATACACTTTGCTAAACTTCCCCAACAAATAGAAGTCAACAATTCATGTTCCCTGCTACCGTAATCACATGCTTATTCCATTTCAGATTGCTTTGCGATGTTATGCATGGACATTTAATTGGCTGGACTGTGTCAAGCAGCACAATACTAACACTATATTCTAACATTATGAGATTTTTTCTGCACCCATCTGTATTATCTTACATTTTTGTACATTTAGAGCAAGCTGCCATATGTCACACCAACTAGAAATTTTGTCTAAGACATCTTGTATCCTCTTACAGTCACCCAGCTCTGGCACCTTCCCATATACCACACCATCATCAGGAAACAGCCACAGATTGCTGCTCACTGTATCCCTCAGATCATTTATGTACATGGAGAATAAAGAGTGGTTCAATCCCATGTACCAGGAGCGCTTCTGATTGTATCCTTGCTTGTGATGAACACTTGCCATAGATTTTCTTGATGCAATAATTTACCAACAGCCGTATGTATAGTAGAAATTTATTTTATGAACTTCTTATATGCTACCAGTTTCGGCATGACATTGATGCCACAGAGGACAACAGACTGGGTTCTATTACACAAGAAGTCTTTGAACCACTTGCATATCTGTGAACCTATTCCGTACGCTTGAATGTTCGTTAACAGTCTGCAGTTGGGTATCACATCAAACACTTTTCGAAAATCAAGAAATATGGAATCTCCGTGTTGCCTTTCACCCATGGTTCACAGGATATCGTGATAAAAAGGCAAACTGAGTTTCGCACAAGTGATGCTTTCTAAATCCATGCTGATTTGTGGACTGAAGCTTTTCCATCTCGAGGCAATTTATTATATTTGGACTCAGAATATGTTCAAAAATTCTGTGGGAAACCAATGTTAAAGATGTTGGTTTGTAATTTTGTGGGTCTGTTCTTTTACCCTTCATATAACTTTCCAGTCTGTTGGGACTTTGAGGAGGGTGAGAAATTGCTAATAAATGCAAGCTAAGTGAGAGGCAATGCTGTAGAGTACTCTCTGTAAAACTGAATTTGAATTCCTAGACTTGGTGACTCATTTGTTTTCAACTCTTTCAGTTGCTTCTTCATGCCAGGGTTGTCTGTTATTACATTCTCCATATGGGAGCTTGTGCGATGTTCAAATAAGATATGTTTGTGTGATCCTCCTGTGTGAATGATTTCTTAAATATGTACTTTTAAAACTTCAGCTTTCCTTTTGCTGTCTTCTGTTGCTACACAATACTGGTAAGCAAGTGACTGGGTAGAAGCCTTCAACCTGCTTAGTGCTTTTATGTAGAACCAGAATTTTCTCGAGTTCTCGGTAAAATAGTTTGTGGTATGACACTGTAAATTTTTATATGCTTTGCACATTGATCTTTCTACAGTTGCACAAATTTTTACTGACTTTTGCTTGTCAACATTGACACATTCTTTTTTGAAATGAGAGTGGAACAGTCTCTGCTTCCTCAGCATTTTCCAAATTTTGTTACTTTATCATGATGGGTCTTTTGCATACTTAATCCACTTACTTTGCAGATACTACTCCAGAGTGTGATTTACTATCGGTTTTTACTTTGCCCATAATTCTTCCTTGTCTGTTGTACTGGAACTGAATGATGTCCGTTCATTGTCTAAGTGGGATGCTGACAACTGCTTATCTGTTCTTTTTAGGAAAAATACTCCCCTAGCCTTCCAGATGGGTTTGCTAACATTAGTAACCATTGTTACTATGATATCATGATCGCTAATTTCCATCTATATTGAGGCTCTTGTTAAGGTCAAGCCTGTTTTTACTACAAGGTCTAAAATATTTCCTTTGCATGTGCACTGTTGAACTAGCTGCTAAAGACAGTTTACAGGAACTGTGTACAAAACTACTTCAGAAGACTGTCTGTCAATACCACCTACAGTTAATCCATACACATCCCCGTTTATACTTGGTAGGTTAAAGTTGTCTCCAATTAATATTGCCTGCTCTGAGTGTTTCAGTATTGCACGTTTTTTTTATTTCTTGTCTCTATGCAAGTTACGTAGCAATTATATTTATCTCTTGGGATACATTCTGTCCCAGTATGTTAAAAATATTTGGTTGAATTAATCTTTAGTTGATACTTAGGCATAGAATAATTGCTCAGTGATAATCAAGTCTTGTAATTTTTACACTCTTTGGGGAGGTTCGTCCAATGTTACTTGACTTCTGAGACGATAATACCTTCCACAAATATATTTGGTCAAAACTTGGAATAACTCAGTACCTTGAGCAGAACAGTCAAGGAAGTTTTCAGGAATTGATCCTCTCTAAATCTTTTGTGTAGCTCTCAATGAATGACTGCATGGCCTTTCTCTCTGTTTATGAAGTGTATAAGAGATTAAGAATGAATGCTCTCTGGAGACAGTGGGCTCCATACATACACTTATTAACAGCACGAAGTGCCACTGTCAGATTCAAGCTGTTGGTGATCTTATTATCCCTTATTTTGACTGAATTTGACTTTTTGATCTTATTTTCCCTGAAGAAGAGCTTTTTGATTTCATAAATTTCCACTGACAAATTGTCAATAAAATCATTCATTAAATTGTAAGCAATACTGGCGTTATGATTTATCTTAAACATAGGTTGAAGAAAAGCAAACCTACATGGATATCATTTCCTGGTTTAGAAAAACCTTTTGTAAATGTTGACTGAAGTAGCTCTTTGAAATTCTGAAGTTATCACACTATCTACAACTTGCACAGAAACCAGACTGCAGTTATATGAGTCAAATGACATAAAAGAGAAACAGCAGTTTAACAGGGAATGAGACAATGTTGCAGTTTATCCCCCATATTATTCGATCTGGACATAGAACAAGCAGTAAATCAAACGTGGGACTGGAATTAAAGTTCAAGGAGAATAAATAAGAAAGTCCAGTTTCTCAACTGGTTGGTTGGTGTGTGATTAGGAGCCTTAAGATTTGCTTATGACATTGTAATTCTGTTGTAAGCAACAAAGAACTTGGAAGAGCAATTGAATGCAATTGATAGAGTCTTGAAAAGAGGTTATAAGAAAAAAAAAACAGCAAAACTAAAACCAAAAATAATGAAGTGTAGTTGAATTAAATTAGATGGTGCTAGGGGAATTAGGTTAGGAAATAAGATATTGAAATAATTTATATTTGGGCAGCAAGAAACTGTTAATGTCAGAAGTAAACAGAGTATAAAATGCAGACTGGTAATAGAAAGACAGGTGTTTTTGAAAAGTGGAAATTTGTTGACACTGAATATAAATTTTAAGTGTTAAACTGTTTTTTGAAAGACTGATGACCATAGATGTTAAGTCCCATAGTGCTCAGAGCCATTTGAGCCATCGTTTTTTGAAAACATTTGTTTTTTTTTGGCATGATTACAGATAAGAGGTAAAGTGGGATGTTTGATGTGGTAGTAGAGATGGAAAAACTTTCACAGAATAGACTAATACTGAGAGTTGCTTGAATTATGTGTTTGGACTAAAAACAACAACAACAACAAGAGGAAATTATAACTAACCATCTCCATGATTATTTGTTATTTCTTATAGTAAATTTGGTTTCCATGGAGATTGTGACCCAACCCAAGTCCATCAGTGTATATCTATATTTAGCAGTGTCCCCACAGTCTGCGAGTAACTCAAAGGGGGGGGGGGGAGGGGAAAGGAAGACTATATCCTTATGTAGTTACCTTTTGTAACAAATCTACAGCTCCAAAAGATGAAGTAATTCTTTTAAAAAAATTGAATTATTTACAATTTTTTGCATGGACATATCAATACAGTGACATAGCAAATGTTATACATATGAATCTTACTGTTACAGGTAGTTATTACAACAATCAATAATAGGTTACATGTCACAATTCAATATAACATTTACACACATTAGTGTTTGCAAGGTCATTAGTTTACCACATACCACAAATTGTAGTTTTTATGGAACCATCTTATTTATTTGTAAAAACACTTGAAGAATCATATCTCTGGCTTGTTTACACATATGTTTCAATACGAGGGCTGTTCAAAAAGTATCCAGTCTTATTTTTATTGTCAAAACAAGCAGTCGTATCGGGGGATGCAGGCTTTCTCCATGTTTAGAGGCATAAGCAGAGTACATGACTGAGTTTTTTTTTCCATGAGTGTGTAAACAACCAATTACTGGCTCATCATTAACAAGTGAAAGTGTGTAAGCAGTAGTCACTGGATTTTGTGTTGTGGGCAAAATGACAGAAAAACTGGAGCAACATTATTGTGACAAATTTGGTTTTAAATTCGGCGATTCTCAAGTTGAGACAATCCACAAGACTCGACAAGTGTTTGGGCATAAAGCAGTTGATACCACATGGATAAAGGAATGGTGCAACTGCTCCAAAGATGGCCACTCATCAGTGAAGAGTGAAGCACATTCAGGTAGGCTCTGAACCTCTGCAAATGAAGCTGTTATTGATCACGTAAGGACTCTGGTGTGCAGGAGAGATGTACCACATTCGGAGAACTTGAAGACAAGGTTAAAATTGGGATTGGACCCTTTCATTGTGTTTTAATGGAACATTTGCACTTCCGGAGGATCTCAGCAAAATTTGTGTCAAAGTTGCTAACAACCTAACAGAAAAGATGTCATTTGCAGATCGCACAGGACATGCTGGATACTCTGAACACTAATACCAACTTTTTTTAACACAGTGATGACCGGTGGTGAGTTCTGGGTTTATTGGAATGACCCAGAACCAAAATTCCATTTGTTACAATTGAAGCATCAGTCATCCCCGAGACCCGAAAAAGCGAGGCTGGTCTGTAGCAACATGAAAGTTCTGTTGACTGTCTTTTTTTGACTCCAGTTGTGTGGTCTATCAAAAGTACGCCCCAGAAGGTACTAACATCAATAAGGAGTTCTAGCAGGATGTTCTGTGTCATCTTTGTGAAGCAGTGAGATGCAATCAGTTGGACTTGTGGGCAGCAGGCAGTAGTCACCTTCAGCATGATAAGCCATCCACTCTGTTTTCAATTATTCAGAGTTTTTCTGGCCAAACACAACATGGCTGTGATTTGTCAGTCTCCCTTTCCCCCTGAACTAGACCAAGTGATTTCTCACTTTTCCCTAAACTGTAAAGACAGAATGGGACCAGATTTCAGAACATGGAAGACATGCAAAATTTGATGGAGCAGCACCATGCCACACCAGAAGAGGCTTTCCAGTAATGCTTGTAGCAGTGGCAGCAGCATTTGGAGAGCTTGTAGAAGCTTAATGGGACTAGTTTGAAGCTGACTAGTGTCAAACAATTGTATCTGAATAAAGATTGATTTTATAAATAAAAGTTAGATACTTTTTGAACAGTTCTTGTACATTTATTGACTCTTACTATGTACTTCTTTAATATTCATTGAACTAATTTTTATTATTATTATTATTTTTTTTAGATTTGATGTGAACATTCTCTGGTTACTAATTTTCAAGAACTCTTCTTCTGAACTGAAGTTAGCCTGGTATTGTGGTCATATGTTGAATTTATCCTGTTGATTGTCAGCAGCTTGGCTGGAAGGTAGGCTGGAATCTCTCTTGCATGTTGTTGTAGTGAGCGTATCCTTGTTGCTTATAAATTAAGTTAAATTAATTTTTTTTTCTTTTTGTGCAAATATTAGTGTCCGCAACATTATTATTTGTATTTGTGTGCATTTATATTGGTTTCATAATTTGCAGTGATTTTAGTGAAGTGCTACTAGAAAAGCAGACAGTTGTCCCTCCCATTATGGAAGTGGATGAGGCTTCTGATGGTAAGTAGGACAGTTATGTGTACACTTTTATTAACAGGGACTTATTTAGATGAATCTGCATGGAAAAAGTAGGGTTTAAATGGAAGAAGAGTCACCAGAAATAAGTACCAAGGAGACTTAACTTCAGCAGGCTGATTTCAGATTGTACAAAACTGAGACAGGAACTTCATGAAATATTTGTTATCATGCTCAAGGAAACCTGCAAAACAATTGGCTATCATTTTTAAAAGATCTGCCATATTTTGTTATGCAAGTTACTTACCGTAAAGTGAATGAATTGTGTGAATAGTACAGATAACCCAAGTTTAAGGCAATTTGAAAATTGTAAACTGTCACATATTAGCGTAAGTATCATTTTTGCCTGCACTACACTCTTCCCATAATGACAATCAAGAGGCCCCTGGGAGATTGGCTCATTAAATTTAGGGGACTGAAAGAAAGAAAACAGATTGTGATAAGCAAAAGTAGTTGTGTTCCGGCAGTGCTCGAATGCTCATTGTGCAACATGACACTAACTAAAACACTTCCCTTCTTATTGAAGACAAATAATGAGGTACAAAAGAGCCACAGTACAAAGTGAAGTATTATTGCGATTAGCAACCTGGTCCGTACTACTAGTGATAATGTTTCAAAAATTGAAATGGGGCAACCATTTGGTGACTTTCAAGGAAGCTGGTGGAACAGTGTGTTGTTACTGTAATTAGCTGTGGATCTTTGAATTTCAAGGGATTAGTGAATTATTTGTGTGTTCGATCGTTATTGTGATCTCTTTCTATGATGTATAATGATTCAGTTGCTTTACAGTTATAATACATTTTTGTTAGTGAAAAATATGGTAACAAGCTGGCCATTTACATAACTGCCTTTTACATTAATCTTAACTTACCTTTATTGTTTTTTACATTTGGTGATTTATATTTAGCTTTACGCCCCATCCCCCTTCTCCCTTTCACTCCCCCCACCCACCTTCCCCGTCTGTAGTTCTGTATTATACTTTCAGGAATTCTTGTTTGTTATTACATCCTGGCACATGTCCTAGCTACCAATATCAGGTTGGTGTGGCTTGCATGGTGCTTTCTGGACATTGATGACAGTATTGTTCTTTTGTGCTGTCTTCTAACCTTTGTAATGGAATCGAGATGGAATAGAACCTCTTTCATTGCTTAGGGTGGGTGCTGAGAAGCAGAGTAGGATCTTTGATGGGGATGATGATCTGCCAAAGTAGCAAGTTGATGTAAACTCTGTAAATAAGTTTATTAACCGTTAGACATATTTATATGCAAGGTCTGATCAGCAGATCAACTAACATCAATTGGAACCTCTTTCACATTGATTCCATCCTATTACACATACGCTTTCCACTATTGAGGGGCAAGAGCCACTGGCTTCTAATCAATATTAAACGGACTACCTTGGGTGCCGAACTCAGAGACAAGTCCAGTTGTTGCCACTTGTTCTGTCATCTACTGAGTCAACGGCTGCTTGACCTAACCACTAAATCAGTGGTCACTTGGCCTAATCATTATAGCACTGGTTCCTTAGCATACTTCACAGGAGACAAGTACTATTCAGCTAATTGTTATTACTAGCAAATAAAATCCACAACACTGCTATTTGAGACAAAGACAGACTGTGCAGTACCACTCATTGAAACATAAATTAGACACTCGTAAGCTTGCTACTTGTCTGTAAGTTGTAGTTGTGCCACCAAGAGTAATACTGTCTGTCTGTGGGTGAAGTACTGCTGTTTCTTCAGTAGCTGCTACCGTCTGCCAGTGTTGCTGGCTTCTGCCTCAGCTTCACTGACTGGTTACTGCTTGAATATTTCATTGATATTCTCACACTCTCTGATTTGATACTGGCAATAGCTGCCTTTTTATACACATATTGAGGGTCTTTTCCACTCAGTTATGATTGCACACGATGTTCTTTATTGTCTTTCTGGCCTGCTGGAACATTCTCTCTACTAGACAAGCCTGTTAGCCACATTTTTCACCTTCTCAGCCTTCTGATGAGTTGTAACCACATGCTGACCTTCAAGTGATAATGCAGTGAACACCTTTATCCAAACACATTATCTTTTCCAAATATCTTTCCCACCACTCCGTCGCCTCTCAGAGTAGACAGCCCTGCACTTCTAGAGCTAAGTTGAGCAGACTAGTGTGCCACTGAGAAGCTTTCATTGGAATCTTTTCTCCTTAAGATACACTATTCCTTGGTCATGACAACATAGTGGAAGGAGTTATCAAGCAGATATTATCTATTAGAGTTTCACCTCACTGTGGTGAAAGGTCAACGATTTTTATGAGTGAATACTTCACTCCTTTCTGTGCCACACTACGGATGGATGCTGTAATTCATTCCTCCTCCTAGCATTATATTTGTGAATGCTACTGTTCATTTTTAACTGTGATTGGTTGTTGACAACTGATGTCATGATGAAGTAAATATACTGCGAGGATGCTGTCAGAACACCCAGATGTTTAACTAGCTGCCTAAAAAGGGTTCCAGAGTGGACACCACATGTTATCCTTATTACACATATCTGCACAACGAACACAGTGAAGTGAATGAAAATAAGAAAAATAAGTCAACTTTTTAACATCTTAATCCCCAAATATCTGCTGTTATCCGTAATGCAGTAGCTGCAGGGTGCAGATTTTTAGATGATCCATAACACCTGACTTTCACTTCAGATTCATATCAATATAGACACCTAATAATTTACAATATTCTGTTCCAATAATAGATTTTCTTTGAGGTGCTGTTTGTAATGATGTGGTCAGGCCTTGTGCCATACTAATTTGCAGACTGTATTATGTTAAATGAGTCTAATGAAAGTCATTTGCAGAAAACCAGTTAATAATACTCAAGAAGATTGTATTTACATTTTTAAATGTCACTGTTTCTCCAAGTTACATTGTGTGGAGCAGGCCAGTAATGTTCCTATACTCAACATACAGCTCCTAAGTTAATGTTCAGCTCTATCCTATTTTCGACTAAGTTCAGGAAAACCACAGTGATTTACTGAAATCAAGTAGCTTCACTTAAAGTTCAGAACACAATGGAAAGATGTCAAGTCCTCATACTCATCATCCAAGAATAATTCAACTCAATGCATGATATACAGGATAGCCCATACTGCTGCAAACTGAAATGTATAACTGATCTGTAACTTGTGCTAAATTCTATCAGTCCAGCATCTTTCAACTGGAAATTTATGAAGTATTGTGGCCAAACTTTTACTGTCACAGGTTCCTCCATATAAGACTTGTGATACTAGTCTCTCTTGTTGTCCACAAGTTATATAAAACATGTGTAAATTGATAAATGTAAAACTATACTATCTATACTATTGTTGCTATGTGTCAGGCTGCATTTCATGCTGTTATGTGTGCCTCCACTTTCAATTAGCTATGAGTTAATGGCCTAACTTTGTTACGGTGTACCACATTGGATGGTTAAAGTCTTTCAGGATGAGCTCATTTCAGAAATGTTAATTGTAGGGCTGGACAACAGGTTGGTGGATCCTATCCAAACCTGCACATCCCTCAAATTACCCTCAACAGCAACAAGAAGAGCTCAACATCCTTACAAATACCAGCTTGAAACATGACTGACCTATCTACTGACTGAACCTATAAGACGTGCAGTGATAAAGTCTTAGACACAAAATGTGGCCAAAGCAGAGTCCAAGTCTGTGTCATTGAATTAAGGCACCAATTGAACACTTGCCCCTATATCCGGCCATCTGCACAATCTTGTAACACTGTAGGCTGTGGAAATGTCTGTAGGAAGTGTTGCTTCTGCTAAAAGTGCTTTATCTACTTGTGGTCTAACAGTAAATGTCACACAATGCAAACACAAAGCCAAGAGTTCAAATCCACTCCTTGTTTTATTTTTTAAACCACATTTTGCTGCCTTCTAAAGGTGTTAATCTGGTGGAGCCTCAAAAATAATTTTCTTCACTCTCAAACACATCAGTAAGAGCAAAACTTATTAGAAACATTTCTGTGAAAGAGCTTGTGGCTGCATCAGGATCGGAAGAGTTTATGCTTGAGATTTTCTTCACTGTAAGGTGCTCACTGCCCACCAACTGGCGTAAGCCAGCTGCAATCCAGCAAGGTGATTGTAGCATGGTATGCAGTGCGTGTCTTGGACATATTTCTACTCTTGCATTGGTAAGCATAAAATTGTTTGTTGTTGTAGTTTCATTTTCTACGCAAAATAACTTTGATAAACCAAATGAACATCATGTAGTAATACAACACATGAAGGCTTCTGTGCATCAGAAAATGATTTTTTGGTTTGAAGAAAGATCATTCTGTGCAAATGATTTTCCACATTCAAGAAATCTCAACAAATGATGTATATAATGAACTGTGACCATTTAACATTGGGGTGACATTTACATTCAAAAGGCAAGCTCCAGAAGTTGGGTGTTGGAGTACTGCATGTGCTAATTCAAGGCAACAAACACTAAAGGAGTGCCTATTAATATATTTTTGCTTGAATGTCATCATTTCACTCATTGAGGATTCCTGTGCAACATTGTTCATGGTGATGAGTTGTGATGTCTTTATGTTAACTTCTTAAGAAGAAATTGATGATGGAGCACTAACAAGAGAGATCTCCTTGAGCAGTAGGCAGTGTGAACAGGTAATATTTTGTATCAGATGGCACTAAATGGTTGTTGTACACTGCAGACTTCTCACCAAGGGTGTGCTCACTACAGCTGGTGTTTCTTGCCAACAACTCTGACACCTTTCAGTCACAGTATATGAAAAAGAACCAACAAAACTATATTAAGTATTATTACTACACAATAATGTGTTCTGCTAACTTCACAAACAAAACTATTCATGGGAAGTCGTCCCTCACACAATTACTCTGCTTACCTTACACCTTCAGGTGTTTGCCTTTCACACTACTTATCAATCAATCACCAAGAAAATTCCTTTTCTGTCAAAAATGCATTCAAATCTGACTTGACATCCCCAGCTCCAAACAAGTAGGTTTCTATAGGCATGGAATCTGCAAACTACATGAGCATTGCATGTTGTTTAGATATGTTGGAGAGTATATAGTTGATGATTAATTTCTGTCATATGTTTACTGTTGTTTTCAACAAACCAATGGAAAAGTGCTGTTAAAATATGCACAGTTCTGATACAAATTAATTACAACTTGCCACCGTAACCTTCTGATTAAGTATATTTTAATAAAACTTGAAAGTACCTGTAACATGAGTGTGCCTAAACCAGCATGAATTAGTAAGATGTTATGTATTTTGAACTTCACCTGTGTTCTGTCATGCTCAAGCAGCATGGAAATTTGACAGTTGGAAGAGATGCACAAGGAAGCCCAGTTAATAAATTATTTAGTGCCATAGTGTCACAAATAATCAACTGTGAGGAACCACAAATTTTTTGCTCTTACTTTATATGGAGTGCTGAAGTAATGAGAGGACTTCTGATGGAGATTCTTCGTCTCTTCTTTTCCAGCACTACAGCCCTTGATGGGCCATGGCCTCCTCCATAGTCTTCTTCCATATCTCTGTTTTTCTCTTCCATCCTCGTATCTCCATCTTGGTACGGTCTGCCAGTTCGTTGTTGAGCCATCTAGTTTTGGTCGGCCACTCCTTCTGGTGAAATAATTCTTGTTTCATTCTGTTCCTTTACTTCTTCTACCTCTTGAAATTTTGGTATCAGCCATTCTGTTTCCTATTTATTACATATCCTATGAGCATTAGACCTTAATTGTTTATAAACCTTTACATTTCTTCTTGTCTCCCTCTGTAGCATTCTCAGTCTTGCTGTATTTTTAGTCTTGTGGTAGTTTATATTAGTTATCAAAACCATCCATTCCTTTCCTTTCTTCTTACCCCAGTTGTTTCTTCTGTTGGCTCTTCACCACTTTCTGCATTCTATTCTATCTATCTTGATTTATCATTGTTTCTTCACCGGCTATCAGGGTGTTTATGTGGTATGTTTTTACAGTTTTGATATAATTCAGTTTTTCTGTGTTCCAATTTGCTATTTTACCATTCCAGTTTTAAATATTACAGCTTACTTGTCTCTCACAATAGTTTTTCCAGCACAGTTGTCTGAACCACAGTTTGGATTCTTGCAGCTCCTTACACGTGGAATATCTTGCTTTCACTAACACGTGGCCTGTTTTGTAAACTACTTGATTCCATGTTCCAGCTAAGTATTCTTTTGTGTGGAAAACAAGCACTCAGTGAGTAAATTATTGCTAGTACTAAACTGACATAAATGCAGCTCCATTCTCATTACTTTCCTGATAGTTTTCCACATTCATTTTGCTCGACTGTGTATTGAAGTCTACCAAAACTAGCAATAGGTCAGGATTTTCATGTACCTTCAAGGTCTTCATAGAACTGTTCTTTTATTAGGTCTTCATAGAACTGTCCTTTTATTCCTCCTCCTCCTCCTCCTCCTCCTCCTCCACTCAGTGAGTAAATTATTGCTAGTACCAAACTGACATAAATGCAGCTCCATTCTCATTACTTTCCTGATAGTTTTCCACATTCATTTTGCTCGACTGTGTATTGACGTCTACCAAAACTAGCAATAGGTCAGGATTTTCATGTACATTCAAGGTCTTCATAGAACTGTTCTTTTATTAGGTCTTCATAGAACTGTCCTTTTATTCCTCCTCCTCCTCCTCCTCCTCCTCCTCCTCCTCCTCCTCCTTCTTCTTCTTCTTCTTCTTCTTCTTCTGTCTCTGTTGGTGCATGCGCAATTATTATCATTATATTCCTGAATTTCCCTTTTATTCACAGTCTGCTGAACCATTCTAAGTCTGTAGTGATCAAAAGACACGTTGACTACTCATAATTTTTACAGTATAATCATTGAAGATGCTCCAAGAATGTGAATCATGTTTGGTTAGTGATTTTTTCAGTTTTCAGTTCTTTTAAAATAGAAAAATGAAAGTAATTGTGACAGGCATTGTTTTATGATGTTTAGTTTACAGTTGGTGCAGCTGAGTATTATTTTTAACTACACTCTGAGCTCTAAACCTAGATACAGAAACAGGAATAAAACTCATTGACATATACTTTTGGTATTCTGGCCCTCTGTGCATGCCTGTTTAAGACACGAGCTGGGAGTCACTCCTGAGCCTGCTCAAGGAACACACTGGCTGGAAAAACAAATTCTTACTGCTGGTAGAATAACTGAAACACAGCAACAGTGAGAATGTGTGTGGAAATTCTGTGACAGTTGAATTAGTACCTGGATGGCACAGAATTATCGTGCTAAAGTTACTTGATATTTCCTTGTCATTTCCACTGAATAATCTTAGAGATTATCACTTAAGATGTGATATCAGATTATCAGTTTATGGTTTAAAGTCCTTGGGGGTCCAACTTTCCAGTTATATATTTTAAGTTACCAGGAACTAATTATCTTCTGAAATAATTAAAGTTCCTTGCCAAACAAATTTGTGTTGCGGGTATTGCCCTAACTGTTGTTAGATTCGGACTTTCGACTAATTACCTTTGTTGCTGTAATTTTTCTGTGCAAAATGACTTGCAGCATTAATGAATTCACTAATTAATATTTTCATGTAATTTATTATTATTTGGAATATGGAACTTACACATGTAAATGAGGCGATCCACATAAAGGAAGAATAACAGTGCTTATGTTTCAAAACTACATAATGATGTAAAAATGACTAGCTTAGATTTTACTGTTTTGATGTACTGCAAGAATCAATAGAATTTTGACTTAAAGAAAATATTACTGGTTACAAAATTGGAAAATCAGATTTATAACTAGCAACATTTTCTATAAGGCAAAATTCTGTTGATTCTTGTATCACATCAAAACCAGTAAAATCTGACAATAGGAAATCCAGGATGGAATAAAGATAGTATTATGAAAAGGATACATTACTGCTTATCATATAGTGGAGCTTCTGAGTTCCAGATAGGCACAGGAAAAAGACAGTCAAACAAGTAAGCTTTCGGCCAAAAGGTCCTTCATCAAAATAACACAAAAACACACACACGCATACACAGCCACGTGCACGACCACAGTCTCTGGCTGCCAAGACCAGACTGCGAGCAGCAACGCATGAGGGCGGAGGTAAGGAGGAGGCTGGGACGAAGAGGGGGAGGGATAGCAGGGCAGGGGTGTGGGGCAGTAAAGTGCTGCTTATGAGAGCATACGAGGACAAGGTCCAGAGAGGGTAGGGCAGTTACATCTACCTCCAGCATCTATACTCTGCAAATCACCGTGAGGTGCATGGTGGAGGATAAGTCTTATTGTACCAGTTATTCAGATTTCTTCCTATTCCATTCACGCATGGAGTGCAGAAAGAATGATTATTTGAATGCCTCTGTGCATGCAGTAAGTGTCCTAATCTTATCCTCACGACACCTGTGTGAGCGATACATAGGGGGTTGTAGTATATCCCTAGAGTAATCACTTAAAGCCAGTTCTTGAAACTTTGTTAATAGACTTTCTCAAGATAGCTTACGTCTGTCTCAAGAGTCTGCCAGTTCAGTTCCTTCAGTATTTCTGTGATGCTTTTGCATGGATTAAAGAAGCCTGTGACCATTCATGCTGCCTGACCATTCATGCTGCCCTTCTCTGTATACGTTCAATGTCCCCTGCTAGTCCCATCTCGTATGGGGCCCACACACCTGAGCAATATTATTCCTGGATGGGCCACATGAGTGATTTGTAAGCAGTCTCTTTTGTGGACTGATTGCACTTCCCCAACTAGATACAGTTAACAGTTGGGTCATTAGACGGAGGGTGGGGGGCAGCAGAAAAGGATAGAAGTAAAAAGACTGTGGATATGTTGGTGAAACAGAGAGTTGGAGTGGGAACAGGGAAGGGGATATGTGGGTAAAGATAATGACTAAGAAAGGTTGAGGCCAGGAGGTTATGGGAACATAGGGGATACTGCAGGAAGAGTTAACAATTGTGCTTTTCAGAAAAGTTGGTAGGAAGGATCCAGATGGCACAGGATTTGAAGCAGTCATTAAAATGAAGAATGTTATGTTCGGTAACGTGCTCAACAGGTGGGTGGCTAATATACAAAGTTTGTCAGTGACCATCCGTGCAGACAGATTGCTTGTGGTTGTCACGCTCACGCTCACATAGAACTCAGCACAGTGGTTGCAGCATAGCTTGTAGATCACATGACTGGTTTCACAGGTAACCCTGCCTCTGGCAGGATGGGTGATGCTTGCGACTGGACTGGAAGTGGGTGGTGGTGGAAGATGTACAGGACAGGTCTTGCATCTAGGTCTGTTACAGGGATATGAGCCACGAGGCAAGGAGTTGGGAGCAAAGGTTGTGTAGGAATGGATGAGGCTATTGTACAGGTTCGGTGGGCAGTGGAATACCACTGTAGGAAGGATACTGCATAGGACATTCTTCATTTCAGGGCACAATGAGAGTTAGTTGAAACCCTGTCAGAGAATGTGGCTCAGTTGCTCCAGTCCTGGGTAGTACTGAGTCACAAGGGGAGTACTCCTCTGTGGCCAGATGGTGGGACTTTGGGAAGTGGTGGGGGGGGGGGGGGGAGGGGGTGACTGGACCGATAAGGTATGAGAGATCTGTTCCTGTAGAACATTGGGAGGATAACTATGGTCTGTGAAAGCCTCAGTGAGAACCTTGGTATATTTTGAGAGGGATTGCTCGTCACTATAAATGTGACAACTGCAGGTGGCTAGCCTGTATGGAAGGGACTTCTTGGCATGGAATGGGTGGCAACCATTGAAGTGGAGGTATTGCTGGTGATTGGTTGGTTTTATATGGATGAAGGTACTGATGTAACCATCTTTGAGGTGGAAGTAAATATCGAGGAAAGTGGCTTTTTTGGGTTGAGGGGGACCAGGTGAAGCAAATGGAGGAGAAGGTGTTGAGGTTCTGGAGGAATGTGGATAGGGTGTTATCACCATCGACCCAGGTCACGAAGATGTCAGCAACAAATCTGGACCAAGTGAGGGGTTTCGGATTCTGGGTGGTTACAAAGGATTGCTGTAGGTGGTCCATGAATAGGCTGGCAGAGGATGGTGCCATGCGGATGCCCATTGCCATACGATGGATATGTTTCTAGGTGATGCCTTCAAAGATGAAGGAATTTTGAGTGAGAAGTTGGTCTTGGTGACTAGGAAGTAGGTTGTATGTCTGGAATTCATTGGGTGTTGGGGAAGGTAGTGTTCAATAGCAGCAAGGCCATTGGCATTAGGGATGTTAGTAGCTGAGTGGTCAGCGCGGCAGCCTTTCAATCCTAAGGGCCCGGGTTCGATTCCCGGCTGGGTTGGAGATTTTCTCCGCTCAGGGACTGGGTGTTGTGTTGTCCTAATCATCATCATTTCATCCCCATCGACGCGCAAGTCGCCAAAGTGGCGTCAAATCCAAAGACTTGCACCAGATGAGCGGTCTACCCGACGGGAGGCCTTCGTCACACGCCATTATTATTATAGTGTAAAGGGAGGTGCCATTAATAGTGATGAGCAGGGCACCGTGTGGTGAAGAAACAAAAACTCTGGAGAGTCAGTGGAGGAAATGGTTGGTATCTTTTAGGAGTAGAAGGATAGGTGGGAACAGAGATTCTCGTAGTGCGGGCACAGTAATCAGCCACAATGGGTGCCCTGGATGGTTGTGTTTAGGGACTTTAGGAAGTGTGTAGGAGGTAGGAGTGTGGGGGGTGGGAGGGAGAGAGGGGGGGACTATGGGGAGAGGTTTTGGGACGAGTCTAAGGATTTGAGGAGAGACTGGAGAATCCTGCTGGATTTCTAGAATAGGGTCACCGTGGCAGGGTTTGTAGGTGAATTTGACAGCTGGCGAAGTCCTTCTGTCAGGTAATCCTTGCAGTTCAAAACAGCAGTGGTGAAGTTTCTGTCAGCAGGTAGGATTATAAGGTTGGGATAAGTTTTTATGTGGGATTGCAGTTCTTTCTGCAGAAGTTAGATTATTTTGCATGTTGAGGGATTTGGCGAGTGATGGTGAGGCAAGCTTAGAGGTTAAGAAATTCTGGAAAGTTAACAGCGGGTGATTTGGGGACAGTGGGGGTGGATCATAGTTGGATGAAGGAGTGAACTGAATCAGGCAGGGTTCAACATTTGGTCTTTGGTTGGTGACGAAAAAGTGTTTCTACTGTAGAAACCGGGAGAAGGAGAGGTGATCTTTAACAAGCCCTGCATGATTGAATTTTGTAGTGTGGTAAAAGGTGAGGCCTTTGGAAAGGACTGATACTGCAGCGTGGCTCAGGCTTTTGGAGGAAGTGTTCATGACTTTGTTTCGGGTCTGTTGAGGTTCTGGATTCTACGTGGGGGTTGAAGGGAGTTTTGAGGGTGGGATAAATGTAGTAGCCTGTGAGGCAGGGTTTGTCAGCTATGAGGGGATGTGGCGGAGGTTTGGAGGTTGTTGTAGAGGTGGTGGATAGTGGCAGTCCAAGGTGGTAGCAGGAAGTGAACAGGTGGGAGAGTTTTTTGAGGTGGCGTTGTGCATGCTGTTCTAGTTCCTGGAGGGCAAGAGTTTCAGTGTGTGATATGAGATTGCATGTCAGGAGAATGTTACGGATGGAGAGAAGGTACTGCAAGGAGCATTGGGCCTGGTTCATATGGTTTTGTTGGACTATGTTGGTGAGGTTTAAGGACTGGCAGAATCCGAACAGTTTGAGGTCATAGTGGAAGGAAGGGTTGCATCCGGCAATGGGTAATTTGATGGTAAGGCCATTTGGGCAGATCCCATGAGCCAAGCAACAATGCAGAATCAGTGTGTGGGACTGGATTCTGGCCATGGATAAGGAAATTTTCTGTATTGATGAAAATAGAAGGAGCATGGGTCCATGGTGGAGGCTAAAAACATGTAAAAATACCTAAAATGTGTAGAAATATGTGCAAAAAAATTTGCAAAATTAAACCAGCTGCCTTACCCTCTCCCCACCCTCCTACAAGCAGCACTTTACCGTCCCCCACCCCTGCCCTGCTATCTATCCCCCTAACCTCCCCAGCCTCATCCTCACCCCCCCAGATTCTGAACATGACAATATGCACACTGACATCTGCGAAACTTGAGAACTTTAATGTTCAAAGACTTTTGAGTGATTTCAGTAACCAAAATTAATGAAAATTTTAACTGAACTGTTTTGTAATTAATAAAATTAACAAGTGATGCAGAATGTCATTGTCATCAAAATGAGTGATTATTGGACATGGTGATGCTCATTCTGGACTGAATTAAATGAGCTACCAAAGGGTAATCCACTTATTGATTGTACATAACCATCTCTTCTGTGGTGATCATAAGGCTTCAAACAAATTCTCCACTTGTTTGTTAAGAGAACCAATGTCATTGATCTAGGTTCCATTCCAGGTGTGCCCTTGCCCTCCTCTTTCACTGTTCAACAAGCGGGGAGTGGGGTGGGGGAGCAGCCTTTTTTTTTTTTTTTTTTTTTTTTCATGATGGGTACCTGAAAGCCGTATTGATTATGTGGAGATAGTTCCATGCAGTCTTGGTCGACCCAGCCCTCTCAGTTGCCTTTGAATAGGCAATGCACAGTCACATTCTCCTCCAGTAAGCCATAATTTGTAAGTAGTTGTCATCAGATATTGTTATTATCTGTGAGTGAGGCAGATTTTCAGTCTCACAATAATGATTCTATGTTCGAATGATGTCACTGTGGTTTACACCAGTACAGTGGGCACTGTCTTGTGCAACTAACCAGTCTTGCCAGAAGGTGACAGCGCACACACAGTCTGAGCTGCAAATGATCCCTTGAGCCTGTTGACAGGCACAGTAGTGTAAGCAAGCCACATAGTCCCATGCACAATTGGATGTTCAACTGATCTGCACTGAGAATGCTACAATATTCATATTGTCTGCTCTGTTTTGTTATTTCATTCATGACTTGTAAATGATTCATTGTGGTATAGCCACTTGTCAAGCGAGCCTGGTTAAATCAAATGTTTTTTCTTATGTAGATGGTGATAATTTTAGTGAGTTGCTTGTACAGGTGCATCATGGAGAAGAGACTGATAGCTTCTTATATCTTGTTGTCTGTCTCCTTTCTTGTGAAATATAATAAATACAGCATTGTTCCAATATTAGGGAGTTGTTTTTCTCTGTAGACATTCAGTAACCAGTTTTGCAAGTTCCTTTCTGTTTTAATATAACGCCGGTGTCTGCTGGCACACTTTCCTTCTTCATACTTTTAATGGCTTCTTTATACACGACATTGCCATTGTTACTGCATTATCAGTGCTGTCATTGTTAACTGTCTGTTTTTCTGATTTATCCCTTGAAAATATAATCAGTTAAAGATTTCTTGAAATGCATGTACAGTGATGCCTGCATTTTCTCTTACTGGGCCATCGACCATCTTAACAGATCAATTTTGATATCTACCCACTAAAAATTTTGTCTCCTTTGTTTCTCTTATATTATCATTATGTATTCCCAAGGACATTACTGAATAATTTTGTTTAACTCAGCAATTCTGTTGTGTTCCAATTATTGTTTGCATGAAACTGTAGCTCATTACATATGAACTTTACTTTTCTTTATATTTTTGGTTTGATAAATATTTTGTTATGTTGAAAGAGATTCTTGCAGTGCTTTGCTTTAATAATGTAAGGTCTAATTCTGTCACAGATTTCAAGCAACGGTAGTCATTCTGTCAAGGAAACCATCTTTACTGGTTTTGTTTCTGAATTGTAAGCTTTCTCATATACTGCAAATACAGTACTTCGCTGGCAATGTAACTCTATCTGTATTCTCAACTTGCAGTGTAAAATTGATCTTAGTCCTTACGAAAAACAACTTCAGTAAATAATTATCCATTTGCAAAATGATACATTCATGATTAGTATTTAGTATTTTTGCTGAAAGCTTCCTTCTAACTGTATCTTGTGTGTGCAGGTTGATAATTGCTCTGATATTGCTTGTGCCTTTCCTCGAAGAAGGCCTAATGCTTTCTGGTTTATTTGTGCAGTTGCTGATATCTCTCTAAATCTATATGCTTCAGCCTTAATTGTTTATAGGACTACAGTAAAATTTCACATCTCACTACTTCACTATTCAGTTATTTTCCTTTTGGCAAGTACCACAGCAGTACAAAATTTCTTAAGTGTCAACATTTCCACTTTTGTTTGTAATTATTATTTTCTGCTATTGGCTAGTTTTGACTATTATGTCATTTTCACACAGTTGCTGACAAGTGTGAGGACAAGCCACTAAGCTATCCACCACCAACATATGGCAGGTAAGTTTTATGTTTGCCTGCTATATGCCAGTGGTTGGACAGCTTAAAGGCTTGTCCCTCATGCATGCATGTCAACTAGTGCCTGAAAATGGCAAATTAGTCAGAAATGGCCAACAGTGGAAAATTAACAATAAATGCTGTTAAAGGCGGCAATGTTGACATTTAAGATACTTCACTATTGTTCCTGTGGATGCAGATAACCAGAAATTAACCTGCTTTCTTCTTAAGAAAGACTAGTTAAAAATAAATATTCATACTATAGTAAAACAATTTAGAAAGTTCTGTTAACATGAAATGTGACAAGCAACAAGTCACAAATGAAATGATTGAATTACAAGCTCCTTGTCCCAAATGTTCCCTCTTTACAGATAAGGTGCTTTAAGGGAAGGGACTAGTAACTAATTTTCAGAAATTGCATGCGGCATGTTACTGCCCAAGAATAATACACAATAGTATGTTATTCATAAGGAACAGTCACTCAGTGCTCGTGAATTCATTTCTGAGCGTGTCTGTGGTATTCCTTAGGATGTGGTCGTAGTGGCACTGATATCAGTGGATTCCACCGCCGACAAACATCAGCCAAAGACAGCCAATTGTTTCAAATCAGTACGCCTCTTTGTGCATGGTCACAATGTAGCTGATCTCACTATCCGAAAGTACATATTTCAGACGACAACTGGTGAAATTCATTTGAGTTTTCTTTTTTGTTGTTGTTATAATGGCTGAAACAACATGAAACATGAACTGTGAGAAACTGGTAACTTTAGTTAGAGGTAGAGTTTGTGGCATCCTGAACATAAAAAATATCATAACCGGATACAGTTTGGAATCCATGTACTGAAACTGCAGCTTTATTGGTGGACTGAAATTGCAGCTTTATTGGAAACCACAAGTGGGCAAAATCTTTATCAGAAATTTTAGGTGTGGATTATAACCTGGAAAAATAATTTATAGGATGATGTATCTTTTGTGTGAAGTTACTATAGTTGGTCATTCTGGGTTGTGGTAGGTGGACATCTGCTGTCTACAGATTATTATTCCTCCTTGCTGCTGTTGTTTTTATGGCAGTAGGGTGGTGATTCTGTTACATGAGGTGGTTTGCAGATGGGGTGTATGTAAGTGTTTCCACTTTTCAGTGTTGTGGGTGTTCAGAGTATCTTACATTAAACTTAATGTTTGTATTTCAAATGTATACTGAATGACAGCCATTGAAGGGTAATTGACGTATGCCTGCACAATGTTAAATAAATTCAACAAAACAGATTTCGAGTAGCCACGTACTTGCGGAGGTGTGAGTCGAGGTCTGTTAAAAAATCTGGTTCTCACATTAAAGATGCAGTTCTGGTTGAAGTAAAACTAGAAGCGACACTTTGAGATTTGATATCTGTCAATTATATCTTTCTAATAATTAGGGCTACACCATGTTCTGAAAAGTACAGCTTCAGAGTTTTTGTGTGAGTTGTTGAGTGTTATTTAAGATGCTCTAAAAACTAATTTAAAATCTAATATTTTCACTTTTGCACCACAAATACCTGTACTATGAATTTCTTAATTTGTTCTATACCGAATTTTGGTAGCTGTGCTAGTGCACTAAAAGACACTGTAATGTTGTTGATTTTCTTTATTAAAACCAACACTCAATCATAAATAATACCGCCCCCAGGAATACTGTTACTTCCTTTCTCAAATCCACTGGTTAAGTGTTTGGAGAACAATGAAGTGTACTAGAATGTGATTAATTGAATATCCTGTCAGTACTGCATTAATTTTCACCATTTTCAGATTAAAGTGATCTGCTGTGAAACCAAAAATCTACCTTTCATTATTTACATAATATTTGCTTACTCACACACACACACATTTTATCCATGCAACCTATAAAAGAAACACATACGTTCACCACATAAGTTAACCATTATGTGCTTCTAAACTCATTGGCAAAAACTTCACTCTCCGAAGTCACACATCTTGCCACTGTAGCATAATAAACCTCACTCTGAGTGTTTATGAGAGACCATCAGTGCAGTGTTTCATTGAAACTACATGTTTTCATAATAAGTGTGTATGAATATGAAAAACATCAATTACGGCCTGTTAGTTTCAGAGATGGTGTTCCCTTCCGACACTAATCGCTGGTTAGAGAAGTAAAGTGACATCACAAAGTTAAAGCATTTTTAACTTTTGTGGCATGGTGTTTTTCCCTTCATTTCTTATCTTCATAAAACTTGTCCGGTAATTGCAGTAACTGAGGACAGAGTGTACAGTACTCGCAGCATTCTTTTTGAGACAGATATAGCTTATTTCCTTGCATTCAGTGTCGTTTGCGCACTTGTCTCCAAGCACAGAGGCATCATGGTATCCATCCTATCCTTAAAGTTTAAAATATAACCTACTTCATACTAGAATAGATTCTAACCTAACTTCCTCAGTCCCATCAAAAACTGAGAAATGAGATCAGACGCACAATGGCCAAGCTGTTGGCCGATGTTGTTGGGAAATCTTTGGAAACTGCATCTGATGACCATTGTTGGAGCCACTGTGAATGCAGCCTTAGTAATGGCTTTGGATTTTGTAATGTTTACGGTACTGCAATTCCTGTTTGTGTAGATGAGAGCTGTATATAGAGCAGTCACATTGTTTATTACACAGGAAATAAAAAATAACAATTGTTTTGCATAAACTATTTCTAAATGTGAGTTAGAACTAGTGACAGAGGCCCAAATTGCTTCCTTTCCTTATGTTACCAAGGGTAAGGAGAAAGAAATCATCGCTTATGGAAAAAGTGATTGTCATATGTACCAATCTGACAATGCTGCATTCAGCAGCTCCAACTTTCACACGTTTCTGTTCACTGTCTTATGTACCATCCACTACAATTAAAGTATATCATTTTGATTGATTTAATAAATATTTATTTTTCAAGAAACCAAAGTAACAATATCTTCAACTAGTTCTTACATGTTTTAAGTAAGCAATCTCCTTAACTCGCATTGTACATTGATTAAAAAAACACCTAAATCCGCTATTTATTAGTGCCTTTTACACTCTGATGCTTTCTTTCTTTTCTAGGAACCCACGCTCAGCGCTCCAAGGAAAATATGATGAAAATAGGTGACTATGTAGTCATACAGAGGAAGAATTATTCAAAAATTCACAAAATTTCCAACAAATTGTCAGTGATGATTGGAAACAACCAATTGGAACTGGATAACATCATTGGACGACCTTTTTCCACAACCTTCAGAATGGTGCCAAAGGAAAAGAAAAGAAATGTTTTTGTGTTGGAGGAGTGTAGCAAGGCTGAAAGCCTTGTTGAAAAGCTTATAAAGGATGTTGCCAGTGGAACAGACAATAGAAATATAGTTAGTGATAACAGTTCTCAAAAATTATCCAAGGAGGAGATTGTCAGCTTGCGTGATAGTGGAATGTCTGGTTGTGACATAGTAAGTCAGCTTTTAGAGAACAGTAAAACATTTCAGGAGAAAACTGAGTATTCTCAAAAGAAATATTTAAGTAAGAAAGAAAAGAAGTATTTTGATTATGTGTTAATTAGGAAACCTACTCTACGATTGGTATGTGACATAATTTATAAACAAGACCCTATGAAAATAATAGGTTTGCGTTGTGACACACTCTCTCAACTGATTACTGGTGTAGGTGTCAGTTCAGGTGGGACATACATAGTTTATGAAAGCTCCTGTGAGGGATTACCGACAGCAGCACTTCTCAATTATTTAGGTGACGATGGGTATTTAGTACATACTTTCCCAGGAATGACACCTCCAAGACAGGCAATTTTTGCTATGAATTATAGTGAGTCCCAGAAAAAGCGACTA
Source organism: Schistocerca cancellata (assembly GCF_023864275.1). Classification (NCBI taxonomy): domain Eukaryota; kingdom Metazoa; phylum Arthropoda; class Insecta; order Orthoptera; family Acrididae; genus Schistocerca; species Schistocerca cancellata. The sequence continues at coordinate 341,092,264 of NC_064627.1, forward strand.
ATCAGTGTTAGTATCATGAGTCTCATGGAAAAATTAAATAAAAAAGTTGCTATTGAAAGTAGTACTAGTCATTCACAGACAGGAGACCATGTACAACAAAATATTAATAACGGAGGGGAAAGTGGTCATTCGGAACTTACAGGTGTCACTGCTTTTATGTCTAATAGCTGTGGCGCAGTGATGAATGAGGAAAGTGGAAGGCATGTAGACGTGTGTCCTGATACAAATTTGAAGCAGAGTGTAGAAGAAACAGAGTTCAGTAGGAATGACCTTTTAACAGGGGATCAGCTGTCATGTGATAGATCAGATGAAAATAATCATTTTATTTTGAATTCAGGTGATATTAGGTTAGATGATTCAGGGAGTGGAGTCACGCATCAGACCTTAACATCAAGTAATGACGGCCGAAAGGAAGAAAGAATTTTTCATGACCTTAAAAGAAAAAATGCAGTCTCTGAATTGAACGAAGTAAAGAAACCACGTTGGGAGATGGATTTAGACAGAGCTGTGGATTTGCTGTCACCACAAAATGTTGACGGTCTAGTTGTTGTTGGACGTGAAGATCCAGCTGACATAGTTTTACCGTTGCTACCATACCTCGCTCCATCAAGAAATTTTGCTGTATATTCCTGGTGTCGTGAGCCTTTAGTTGAACTTTATATCAAATTAAAGAAGGATGGTGGTGTCATTAACGCTCACCTTACAGAAACATTCTTTCGGACTCATCAGGTTCTTCCCAACAGAACACATCCTGATATTCAGATGAGTGGAAGTGGAGGCTATATATTATTGGGAACAGTAGTGCTTCAGCATTCACCAAAAGAAAAAAATAATTAATTTTAGTATTTTTTGACGAAAAACTTTATATTCAGTGGTGGTGTTAAATGTTGAATCAATACATCCACTCTTTTTCATTTTTGATTTTACCTATTTGTATTGAGAAGAACTAGCTAACAGTTTTATATGTTCTTGAGACATCTCATATCCACAGCATGCTCTAGATAATTAAAATGTTAAAATAATTCTCTAAAGAAATATATTTTTGTGACAAAATATTTCCTTTTCTTGTACATCAAGCATATTGGAAAAATATTTTTTAAACGATTTTACCTTTCTTAGTAAATGAAGATCTTGTAGTACATGAAATAAATGGTAGTTACTACTGGAATGTCATTTATCTGAGTTTTCAAGCTATGTAGTTGAGTTTATGCTGTTTTGTTTGCACGATAAAAATTTCATATTAAATTAACTTACCAATATCCTCACCAGTGCTCATTACACTGTCATGTGCTTTAGCTGAAAGAAAGTGTTTTTTGAGACATCCCCACATTGATCCTCTACATTTGAATAATATGTGCTTGTAAAGTTTTTTATTCATTGGTTTGCAGCACCTATGTTTACCTGTGCTTCGCTGCATTATTTTTTTTTAGTAATTGCACAACATGGTATGGACAAGCCTTTTTCCCCTTTCATTTAAAGTTGTATAATAGTCTAACCTACATGTATACCCTGTTTGGAATTGCTTATAATATCAAGAAAGTGTTCTTTAACATTTTACACTTCTCTTAGTCTTTTCTTCTTTTCCTATTCTTGGTAGCACAATTAGTATTCTCATTTACTGACTTACAACAACTGATGCATCTTGATCAGCATGAATGCTGTTTCCTTTATCATCTACATACATACTCCACAAGTCAGCATATGGTACATGGCAGACTACTGCTAGTAATTCATTTTCCTATTCCACTTGCAAATGGAGCAAAGGAAAAAACAACTGTTTATGTGCTTCCATATGACCCTTGATTTTTCTAATCTTGCCTTTGTGATCCTTACATGAGATGGAAGGTGCTGGCAGTAGGACTTTACTGCACTCTGTTGCAAATGCAGTTCCTCTAATATTTTTCAACATGTTTCACAAAAATAACATCATATTCCCTCCAGAGATTCCCCGTTGAGTTCACATAGTATTTCTGTAATATTTCATGATGAAATATAACCATTACAAATCTAACAACATGCATCTGAATTGTTTTGATGTCTTCATTTAATGTGACCTAGTGGGGATCTTAAAAACTCAAGCATTATTCATGAATGAGTTGCAGAAGTGCCCTGTATGCAGTTTCCTTTGTAGATGAGGTACACTTTTCTAGAATTCTCCCAATTAACCAAAGTTGACCAATTGCATTCCCGATAACCTACCTTACATGTTCATTTCACTTTTTAACTTTGCAGTCATCATCATCATCAGCAACAGCATTTGAATAAGAGTAAATATCTGGGAGAGGAGTTAGTAGTAATCATGATTGAATATATGCACTGAGAAATGCCAAAGATAATGTTATTTAGTTTTAAATCACTTCAGATTGAGACAGTTTTGTATTATTTTAATTTTGTTCTATGATTTCTGATTTTATGTCCGTTTGCATGTTACTTAAAATATGTATATTTGAGTACATATTACCTGTCTTCATCAGCAGATGATGGAACAATGCTCATAACATGGCTAAATATCATATGTGTGTGAGAAATCACTGTTGCTGTCTGTTGTGTCCACTACATTGTTAAGACATACCACAAAAAGAGAATACAAAGGAGCTTTAGCACAATAGTGTACATTTCAAATGCCTGTCCACACATGCCACCCACATCTTCATCTGAGATTCACAACCCATGATATTGTTTGGAGTGGAAGGTGTGTTATTTTGTCCCCTTTCTATTCCACCTGCATATGTCTGTGGAAAGACCGCTGATATGCCACAATATAAGCCTAAATTTGCCCATCTTGATTCTCATGTGTTTATGGGAGACGAGAGATTTCCCATAAAGATAATTCTGTGGACAATTGAAGAGAAGGCAGGGGATATGCTGAGGAAGATCAGTTTGGATTCAGGATCAAAGAAACAGTTATGACACTGAGGCTTCTTATCGGAAAGCAAATGCAGAAAATTAAACCAACTTACATTGTTTTTGTAGATATGGGAAAGGGATTTGATAATGTTATCTGGCAAGAGATGTTAAGAGTGCTGAAGAAAGCAGGTAAAAAATACACAGACATGCGGATGATACTCAGTTTCTTTAAGAATGAAATGGCTGGATTATGAATTTTCATCAGAAACAAGAAGCAAAAATTGGTATGAGACAATGATGTGCTCTCTCTCCTCTTTATGTTCAGTGCCTACACCCAGAAAGCTGTAGACCAAGTTTGCAAAACTATTGAGTGGAAGACAAAACTAATGGACAGAAGATAAGACATACTGCATTATGCAAATGGTATTGCTGTAGTCACAAGACAAAAGGTCTAGAGATCATTCTCAGCACAATGGAAAGGATTTTATGTAATCATTGTGGTATGGTATGAGAATAAAGACTAAAGTGATGGTATTATGTGGTAACTATATCTTGGCACTTTTAGGTGGGGAATCTTTTGAACTGTAGTTGCATAAGGTACTCGTAGAGGTCTCACCTTTACTACCACTGCTGTCTGCTGCAAACAATTGTGCTGTAGCCAGTACCAAATGCTTCGTGTACTCCAGTTTGTGTTGTGGATTGCTTGTTTTCTTTTCTTATTTTGAAATGAGTGAAGAGACTAATCCTGGTGCATAAAGGGATTTGAATGTGACTCTCATAATAACAAAAGGAATCAGCGATCCCTATGACTATTATGTGAGTTCTGCTTTCATGGAAGCACAACGTAGATGTAGGATGGAGCACTTCTAGAGGGAGGCAGGGCTTATTCCCCTGCACCTCTCCTCCCCTTGGGCAGTCATAGTTCTTGTTTGAGTACAGTCACAGCCAACTGCCACAATATGTTGTCTACATAATATGCAGTACGGAAGAAGAATATGAACCTTTAAGAATAAGAATTGGAAGAGAGGACCTAGAAGTGATAGGTAATATTTGGGAATTAGGGTCACAAGGGAAGGTAAAAGCTGGAAAGAAACTGTAAGCAGAATACAGCAGGTCAAAATTGCAGTTAATGTGAGAAAGAACTTACTCACCAGTGGAGTATGGCCCCTACATGAGTGTGAAACTTGGATTATAGGAAAACGAGAGAGAATACGACTAGAAGCCATGGAGATTTGGTGCTGCAGAAGGATGATGAGGATCGGCTGGAGAGAGAGTTATCGATAAATAGGTTCTGAGAAGAGTGCAGGGAACCAAATTTCTGTGTAGGCGCACCCAAACATAAAGAGAGAAACTTGTAGGACACATTTTAAGACACAGTGTCAAACATCGTCTTTCAATAAATAGAAGGAGCTACTGAGGGAAGAAATCACTGGGGATGACCAAGGATGTTATACATGGTGCAGGTGATTAATGATGTGTGATGCAGTACATATTTGGAAATGAAGAGAAAGGCAGACAGAAGAGGGGAATGGTGCAATGCTGCAAACCATCTTCAGCACTGAACACTAAAGAGAGAGAGATAACTGGGAAGTAATAAGTTTCTCGGCTTGTTCTGGAATTTGCTCTAGAACTTCAAGAGATGCCTTTCACTGAGGCACAATGTGTCTCGTGTATTGTTTCCCACAGAGTGATGATAAATTGTGGGCTGTCAAATCAGACCTGTGGTGAATTGAACAGTTTGTTTTTAATCTCTTCTATTAATTGATCCAGTGAAGAACTTAAATATGCTAAGTGAGGAAGCTGGTTTGCTGGCCCAGAATAGGGGAGGGAGGGAGGGTTGCCAGGTGCACGGGCTAGGTAGGTGACGCTCGTTTTTCGGAGCCAGTGAGAAGGGCAAACACTGAACGTGACATGTGGACACGAATTGCAAGGTGTGACAGGATGGAGGAAGGGGAAACTGTTGGGTGAAGGGTGTGGGGATAGTAGGTTACAGGAGATTAAGGCCAGGATGATTATGAGAGCAGATGATGTGTTAAGGATGACTCCCATCTGTGTAGTTCTGAGAATCTGGTGGTGGAGAGAAGGATCTAAATGACCCAGTTTGTGAAGCAACCATTGAAGTTGATTTGCACACAGCTGCATGCTGTGCCACAATGTGGTCAACTTTATTCATTGCAATTGTTTCTGGTGGCTGTTCATCCTGCTGGACAGCTGGTTGGTAATCATACCAACATAAAAAGCTCTGCAGTGTTTGCAGCAGAATCGGTGTACAACATTGCTGCTTTCATAGGTGTTCCAGCATCTGATAGAGTTGGACAGGACTCGAGTTTCCCATTCCTCTGTCCTGTCACACTGTCCATATTAATTTGCCCACATCACTTTCAGCATGTGCCACCACCAGCTGAAGTGGATTAACGGGACCATTTGTCGGGTGTTTGTGTATTTTACTCTTTCTCAAAAAAGAATCACTCCAAAAGCTAGCAATGTTGATCCCCCCTCCCTCTTGTACCAATCAATGACACACTTGTGCTTTTCGGCGACTGATCTCTTTTAAAACATTTACATAAACCATTTGTGCTGTTAGTGGTTTATCTGTCAAAAGATTTTTACTTATTTTTAATATACAGTCCATCTTCCATAATGCTTGTTATGTTTAAGAACTTTTTACCATGTAACCTTTTAGTATTTTAGTCCTTCCTCCATTTATGGAAATTTGGTCAATTTGTCCATATTGCAGCACCTCCTTAGGAAAATGGGATGATTCAACATTTTTTCTTTTTTCACCCTCGGAGATTTGAGCTGTCAGATGTTTGTGTGTTACCTGCACAAACATGGCTGTGGAAATCTACAGTGTTGGCTGTGCAGTACCAGTCTTTCAATTTCCCATATATACTGTGGGCTGTTTTCCCAGTATCTGATTTTGTTATAGTTTGTGCATCACTTAAATTGGACAAGTGTCAGACATCACTACTACTAAATCAAACACAGTATAGGAATAGAAAGAAATATTGTGATGGCTGTATTATTGTGTTAATAAACTAGAATTGAAAATCGAATGGCGTGCAACAGGGCTGAATAATTTTTGTAAATATAACAGAAATTATATAAATGCGTGAGGTCTGTTTTTTCAGACATATCTGTGTTGGCCAAGAGATGTGCTGAAATAATCTGCTTATTTGCGATTAACATTGTGTCTGGGTGATGCAATGGTTAATGCTGCTGCCTAGTAAGCAGGGGATTCTGGGTTCGAGTCCCACTATGGTACACACTTTCACTCACCACCACTGATTTCGCAAAAAGTCCTGATGCAGCTGATATAATCAGTTCCTTCCCTTTCCTTTTATTTCTTCCCCTCCGCCTTTAATTTACGTAACATGTATCACAGCTGCAGATTCTGCATGGTGTCTGTTCTTTCAGACATGTCCAAAAGAACAGACATCATGTGTTCATATAATTGATATAACTCAATGGGCTATTACTCCCCATTAGTGCAGATGCACATTTACATTCGACCTCCGACAGGAATCTAAAATGAGCGAGCATGGAAGACATTGACATTAACAGAGACTGCAGATAAGTGTTGGTGCTAGATGAGAATGTAAGTCGGCTTAATGGCAGGCTGATGTAGTCCGCACATTTGCATTTAACATTGTGTGCCTCATTAGTAGGAGATCCCGGGTTCGAGTCCTAGTCTGGCACACATTTTCAGTCATTGCTGCTGATTCCTCATAAAGTCCCAGTGCAGTTGATATCATCGATTCCTTCCCTTCCCTTCCCCTCTCCTGCACCTTTAATGTACATATTAATGGTCCAGATTTAAATGTAATGGACTCTATTATACAAGGTGTTTTTTTGTGGAAGTAATAGAAATTTTAAAGAAAAAATTACAAAGCCAAATGTTATAAATGTAAGTGATAAAATTTAGAATTTACTGTTGGTCTGATAATGACAAAAATGTAAGTAGAAATTTTATTTATTTGCTCATATTGCACAAGGTGATGTAATCATTAACTGTTGTTGCAAAATTCCCACAGTGTCTATGTAAGCTTGACATTGTCACATAAAGTTTTATTGTACCCACTTGAACTGTGTTAATGTTCTAGCCTCTCGATACAAACGCACATGTTGAACACATTCCTACCTTCCAATATTAGACTGTATAAACAATGGTTTTGTAAGTTGTCAGATTCCATTGATAGTTGTCCTACAACACATGGTGGGTTTCTGGGTTCTGCTTAATAGGTTAGGAGTCCATTACACACAGGAAGCAGCTTCACAGGTAGCAGGGGTTGTGTGGAATGGACTGTGGGTGGCTTTTTAGGTTAGAGGTTCAAAGGAAACCACACAAAGGGCATCTGTCTAAAAGGGGACAGGTAAAACGCAGTAAGGCAGTTGTAGAAACAATCGGTATTGTAGTTGTAAATTGTTGTAGCTGTGCACAGGGAAAGAACCAGAGCTCCAAGCCCTAATAGAAAGCACTGAAGCTCAAATAGTTATAGGTATGGAAAGCTGGCTAAAGCTGGAAGTAGATCAGCCAAAAATTTTTCAAACGACCTAACAGTGTTCAGAAAGGATAGATTAAATACAGATGGTGGAAGAGTATTTATTGCTGTCAGAGTATTTATTGATGTAAGAAGTAGTTTACCTTGTAGTGAAATTGAATTAGATAGTCCCTGTGAAATAGTATGGATAGAGGTTATACTTGACAATCAGACTAAACTATTAATTGGGTTGTTTTAATGACCCCCAACTCTGAAGATATAGTTGCTGAACAGTTCAAAGAATAAATAATCCTGGACAAATAGGGAGTATCATGACGAATACAGGGATTAGCAACCACAAGGCAGTTGCTGCTAGACTGAATACCGTAACACCCACAACCATAAAAAAAAATGCAAAGTGCATCTATTTAAAAAAAAGCTGATAAAAATGCTCTTAATGTCTTTTTAAGAGACAGTCTCCACTCCTTCCGATCTTATCGCATAAGTGTAGAAAAGATGTGAAATGATTTCAAAGAGATGGTATCAACAGCAATTGAGAAACATATTCTACATAAATTAATAAATGATGGTACCGACCCCCGTGGTACATACAATGGTCAGATTGCTGTTGCAGAAGCAACGAAAAAAGCTTGCCAAATTTAAAAGAATGCAAAATCCCCCAGACTGGGGAAGTTTTGCAGAAGTTCAAAATATAGTGCGTGCTTCAATGTGAGATGCTTTTAATAATTTCCATACCGAAACTCTGTCTCGGAATCTGGCAGAAAACCCAAAGAGATTCTGATCGCAAGACGCAATCAATACCTTCACAGCGCGATAACAACAGTGAAGTCACTGATGACAGTGCCACTAAAACATGAGTTATTAAACACGGTTTTCTGAAACTCCTTCACCAAAGAAGATGAAGTAATATTCCTGAATTACAATCAAGGACAAGTGCAAAGATGAGAAACATAGAAGTAGATATCCTCGGTGTAGCAAAGCAGCTTAAATCACTTAATAAAGGCAAGGCCTCCGGTCCAGATTGTATACCAGTCTGGTTCCTTTCCGAGTATGCTGATGCAATAGCTCCATATTTAGCAAGTATATACAACTGCTCTCTCACAGAAAGTTCCGTACCTAAAGATTGGAAAATTGCTCAAGTCACACCAATATCCAAAAAGGAAAATAGGAGTAATCTGCTGAATACAAGCCCATATCAGTAACGTCGATTTGCAGTAGGGTTTTGGAACATATACTGTGTTCAAACTTTATGAATTATCTCGAAGAAAACGATTTATTGACACATAGTCGGCACGGATTCAAGAAACATTGTTCTTGTGAAACACAACTAGCTCTTTATACTCATGAAGTAATGAGTGCAATCAACAGGGGAATGTCAAATTGATTATATATTTTTAGATTTCCAGAAGGCTTTCGACACCAAACTGTGTGCATATGGAATATTGCCTCAGTTGTGCAACAGGTTTCGTGATTTCCTGTCAGAAAGGTCACAGTTCGTAGTAATAGATGGAAAGCCATCGAGTAAAACAGAAGGAATATCCGTCGTTCTCCAAGGAAGTGTTATAGGCCCTCTAGTGTTCCTGATCTATATTAACGACATAAGAGACAGTCTGAGTAGCCCTCTTAGATTATTTGCAGATTATGCTGTCATTTACTGTCGTGTAAAGTCATCAGATGACCAAAACGAATTGCAAAGTGATTTAGATACCTGTGTGGTGCGAAAAGTGGCAGTTGACCCTGTATAAAGAAAAGTGTGAAGTTATTCACATGAGTACTAAAGGAAATCCACTAAATTTCGATTTCATAATTCACACAAATTTGATGGCTGTAAATTCAACTAAATACTTAGGGATTACAATTACAAATAACCTAAATTGGAACGATTGAAAAGATAATGTTGTGGGTAGAACAGATCAAAGACTGTGATTCATTGGCAGAACACTTAAAGGTGCAACAGATCTACTAAAGAGACTGCTTACACTACATTTTTCCGTCCTATTCTGGAGTATTGCTGTGTGGTGTGGGACACAGATGACATCAAAAAAGTTCAAAGAAGGGTGGCTCGTTTTGTATTATCGTGAAATAGGGGAGATAGTGCCACAGACATGATACGTGAGTTGCAGTGGTAATCATTAAAACAAAGGCGTTTTTCGTTGCGACGGGATCTTCTCATGAAATTTCAATCACAAGTTTTCTCCTCTGATTGCGAAAACATTGTTGGCACCACCTACATAGGGAGAAATGATCATCACAATAAAATAAGAGAAATCAGGGCTTGCACAGAAAAATTTAAATGTTCATTTCTCCCGCACGCCGATGGAGAGTGGAACGGTAGAGAGACAGCTTGAAGGTGGTTCATGGAACCCTCCGCCAGGCACTTGATTGTAAGTAGCAGAGTAATCATGTAGATATAGATTCGTCACATTCTGCCTGATTATTTCTGCACCAAGATTCCTTATCTATAACTGAAAGAACTGCCCATCTCAGTCTTCCCTGAAAGTTTTTGTCATCATGGTAGAAATGTCCTCTACTTTCAACCACTCAGTTTCACTACTTTAGAAAATTGTGATTGGTTCACATTCCTCCATACTTGTAAAGTTATCGCTTGGGTTACCTAATAATTTCAATTTTTACTGGCAATAAATATGTTGATCATCATAGTTCCCACATTTTTTAATGCACTTACTGTATATTTTGCTTGAAGCAAGTGCAATTTTCTACACACTTTTTAAGCACTTTGAAGATTTTCTGATGATTACAGGTTATTGTGATGTTTTTTTCTCCACGAATTGTTTAGTAAGATTAAAAGTTCATTTTTTTAAATAAGAACTTTGGAATTTCTTGTGACATGCATGTAGGAATTGCTTGATCAATTATTCTTTCACTGTGCAAGAAGGTGATGTATATCAGCGTTTCCTATGTATTTTGCTTAAAAATGTATTCTGTAAGAAATGTATGTGTTTTTTTTTTTGTACAAAGTTGTGCGTTATTAATATTTTTGATTGTGATTTGCACATAAGCCATACTTTTTGTTTTCGTCTTTATCTAACCGTGTTCTTGTGTAACTTGACTCAACATGGTACTTCTCACCAAGGGTGTAAGAAAGATGTGAACTTTTACCATTAAGCCTACAAACATTACTTCAGTGATTCTTGATGGTTTACTGCAGTTACTTCTTTTTCCAGTCCTCCTCTTTTGAAGGAAATAAGAATCTGTTGTGAGAACATGACTTGTTATGTTGTAGCAGTATTCTTTCATTACTTTGTACTCAGGTACTCCACAGTCACCACTGACTAGGTATGCATAACATCATCTGGCCCTTCTAAAGTAATTTATCATATTGAATGAAAACATTGTGTGATATGTGTATTAAGTAGGTGAGCACAGTACTACTACCACTACTACTACTCCTGCTGCTGCTGCTGCTGCTGCTGCCGCTGCCGCCGTCACTGCTGCTGCCAGAAGGTAGGGAGGAGAGAAGCAAATTATGCTCACAGATGAGGACTGCAGTGCCAGCCACACAGAAAATCTGCTGAGTAGTGTCTTCAAACTGTTAATACAGCGACGCTTTTGGGACATGTTGTTTTCACATAATTTGCACAAGAACTATTACACGCAGCTGGAAAATGAGAGTGGTTTTTGTCTCGAATTTTAATTTAACTGCATTTAATAGAACCATTTTATTTTAAAAGCAGACTGACTGTTTTTCAACCAATACAGTGACAATTCTGCATTTAGGTTATGACACACTAAAGCAAATCAGCTGCATCACCCTCGACAATGACTCTTGGGCTGTATTTCCTTCCAACTTCACTAATAAATGATGTCATCGAAGCCATGTTTGAAACAATACAATAGCTATAACTTGAAAGTTTATGCAGAAGAAAAACAATTAAACTTTGTTCTGAGATGCAATTATGATAACATGCAGTTTAATAACATTATGCAGTTGAAGTGAAGCACTAGATGTGACCTTGGCACAGATGTGGATTCTACATCTTGTCAGTGGCAGCAGCTGTAGTGTGTTAGCAAAGCATGGATGTGGTAAGGCAAAAAAGACAGAATTTTCTTGGCACAACTATTTATAATGTAAAAGAAGTCATCATTCCACTGAAGCTAACTTGTTGTTTGAATGAAATATTTCTATTTTTCACTATTGGTAATTTTGATCACATGGTCATTATCAAGCGTCATTGAAAGGAACATGTTATTAGTCTTCTATATTCCATTTGGCAATATGTGTGAGCAGAGTAGCCTGTTATGTTTAGCAATGTGATCTTGAATTTAATTATTCATGGTTGTGAAATACTAACACAAGAGAAGAAGCTGACCTACAGCAATATCAGTTTGATTTCCATAGTAATGAAGGAATATCTGAAGCAGTACTGACCTTATGACTTATCTTGGTATATATATTGAAAAAGTCAAAACCACATTGGCAGATTTAGAAAATGCTTTCGACAATGTTGAATGGAATGCACTCTTTGAAATTCTGAAGTTATCAGGGAGCAAAAGGCTATCTACAAATGTGTATGGAAATCAGACTGCATTTGGGAGACTCAAATGACATTTAAGGAAAGCAGTAACTGAGAAAGGAGTGAGACACATATTATTCAATCTGTAAATTGAGAGAACAATAAAGGAAACTAAAGAGAAATTTAGAACTGGGTTGAGAGTTCAGGGAGAGGAAATAAAAAATGTTGTTTTTCTGACGACAGTATAATTCAGTTAGACAGCAACAAACTTGGAAGATCAGTTTGTCCCCTTTTGTCGTCAAGTCTTCTGGCTGGTTTGATGTGGCCCATCATGACTTTCTCTCCTGTTAAGAATCAAGCAACAGCACGAAATTCCCTTTTATTTCTGATCACCATGACAGGTTTTCTCCCTAAGGTCATTTTCCAGTGGTTACGAGTCTATCGTCATGGTAGTACACACAGACAGACACAGAGTCTGTTCTTCTTTTGGCAACAGTATGCTCCCATCCTGCCACAAAGACACACAGTGAGAGAGAGAGAAGGAATCAAGGAAAAAGGGAGTACAAAATTCGGACAGGAGAGGATGGGAGGAGAATGCTAAGAGGAAATATTAGGGACAGGAGATTGCAGGAGGGGGTAAGGGAATGGTGGAAGATGAGGCTAGTTGAGGTTCAGTTCCAGAAAGTTGTAAGAATAAGGATGTACTGGGGATAGGATCCAAATAATGGTACAGCTTCTGTACAGCAGCTGTTGAAAAGAAGGGAGGGACATAGAGATAAGGGTTTTATGTCCTGTTGATAATAAAGTAATTAAGAGCTCAATATCAGTTACAGAAACCATCCTGTTATCCACTTAATTGTTGTAAGGGAGACATGGGAAATCTACAATGAACTGGCCAGGTTGGGATTTGAACTTCACTCTTCTTAAATGAGAGTCCAATGCCTTAGTTACTGGGCCATCTTGCTGAGTGTGGTTGTTTCTTAACTACTAACCAAAGTAACAGTTAGTGACTTAAGACTTGCAGTAATACTATTCATATACAGACATCACTATCTTTTAAAGGGGAGGAGTAGAATAATGGAATTTGAAGCTACCACCTGTGAAAGGAATGTGGTGTTGCAATAACAACTTCAGTAACAGGTGGTTATGATTTTTAATTTTAGATTTTAAACAGCATACTCGTCAAACCAAATACCGCCTCGTCATCACCAGGGAAGGGAAGGGCTAGTAAATCCCTCTGTATTTTTAATAGTTACTTAGCAAGGTGATGCGGTTGACAATGAAGGACTGGATTCAAAACACTGCCTGGCCATCATACAGGGTCTGCTTTCTAAATACAAAAAAATGCTATTTTACTGCCACCCTGAGCCATTTTTCTGTCATCATGGTCTCCTTCTGTTGTTGACACTGTTAATTGAAAAACAGCAGACATTTAGCACTCTTTATCAAGAACAATATCCTTAATGGGTTCTGAGGATAACCATTGTCCAATAATTAATATAATTGAGAAAATGGAAAGTGACAAGGTGAGAATCACTTTAAATGACCATCAATAGTACCCCATATACTGTAATTGTATTACCTGGATAAAAAAATAGCATTCAATGCTTCAAACCATGTTTGCACTTACGCTGTGAGCAGAATATAATATCGGATTACAATATAATGCTGCGACGTTGCTTTTTGGACATAGGGTCAGTCAAAGACCAGTCTAAAAAACACTAATGTGCCATGGAATGTCATTTTAAGGCTCTGGTTATGATAATGAGAGAAAGAAAATGTTTCTGAAAGATCAAGAGTAGCCACTTCATGAGAATTCAATAAGTTCTACAGAAATTAAGTCTGCCCAGGCGTTGAAGTTTCTCAATAATCTGTATGTAGGAGACTCAGAGCAAATGTGCCCCCACTCAAAACAGAATGGTTCCATGAATGAATGGAAGAAGTGATGACCCCTGCTTCAATCTACAAAATTATCATCATCCTACAGTCATCTTGAAGTGGGAAGTAATAGTTGGTGGAGAGGCATTATGGCTTGGAATATGTGAGTTTCACACAAGTGTTGATGTTGGTAGTATCCATAGGTATATAAATGCTGTGCTTAGTCAGATTTTGCTTGGTTGAAGGAGATCCCTAGGGTCCAAGTAACATCTTTGGCTTTTTCTAACATGTGTATACAGTACTGATAATCATAATATTTCAATGTCCCAGCTGGACTGACAGTGTTTCCAAAAACTTAATGGTGCATTCTTCCTCCCACTCCTTTGACAGTTATTGTTAACAGGTAGCACCTAGAGTTTTTATGTTCACCTGCAGTCAGTTTCCACAAAAGACATTTATATACTGCAACTGTATTTAAGTAATTTGTTTTAAGAGTTGCCATTTTCAATTATTTAAGTACAGAATTCATATGGTTTGTTTTATCAAAATGGTTACAGTAAAGCAAATTGGAAGATACATTTTCTAACAGATGACAAAGTTACAAACAGAAGGTCTCTGAGAATCTGCAGCAATAATATTGGAATTGTTTAACATATATCAGAAATTACAATCAGACTTCTTAATATATCCCTGCAGAATTTTATTTTCCTGTAACACTGCTGATCATATCATAAAGACTGTGGAGGCAGTTAACTTGAAAGGTGAAATAGCATGTGCCAAGATTTTTAATTTGTATTATAAGTGACAGAAACTGCAAAGGAAATAAAATTTTGAACTCTTTTTCATATCATGTCAATACACTGTAAACATAAAAATTTGGAAATCTTTGTCAGCCATTTGTCACCCACTGTCAAATAATGGTCACTTACAGCCTTATCCATGCAATATGGTCTCCAGTTATGGAATCCAGCAAAGTACTTCTTTGATCCATTGACTGACCATCACTTGGCTATATGTGCTTTTCAATCATAATTACACATCTCATTTCACTTTGTTCTGTAGTAATTCTAAATTCCCATTCTGCACTCTAATATATGCTAGCATGTGGTACATACTAATTATTTGAGCAAAGAGTTGCATAATATTTGTTTGTTTAATTTTTATTTACGCTACATTTACTTACAAACAGTCCCTAAGATAAAAGAAAGCTCTGTTCTTGTTTGTAACTGAAATACTAATAAATATTATGTTTATTCAATTGTTTATTGTATTAGTCTGAGAGACTGCCCTCACCAAACTTGGAACATAACGCCACTGAGTCAAAGCTTCTTCAGGAATATGAGAATTCCAGGTAAAGTGTTAAACAACTTATTGCTTTGTTCCATGACTTCACTCAAGCCATTTGCAACATGTCTGTTGTACTATATCTAGTTCTTAAGCCAATTTGTTCCTCTGCCTGATTAAAACTCAATTACTACAGAGCTACAATATATATCACATGCTATAACTACGTATTGTGCTGATGTCCAAATCTTCTACAATAGCCTGCATTCTTGTTTAAATTTCTTGCCTGTATGATTTATATTTGACCTTAGGCACTGCATGTGAATGCTTCAGACCAACTGTAACTTAAAAAACTTCACAAGCCAAGATCACTAAAGAAAGCATTTTCTGGATGACTGGTTTAGACAGAGCTATGCTGTCATCTTTGGATCTTATTCTTCTGAATTTTTACATGATATCAATCGCTATTACAAATCGATAATTGGATGATATGAAAAATTCAAAAGTACAAGATCCAATGATGATAACATAGCTCTGTCAAAACATGTCAACCAATAAAATGCTTTTTTTAGAGATCTTTAACCCTGTTTTCAAATGTTCCTTTACAAAGAAAAAGAAGTTTTGCCCCATTTTAATCCTCATAGCACTGAAGAGATGAGTGAAATAAGTATTAATGTCAGTGGTGTTGACAAACACCTGAAATCGTTAAAATTGAACAAAGCTCCGGGTCCCAATGGATTCCTTATCACAATCTATATTGAATTTGTGACTGAGTTAGCCCCACTTCTAACTATAATCTATCACAGATCCCTCAAACAAAAAACTGTGCCCATTATTTGCTCCTATGTAAAATCGCTAAACTTGTTTAAGGCTTCCATTCAGTCTCCCGTTGACTAGTCTGGTGTGGCAGTTGAAGACAGCAAAGTGAAAGCCGAAGTTTTGCAGGTGACTCCATTATATAAAAAGAGTGAAAGAACAGGCCCGCAAAATTACAGACCAATAGTCCTAACTTTGATTTGCTGCAGACTCCTTGAACATATTCTTTGTTCGAATATAATAAGATTTCTTGAGACGAGAAGCTTTGTTCTTGAATCAGCATGGTTTTAGAAATGGTCACTCGTGTGAAAGTCAGCTTGCCCTTTTCTCACCTGATATACCACGAACTGTGGATGAAGGGCAACAGGGAGATTTCATATTTCTAGATTTCCGGAAAGCATTTAAATGGTGCCTCACTGCAGGCTGTTAACAAAGGTTCGACCATATGGAATAAGTTCACAGATATGCGTCCTTAATGGTGAACATTCATCAGAGACAAGGGTATCATCAGGAGTGCCCTGTGTAAGTGTGATAGGAATGCTGTTGTTTTCGGTATACATAAATGATTTGGTGCACAGGGATGGGTAGCAATGTGCGATTGTTTGCTGATGATCCTGTGGTGTATGGTAACGTGTCAAAGTTGAGTGACCTTAGGATGATACAAGACAGCTTAGACAAAATTTACAGTTGTTGTGATGGATGGCAGCTAGCTCCAAATATGGAAAAATGTAAGTTAATGCCGATGAGTACAAAGAACAAATTTGTAATGTTCGGTTAAAGTATTACTAGTGCCCTGTTTGACAAAGTCAAGTCGTTTAAATATCTTGGCGCAACATCGCAAAGCGAAACGAACAAGTGAGAACTCTGGTAGGGAATGTGAATGGTCAACTTCTGTTTATTGGGAGAATTTTAGGAAAGAGTGGTTCACCTGTAAGAGACTGCATCTAGGACACTGGTGTGAACCTACTCTTGAGTACTGCTCAGGAACTCAAACTGGAATCCCTGGAGGGAAGGCGACATTCTTTGCAAGAAACATGATTGAGAAAATTTATAAAACCAGCAAAGCTGACTGCTGAATGATTCTACTGCTACCAACATACACTATGCATAAGGACCACAAAGATAAGATTCGAGAAATTAAGGCTCATACAGAGGCGTACGGACAGTCATTTTTCCCTCGCTCTATTTGTGGGTGGAACAGGAAAGGATATGACTATGTAGTGGTACAGGGAACCCTCGTCATATGGTGGCTTGTGGAATATCGATGTAGATGTAGAAAGCACAAGTAACACCCAGGTACAAGAAGGGTCCTAGAAACGATCCACAAGACTACTGTCCAATATTTTCGACATCAGTTTTGTTGTACAATCTTAGCACATATTCTGAGCTCAAACATGAACAGAATGACCTCCATGTCAATCAGCGTGGATTCTGGAAACATCAATTATGTTAAATCCAACGCACACTTTTCTCACATGACATACTGAAAGCTTTGGATCATATCAAAGCAGTTGTAGATGCAATATTTCTTCTTTTCCAAAACACATTTGACTCTGTATTGCACCTATGTTTATTGTCAAGCGTTCAATCATGTGCAGTAATAAGTACAATTTGTGACTAGACTGAGGACGTTTTGGTAGGGAGGGCACAGCATGAAGAGTCTTTGTCATTGTCATTGTCAGATGTAGAAGTACCTTCGGGTGTGTTAGGACTCTTGCGGTTCAAGTTATCTGTAATTAAGTAGTGTCCGAAAGAAAATGCATAACTAGGGTCAACAGAAGTGTCCGATTCCACCACTCTGCTTTGACCCATGACGTAAGTGTTGTGGTGTGTGATGTCATTACATCGCAGAGTTTATGAGTTGGTTGTGTTTGTAGATGTCTTGTATTTGATGGCGCCGTGTGTGTGTGTGTGTGTGTTGTGTATTGAACGTGTTTTAATTTACGTAGGGATGTTTGACTTTTGAATTTTTGAGGTGGTTTTTTTTTCCGTAGTTGTAGGTGTTGGTTTTTTCACATCAATAGTTATGGTTGACCTATACAGGTCAAGGGAAATGACCAATTCCAATTTTCGTAGTTGTATATATAGGTACTGGTGGTTTGGTATCTTCAGCCGTGGTCAGGGGCAATGTCTGATTCCAATTTTCGTAGTTTTTGGTGAAGGCGTTGCGGTTGACCTATATACGTCAAGGGAAGTGTCCGATTCATGTAGATTTTGTAATTTTTTTTTTTTTTTTTTTTTTTTGTTCATCATTTTGTGTCTTTTGGGATCAGGTGTGCTTCCCCCCCCCCCCCCCCCCTCCCTAAAGCCCCCAATTTCCCGTGTTTGTCTCATTAGTTTGATTGTATTTTTTGAGGGAGATGTTATTGTCTTATTTATATGTATTTTCATATTTGTTGCCATGTGTATGTAGCGACATCATAGGCGTCATACTGGAGACGCTTACAATAGCCATTTCTGCTATATTCATGACATCATGGGTCAAACAGACGGTTGGAATCGGACACTTCCATAATCCCCATAAATATTCAGTCAGATCTAGCTAAGATTTCAAAGTGATGCAAAACTGACAACTTACTTTAAATACTGACAAATGTAAAATTGTGCACTTCAGAAAATGAAAAAAATGTAGAGCCCTATGACCGTAATACCAATGAGTCACAGCTGGAAACAGTCAAATCATAAAATACTGGGTGTAACACTTTGTAGGAATATGAAATGGAATGATCACACACTCAGAAGATGTGGGTAAAGGCGTTAGACTTTGATTTATTGTTAGAATACTGGGGAACTGCAATCAGTCTACAAAGGCAACTGCAGACATCACTTTTGTGACCTATTCTAGAATATTTCCAAAGTGTGTGAAACAGAATTAACAGGGGATATTGAACAAATACAGAGATGTGCAATCTCGAATAGTCACTGTGGCAGAGTGTTACAATGATGCTGAAGAAACTGAACTTGCACTCTCTTTAAGGTAGATGTAAACTATCTCGAGAAACTCTGCTAACAAAGTTTCAAAAAGAGGCTTTAAATGATGACTCTAGGAATATACCACAACCCCCTTTGTATCGCTCACATGGGGATCATGAGGACAAGATCAGAATAATTACTGCATGCACAGAGGCATTCAGTCAGTCAGTCATTCTTCCCATGCTCCATATGTGAATGGAATGAGAATAAACCCTAATAACTGGTACAATGGGACATATCCTCTGCCATGCACTTTGTGGTGGTTTGCATAGTATGGATGTAGGTGTAGACCTTAGCTTGTGAAGTTTTCTTCTTCACCCCCTAGACAGACTGTCCAAAAAATATAGCTTCAGAATATATTACTATTTGCTATCCAGTAATCTCTGATGATGAATAAGGTAATTAAATCCTAGGAAAGTAACTGAAAATGCAGCCCTGGAAATACTCCTCATAATGACTAACTGTATTCCTTGCATATAATAATATGAACTGTTGAGAAAATAATGCCATATTTAAAACATGAAAAACAGAAGGGCATTCAGGATACAATTTTTAACCTGATTTCTTGGGTATTATGAAATAAGACAGTGCTTTCTGTTTTTTATTTCTGTTTTTTTATTTCAATCGTGTTATGACAGCATTCAGATTCAAGCACTGTCTGTCTTGCTTCCAGTATACAAATATTATCAATCTATAACAGTTTTTTAAAGTGTCAATTGGTATAAAAGAAGACATCATGAAAATACAGATTCTATCCACTCTTACACCTAATACGGAGGCATAGGCAAGTCAATAATGGTTTACTAACATAAATAGAAATACAAACTTTTTAACAGGTACTTACTTGACTATTTGGTAGTAAATGCTTATATGTTCAACAGTTTTTATGACCACAGTTCAAAAAACCACACTTCCCAGATCAAATATAAATTAATAAATCATATTAAGTTGTTTGGCATGTGAGATCAGTGCAGTTTTACAAAATATGTCCAGTAAATCATGATTAACATTGAAGATCAGCCAACCAGTTGCAAAACAAAGGTCTATTACCCACTGACCTAGGTTTCAGTATTTCTGAAAATATCTTCTTCAGAAGTAGTGGGGCTAATCTAAAGCCATGGCTTGGGATAATTCTTGTTTTTGCCAATTTTATGCATGACAAGAGCCCTTGGCTTCAGCTAATCTAATGTACCATCATGTGATGTGACAAGGAGCTTTAGAAATATCGAAACTTAGGTCAAAGGCTAAGAAACCTTTGTTTTGCAACTTGCTGGCTGATATTTTCAACCTCTTCAGATTTACACAGTTGCTGATTTGCAGCCATTTTTAAGATCATGATTACAATTCTTTGCATGAGAGAACTGTATTTTTTGGTATTGACATTACCATTAGCTCTTAGTGAAATGTGGAGCATCATAATTAGAGGACTATAACAAAAACCTAAGTCTTTTAAGTTAAGTACACATCATTAATTTCCAGGCTTTAGAAATATCTTAAAAATATTGAACAGTGATTATTGCATAATAAAGTTTTGCAATAAAATCAATAAGGGAAGCTTTGTCTGGTTCATTTAGGCTGCACTGATAGATTTTTAAGACTGTGTATTTACATAGGTATCATAATTTATTTTTGTATATGATGGTACACCTCTTTGGAATTTTTCGGTAATGAACTTGAGGTTGTTTTTTGAGATTCTCTATTTTGATGGTAATGAAATTATTTGAAATTCATAAATTCTATAAAGGTTGTTTTTACAGAATAAAGAGAGGGGTAAAGAAAAAGATAACAGAGGAGAATAACTTTTATATTAGCTAGTGCAATCTTCTGATGGATCATGCATTAAGTACAGTGTTTTGGTGACACTAAACTGCCGTGGATCAAATGGCATGTCAACAGCCAGATTTCTTTCATTTGCTTTCTTGTTATTCATGTTCTTGTTGATTATAATGGCACATATGGCCTGCTCTGAACACTGTAGATTTGTCACAAGTTGCATGAAGCAAATGTGTTATGTCAGTAAAATTATCTTTATGGATGCAAACAAATTCAAAACATTCTGGAACCATGCTGCTCCTAGCAACAACACATTAAATTTTGGCCACAGCATCATAACTTCTTTAAAATGTGGTCTCTGAAAAAAATAATACACTGTAGGCAGGCAAAACCAAAATATTATGAAAACACTGATAGAGCAACGAAGACCTAGTTAGCTCGAATGGCCTCTATACTGGATTATACCAGCAATCTAATATTAATTTCATTCAAAATGAAATTCACAGGCTGAGCTTAATCAAGTTGTAAGTTTTCTGACTGTACGTGTTTCACAGGGAGTGTCTATGATGCCACTGCTATATTGCAATATGGTAAGAATGCCTAAACAGTTGCTGGTATACAACAAGCGCACAAAATATGTCATTTACAATATGGTATGCAATCAGTCATCTAGGGCTTTATAAAATCTTAAGCTGCACTATTAATACATGGGAAAAAAATCATCTATGCAATATAGGCACAACTTAAGTCCATTGTCGGCCAGGGGTTTCATATTTAGAGAACATTTACAGTAGCTTAAAATTTCCCCATTACTTCACGAAACTGGAGTTCTGTTACATACGAAAATGACTGTGCAGGGAAAACCATCATTCCCGCAACATTACCGTCTGTAGGGCATCTTCATCGAGCACCTGAAAAATTGCCACTGCTCCATCATCGAAATTGTAAACGACGTTACCGTCAAGTGCAAGGCCTCCGTCGAAACAACGGGAGCGTATTGCGAGCCACGATACAAAGCCGCGTGGGTTTATTCGTTTACCTTCTGGCCAGGTTTTCGTGTCTATACACTCACGCACTGTATAACACATTTTTCGTTCTTCGGGATCGAACTTCAACTGTTCCGAAAAACGTGAACACAATTCTGCTCGCGTTTCCTCTGAAACTGGCTGCTTCAATAATGATAGCAATTCACTTATAGACTGTTCAGAAATACGGTTCATACTTGCGTGCCAAGCGGTGGACCCGGTGCCTGTCGCGACACAGATTCCGGTACACTTCAGTTTCGTTCTTGATTCGCCAGCTAGCTTCAGTTCCAAGTATGACACACGAGTGGCTTGTTTTTCACCAACAAATATTTCATTAAGAGCCAATGTTGGCAGTGTCCTCCTATAAACCTTAGAATCAGCTGTTACAGTTGTTCTCTTCGGCAGAGGAGTGTCACCAGGTTCTCGCAATTGCTCTTCGTTAAGTTCAAGTGGAGCATCGAAAATGTTTTTCCCGAACAATGTTATTCGTATTCTATTTCTAAACATCCACCTGAAATCTCCATTAATGATCTTCTGCAAAGCTCCTTTGACGTCGGCAGAATATTTTTTTGGTAGGCATAGGTAACCGGCGGAACGACTTGGATCTGAATTGAAACCAATAACAGGCTTATAGTTGCCTTGGATTTTACTTGCAGCTAGTATGAAAGTACCATCACCACCAACAGGCACCACAACATCTGCCCATTTAAGATTTTCTTCATTGTATCCGAATCGGTTCACCACTTTGGTCGTAATTCCGCATGCTTCCACACTTTCCACTAAACGCTTTTCAAATGTTTTATGAATTTCGTAGCGACGAAGTAAATTTCCGTACTCAGAACCTCGTTTCTTCAGTACTGCTTCCAACTCAGTCTCGGTTAAATGTGGGTAGCGATATTTTTCGTATTCATATCGCGATAGTTTCGTCACTATTAATGCACGCTTGAAATTAACTCTTGCCACTTCTAACGAGCGCATCGCAATGGACTGTGATTGGTAAATTCAACATGTCCCGAAATAGGGTTTCGATTGATAAAGAATTATCAATTAATGATGAATTATGTGAAGATACATTTATTTAACTGAGTACTTCTATAATTAATAAGTGTTATATTTAATTCAGTCATTAGTTTGACTAAATATTCTTGTTTTTTGGGACAAATAAATCTTTGTGGTATGTCGTTGTGGAAAACCAGAATCTTGTACGGCTGCATTGAACTTGTACTGTCTTAACGATGGGAACAGTAGTGCTCAGTGCTTATGCTTATTATATGACTTGCATAGTTTCGTAAGATTTTCTGCAGCGGCTTGTTGACGTCGATAGCATATCTTAATGCACATTGGTACATTCTGCGTTGTGGTTGCCTGGTTGGGTGTTATTACTGTTACGTAATGCATACCTCAGCGTAAGTCATAAGTGCTTTATGGTTCTGTTATAATTAGATGCAATAGTGACGAAGAATACAATATTTATTCCTTAAGCGGTCTTGTTTTTATGATTACGAACCCTCGTTATCGGTTCCAACGTATCAACAGTACCGAGGGCTAAAGTAGTTATCTAAGCACTTCGACAACTTAATCTTACCACTAAAACAAAAACGAAACAAATAAACTAACAGGAACGAGGCGTTAAAAATATACATTCGAATACTGTTAATCGTGTTATAATGAGAGCACACTGTGGTCTCATTACAGCACTACCACTAATGCACTTGTACGTTAGTTTATATTTTCAGATGTTAATGCAATTGCTTTTGATGATGATATGCTTCTCTCCTTTATTGTTTTCGGCCTCCGGACGTCGTATGAAATACTAGTTTAAAGTTGTGTTTGAGAAAAAGTCCTGCAAGGGACTACAGATAGAAGTAGCAAAGTAATTTGCACAGATGGCAGTAAAGCCTATTGATAGAAACGTTGAGAATAATGTCATAGGTAAGAGAAGGGCACAGTAGCCCGAGTGCAGGAAAGTAATATTAGTATGGGACCATGTAGCCGAAAGAGAGCATTGTTTTGCCATGTACAAACAGGATCAAGAACAGTAATATGAACATTTATTAAAAGCAAAATCAGACATTACTTACATGTGCTAAAGTATTTTGCAGTATTGCATGGCATAAGAAGTACAGTGCTGTGCAAAAATATTTTGAACTAAAAATGTCTGTGTATCCTTTCTGTTTTATACTTTTAAGATTTCTACTGAAATTTTAAAAATTATGGCTTTTAATTTGTAAGCAAAAAATTATCAGTATTTTTTACTTGGTCCAGAAGTGAAACTAAATACTCACTAATATGCAAATTAATAAGACCCAGGAACACAACAGTTAATTTCCTAAATAAAAAGTACGAGCACCTCACTACACCAGTCTCTCACAGGAACCAATGTATTATCCAATCTCATCTGCCCACACCTTGAGATCCTTTCACATTCATTGTCGTGTTTCAAAATCTCTGTATTTTCTCATTGAGGAACTTTGTTTGCCAACCCAGTCTCTGCAGTTATAAACCATATGCCTTTCTTCTGTAATAGTTATTGATTCTATATCTGGAGCTTAAAGTGTTCTATCGTATGCTTGTTTCGGAGCTGACAATGAGTGGCATATTTTTATTGCATTTTACCACCCATGTATGAGTGTAGTTCCCTCAACATACTAAAGGCTCCAGAACAGGAGGAAATTCAAAGTGACAAACTAAAAGTACCATTAAGGCTCATGCACTTAAATATACAATATCTCATAAATAAGCTCAATGTTTTGCAGACTTTTGTAAATGATCATTCACCTCATGTAGTTGTGTTAACTGAGTATGGACTGAAATCTGAGGAAATTATTTACATTAAACTAGATGGCTATTTCCTAGGAAATAGCTACTGTAGACAGCATCTTAAAGGTGGAGGTGTAGCAATATTTGTTAGAGAGCAGCTCAAAGTAAATAAATTAAACCATCTAGATCTGTATAATAGTGAAGGCTTGACTGAAGTGACAGGCATTAAACTCCATATCAGAGGTTGCGGAAAGGGCACGGTGAAACAGAAAATTATTGGGATTTATCGTCCACCAGAATCAGAGGTAGTGTGTTTCATAGATATTTTTAGTAGAATAGTGGGACACTGTGACCCAAATGAGGTAACAATACTTGGTGACTTGAATATAAAGGCAACATCTTGCAATAACCATAACAGCAGGCTAATAGATACCCTTAACTCCTATAATCTTATGAATGCAGTAAATTCAGATACAAGAGTAACTCGGTCTACTTCTAGTAGAATAGACTACATAATACTAAGTAAAGAAGTAAAATATAGTATTAGATGCTGGAATGTGGACTTCCACTACTCAGACCACAAATGTCAATTTGTAGACTATGAACACACAAGCTTCCAAGAAATGACTCGGCTCATAGAACATAAAAGAATGCTTAAAGAGAAAAACATTAATGCTTTTAAAAGTAAACTAACATCTGAGGAATTGCAACTAGTTCTTCAGCAAAAAGGGTCCAAATACAAATGGGCCAAATTTTATGATATTATTTTACAATATCTTAATTTTTGCTGCCCAGTGAAAGAAATTAAGAAAGTAGTAACTCACAAGCAAAATGTAAGAAACACCAGACTGACTCTTCCAGCTTACGTGATTAAACTCGGGCAAAATATTGAGGAACTAAGTGTGCTACACAAGTCAACTAAATTACAAATATTTTAGGATAAGTACAATCAATCTAAAAAACAATTTCAGGAACAGCTCTCAAATTTAAGAAAACTGATCCTAGATAAGGAAATAGCTCAGTCAAGAAATATAGGGAAGACTTCATAGAATAAATAAATAGATATTGCAAAGCTACCCATAAGTTAGATACTCAAGTTGACAGAATCCAACATGAAGGAAACCATATTAATGATCCAGATAAAATCTGCAATATATTTAATGAATATTTTATATCTTCAGCTGTGAATCCAGTTAATAACGCAGGTGTGACTCGGGTGGTAAAGCCTTACCCTAGGCTGGAAACTGCTTTTGCATTTAAGGAAGTGAGTGTGGAGGAAACAGGAAAAATAATAAATAACTTAAAGAATAAGACCTCATCTGGATGGGATGGACTGAGCAGTATTATAATTAAAAAATGCAGTAAGGAATAATTACCCATATGATCTACAGTTGTATCAGGGAGCACACATTTCCAAATATGTTGAAGAAAAGTACAGTTAAACCTCTGCATAAAAAAGGATTGAAGGAAGAGCTATCAAACTTCAGGCCCGTATCACTATTACCAATTTTCGGTACAATATTTGAAATTGTTTTGTTGACACAACTTACTGATTATTTCACAAAGAATAATTTACTAGCAGAAACACAGCATCGCTTCAGAAAGCATCACAGTACCATTACAGCAATTACTGAATTTCTCCCCAAGGTGTATGATGCCCTGGATGAAGGAATGCAGATAGCAGGGCCATTCCTAGACCTTACTAAAGCATTTGACTCAGTGAACCATGAGCTACTATTAAGCAAACTGAAAACGTATTATATAAATGCCACATCCATTCAACTACTGATCACGTATCTAACCAATTGTAAGCAGTGTACAAAGCTGAGTTATGAAATTAATGATCAGATCAAACATTTCCAATCTAGCTATGAAACAGTAAAACAAGGTGTACCTCAGGGCTCCGTATTGGGCTCTTTCCTTTTCCTGGTCTATATTAATTATTTAGAGGTACCTCTGTACTCCCAATTAGTAAGTCATGCAGATGATACCTCACTTTTGTTCTTTTGCAAACAAACTAATGACTTGAAATTGGCAGCAACTGATGGCTTAAGTCAAATAACTACTTACTTCCATGATCAAGGTCTAAAGGTCAACATTAGCAAATCCCAGCTATTACCATTTAAACATGGTAATTCATACCAAACCTCTATTGATAATATAAGTGGCATCAAAAAATTAGACACTGACAAATGTAAATTTTTGGGGATATACCTAGACGAAAATCTTAGTTGGGTAGACCATATCAAGTTCGTATGCAATAAAATCAGCAGTTCACAGCACTTAATTAGCAAACTATCAAAATTGGTCTCTGAACAAACATTAAAAACTGCTTATTATGGGACAATATTTGCATATATTAATTATGGAATAGGGGTATGGGGATGTGATGCTGATAGACACATGAACAGAATCCTAACACTGCAGAAAAGAGCAATCAGGACCATGCATCGACTAGGATACAGAGATTCATGTAGGGAAACCTTTGTACAACATAAATATCTAACAGTATATTCTCTGTATCTGTACAAATTAATAACATTCATTGTGGACCATAAAAATAATGAAACTAAGTGTTCTGATGTGCGTACCCATAACACAAGACAAAAAGATTGTTTCTTAAGAAACTGAACTAAACTGAAGACAACAGATCATAGTCCTTGGATATATGGCCAGATATGGTTTAACAAACTGCCAAGTGCTATAAGATGCCACGGAGGTGAAGTATTCAAAAAGGAATTGAAATCATTCTTAACTCTCAAATGGCGGCTTCTTGCACACGTGAATTGCAAATTCCTACTGTTTGTGCAAAAATTGTATAAATTGTATAAAAATGCTATGATGTTTGCAAAAGTCACCAGTTGGTGACTATATGCAACAAAAGATAAATAAATAAAACAATAGCAATTAAAACTATTCACAATCACAACATTTTGGTGTGTATGCAGCTTCATCTAATTTGTATTGCCTATTTCCCTGTTCCAAGTAGTGCTGTGTCTTTTTAAGAAAGAAGTAGATCTTCTGCTCTAGGTTTGCTTTTTTGACAACGTTCTTTTGCAAAGAGCAGAAACACATGACTCTCAATGTGTTTTCCCTCCCATCAGCAGTCAATCTCCTCAGAGGGCATTTTCCAATTAAAATCATTCATGAGTCATACTTTACAAGACTACAAGAGCTTCTCTTATTTGAAAAAGAAATTTGAAAGTGTGAACATGAGACACAGTTTGCAGTCTGGTGCATCTGTTGTCAGTTAGTTGAGTGCAGAGTAGCTCATAATTGTAAATAAATGAAAGGTATAAATATGACCTGTTCGAATTAAGTTGCTTTACGACAATTCACACGACAAAGACTCAGGTAATGTGTTTAAAATGAACATTGTGTTCAAAATTAGTCACCAATAAATTGGAGTGAACACAACTAAAACAGAAAATAAAAAAAAAACTGACGAGGTCAACACTAATCCTTCCACTGATGTCATGTTGGAATTCCATAACTATTTCTCTTCTTCCACTGCCAACAGAGATTTTCATCAACAAAGCTTGATTGAAACTCATCTTTTCTTAGTAATGACGGTCATTCAAGTGTAAAAATATTAGCAAGAAATTTTGCTGTTAAACTTTGAGATCTTTTCATTTGCATGATCCTAGTTGCTTTTATACATCATCATATATTTTATATAATAGAGGGAAACATTCCACGTGGGAAAAATATATCTAAAAACAAAGATGATGTGACTTACCAAAGAAAGCGCTGGCAGGTCAATAGACACACAAACAAACACAAACATACACACAAAATTCAAGCTTTCGCAACCAACGGTTGCTTCGTCAGGAAAGAGGGAAGGAGAGGGAAAGACGAAAGGATGTGGGTTTTAAGGGAGAGGGTAAGGAGTCATTTCAATCCCGGGAGCGGAAAGACTTACCTTAGGGGGAAAAAAGGACGGGTATACACTCGCACACACACACGCATATCCATCCACACACATACAGACACAAGCAGACATATTCAAAGGCCTTGTTTTATTTTTGTTGATGCACATCTTATAATCTCTTTTCAACACACTATCAGTTCCTTTCAACTGATCATCTAGGACCTTTGCCATCTCACAGAATTATGGTGTCATTGGCAAGCCTGAAAACTCTCGTTGCTTTTTCCTGAACATTAGGTCCCTCTCTAAATTGTAACATGGGATATGGGCTACAACATTGTCTCACTCCCTTCTCTATTTCTGCTTCCTTTTCAATCCCTTTGACTCTTATAGCGTAGTGTAGATGAATTATAAAATCTGTTGCATGTTGTATTTTATCCCTACTACCTTAAAATTGCAAATAGTGTATTCCTGTCAAAACTGTCAAAAGTTTTCTCTAAATGTACAAATGCTGTAAAAATAGATTTGCCTTTGTTCAGTCTGTCATCTAAGACAACTTGTAGGGTCATGGTTGCCTCACATGCCTCTCTGGAACCCAAATTAATTGGTGTCCACCAGTTTTCCCTTTCTTCTACAGATGATTTATATCAGTATTTTGCTACCATGACGTATTAAACTAATGGTTCAGCAATATTTACATTTGTCAGCAAATGTTCTTTGAAACTGGAACTATTGCATTATTCTTAAAGCCTACTGGTATTTGCCACTATCATAAATCTTGAATATCAGGTAGAACACTTGGCCATGAAATGTTCTCTTAAAGATCTCCATCATTTTGAGGGAATTTAATTTACTTTTTCCTGCTTCATTTGCTACATTTTTATATTTTCTCCTTTCATTAATTAAATTCAATGTCTCGTATGTATTTCAAGGATTTCTGCTGGATCTTTCTCTTTGCCTATTAGATCTATGCTGGCTTCACTATTTCATCTCTCAAATCTGACCCATCTCCTTAATTTCATTCCTTTCTGTGATTTCATCACTTTTAATCTGCATGGTTAGAATCCACGTCAGCCCCTTTAATGTATTACAGTTCGAAATCTGTTTTTAAAATCTTTGTCTGACCATCTTACAATCCATATGAAACCTTTGAGAACCTTCAGGTTTCTTCCATATATAGAACCATTTTTCACGATTCTCAAACTAATTTTTACTCCACCAGGTGGGTTCTTTCATTCTTTTCATCCAGTTGCCCTATTTTTTTCTTTTCTTCCTTTTCCTCTTATGAAGTTCCTGACATCTGCCACAATTAAATTTTTGTCTTCCTTAATGTTTTGAATTGCAAAGGAAAGTGTGATACAGAGATAAGACTACAAATCATTCTTGGCCGAGTCGCAATGGTCAAACTCACTAAGATATGGCAGAATCGGGCAATATCCAAGACAACGAAGATGCACTTGGTAGAAGCATTGGTGTTTCCTGTATTCTTATTCTGATGTGAGACCTGGACTGTGAAAGGTAGTGATAAAAGCCGCATTGATGCCTTCAAGATATGGTGTTGGTGGAGGATGCTACGTGTACTGTGGCCACAAAAAAAGAACAAATGTTTCAAAAACAGAACAACTTAAAATCACAAGGTTATCTTCTCATGTCAGCCAAAAGTACCTTCAGTTCCTTGGGCACATCTTGGGAAGTAAAGGGGATAATTTAGAGAAGATCATCGTGCAGGGAAAAATTGAGGGCAGAAGACCACGTGGGAGAGCAGCAAACAGATGGTTGGATCAAGCGAAGAAGATTATCAGCCTGCTGCTTCATGTCATGTTAAGAATGGCCGAAGATTGCTGTGGATAGAGACATCTGTCTGAAATTTCAACTACGTAAGAATGAATGAGGAAATGAGGTCACAGCACTAACCAATTTGTAAAACGACTAATAATGAATGTTTTGAATAATTTTTTTATCTCTTCATATAAATATTCTAACTCATCATAGGCATAGAAACTATGACTACTGCTATGGCCATTGATTTAGTATCCATCTTGGCTATGATAACCCAATTACAATATCAAACAATCCATGCTGTAATCGGTAGAACACCCAGATATATTTTTTCTAACAACAAGATTCTCCTGAGTAGCTGTCGCCCAGAGATCCACACGGGGAACAGTTTTATGTCCAGAATGATGCCATCATCAATTAAACTGTATAACAGATCTGCAGGTCCCGTTGCTTTCAGCTGTTTGCAGGACCAACTTGTAAGACTTAGTTGTTAATGTTACAAGGACACATCAATCAGATTGTTCCTGCTGCAATGCCTGAAAAACCTGCTGCCTTTATTTTGATGCTATGAATTAGTCTTGTCTCTCCACAGATATATCTTGAATGTGGTTGTGCCTATGATACAGCTATCTGCATCCTTAAGTCATGCAGGCCACCCACAATGGCAAGTGCATGGTTCATGGGACAGTCATCCCTGTACATGTTGTTGTCCATTAAAACAACAACATCAGGAAAGACAGCAAATAACAAAATTTTACTTAGTGTGCATACACAGTATAAAAAGAATAATACACAATTAAATTTGTAAGTGATTAGGGTTTTACAGGGTGTGAAATTTAGCCAACAGTTTCCACCTCTGGCTGCCACAACAGCTCTGACTTGGCTGAGCTTGGGTTACAGATTACAGGTAAGTCTTTCCATTCTGCATCAACTGTACACCAGAGTTCACCAGTTGTAGTGGCTGGCAAGGGGTGGCATGCTAATCTCTCAGCAACTCATAACCAGATGTTTTCTGTTGTATCCATAGTGAGATAGCTAGTAAACAGAAATAGACATCTTGAAAAAGGTAACACAATGGTAAGTTTGTTTACATTATGTTCAAGTAATGATTGAGTTGTACATAACTTTGAATGCTATAGTTCTTCTATGGTTTAGAGTTATATACAATGAGAACAGTGTTCTTGATAGCATCAAAATGGCCTTGAATGCTGATTCACATATACATGTCTGAATATTAATAATCCTTAATAGCATTGTGCTACTTCGATGTAATGATCCTCACTGCAGTTTTCTGCACTAATCTCCCTAAGTCTTTGCAAGAATTGTTAAAATTCCATCTTTTGCATAGCTATGAGTGGCACTTGAGGTTGGTAGAGATGCTGATGATACCGGATTCTCGTTGGGTGAGAGATCTGAATGTGCTGGATCAAGGCAATTCCTTGTATCAGGGTGGGAACAGTACAGGCAACATATGGTCTTGCAATATCTTGTAGAAAGATAATGTCACAGAAACCTCAAAAGAATGGCGAAGCCACCTGACTTACAATATCAGTAACGTAATGGCTGATGTCCAGTTTACCAGATATGAGAACCAGGGGTGACTGGTGTTCCCAATACCATAACATTGGGTTCTTGGCCCATCTGACAATGACAAAATGCAATCTGGCAACATTCATTCTCTTCAGACTCTCTACACACGGATATGTCCATTGTGATACTGTATGAAGAACTGGGATTCATCTGAAAAGACCACGTTGTTGGCACTCCTGTGTCCAGCGGGGTCACACGCACCACTGTTCACACACACCTCTCTCTGCTGCTGAGTCGAGGTGAGCCACAACATTGGCAGAAGGCTAAAGCGTAACTTTCTTTTAGTTGTGCCTGTCTGCAGCTTAACGTATTATCTTTGCAATAAGTAGTAATCTGTCTTTTCCTTACATTGTTGTTTAAGGAAAATTATTTTGTCCTTGTACAGAACACAATAAACAAAGGAACTGTTATGCTTCCTACCCACTGACTTGAGCTAAATTGTCAGATGCTACAATTTATGGGATAAGTTACTACACATGTTGTTAACTGAGTTAGTGATATCGAGATGCTTTTAATCATTGGAACAATTAATGAAATTTTAGCTGATAACTTGCACTGGACAAAACTTGTTACTATTCCTGTCAAGTAAATAGAGCTGTTTATTCTTAAAAATATCATTTTAATGTTACAGTATTCTTTACTGTACAATTTTTTAAGTCTGTAGTCTAAATTTTTTACATATTATCTGCACACAAATGTAAATAAAGAATGGACCAGAAGGCAGAGGAGGATTTAACACATATATATCGTGTTTGCTATGGCTGTTTCTTTTGTTACAGGTGCATATCATAACTGATGCTTTGGAGACTGCATGGTGAATTACACCAAGGAAGAATGACTGAAAATAGTGGAATTTTATTTTCAAAATAACAGGTCTATTACTCTAATGCAAAGAGCTTATCATAACCATTTCCTAGTAAGACATGGACCTCAGCAATGATGATTTGGAAACTAATGGCACACTTAGAGGAAAATGGTTCTGTGATGAACCTTCCGCTTACTGGTAGACCATGTTCATCTCGCAGCAAAGAGAACATTGTAGGAGTTAGGGCCAGTGTTGAAGAAGAATGGGAAACATCAACATGAAGATGTTCTAGGGAATTAGGGAACCCGAACATCCTTAAGGAGAATTTTAAAACATAATTTAAATATGTATCTACACAAAATACAGTTAGTGCAGGAACTGAGACCCATGGGCCATGAAGTGTGCCGAAATTTTGTAATTCACATCCAAGAATTAGCCAGAGAAAACAATGAATTTATCCTCCAAGTTATCATGTCAGATGAGACTCATTTCCATCTGAATTATTACGTCAATAAGCAGAACTGTTGGTTCTGTGTATGACAAATTTAAGGATAAATCATGAGCCCCAGGTGCACCCTATCAAGTGCACAGTTTGGTGTGGGGTGACCTCGCAGGAAGATATTGGGCCTTATTTCTTTGAAACTGATAACGGTGACAATTTGTCAATTACTAGTGAGAGCCCAAGATATGACTGATAATTTTTTATATCCTGCAGTAGAAAATCATCCCAAAATGTGGTTTCAGTGGGATGGGGCAACCTCCCATACTCCCAGAACCACAGTGAAACCTCAGAGGCAACTGTTCAGTTAGCGGAGAATTTCAATAAATTCTCATGTTAATTGGTGGCCATGTTCCCCTGTCCTTACAGCCTCTGATTACTACTTGTGTGGATACCTTAAGGAATTTGTGGACATGAACAAATTGTGTACACTTCAGCAGCATAAGGACAATATCCATGCAAACACTTGTGTATTAACCAGAATGAGATTTTCACTCTGCAGCGGAGTGTGCACTGATATGAAACTTCCTGGCAGATTAAAACTGTGTGCCCGACCGAGACGTGAACTCAGGACTTTTGCCTTTCGCAGGCAAGTGCTCTACCATCTGAGCTACTGAAGCATGACTCACGCCTGGTCCTCACAGCTTTACTTCTGCCAGTATCTCGTCTCCTACCTTCCAAACTTTACAGAAGCTCTCCTGCGAACCTTGCAGAACTAGCACTCCTGAAAGAAAGGATACTGCGGAGACATGGCTTAGCCACAGCCTGGGGAATGTTTCCAGAATGAGATTTTCACTCTGCAGCAGAGTGTGCGCTGATATGAAACTTCTTGGCAGATTAAAACTGTGTGCCCCACCGAGACTCGATCTTGGGACCTTTGCCTTTTGCGGGCAAGTGCTCTAACAGATTTTTCAAAGCATCATGTAATTTTCAAAATAACAGTTTGTTATTACAATGGTCTACGAGTTGTCGGATGTCACCCAAAATTGGCAGTCCACAGTGTGAAAGCAAATGAGTACCTAAAATCCATGTTGAACGCATTGTTGACTCAAACCACAGTTACACACATCTTATGAGTGAAAATATGTGCACCAGGAACTTCAAAGTTAAAGAACTTAAATGTGTAAAAACTTTCGCATGATTACAGTACCTCTAATGAATTAACATTGTGACCCAATTGTGTTGTAATTAACAAGTACTGAGAAAGGTCTTTGTCATTGAAGTGAGCAATTATTGAACATGTTGATGTTAATTATGGAATGATTTAAATGATCTGGTGCAGTGTGACTGCTTCCAATGAATTATTAAAGAACTGTGCTAAATGTGAACCACTCATTTTGTGCCACAGTTGAAAACTTGGCCACTATGATTGTTCATGCTGGCCTGAAACAGCCAAATTACTGTTCAAAGTGTAAAAACTTTTCATCATAATTGATAATTGACCTGCGAATAAAAATGTATGTGTTCATGTCATCCCTAAAATATGGTGTTGTGTGTACTTTATTTAGCAATCATCATGTAGCACTCATTTGAACTTTCAGCTTCAAGGTGATAAGTTTGGTGCTCTTCAAATCAGTTTCATCACAAATTTTCATTGAAGAAACATGTTGTCGCAGCCAGGTTAGAATTTTGTCACCAGTGGCATCAGAAGAAGAGCCCCAATCAGTCTTATCCAGACTGGGCTGCTGACCAACAGGGATTAAGTAGAAACTGTAGTTTTAAAGATATGTGAATGCAGAAATATGTGGACTCTGTAATCTGGAACGTTATAGTGTACCTTACCTATGATTAGGTAGTAAGGAACCATGCATTGAGAAAAGCATTATAAGCAATGCAAATAGTTCTGAAACTGCCCATACAGCCCAGAGTGTGTTTATGATGGAAGAAGACATCATGGCAGTATGCAGGAGATCATGCCCCTCACCTGTTCCATGGCTCAATCTCATAAACAACCACACCTGAGCAACGGGCCATATAAGTGGTGATACCTGTGCCTGCCTGTAAACATTGTTTCCTCTGCCACTCATGTACTGTGTATTCCCATCGGAGTGCAACATGCCACAGGTGTGACAGAGAGGGACACCTGGAAGAGGTTACTTGTAGCAGTTCCGTTGCAGATATGCCCCAACCCATGGATGTGTACCAAGTGGCTGATAAATCTATGGAGGTACAGATTTCTCAGGACACAAACCAGCAAATTTTCTGAGATGCCCTATTGGCAAGCACCCCATGAAGCTATTCTTCGACACCGATGATTCCGCATCTTTGCTAAAGCAATCTGCTTACTTAAGTTTAAGGTCACTGCCTTTGTAGACACCAGGGACAAATCTTTGGTCTTATGGATGTCATCAGGAAAACTCACTTATAACTTGGTCACTTGTGTAATAAATTTTCTTTTGGTAGCTGACCCCATAGTAGATAATATTTTTGGGATAGAAACTCTCCATGATTTTGTATTTGTGGTTGATTAAACAGTGGACACTATGTGATCGGGGTCTTACATTGCTTCAAAGAATCACTATGATAGATACGCTTAGGTCTTCTCACTTGGGTTAGGGAAAGCAAATGATCTAGAACCTCATATCACTCTGAAAGTGTCAGCTGCCACATGCTTTTTCTAAGCTTGTCTAGTGGTGTGTACTCTTAAAGGATGCTCGTAAAATAGAACTAGATTGACTCACTAATGAAGATGAATTCCAAATTGTGCTGCATGCCTGGGCTATGTCTTAGTTACAGGTGTGACTACAGAGGACCACTTTCACAATTTTGAGCTTTTGTGGCAGAGAAAGAACTCAAATGCAATCTACACAAGTGTTTTTTCAAGCAGCCACCTTTGACATATTTGGGGTTCAAACATCCATCCAGTGCTCGTGCATCAAGAAAGAATTATATCATGGTCATCACCCATAAGGAAATGACGTATAACACATCTAATGCCCTCTGTGGTTTTTAGCAACTTACAGTGTTACCCTGACTGAAGGTTACAGCCCAGTGGAGCAGCTTTGCAGCTTCACAACTGCTAGTTGCTGCATCCTCTTCAACATGCTGCACCAACACCAGCACGTCATTGCCAAGACGTCTCCCTTCTGAAGCCAATGACCCAGTGTGACCCAAGACCTCAGATGCCTCCCAACTTGGATCTGTGGGGTAATCTCCATACTATGGTTTCGTATTGTACCCCATGGCCTCCACCCATGGATTTTGGTGGTGGCACAGAAAAAAACTTTGCCTCCACCGTCTTGGTCAGCAGTCACCTGTTTCTCCATCCCCAACAGACCTCTCCAGTCCTAGAGCGATTCAGCAAATTCCATCAAACCTCGTCCTGTCCTGCCCTTCTGCCGTAGTGCCCATGGGCATTGATCCACCACTGCTTTCAGTGGCTGCTCCTCCACACACCACCTGCATTTTTCTCTCCCGTGTTTACTACTGGAGAGGAAGGGTATGTAATGGCGCCACCCAAAGTCACTATGTAAACCAAGTAGCTGATGTAACATTACTGTTTTCTGTTTGTTAAATGACATCATCTAAACACGAAAAGCTGCACTTTAAACGTTTAGTAGCCATATTGGTGTTTGGGTGTATCCATTGTCAGTGGCATCAGATGCAAAGGGACAAACAACTGTATGTAAATCAATTTCTACAATGTGAAAACTGTGTACATAAATCAGATATGTAAGTCTACTTACATTATTTATCTCTGTATCAATGAGATATGTGTCAGTTATAAATTCTTTAGTATGTTTAACCTGATGTGTATCTAGGAACCAAACAACCAAGTGGATACCTAGAACTCAATTACAACCATGCCATGCCTATGATAGGATATGAAATCTGTCCTACCTCATGGTTCACAGGCTACTGGGTATGTTATTGCTGTCAGATCTTAGGCTGTGATCGCATCTGACATAAATGTCATACAGTATAAGCATGCAACAGACAGACCAAAGAATCTATATTACATGTCTCTTCATTGTTTCTAAGATACATTATTTTAAAAGAATAAGTTTGATTTGGAATTTCTCCAGTTCCTACATGTAAAGGATAAAAATTTATATCATCTTAGGCATGCATTCATATATTCAGAATACCATATTTGGACATGTAGTATATCTACATCTGTGTCCATACTTTGCAAACTACCATGAGGTGCTTGGCAGATGGTATGTCCCATTGTACTAGTTGTTAGGGTTTCTTCCTGTTCCATTTACATGTGGAGCATAGGAAGAGTGACTGTCTGAATGCCTTGGTGTGTGTAGTAATTATTCCAATCTTGTCCTCACGATTCCTACTTGAGCAATATGTAGGGGGTTGTAATATATCCCTAGAGTAATCATTTAAAGCTGGTTCTTGAAACTTTGTTAATATGTTAACAGACTTTCTCGGGATAGCTTACATTATCTGTCTCAAGAGGCTTCCAGTTCAGTTCCTTCAGTATTTCTGTGACACTCCCCCATGTATTAAACAAACCTGTGACCATTTGTGCTGCCCTTCTCTGTATATGTTCAATATCTCCTGGCAGTTCTGTCTGGTATGGGTCCCACACACTTGAGCAGTATTCTAGGATGGATCACATGAGTGATTTGTACGCAAACTCTTTTGTAGACTAATTGCACTTCCCCAGTATTCTGCAAATAAATGGAAGTCTACCACCTCCTTTACCCATGACTGGACCTATGTGGTCATTCCATTTCCTATCCCTACAAAGTGTTACACCCAGGTATTTGTATGAGTTGGTCGATTCCAACAGTGTCTCATTGATATTGTAGTCATAGGAACTAATTTTTTTTGTTTTGTGAAGCACAAAATTTTACATTTCTGAACATTTAGAGCAAGTTGCCAATCTCTGCACCACACTGAAATCCTATCAAGATCTGACTGAATATTATGCAGTTTATCTCAGATATTACTCCATTACAGATAACAGCACCATCTGGAAAAACCCTGATTTTACTACTAATATTGTATGTGCTGTCATTAATATACAACATGTACAGCAACGGTCCAGCACTCTTCCATGTGGCATACCCGAAGTTACTTCTACATCTGATGATGACTCTCCATGAAACTTCCTGGCAGATTTCCGCTGCAGAGTGAAAATCTCATTCTGGATGACTCTCCATCATAGCTGTGTCCTTCATAGCAAAACGTCCTTAATCTAGTCACAAATTTCACTTGCTACTCCATATGATCGTAATTTTGGCAATAAGTGTAGGTGCTGTACTGTGCCAAATGCTTTTCAGAAATCAAGAGAGACTGCATCTACCTGGTTGCTTTGATCCAAAGCTTTCATTATGTCGTGAGAAAATTGCGAGTTTGGTTTCATATGATCAATGTCTTTGAAATCCATGCTGGTTGGCATTGAGGTCATTCTGTTCAAGACACCTCATTATGTTTGAGCTCACAATTTGTTCTAAGGTTTTAGAACAAATCGATGTCAAGGATATTGGACTATAGGTTTGTGGCTCACTTCTATTACCCTTCTCGTAGACTGGTGTGACCTGTGCCTTTGTCCAAGAACTATATACCATTATCAACTGTTCTACTGGGCACATAACTATCGAGTGCATGGTCAGCTATTCTTTTAATTTGAGCCAGAGTTCCTCTACATGCTCCTGCTCTGTGCTGAAAATCTCAGGTTTCTCATTGAGATATGACTGCTGATTTTTTTTGTCTTGTTTACTGAACATATGCATCTTTCTGCTTGTTTTAGTTGTCCTTACTACTTTGGTAATCATTGTTGCCTCCCCCCTGCAGGTCTGGGGGGGGGGGGGGGAGGAGGTAGAATAGGCCCGAGGTATTCCTGCCTGTCGAGAGAGGTGACTAAAAGGAGTCTCTCATGTTTCAGCTATCAGTGTGCTCCCTGCCGCCGTTGGATAAGCAGCTGCAGCAGCAAGTCGTATACTCCTAGCTCACTCATTTGTTACATAGTTTAATTCTTAATTTCTTTGCGTGTTTTTGGTACTTGCATTGTTTAATTCATAAATTTCGGGCGTATTATAGTATTTGAGAGTTGTAGCATCGCGTTTTAGTACCTAAATAGTGTAAATTCGCGTAGTCGTCTGTCATCTGTTTTTGTTTTGAACGGCCAGTGTCGGTTGGTCACAGTCAGTGTGCTCCCTGCCGCCGTTGGATAAGCAGCTGCAGCAGCAAGTCGTATACTCCTAGCTCACTCATTCGTTACATAGTTTAATTCTTAATTTCTTTGCGTGTTTTTTGGTACTTGCATTGTTTAATTCATAAATTTCGGGCGTATTATAGTATTTGAGAGTTGTAGCATCGCGTTTTAGTACTCGAATAGTGTTAAATCGCGTAGTCTCCTTCCGCCGCCGAGCAGTGTGTCAGCAGTGCACAAGTGGCAGCATTACTGCATTTACTAGGCAATCTCGTATTTTAATAACCGTTTCAATTTTGTGTCGTTTTGTTTGCGCTCTCTGTAGATTAGTTCAGACGTTCTTTGCACAACAGTTCTTAGCATGGATAGGGACTGCAACTGCTGTGTTCGGATGCAGGCTGAGTTGGCATCCCTTCGCTCCCAGCTTCAGGCAGTGTTGGCTTCGGTCACACAGCTTGAGGCTGTTGCCAATGGGCATCACTGTGGGGGTCCGGATGGGGGTTTGTCGGGGACGGCCAGCTCATCCCACGCATCCCCCGATCGGACTACGACTGTGGTTGCCCAAGATACTGCCCGCATTGAGGCTGATCCCTCACCTGTGGTAGAGTGGGAGGTCGTCTCAAGGTGTGGCAGGGGGCGAAAGACATTCCGGAGGGCTGAACGGAAGGCCTCTCCAGTTTGTCTGACGAACCGGTTTCAGGCTCTGTCTCAGGCTGATACTGATCTTCGGCCTGACATGGCTGCTTGTCCTGTTCCAGAGGTTGCCCCTCAGTCTGCAAGATCCGGGCAGTCGCAGAGGGTGGGCTTACTGGTAGTTGGGAGCTCCAACGTCAGGCGCGTAATGGGGCCCCTTAGGGAAATGGCAGCAAGGGAGGGGAAGAAAACCAAAGTGCACTCCGTGTGCATACCGGGGGGAGTCATTCCAGATGTGGAAAGGGTCCTTCCGGATGCCATGAAGGGTACAGGGTGCACCCATCTGCAGGTGGTTGCTCATGTCGGCACCAATGATGTGTGTCGCTATGGATCGGAGGAAATCCTCTCTGGCTTCCAGCAGCTATCTGATTTGGTGAAGACTGCCAGTCTCGCTAGCGGGATGAAAGCAGAGCTCACCATCTGCAGCATCGTCGACAGGACTGACTGCGGACCTTTGGTACAGAGCCGAGTGGAGGGTCTGAATCAGAGGCTGAGACGGTTCTGCGACCGTGTGGGCTGCAGATTCCTCGACTTGCGCCATAGGGTGGTGGGGTTTCGGGTTCCGCTGGATAGGTCAGGAGTCCACTACACGCAACAAGCAGCTACACGGGTAGCAGGGGTTGTGTGGCGTGGGCAAGTGCAGAAAGGGCAACAGCCTCAACGGGTGCGGGGAAAAGTCACGACATGCGGGGACCAAGTAGCAATCGGTATTGTAATTGTAAACTGTCGAAGCTGCGTTGGTAAAGTACCGGAACTTCAAGCGCTGATAGAAAGCACCAAAGCTGAAATCGTTATAGGTACAGAAAGCTGGCTGAAGCCAGAGATAAATTCTGCCGAAATTTTTACAAAGGCACAGACGGTGTTTAGAAAGGATAGATTGCATGCAACCGGTGGTGGAGTGTTCGTCGCTGTTAGTAGTAGTTTATCCTGTAGTGAAGTAGAAGTGGATAGTTCCTGTGAATTATTATGGGTGGAGGTTACACTCAACAACCGAGCTAGGTTAATAATTGGCTCCTTTTACCGACCCCCCGACTCAGCAGCATTAGTGGCAGAACAACTGAGAGAAAATTTGGAATACATTTCACATAAATTTTCTCAGCATGTTATGGTCTTAGGTGGAGATTTCAATTTACCAGATATAGACTGGGACACTCAGATGTTTAGGACGGGTGGTAGGGACAGAGCATCGAGTGACATACTGAGTGCACTATCCGAAAATTACCTCGAGCAATTAAACAGAGAACCGACTCGTGGAGATAACATCTTGGACCTACTGATAACAAACAGACCCGAACTTTTCGACTCTGTAAGTGCAGAACAGGGAATCAGTGATCATAAGGCCGTTGCAGCATCCCTGAATATGGAAGTTAATAGAAATATAAAAAAAGGGAGGAAGGTTTATCTGTTTAGCAAGAGTAATAGAAGGCAGATTTCAGACTACCTAACAGATCAAAACGAAAATTTCTGTTCAGACACTGACAATGTTGAATGTTTATGGAAAAAGTTCAAGGCAATCGTAAAATGCGTTTTAGACAGGTACGTGCCGAGTAAAACTGTGAGGGACGGGAAAAACCCACCGTGGTACAACTACAAAGTTAGGAAACTACTGTGAAAGCAAAGAGAGCTTCACTCCAAGTTTAAACGCAGCCAAAACCTCTCAGACAAACAGAAGCTAAACGAAGTCAAAGTTAGCGTAAGGAGGGCTATGCGTGAAGCGTTCAGTGAATTCGAAAGTAAAATACTAGGTACCGACTTGACAGAAAATCCTAGGAAGTTCTGGTCTTACGTTAAATCAGTAAGTGGCTCGAAACATCATGTCCAGACACTCCTGGATGATGATGGCATTGAAACAGAGGATGACAAGCGTAAAGCTGAAATACTAAACACCTTTTTCCAAAGCTGTTTCACAGAGGAAGACCGCACTGCAGTTCCTTCTCTAAATCCTCGCACCAACGAAAAAATGGCTGACATCGAAATAAGTGTCCAAGGAATAGAAAAGCAACTGGAATCAGTCAACAGAGGAAAGTCCACTGGACCTGACGGGATACCAATTCGATTCTACACAGAGTACGCGAAAGAACTTGCCCCCCTTCTAACAGCCGTGTACCGCAAGTCTCTAGAGGAACGGAAGGTTCCAAATGATTGGAAAAGAGCACAGGTAGTCCCAGTCTTCAAGAAGGGTCGTCGAGCAGATGCGCAAAACTATAGACCTATATCTCTGACGTCGATCTGTTGTAGAATTTTAGAACATGTTTTTTGCTCGAGTATCATGTCGTTTTTGGAAACTCAGAATCTACTATGTAGGAATCAACATGGATTCCGGAAACAGCGATCGTGTGAGACCCAACTCGCTCTATTTGTTCATGAGACCCAGAAAATATTAGATACAGGCTCCCAGGTAGATGCTATTTTTCTTGACTTCCGGAAGGCGTTCGATACAGTTCCACACTGTCGCCTGATAAACAGAGTAAGAGCCTACGGAATATCAGACCAGCTGTGTGGCTGGATTGAAGAGTTTTTAGCAAACAGAACACAGCATGTTGTTATCAACGGAGAGACGTCTACAGACGTTAAAGTAACCTCTGGCGTGCCACAGGGGAGTGTTATGGGACCATTGCTTTTCACAATATATATAAATGACCTAGTAGATAGTGTCGGAAGTTCCGTGCGGCTTTTCGCGGATGATGCTGTAGTATACAGAGAAGTTGCAGCATTAGAAAATTGTAGCGAAATGCAGGAAGATCTGCAGCGGATAGGCACTTGGTGCAGGGAGTGGCAACTGACCCTTAACATAGACAAATGTAATGTATTGCGAATACATAGAAAGAAGGATCCTTTATTGTATGATTATATGATAGCGGAACAAACACTGGTAGCAGTTACTTCTGTAAAATATCTGGGAGTATGCGTGCGGAACGATTTGAAGTGGAATGATCATATAAAATTAATTGTTGGTAAGGCGGGTACCAGGTTGAGATTCATTGGGAGAGTCCTTAGAAAATGTAGTCCATCAACAAAGGAGGTGGCTTACAAAACACTCGTTCGACCTATACTTGAGTATTGCTCATCAGTGTGGGATCCGTACCAGATCGGGTTGACGGAGGAGATAGAGAAGATCCAAAGGAGAGCGGCGCGTTTCGTCACAGGGTTATTTGGTAACCGTGATAGCGTTACGGAGATGTTTAACAAACTCAAGTGGGAGACTCTGCAAGAGAGGCGCTCTGCATCGCGGTGTAGCTTGCTCGCCAGGTTTCGAGAGGGTGCGTTTCTGGATGAGGTATCGAATATATTGCTTCCCCCTACTTATACCTCCCGAGGAGATCACGAATGTAAAATTAGAGAGATTAGAGCGCGCACAGAGGCTTTCAGACAGTCGTTCTTCCCGCGAACCATACGCGACTGGAACAGGAAAGGGAGATAATGACAGTGGCACGTAAAGTGCCCTCCGCCACACACCGTTGGGTGGCTTGCGGAGTATAAATGTAGATGTAGATGTAGTAGATGTATGTGATGGTCCCCTGTAGGTTTTGACCTCCATTTTTCAAAATTTTCCCAAAGAGCAAGCCAACTGGGGAAGGGCGCTTTACATGGTGCATAGTGTCCATCATGTGCTGAGACCTCTTGCATCCTTTGTCGTCATAGATCTGCACTTCCGCTCATTCTCCAGCTGTTGGATGAGGTCACCCTTCTGGGTGTGTTTTCTTCCATCCTCTGTGCAGTATCGCTTTCTGCGCTGTCGACGATAATGGACTACTTAGCTCATTTGCGTCTGATACCCAGCATGTTAGCCAGTCTGCTGTGGTGGAGCTGCCATGTACCCTGTTGGGGTACACACAGGAATCGCTCTGCTGATGCCTGCGCCGTTAACTCCCCTCATATGCTAAGTAGTAGACGCCCGTCACCCTGGGGGATCGAGACTCCCGGCAATGGCCATCCTGCCAGGTGGCTTTTGCTGCAACTGAGTGGCACCCGTAGGGAGGGCCCCTGAATGGAGTGGGTGGCATCAGGGAGTATTACACGCCATGTAGCATTGTACGTAATCTCTTGCTGTTGGTCAAACACCAGCAGTCTCTAAGCGATCAAGGTCTAACTTCAGTGCTAAGAAATATGACCCCAAGTCATAACCCCCCTCCCCCGTCCACACCATCAGAGGAACATCAGGTTAAGGATGGCAGTGAAGCTTATTCATCCTGGTACCTTGTATGTACAAGAATTGATGGGGAATATTTCTTGTCAATGAAACCTCAGTTTTTTGTGCAGTATTT
Organism: Schistocerca cancellata; assembly: GCF_023864275.1. Taxonomy (NCBI): domain Eukaryota; kingdom Metazoa; phylum Arthropoda; class Insecta; order Orthoptera; family Acrididae; genus Schistocerca; species Schistocerca cancellata. The sequence goes on from NC_064627.1 coordinate 341,136,208, forward strand.
AAAGGACAAGTTTGGGGAGGTGGAGGGCTTGTTCAAAATGCGGTCAGTGTTGGTCTTGATCAAACCAGCATCCTCTACCCAGTCACGGGAACTACTCACCTGTGACAAGCTGGGGGATGTTTCTGTTTCCATCACACCCCATAAGACCTTACATATGGCTCAGGGTACCATATTTCACCTTCTTTTGCATCTGACGATGAGCTGTGTGCCAATTTAGAGCGGCGAGGTGTCCACTTCGCCCAGCGCATCCAGTAGGGTCCAAGGAATATTCAGGTTGCCACTGGTGCCTTCATCTTGGCCTTCGAGGGTGACACATTACCCGAGATTCATCTTGGCCTTCGAGGGTGACACATTATCCGAGACGGTCAAGGTGATGGTCTACTGCTGTGACATAAAGCCATATATCCATCCCCTGATACAGTGCTTTAAGTGCTGGAAGTTCGGCCACGTGTCTTCCTGCTGTACTTCCAGCATCACATCTCAGGATTGTGAACGTCCTTCACATCCCAATACTCCCTATGCCCCGCCTTCCATCTGTGTCAACTGCAGAGAGCACCATTCGCCTTCCTTGCCAGACTGCAGGATTCTCCAGAAAGAAAGAAAAATAATGGAGTACAAGACCCTGGAACAACTGACCTACACTGAGGCTAATAGAAAATATGAGAGACTAGATCATGTGCATATGATGTCAACTTATGCTGCCGCTATGACAACGGTTCTACCATCTTCTGTTCCGCCATGTACACTTGTCTCTCAGAGCTGTCAGACTCCACCTACCCCCTACTTCGGGAGCAACAACCCCCCGCCCCCCCCCCCAACCATCGGGGACGTCAGTCCCCTCTTCTCAGCTGGAGAAGCATAAGTCTTCTTCGGCTCCTCTCGCCAGGGAGGGATCCCTTGAGTCACTCCCTTACCAGGTTCCCACCAGTGGCAAAGATGACACCTGCCAGTGGCTGAAGCAACCACAGGTAGCTGGTCATAGGGCTTCACGGTCCTCCTCAGTCCCTGCGACTGAGTCAATGAAGCCCTCCCATCTGGACAAACCCAAGGAGCAGTGAGAGAAACCTAAAAAGAAAGAGACCCCCAACAACCAAGGCACTGCAGTGGTACCCACACCACCACTACCTACAAGCTCTGTGTCTGAGAATGAGGTGGAGATTCTGGTGTCCGCTGAGGACCTAGATCTCGCTGGGCCCTCAGACACAATGGATGTCGATCGCACAGGTACACATCTGGTGGCAGCAGGTGACCCTGAGGCATAGACTGCCTCATTGATTGTTTCATGCCTTCCCAGTTGCATGACCATGTAATCTTGTAGTGGAATTGTGGCGGTTTCTTCCACCACCTGGGTGAGCTACAGCTACTGTTAAGGATTACTCCTGCTTTCTGCATTGCCTTCCAGGAAACCTGGTTCATGGAAATGCGGACCCCTGCCCTCTGTGGCTATAAGGGATATTACAGAAACAGTAACGAGTATAATAGAGTGTCAGGTGGAGTTTGCGTCTATGTCCTGAACTCAGCATGTAGTGAACCTGTGGCCCTTCAAACCCCTCTTGGAGCTGTGGCTGTCAGGACAATTACGATGCAGGAAATAACTGTCTGCAATGTATAACTTCCTCTAGATGGTGCAGTAGCTCTAAACGTAATGGCTGCACTGATTGATCAGCTCCCTAAACCTTTCCTACTTTTGGGAGATTTTAACGCACTTAACCCCGTTGTGGGGTGGTGTCATGCTTACTGGCTGAGGTAAGAAGGTCGAAAATTTACTGTCACAACTCGACCTCTGCCTCTTAAATAAATGTGCCCCCACATATTTCAGTGTGGCACATGGCACATATTCGGCCATTGATCTCTCAGTTTGCAGCCATGGCCTTCTCCCATCTTTCCACTAGAGAGCACATGATGACCTGTGTGGTAGTGACCACTTCTCCATCTTCCTGTCACTCCCCCTGCGACATGCCCACAAACGCCTACCTAAATGGGCTTTAAACAAGACAGACTGGAAAGCCTTCACCCCTGCTGTCGCCGCTGAATCTCCCCCCACATGGTGCCATCGATATTTCGTTGAGCAGGTCACTACAACGATCCTTTCTGTGGCGGGAAAACGTTATCTCTTGTTCTTTAGGGTGCCCCTGATGAAAGACAATCCCATGGTGGTCGCCGTAAGTCGCTGAGGCAATTAAAGTGCGTCAGTGAGCTCTACAGCGACACCCTTCCCTAGAGCACCTAATAGCCTTTAAGCGGCTCCATGCCCACATTTGCGAGCTTCTAAAACGACAGAAATAGGAGTGTTGGGAGAAATATGCGTCGACTGCTAGGTGCCATACGTCCACCTTCCCAAGTCTGGACAAAGATCAGACGTCTTTTTGGGTACCAGACCTCAACAGGTGTCCCTGGCGTTAACAACAATGGTGTGTAATCTACCAACACAAACGTGATTGCCGAGCACTTTGCTGAGCACTATGCTTGAGCCTCCGTGTCGGTGAACTACCCCATAGCCTTTCGTACCCTCAAAGAACAGATGGAAAGGGAAGTCCTCTCGTTCACTAAACACCACAGTGAACCCTGTAACGCCCCATTTACGGAGTGGGAGCTCCTCAGCACCCTTGCACATTGCTCCAACAGCTCCTGGGCCAGATCGGATTCACAGTCAGATGATTAAACATCTCTCTTCTGACTACAAGTGACATCTCCTTGTCATCTTCAACAGGATCTGGTGCGATGGCGTCTTTCCATCGCAATAGCAGGAGAGCACCATCATTCTGGTGCTCAATCCCAGTAAAACCCCACTTGATGTGGATAGCTACTGCCCCATCAGCCTCACCAACTTTCTTCTTAAGCTGCTGGAACATATGGTGTGTCAGCAGTTCGGTTGGGCCCTGGAGTCAGGTGGCTTACTGGCTCCATGTCAGGGCAGCTTCCTCCAGGGTTGCTGTACCACTGACAATCTTGTATCCCTCGAGTCTGCCATCCAAACAGCCTTTTTCAGACGCCAAAATCTGGTTGCCGTCTTTTTTTACTTACGTAAAGCATACGACACGACCTGGCGGCATCACATCCTTGCCACATTGTATGAGTGGGGTCTCTGGGGCCTGCTCCGGATTTTTATCCAAAACTTCCTGTCACTCTGACTTCCCATGTCAAATGTGTCCAAGTCAGTGCCTCCCATTGTTCCCCCCTTATTCAGGAGAATGGCGTTCCACAGGGCTCTGTATTGAGTGTCGCTCTATTTTTAGTGGCCATTAACAGTCTAGCAGCAACGGTAGGGCTCTTCATCTCACCTTCTCTGTATGCAGACGACTTCTGCATTCTACTCCTCCAGTGCCTACAGTGAGGCATCCACAAGGCACAGTCATGGGCTCTAGCCCACGGCTTCCAGTTTTCAGCTGCAAAGTCATGTGTCATGCATTTCTGTTGGCGTCACACCATTCATTCAGAAACAGAACTTCACCTTAATGACGATCCACTCACTGTAATGGAGACATATTGATTCTTAGGACTGGTTTTCGACACCTGATTGATTTGGCTACCTCACCTTTGTCAGCTTAAGTGGAAGTGCTGGCAGCACCTCAATGCCCTCTGCTGTCTGAGCAACACCAACTGGGGCGCAGATCGCTCTATGTTGCTGCAGCTCTATAGAGCCCTTGTTCAATCCCTCCTTGACTATGGGAGTATGGCTTATGGTTTGACAGCACCCTCAGCATTGCGTTTACTCGACCCAGTGCACCACTGTGGCATTCGTGTAGCGACGGGAGCTTTTAGAACGAGTCCGATGACCAGTTTTCTGCTGGAGGCCGGAGTCCCATCATTGAAGATTAGGCGTGCATAACTGCTCGCCAGTTACGTTGCACACATTCATAGTTCTCCTGCACATCCGAATTACCATCTCCTTTTCCCAACCACGGTGGTTCATATCTCGCATTGGTAGCCCTGGTCAGGGCTTATGATTGCAATTCACATCCAGTCCCTTCTGTCTGACCTGGAGTCCTTCCCGTTACCACCTCTCCTTGAGGTCCATTCACATACACCTCCATGGTGTATATCTAGGCCGCAGATTCTTCTGGAGCTTTCACATGGCCCTAAGGACTCCGTTAACCCTGCGGCTCTTCGCCATCACTTCCTCTCGATTCTCGACATGTACCAGGGCCATGAAGTGGTTTACGCCCACGTCGTGATGGCTGATGGTTATGTAGGCTTTGCGTATATTCATGGAGGACGTATTGAACAGCACCTCTTGTAAGATAGCGGCAGTGTTTTCACTGCAGAGCTGTCGGCCATACTTCGTTCTCTTGAGCATGGCCACTCATGCACTGGCAAGTCATTACTCCTGTGTACTGAGTCGTTGAGCAGCCTACAAGCTATCAACTAGTGCTATACTCACCATCCTTTGGTAGCATCCATTCAGGAGTCTATCTATGACCTGGAACGGTCGCACCATTCAGTGGTGTGTGTGTGTGTGTGTGTGTGTGTGTGTGTGTGTGTGTGTGTGTGGACAAGTCGGAATCCTAGTCAACGAACTTGCCGACAGGCTGACCAACAGGCTGTGCGGAGACTGCTTCTGGAGATGGTCATCTCTGAAACTGACCTACATTTTGTCTTAAGTGCCTACATTTTGTCTTACGCCACACTGTTTTTCGGCTTTGGGAGATGGGATGGCATAACAGTATGCACACCAAACTGTGTGTCATTAAGGAGACTACGAATGTGTGGAAGTCTTCCATGTGGTCGTCTCACAGGGAATCAGTTGTCCTCTGCTGACACCACATTGGCCATATGTGGCTAACACATGGTTACCTCCTCCATCGCAAGGACCCACCTCATTGTCGCTGTGGCTCACAAATGACGGAAGTCCACCCTAGTGCTTTTAGGATGGAGGTTTTAATGTGTTGCAGAGTGGGTGGCTTGTGCTTTTTATTCTCATTGTCAGCTAGCCGTGCTAATCTGCTCTCTTGTTTTTATCTCTTCTATATGTTCCTTGCATCTCTCTGTGGTTTTTTTGTCCGACTTTGTCCATTTTCGTGTTTGTTGCCCTTCTTTCATTCTTGTGGTTTTCTCCTTTCTTCCAGCTGTGTTTTGTATGTCTCGGTTATTTTAGTCCCACCCTTGTGTAATTATTTTTATCGGAATGAGAGACCGATGAACTAACAGTTTGGTCCCACCCCCCCCTCTTTTAAACCAACCAACCAACCATTGTTACCACAACTGTGTCATGGTTTCTGATATGAGTTTTGATGTGTAAATCCTCAAAGATGTCAGGTCTATTTGTTGTCAGTAGATCCAATATATTTCCATCATAAGTGGAGTTCCTAACTATTTGTTCTAGTTGGTTTTCAGAGAAGGCATTTAGTGAAGTTTCACAGAAAGTCTTATCATACTCGTCACTAACAAAACTGTAATTTTACCAAGTAATTGTTGGACGATTAAAGTCTCCAGCGATGATTACAATATGATTAGGGAACTTAAGTACAAGAGAACTGACGTTTTCTCTAAAGTTTTCGGTTAAATCAGGAGATGGGTCTGGTGGGCAATTGAAGGATCCAGTTATATTATGCCCACTTTGATATTGAGTCTTGCCCATACAATCTCACATGCAGATTCAATTTCTATCTCTGTGCATATGAGTGTAGAATATGCAAAAAGCATGACTTGCAAAACAGTCTAACATATCATGCTGTTTGTTGCGGCCAAACGTGTCTCAGCAAGTGGTCTGGCTCTGTGGAACAGTCTACCAAGTTTTGCAGATGCCGCCAGAACTGTGATGATGTTCTGTCACCTTGCATCTCCTGATATAGCACCTGCCTGATTCTATGGTCAATAGATTTTGTGCAGTGGGAGATCAGCTTACCGTAAGCTCCATATCTGGCGAGTGCACTATAATGTCTGATATTAATATTGTGATCAATTGGTCAAAGCTGCTTTCAGCCAAGGTGAATTGTTCATAGTCATTGGTCACCTTCCATTATCACAACATGCTTTCCATTGCCACAAACCTCGTATGTATGTGGCTGAGAAGACATGAATAGAGTTGCCTGTAAATGCAAGAGCTGTGGTGGTGAACTGCAAAAGTGGGTAGATACCATATTGCTCCAAACTGTGATCTGTCAAGCAGCATTTTACCATCCCACACCCCTACCCTACCATTGCTCCCCCTCCTTGCCCCAATCTCCTCCTTACTCCCATCAATCAGATTGCTTCTTCCATCATTCGCAGCTGCTTGCAGTCTGGCGTCAGCAGCCAGAGACAGTGTTCTCGTGTCAATTGAATTGATTTGAATTGAATGAAATTTTATTGTCGTTTAGCTATTACAGCAATTGACAAAGTCAAGTTACATATATACAAGTTATAGAGCACATATTCATGAAGATCAATATGTCACTATTGGTTTTCCACAAAATACAATATTTAAAATCAAATAATATGAAAACATTGCATCATAAATTACTCAGTTAAAGAAATTATGCTGTTCTCTCCAAACCGGTACCACTATGATATTTTACAGTCATAAAATTCCTGAAGTGAGTAGCAAGGATTTGCAGCTAACCAACTGAATAATTTGTCTTTAAATAAATCAAATGGAGCTTCTACCCATTCTAGTGGCAGTTTGTTAAACATATTCATACCCACCACTTCGTAGCTCTTCAGTGACTTAGGTAATCTGTAGTAAGGTATGTCAAGATGGCTATTATTTCTGGTTACATGAGAGTGTACATCTCTTCTACGCTGGTATTCTGATAAGTTGCTCTTTATATGCAGTAGGACAATGTAAATATACTAGTTTATAACAGTTCATATTTTTAAGTTGATAAACGATGGTTTGCAGTGGTCCAGTTTATCACTGTTTGTGATAATTCGAATTACTTTCTTCTGAAGTACCAAAAATCCTGAAGGTGTGAGCTATTGCCCCATATTACAAGCACATAAGATATATTGCTTTGAAAAAAAGCAAAGTAGGCCGATCTTACATAGGCCGCAGGAACATGGTTTTTTAAATTCCTTAACAAATACACCACTCTAGACAGCCTTGCACTAATGTATTTAATATGTGGCTCCCAAGTCAGCTTAATATCTATAACAATACCTAAGAACTTAACACTCTCCATGAAGTCTGCTACTGGCAGGTCTCTTAAACTAAAAACAAACTTTTGAGTTTTACTCTCATTAGCTCGAAACCAGACTGATGCTTGCGATATTGTGTCATTTGCCACAGTTTGGAGCATATCCATGTCCGAGCTGATACTGAAAAAAGTGATATCATCTGCATAGAGATTGGAGTGAGTATTTATGTAAGATGGTAGATCGTTTGTCATTAGGATAAATAGCAGAGGTCCTAATACTGAGCCTTGTGGCACACCGCACTTAACTTCAGCTAGCTGTGATCTCTGTTTACCAATACAAACAATTTGTTTACAGTTGCTGAGGAAAGATTCGAAGATGTTGTCAACTTCACTATTTGTGATTCCATAATAAACTAGTTTGTTGGGGAGTGAAATATGCTCCACACAATTGAAGGCTTTGCTAGGATCACAAAGGTAGCCAGAACAAAAATTTTTCCTTCATAAGCATTAAGCAATTTTTTAATCAGGGAGTCAATGGCATGGACAGTGGATTTGCCCTTCCTAAAGCCAAATTGTACCGCAGTAATAATGTTATTACATGTCAGATAATCACACAACTGGGAGTTGATGATGGATTCCAAAACTTTAGATAAAATAGGTGTCAGAGATATTGGGCGATAGCTAGATGGGCAATTTTTGTCTCCTTTCTTGTAAATGGGCACTACCCTGGATAATTTTAATACATCTGGGAATACTCCTTCAATTAGACATCTGTTTACACATTCAGTAAGAGGATATACTATGTGCCTAATTATCTTTTTTAACATATTACAAGAAATACCATATATATCTTCACTATCAGAGAGCCTAAAATTATTTACAATAGTTAAAACAACATCTGGTGTGACCTCTGTTAAAAGGAATCTGTCTTTCAGAGTGTAGTGTACATTATGATATTTAATGAGATCAGCTACAGTTTCTTGCAGCCTCCCAAAGCTTTCCTTAATTTGGTTAACAGATTTTATACAGTAGTTATTAAATTCATCTGCTGAAATTTCTACCTCAGCTTTCTGCTTGCTTTTGGCCACTGAATTTATTATAGTCCATGCTTTTTTGCATTTATTTTCTGATGACTCAATGCTGACTAGGTTATGTTGGTTTTTGGCCTCATTTAAAGCATTCTTCTATTCCTTTTGTGCTGCTAAGTACCTTTGTTTAGCCATATAAGTATTCTGAAGTCCCTACGTTTATTACTGTTACTTGTGGGGTTAACTTTACATTTGTATTGAGGGCAGTTGGTCTTGAATATATTTAAGAAAGAATAAAAAAAATCTATCGAACAATGCATTGGCAGAGCCCTGGGCATTATTGTTAAACATATGTGACCAGTCATAATTACTGAGTGAGACCATGAAATTAGACTATTTTTCTTGCGTTATTGGTCTTGTGATGACTAGGTGTAATAGGTGTAACAACAGTACTACATCAACTGTCAATAGAAGTGAAGTGAATAATGGGTGCAGTAAAAATATTACGTCAACTGTCAATAGAAGTAATGAAACCGAAAACTCCAAGAAAGCAAGCCGCAATTGCAGACCTAGGCCTGTGAAAATACATTTATATGCAGACAGTTGCTCTTGAATATATTTAAAAAAGAATTAAAAAAATTGTCGAACAATGCATTGGTAGAGCCTTGGGCATTATTGGTAAACATATTTGCGGCCCTTCTTAGTATATCGGTAGGTCTACATGTATTACACTTCCACGTTTTTGTAAATTTCTTATTTTCTTACAATGAACAGCCCACCTTTGCGCATCGAAAGTGAAATTTTGTTTCACATTTTACACATGCTACTCCTCTTTTAGCGGTTTTCCCGTGTTTTTTTTTTTTTTTTTTTTACAGTTGGTAACATATTTGTAGCCTCTGGTTGTAGTATCATTAAATAGTGATGGGCTAAACTGCGATTTTCCGATATCAGTGATTTCTGTGAATGCTACTTTTGAGTATCTGTTATTCTTAACTGTGATTTGTCGCAGTTAAGAGTCGCAGTTAAGGAACATAGGTCGTGTATCCCTCCGCCACTGCTATTTCTGCGATTTCTGCTACTTCCGCGATTTCTGCTACTTCTGCGATTTCTGTGACTTCTGCTATTTCTGCGATTTCTGCTACTTCTGCGATTTCTGTGACTTCTGCTACTTCTGCAATTTCTGTGATTCCTGCGATTTCTGCGACTTACCACCGTATGAAAAAGTTACATCTGTCAACACAGAAAATTGCATCTCAACAAACCTGTCATTGGCAAGTATGTTTTACGTTTTTTCTTCCGTTGGCTTTAATTTTGTATTAAAGAAACAACTGTGAAAATATTAATAGTGTAATTAATATGTAAGTAGCCGTACAGTACCGTAATAGTTCGTATTTAGAAAATGAATTCTAACATATTGTTATGTTCACAGGTACCTGAACTACATTTCAGTCACTCAGTAAAGTGAAAACTCAAAATATCATTGTCAACAGATCTGAAGAAATTGCCACTGCGTCTTTAGACCGTTTTCGTCAGACGAGAGGTTAGTTTCTAAGCGTTTCGATGGACTTAATTACTTCAGTGAGATCGTTCTTGCAAATGTAATATTCATTATAGCAAATATTAGCAATCTACTCTGTCAATTATATTGCTAGTAATGAATGACAGCAAAAATTGTTAAATAATCCTTGTGTTTTTGCAGACACAGTTCTGACTCTGATTACTGTACGTATCTATCCACATCAAGGCTGTTTTTGAGAGAGACTCGTGAAGATTCAAGACAGTTCTTAGAGGATTTTCAGTTTAAAAGTGAAATAATTGTGAAATAAGTGTGTGAATGATTAAACTGTGTTTTATTGAAGTTGTTGTGCGATTTTAAAGGAATAATAAATGTCAAATACAGTGAGTGAATAATAAAAATCTCATTTTTCACATGTTTAAGCCGTCCTATACCCATAATTTTCCGCCACTTACTTATTGGTAAACACTTGTTGGAGAGTGACATGCCGCCCCCCCCCCCCTTTCTCCACAATCTTGGTGTGACACTGACCTGTAAGTTATCCCGAAGTCTACAATATTAGATTAGATTAGATTAGATTAATACTAGTTCCATGGATCATGAATACGATATTTCATAATGATGTGGAACGAGTCAAATTTTCCAATACATGACATAGTTAAGTTAATTTAACAACATACTTAAGTTAATATAACAACTCTTTCATTTTTTTGTGTTTTTTATTTTTATTTTTTTTAAATATATATATATATTTTTAATTTATATCTAAAAATTCCTCTATGGAGTAGAAGGAGTTGTCATTCAGAAATTCTTTTAATTTCTTCTTAAATACTTGTTGATTATCTGTCAGACTTTTGATACTATTTGGTAAGTGACCAAAGACTTTAGTGCCAGTATAATTCACCCCTTTCTGTGCCAAAGTTAGATTTAATCTTGAATAGTGAAGATCATCCTTTCTCCTAGTATTGTAGTTATGCACACTGCTATTACTTTTGAATTGGGTTTGGTTGTTAATAACAAATTTCATAAGAGAGTATATATACTGAGAAGCTACTGTGAATATCCCTAGATCGTTAAATAAATGTCTGCAGAATGATCTTGGGTGGACTCCAGCTATTATTCTGATTACACGCTTTTGTGCAATAAATACTTTATTCCTCAGTGATGAATTACTCCAAAATATGATGCCATATGAAAGCAACGAGTGAAAATAGGCATAGTAAGCTAATTTACTAAGATGTTTATCACCAAAATTTGCAATGAGAACTCAAACGTTTCAGCAGATCATCAATGTGTTTCTTCCAATTTAATCTCTCATCAATGGACACACCTAAAAATTTGGAATATTCTACCTTAGCTATATGCTTCTGATTAAGGTCTATATTTATTAATGGCATCATACCATTCACTGTACGGAACTGTATGTACTGTGTCTTATCAAAATTCAGTGAGAGTCCGTTTACAAGGAACCACTTAGTAATTTTCTTAAAGACAGTATTGACAATTTCATCAGTTAATTCTTGTTTGTCAGGTGTGATTACTATACTTGTATCATCAGCAAAGAGAACTAACTTTGCCTCTTCATGAATATAGAATGGCAAGTCATTAGTATATATTAAGAACAACAAAGGACGCAAGACTGACCCTTGTGGAACCCCATTCTTGATAGTTCCCCAGTTTGAGGAATGTGCTGATCTTTGCATATTATGAGAACTACTTATTTCAACTTTCTGCACTCTTCCAGTTAGGTACGAATTAAACCATTTGTGCACTGTCCCACTCATGCCACAATACTTGAGCTTGTCTAGCAGAATTTCATGATTTACACAATCAAAAGCCTTTGAGAGGTCACAAAAAATCCCAATGGGTGGTGTTCGGTTATTCAGATCATTCAAAATTTGATTGGTGAAAGCATATATGGCATTTTCTGTTGAAAAACCTTTCTGGAAACCAAACTGACATTTTGTTAGTACTTCATTGTTACAGATATGTGAAGCTACTCTTGAATACATTACTTTCTCAAAAATTTTGGATAAAGCTGGTAGAATGGAGATTGGATGGTAATTGTTGACATCAGATCTATCCCCCTTTTTATGCAAAGGTATAACAATAGCATATTTCAGTCTATCAGGGAAAATGCCCTGTTCCAGAGAGCTATTACACAGGTGGCTGAGAATCTTACTTATCTGTTGAGAACAAGCTTTTAGTATTTTGCTGGAAATGCCATCAATTCCATGTGAGTTTTTGCTTTTAAGCAAATTTATTATTTTCCTAATTTCAGAGGGAGAAGTGGGTGAGATTTCAATTGTATCAAATTGCATAGGTATGGCCTCTTCCATTAACAGCCTAGCATCTTCTAATGAACACCTGGATCCTACTATATCCACAACATTTAGAAAATGATTATTAAAAATATTTTCAACTTCTGACTTTTTGTTCGTAAAGTTTTCATTCAATTTGATGGTAATACTGTCTTCCTGTGCTCTTGGTTGATCTGTTTCTCTTTTAATAATATTCCAAATTGTTTTAATTTTATTATCAGAGTTGCTGATTTCAGACATGATACACATACTTCTGGATTTTTTAATAACTTTTCTTAATATAACACAGTAGTTTTTATAATGTTTTATAGTTTCTGGGTCACTACTCTTTCTTGCTGTCAGATACATTTCCCTTTTCTGGTTACAAGATATTTTTATACCCTTAGTAAGCCATGGTTTGTTACGAGGTTTCTTACGAGTATATTTAACTATTTTCTTGGGGAAGCAGTTTTCAAATGCATTTACAAAAATGTCATGAAATAAATTATATTTTAAATTGGCATCAGGTTCACGGTACACCTCATCCCAGTCTAACTGCTGTAGGCTTTCCCTGAAATTTGCAATTGTTAAATCATTGACTGAACATACTACTTTGGGGGACTGTTTAGTATTGCTGAATGGAGCTATGTCATATATTGTAACTAGCTGTGCACCATGATCAGAAAGACCATTCTCAACAGGCTGAGCATTTATCTGGTTAAACTTATCTTGGTCTATAAAGAAGTTATCTATCAGTGAGCTGCTATCCTTTACCACCCGAGTAGGAAAATCAATAACGGGTGTCAAATTGAAAGAACCGAGTAATACTTCGAGGTCATTTTTCCTATTACCCTCTTTCATAGAATCTACATTGAAGTCCCCACAAATAATAATTTGCTTCCCCCTGTCTGACAGATAGCACAACAAGGAGTCCAAATTTTTCAGAAATAGATGAAAATTTCCTGATGGGGACCTATATACAGTTACAATTACAAATGTGCCTTTATTTAATTTAAGCTCACAGGCACATGCTTCTATATGTTTCTCTACACAAAACTTTTTTGTTTCTATACTTTTTGCACAATGATAACTTTTGACATATATGGCAACTCCTCCTTTCTCCATATTTTCTCTCATTACATGTGCAGAGAACTTATATCCACTTACATTTACCTTATCCATATCAGTAACAATGTGATGCTCAGACAGGCATAGTATATCTATTTCATCCTCAGCTTCTAAATCTTCTAAACACACCAGAAGCTCATCTATTTTATTCTTTAAACTCCCGATATTTTGATGAAATATACTTACATTATTTTTAATTATACTTTCATGAGAACCTTTCCTTATTCTAACATTTGCAGTACTCTCCTGTCTGAGTTTCTCATTGTGCTTAGGCCTAGTTGCTATACCAGTGGTCACATGGTGTTCAGAGAGGCAGATTATGTCAACTGGGTTGGGTGACTTTAATTCATCAATGCAATTACCTAGGACTGAGATACAACTTGGTGGAGATAAAATTTCTGGTGATTGGTGAAAATTTATAATTGACAGCTGTGATTGGTGATCCAATGTGCTAGAATTGTGCTGTTTTTCTTTCCTAAACTGAAGATTTGTTTCAATCCTGACCTCTCGTAGAACTTGACATCTTTCTGTCTTACCTATCCTAAAAAAGGTGCTGCTCCAACACCTGTAACCACTGGTATTTTACCATTCATGGCAGTGCCTCCCCCCCTTAAATTTCCTGCTATTACCCCAGCCAGTTGCTATTATCCCAGCCAGTTTTGCATTTTGAGGCTGTTGATATGAAAGTGGGAAGTACAGATCTTCCAGTTAAATCAGGAATAGCTTAAGTGCGTTACTTGAAAGTAACACAGGAAAAGCTTACTTATGTAGGTGGTAGTAGTGTCGGCAAAAAGTTCTTGTGTGTGAAATTGCCATGTAGAACACCAGGTGTAAAACTTTTCTCCCGAGTCTTGAACTGTGTCGGAACAAAAGTGAGGCATTCATATGACTGTTTTCATTTCTCTACACTTATACAGATGTCTGAGTTCTGCTGTGTTAACATTGCAAAGTCCTGTAGGCATGTGGAGTATTAACCAAAACTGTCATATTGGAAGCAGAATCAAACATTTGTTACGTTACTTGATATTTTCAGGAGAAAAAGGCAATGTTGTTTCTTATTAATATAATACATTCAGAGCCACAGCAGTATTTGACCAACCATAACTGATGCTGAATGTGCATGTCGTCATATAATATGAAGGGCTTATTTCAATAGTGGTACAAGTCCATTACCTCCACTTTTCTGTCTATAATGCTTCTGAAATTAGTGATCCAAACAAACATAAATAAAGGTTCATCTCTAGCAAGAAGCCATATGCTTGAATATTTCTGGTATCTCAAATGCAGATTTGTCAGCGCTCATTTAACTTTACGACTCTGTATCTCAAAATGAACAAAAATGGACTTGTACCACTATTGAAATAAGCCCTTCATATGAGCACATCGATTTCGTGAGGCACAAGGCTCTCATAACGAAGTACGTACGTCGGTCAACAGATGACACTAGGAAAAGTATGTTAACTGCGCTTTTTAGCTGCTACTTGCGATTTGTCATAGAAATCGCAGTTTGACTCGGTAGCGAATAGCGTAGTATGAACTTTGCTCAACAGATGGCAGTGCTAACTGCGCTTTTTAGTTGCTACTTGCGACTCTTAGTTGCGACTTGTCACGGAAATCGCAGTTGGACTCCATAGCGTACCGCAGAGATATACGTAGTACGAACTTTGGCCAACAGATGCCACTGTTAACCGCGCTTTTTAGTTGCTACTTGCGACTCTTAGTTGCGACTTGTCACTGAAATCGCAGAAAGCAGTGCTAAATTCGACCAATAGATGGCTCACGTCTTTGAATATGAAATACTACTTGCGACTGCTAACTGTGACTGAAATCGCAGTTAGATTCTGTAAAGTTGCTACTGTGATATCTGTGACTTCTCAGTCACTGTGATTTCTAACCGATACGCGATTTCCTGGCCACCACTAATCATTATCAATTACAAGATCACTGTTTGTTTTATACTCACACGGATCGTTATTGGTATATTTGTATTTCAAGGCGTGTACCTCTTTTAACAGCATTGAGCATAGCAATAATTTCAACTTTGCAGTCGCTCTTCTGTAGTGCTTTGTCTAGGCCATATTCATTACACCTTCCGCAACACCATAATTTTCGTCTTGGATCTGCCTTTACACACGCGAAATGGTATACAGTTTTACAGTGTGTGCACGTTATGCCCTTCACGGCGCACGATTTGCAGTAGCGAAGTCTTTGTCTTGGCTCTCGCGATTCGTAAGACGAGGTACTAGCTCCATGTGCGATTTCAGTTTCGCAATTTTGGTACACCCCATTTCTTCCTTCCGAAACTTTTTTAATTACAAAACACGTGATACACATTCATCACGATATACATCAAAGTTTTTACATGTTAAACACTTTTTAACGTTTATGTTGAGTTTATTCCGGTAATTAACACAGCCACAATTTACACTCGGCGCCATCTTGGATTCTTGGTGTGAGTTGCACTACTATATATTCCACAAAACTGCTGAAAAGCCTCGTTTATTCCCCCAATTCAATGCCACTACAGTCACCCAAGTGGAAAAAAGCTACAGCATCCGTCAAATCAAATACTGGAACTAATAACTCTATGGCAAATGAGAGGTTCTTTTCACTTCCGATAAAAATAATACTTTAGTAAGAATAAGTGAATTACATGATGTTTATCCAACAGCAACTAGCATTGCAAAATATATGGAAAATAAAGCATTTTACTCTGCTCAAGAGTTCAAGAAATGTGTAACAAATGGCCTATATTTTTTATGCAAATGAGCAATATATGAACAACAGACCAGTAGCGTAAGTAAGGTTTTAAATAAATTTTGGGGCCCTTGTTTACCAATAAACATTGAAAGAAGAAATATGAAAATACGTATCATAATTCAGGTTCAAAGTGAAATAAACTCGCCTATTGATGCACTCCTTGTTGACGCCTTCAGTTTTTTGAAGTGAGACTACATGCTGAAGCAAACATATCTGTCTGGTTCTCCTATGCTTGGCACTCAAAAACTTTTCTATCTCCACCCTATTGTTTAGAACTGCCAAAGCACTTAATTTGGACATGGACATTGAGTTTCTAACAAAGGGGAAACTCCCCATCGCATCACCCCTCAGATTTAGTGGTAAGATGGCCCGTTTGATAGCCCATCAAAAACTGAATGTAGATCAAGCATGAAAACAGGAAGAAGGTGTACTGAACAGTGAAAAAAGAACAAAAATGAGACAGTTAACAGTTCAAGCTTAAGACCTGCAATGTCGAGTGAATTTGAATACCCACGGCATCATGGTTGTGTGGTCACGGTGTTGGAGTGCAAAGTGGGAGATCCACCTTTTTTTTCCTACCACAAAATTATGGTCTGTCTATCCAGTCATTGGCGTCTCTTTTCACTGTACTTATATTTGTGTCTTGAGTTGGTGTGTTATGCCCATTTGCAACAGCAAGGTGTAAGGAAGAGACCTCCAGATGTATGTACCTCCTATTTGCTCTCCACAAGCATCTCAAGTTGTGACTCTTGTACCTGAAAAGACTTAGTGTATCCACAATTGTATGATCTTTTGCTTTTTCTACAACAGCTTCAAAATTGTTACTTAAGGTGACTAGATTGTTTCTTGCAGTTTGAACAAGATGAGAGGCATTCTCCATATTAGCATTAAGGGATTACAGTAGATTGGAAATTACACTCATGCTCATAAATTAAGGATAATGCTGATACATGGTGAAACATGGTGGGCAGTTTTCAGGTTTAAATCACCTCAGGGTATGACCATGCGGTGTATTTGATCTGCGGTCGTCGCATGGTGGTGCTGGCAGCGTTCCACATACGCAGAGGTATGTTGGTGCATGTCAGAGTATGGTACTGCGAGTAAGTGTGCAGATGTTTTCAGACATGCTAATGGTGACTCTGTGTTATACATGGCTCAAAGAATACATATTGATGATGTTATGAGGGGTAGAATACTTGGGTGACTGGAGGCTGGTCAAACACAGCAGGTCGTAGCACGGGCCCTCCGTGTGCCACAAAGTGTGATCTCGCGGTTATTGCAATGATTCCAGCAGACAGGAAACGAGTCCAGGCGCTACAGTACGGGACGTCCACAGTGTGCATTCCACTGACCCCTGGTCGCAGGAGAGCCCGTAAAGCCTGATGTCAAGAACACAGTACATGGTCATTGAAACAGTGGTCCCAGGTTATGTTCGTGGATGGGTCCAGGTATAGTCTGAACAGTGATTCTCGCCGGATTTTCATCTGGCGTGAACCAGGAACCAGATACCAACCCCTTAATGTCCTTGAAAGGGACCTGTATGGAGGTCGTGGTCGGATGGTGTCGGGTGGGATTATGATTGGTGCACATACACCCCCTGCATGTCTTTGACAGAGGAACTGTAACAGGTCATGTGTATCAGGACGTCATTTTGCACCAGTATGTCTGCCTTTTCAGGGGTGCAGTGGGTCCCACCTTCCTCCTGATTGATGATAACACAAGGCCCTACCGAGCTGCCATCGTGGAGTACCTTGAAACAGAAGATATCAGGCGAATGGAGTGGTCTGCCTGTTCTCCAGAGCTAAATCCCATCGAGCACATCTGGGATGCTCTAGGTCGACGTATCACTGCACGTCTTCCAACCCTTAGGACACTTCAGGAGCTCCGACAGGCAATGGTGCAAGAACAGGAGGCTGTACTCTAGCAGGTACTCGACCACCTGATCCAGACTGTGCCAACCTGTTATGCGGCCTCTGTACGTGTACATGGTGATCATATCCCATACTGATGTTGGGTTACGTGCACAGGAAATAGTGGCGTTTTGTAGCACATGTGTTTCGGGACGGTTTTCTCAATTTATCACCAATACCGTGGACTTACAGATCAGTGTCATGTGTGTTTCCTATGTGCCTATGCTATTAGCGCCAGTTTTGTGTAGTGCCACCATGTGATCAACAAGTGTCTGTTTGAAGGCCGTACAGTCTAGAATCTGTATGCCAATCAGGCAAAATCGCACTGAGCATTGAGGCAATCATCCCACCAATGCCCCAGCTTAGAAGATACCCATTTGGTAAAACACTGTGTCCTGCTGTGTGAAAAAGTCCATAACTGTCTGCTGCACACTCTCATCCTGACAATGTCGACCCTTCATGGCATTTGTTAAGAGACTGAAGGCTTGATAATTGCATGGAAAGAGATCAGGGCTATAAGGCAGGTGATTGAGTGTGTCCCAGTTCAGTTAAGGTAACTTCTGGATTATGAAATTTGTGATATGGGGAACTGAGTTATCATGAAGCAGCAGCACCCATTGTTGCAGTTTTCCTGGTTGTTTCACCTTAATTGCACACCATAATTTCTCCAGCATCAGGCAGTACCATTTCCCAGCGATAGGGACATTAGGTTCTGTGGAATTGATAAGCAGTGGGCCCTGGGGAATCAAACAATCGTGTGAGCATCTGAGCATGATCTTTCCAACAGACGGCTAGCTCTTGAACTCCTTGGGACAAGTGGATAATGGATGACACCATACTCATTCTTCATTTTCTGATGAATGTCCACCAGTGTTTGTTCTTCGGCAGCCAAGAAAACAGTAGCAGCATGTTGGTCTTGTTTGGATGCATTTGGTAATAACATTACCATAGCTCACATTTCTGCATTTGCAGCATGCACACCGGTAAAACACAAATGCCACACTTATCTTTTGCCTGCATCTCAGTTTTTAATACCTGAATTGGAGTCGCCCTATGTTGCACATATGCTGTAGCAGCACCCTCAAAGGGAACCTTTGGATCACCCCTTATACTTTGAAATACAAGAGGTACAACAAAATGAAAAGCTTACATATTTTTTATCAGATTAGGAGCTTCTTCCCTCCCTGCTTTCTTCTTACCTTTTAAAATGATGCTGGATGTGTACTGCAAAATTGAAATGAAATTCTGTTTGACTGATGACAATGAACCAGATCTGGAAACCGTCTAGCTGGGCACATTTTCTTCAGAGTTGTCATAACACACTAGGCAGTTGCAACAGTTTCATTTATTTGATGCCATCAAACCGTAGAAGCACCAAAGAAAACATAAATGCATTGTATTTTCTCATGAAACTGTTACAGTTCCACTATATTGATGATGGAATCATTTAGTACCAAATATAAATTATAAGTTGAACAATGTATAAACTCTGTGCTTTAATTCTTGATTGCAAACCTGAGTATCTGCCGCTCACAGATGCAGCACCATCATCTCCTTGACCTCTGCACCTATCCAGCTGTAAGTTCATCTTCTGTAAATGAGTTCACAAATATTTTTTTATTTGGAACTCATATCTATCTGGTTTTGTTAAATCTAAGTGCAAATGTCTTACAACACTAAGTTTGTGCTTTTGTAATACAAAAGAGATTATATCTACAGTAAGTGAAAGGAATAGCCGCTGTTCAATTTCTCCAATGATCCGCTCTGAAAAACAATCATTTAACGTTTCATCTTGTTTTGAATTTGTGGGCTCAAATATTTTGCTTTAGTTTTTCATTTGAAGGATGTGCCCTTAGAACAGGACCATACCTGGAGAGGTCTTTATATTCAAGAATTTGCCAAACTATACCCCAAATTCAGATTCGTGAGGACTGCAGAAAGCAATGTCCTTGTTACATCAAGTAGTCTAGAAATTATGGCTTTGATTTGATCATGCCCTTTATCAAAAAGTGTGTTAATGATTTTGCCACATTTCCACATGCTGTAACAGGGTGTGTATGCAGACAAGAAAAAAAAAAGGTCCGGATTTTTCCCGGATTTCCCGGTTACAGGAAGCACATATCTTGATATGCTTGAGGACTTTCTTTTCCCACAGTTGGAGACCAATTTACCACACTGGCATCTGGAAGTGTGGGAACTTTTCAATCAAATATTTACTGAATGATGGATTGGTCGCACTGGACCAAATGATTCGGCCTTACATTACTGGCCTCCAAGGTCACCAGACCTGACTACATGTGATTCTTTCTTGTGGTGGTTTATAAAAGATTCTGTTTATGTGTCTCCATTACCAACAACAATGAGTGAACTGAGACATCACATAACAGCAGCTGTGGAAGCTGTAACTCAAGATTTTCACGTTGCAGTGAGGGAACAACTCATTCTATAACCACTGAAAATTTAGGGAAGTATTTGTCTGTTCATTGTGCTTCAGAATGAAAAGTAAGGTTGCATATGTTGGTAATTTAAATGCAGAGGGACATTTTAGTACACAGATATGAACAAAAATAATAATCTATTGTGGTACAGTATAGACTTTCTATACCTACTCTTGTGTTTTTAGAACTTTTATGTGCATATTAAAATAATATAGCGGAGTATGGTGTTAATTCAGATGTTGATTTCAGTTGAAATTATTATTTAATGCTAAATATTTATTAAAACATTTTCATGATATTACGTATTTTCTTACATGTTTTACCATTTTTAATTACTTAAATATTTACATATTTTGTGTGTTGGTATTGCAAAAAAATTTGTGCTGCAGTCATAACTATTAGCAATGATTGCAGACATCTGATATACAGTGTCACTAATCGACTTTCCCTTCCTGAAATTATATTAAGTCTGTTTGAGCCCTATTAGCTCTATCTAAGCGCAAATAAATCTTTCAACTTAATAAGAGTTTTATGAGGACGTGATAGAAATTTGGGGACTATTTCAGCAGTGTCCCATAAAACTCGCAGTCAGCCTGGACTGCAAGTTGGCACTAAAACTTCCATCATGCCAAGAAAATGGCACATTTTTCTTGAACCACCTGGTAGACAATAAAACCTGTTTTCCATTGCCCTCTGAAATTCTAAATCTGCAGTTCAGTAGAATCACAGACAATTATTTCTACAAATACAGTAAATATCTGAACTCCAGAACCCCAGGTTTCATTCTGGATACTGGAAATGGAAATCATTTCACTGTATTATTCAGTTGCTCATGAAACAATTTCATCCAAAAAAGATGTTCTTCATAAATGTCTCTCTGTGTAATTAGTGTCATCTTTTCCATCACTGCAAGTGATAATCTCAAAATAAGTCAGTCACTTCTTCCTCCTTCCTAGTATCATCTAGTATATTTTGATGTAATCCTTCAGGGTTCCATTTTTTCATGACTATGATAATAGGTTCAACAATGTAAATACAGGGGTATCAAAAAGAATCATCTGATTTAGCTCATCTATATTTCTGTAACTAATAAACATATACAATGAATTTTGTTTTTTGATGAACGGGAAACTCAAAAAGTTTTTTTTTCCTCTCCATACCTTTTCCTAAGTGTCCAATATGCCCCCCTTGAGATGCACAGCATATGTCAATGTGGTATTCAAATTGTTCCCTCACTGCAACGTGAAAATCTTGAGTTACAGCTTCCACAGCTGCTGTTATGTAATGTCTCAGCTCATTCATTGTTGTTGCTAATGGAGACACATAAACAGAATCTTTTATAAACTATCACAAGAAAGAATCACATGTAGTCAGGTCTGGTGACCTTGGAGGCCAGTAATGTAAGGCCGAATCATTTGGTCCAGTGCGACCAATCCATCATTCAGTAAACATTTGATTGAAAAGTTCCCACACTTCCAGATGCCAGTGTGGTGAATCGGTCTCCAACTGTGGGAAAAGAAAGTCCTCAAGCATATCAAGATATGTGCTTCCTGTAACAGTGTTCTCAGCCCCTTTTCTCATGAAACTGCATAAAACACATTAAATGTTGGAGAGCCCCTCTCATGTTGTACAACTTCATATGGTTGTTCCGTACCCCATATTCTCACATTATGATGGTTCACCTTTTCATATAAATGGAATTTTGCCTCGTTACTAAACACTAAGCATGTAAGAAAACTGTCATCCTCCATCCTGCCAAGACCGAAATTACAGAACTCCACATGTTGTCACCCTCAGGAAGAGCTTTCAGTAGCTCAATTTTGTATGGTTTCATGTATAAACATCAACGCAACACATGCCAGATGGCTATCAGGACCATTTTGAGCTGTCGAGCTGCACGGCGAATGGATTTCTGTGGACTCCTTGTGAAACTATGGCTGATGTGTTTGATGTCTGTGTCAGACACTCGGGGATGGTCCAGTGATTTGCCTTTACACAAACAACCCGTTTCTTGGAATTGTTCATGCCATTGTCCAATGCTCTGTGCTGTAGGAGGATCCCCAACATACCTATTATGAAAGTCACACTGAACAGTTATTACTAACTCGCAATGTGCAAAACGTAGAATACAAGACACTTTCTATTGTCCTGACACCATTTTTACTAGAACTGAAGTGGGCTCACATTGCTGCTACCTAGTGTCAGGAACCATTGTAAAACTTGAGAGTTTACTCTTTCCAACAGCATATTGTTCATGCACATATCTCAAATAATATGAGAGTTATGATTTTTTTAAAAATCAGATGATTCTTTTTGATACACCCTGTATTATGATGGTCCTTCATACTAGGTGTAATTCTGACACTATTTGCTGACCCATATCATCCAATAAATAACTAATGACAAAAGCAGATTTAATTGTCTCATTCCATATGTTTGAGAATACACTACTCAATGTTCATGAAAGCCACTGAATGGTCATCATTACCCAACTACTTAAGTGATTAGAAGTGACATGTATCAAATAATTGTCAGCTTGCTCTCCAGTGATTGAAGTTGCTAATTCTCTTTAATGATCTTGAATAATTTCATGTACTTTGCAAAAAGCTTCTTCTGTACGTCCTGCAATCAGGAAAGTTCACTCTGGAAATGCTGTTCAGCAAATCTACAGATATTGTCCAACTTCCAGAAAGATACACAATATCACAGTATGTACAAATAAACTATGTGATCAAAAGTATCCGGACACCCCCAAGAACGTACATTTTTCATATTAGGTGCATTGTGCTACCACCTACTGCCAGGTACTCCAGGTCTGCGACCTCAGTAGTTATTAGACATTGTGAGAGATCAGAATGGGGTGCTCCGCGGAACTCCCGGACTTCGTACATGGTCAGGTGATCCGTGTGTTATTTGTGTTATACATCTGTACATGAGATTTTCACACTCCTAAACACCCGTGGGGTCCTTGTTTCCAATGTGGTACTGAAGTGAAAATGTGAAGGGACATGTACAGCAGAAAAATGTACAAGTCGATCTTGTTGGTTGACTGACAGAGACTGCCGACAGTTGAAGAGTGTCGTAATGTGTACCAGGCAGACATCTATCCAGACCATCACACAGGAATTCCAAACTGCATCAGGATCCACTGTATGTACTATGACAGTTAGGCGGGAGGTGAGAAAATTTGGATTTCATGGTCGAGCATCTGCTCATAAGCCACACATCATACTGGTAAATGCCAAACGACACCTCACTTGGTGTAAGGAGTGTAAACATTGAATGAGTGAACAGTGGAAAAACATTGTGTGGAGTGACAAATCACGGTACACAATACGGCGATCTGATGGCAGGGTGTGGATATGGCGAATTCCCAGTGAACGCCATCTGCCAGCGTGTTTAGTGCCAACAGTAAAGTTCAGAGGCAGTCGTGTTATAGTTTGGTCATGTATTTCATGGATGAGGCTTGCACCCCTTGTTGTTTTGCATGGCACTATCAGAGCACATGCCTACACTGATGTTTTAAGTACCTTCTTGCTTCTCACTGTTTAAGATCAATTCGGGGATGGTGATTGCATCTTTCAACATGATTGAGCACCTGTTCATAATGCACGGCCTGTGGTAGAGTGGTTACATGACAATAACATCCCTGTAATGGACTGGCATGCACATACTCCTGACATGAATCCTATGGAACACCTTTGGGATGTTTTGGAACGCCGACTTCACGCCAGGCTTGGCGACCGACATCAATAGCTCTTCTCAGTGCAGCACTCCATGAAGAATGGGCTGTCATTCCCCAAGAAACCTTCCAGCACCTGATTGAGTGAATGCCTGTGAGAGTGGAAGCTGTTGTCAGGGCTAAGGGTGGGCCAACACCATGTTGAATTCCAACATTACTGATAGAGGGTGCCACGAACTTGTAAGTAAATGGAAATGCTGTGTGGCTAGGGCCTCCTGTCAGGTAGACTGTTCACCTGGTGCAAGTCTTTCGAGCTGATGCTACTTTGGCAACTTGCATGTCGATGGGGATGAAATGATGATGATAAGGACAACACAACACCCAGTCCCTGAGCGGAGAAAATCTCTGACCCAGTCGGGAATCGAACCTGGGCCATTAGGTATGACATTCCGTCATGCTGACCACTCAGCTACCAGGGGCAGACAACAGCCAGGTGTCTGGATACTTTTGATCACATAGTGTGTATGTATAGTCGGTTACATAAAATCAAATGGTACTGTGCAACAATTTTTCTCCATTCTGATGTCTAATGATAGCTTAGCCCATAAAAAAAACTGTGTACAGTTAACAAATTGCACTCTATACAGAATCTAGTATTAAAAGTGCCCTTAATGCCACAAATGTTGATCTTGTCTCACAATGAACTGAACAGAGCTGAGCATATGTGCTGTGGCTGTAGGACTGCTGCTGATATTGTTCACGTGCAGGTGACCACAGTATTTGTTCAAGTTTCAGCAAATGCAGTCTCTAGTCATAATTGTCACTCATGTAGTCCAGTTGATACACATCATAGATTATATATTAAATGCTCTCATATATGTCAAAATAAAGGGAAAAAAACAGTTTATCCACACCACAACATCAGTTGACAGTTTGCATATCTGGAACCCTGACACTCTTTCTACAGGTGCTGACAAATGTACATTGTCCAAGAAAAAAGTTCTTTGTCTGTGATACATGAACCAGCTACACTTTTGGCACTCCAGAAAAATAACATACCCATGTCATTAGCTACCACGGAGTAACCCTTATCTTTGGTTATTGAAAGTGAAACCAAATAACTTGCAGGCTTGGAAGATTTCACTCCTTCCATGGTTACCACAGTCCTGCCAGAACTCATGGGTACCAACTAGTATAAAACTGCAAATGGCAACTGCCTCAGTGACCTGATCAGTACCTCACCTTTCAGCTCCTGATGACTGGTTACCTCTTGACTTTGTTAGCTCAGATTTGTGTTGTCTTTGAGGGAGATGGGCTTTGGAGAGAGAAAGTTCATATACAATGGAATCACTGAAAAGGACACCTTCTAGATGCTGAGATTTTATGTTTCAGATGGGTGGACTTTTGAGAGGATGAGTGCATTTTTTAGTTCATGTGAAGTGGATATCTGGATAAGATATACAAGTACAGACCACGAAGTAATCATTCACCATTAGTTCTCAAGATTTTACCTAATAATAAGTAATATTGATTTGGAAAAACGGTTTTTGAGGAAATTTATTTATGGGCTGGACAGTGTCATACTTTTCCTGGAAAAAGATGATGTTTCCATTCAAAATAGTTATTTTTAATAGGGATGATAGTGTAGTTTAATGATACATTTCAGAGTTTTACTCTGTAATGACAGGAGGTAACTACTTGGTTTAATGAAGGTCAGTGTTTAATTTCAGATAATGTCTCATTGTACAGAATGTAATGTCATGGATTAAGGGTGACTAACTTTTTTTTGTATAGTTTTACGCATTGGTTGTGGTATGAGCCATGTGCAATACAGTAAGGTCCAAGGCTGTTTCTACATTATATTGTTGGGTACAGAAAGTTGTTTTCTTTAATACCTTTGTACAACCTCTAATTACAAGTTGGCCTTTTCTATAAAGATAAGCACTACACAGTTCAGTTTTAGTCAGATACATCAATATGAGACATGAGCATGGTTACAGAATGATGGTAATTAGTGTATGTGGTGGGCAGAGGTAAGCTCTAAAGTTCACTTGAAACATGGCTTAGTAATAGCCTACTACTTATTAGTATAGAGAATAAGTGATCGTAAACTTGCAAGTAATACTTCAGTAATTCAGTTGTAATTATTATAATTATTAATGCCAGTTTTGCAAGGTCTTAAGAGAGAGAGAGAGAGAGAGAGCGAGAGAGAGAGATATTCACATTTCACTGAAACTTGTATACAGAATGAAATCAGGAGTTTAAATATCAAGCCTGGCTTTCTTGTCTAAGGGATGAGAAAATGGAAAGGAATGACACATGCCTCCTTTCCGCTTCTTTTTTTCCAAACACAGCAAGTGTCAATATTTGTGGCAAAATTGGTTTGTTTATTACACTCATAATGAGCAAGGACTACATCTATGTATCTGAGAATAGTGTTAACATGAGTGAAAGCTAATTTAGAGAACCCAGTTTCATAATTTACTGCTAAATGTAATTATAATTATGAAGCATTACATGCATGTCATTCACAGGGTGCTGTTAACCAGATGAGTCATGGAATTATTGCTATAGGAGAGCATTTATAGTGGACTCCCAGCTTAATACAACTTCTACAGTGATAGCATATACAGCTGTTAGCAATTAAGTCCAGTTTTTCATTAACTTGAATATTTGCTGTCATTCATTGATTCATCTAGAGAACGTGTATGTATGATAAAGGAGATCATCTAGTCAAAACTTGTTTTTCAGCTTTAACTTGGAGGAATTTTATAATTGGAGCAAAAGACAAGCATTTTCTCCAGTCAAAATGATCCTGATGATTTATGATTATAACACTGATTTAAGATACAGTTCATCTATTGTTGTGCTCAGTGGCTGTCACAGGCAATTCTTAATAGCATACAAAGGGCACACAGATATGTATTCTCTACTGTGTATAAACACCTACAAGAACAGAAAGATTTTACAACTCTCCAAATCGAAATCAGCACTAGAAAAATAAACTAAAGACAAGCGACAATCAGACTTTTGGAAGACTGTGTGATGCTTTTACTCATTTATATCAATTCTTTTTTCTTTCCCCTTCTTTTTGTTTTAGTGTGTAGGTTTTTACTTTTTATTTTTATTGGTTTACAGAATGTAGCTTTTGAAAAAAAAATTATATTCATGTGTGCCTTTGTCAATAAATGAAGCTGAACAAAAAATGTATTGACATTGAAAGCACATTGAAGATTTATGCCAGTGACTCCTAAATATACTGTGCACAGTACCTCATTATGAGACACATTTTAATTTTGCTGTGTTATTTTTACAGTGATACATAAGATATTGTTGCCTATAGATTGTAAATTATTACATTTTTGTTTTTTGGTGATAGTTTTTATATCCAACAAAGTATCAAATGTGTTATCCTTTGGTGCTGTCAGTGTAATAAAATACTGAAGCTACAAAGCATCTCTCAGCAAAAGCCAATACGGCAGGCTGAGGTTGCTGGATCAAAGTATGTGAACAGTGGGCACCACCTCAAAGCCATAGTCAGAGCTCCACCCCAGGCCCGCCAGCAGTGCACATACCTGCAGCAACAATGATGCACTCTGTCAAAAATCATGTAAGAGATGGATTTTTATTATATATAATAGCTCTTGTTTTAGCCAAAAATCTTTGAACCATAGTAACAGACTGGCTAACTAAACTAAACATGACTTTTATCCTGGAAATGAAAAGACGAAAATGATATGTGACAGGAAAACAATTAAAGAGAGTGAACGGCAGTGGAGTTGATCTGAAAAGTATATCAGGCCTACGTCCCAAGAAGTGTAGTCTATAGGTGGCACAGCAAGGTAACTAATGTGTGCCTTTGGAATTGGCAGCCCACCCAATAACTTTAACTGCATTTCACAATAATGTATTGTTACCAAGATAAAACAGTAAGATGTTTCACCACTACCATGCTCTTTTGATTTCTTCCACCAACAGTCAAAATTACCACATTCATGTATTCTATCAAAATTTTCCATAGTTTTAGCTACTCATCCAATCCATTGCCATGGTATTGATAAAGTTGTCTACTGTAGTGTTAACTAAGACCCAGAGTCTGAATATTAAGAGCAATGTGTGTAAACTACCACTCCACTGTTTAAGTTAGGCATATTCTAATATGTGCAAGTGGATAGCATTCTCATATACACAATTTCTTTCATTTGCTGACAGTCTTCTGACAGATGGAACACATCACCAGACACTTCTTGTGAGTTTACTGCTCTTTGAAGAGAAAGCAGTTCTTTTTATTAAAAGAGCTTTTCTATTTCAATGAAAGATACAGAAATTATACAAACATATGAATTTATACCAATATTCCATACTTACATCCAAACAATGGTTGCCATGAGCCAATGCCACAAGTACTCTACTCGGGGAAGAAGGCATTTTTGGATTTTTGTGAACTACTAGTGTTTAGAGACAGAAATAGCCCATTTCAAAGTTTTACACTTAAGCAGGAGTAAGTCTCCATCTTGGCTTCTTAAAAGATTCAGGATAGTTTTGGACATTACAAGCTTTAAGAAGGATACACACCTAAGTTAATTTTAAATACTTTTTTTGTAACAGTTTAGATAAGCATGATGATTTCCATGTCATATACATGACTATTGGCTATTCAGTCATTTTCTCTGACAATGGCCCCAGAATTTACCTTCCCAATCAGTCAATGGGTATTTAGTACAGAACTGCATGTGATCCTGAAGTTCTGTAGGCACCTGAGTAGTCCTGATGACTGAGTGTCTGAAGATGACAATAAGTCATGCCTTTTGGACTAAGCCAACTGGCTGAATATCTTGGAACATTTAAAAAACAAATTATATATGCTTCCCTAGCTGTTGAAGAAGCAGCAGTTTTTTCTTCAAAGCAAAATGTTTCTCATTTGCTGCAGTTTTCTTAGTCCCCTAAAAGTACTACAGCAAATGTATCCAGCAGATTAAACGATACAGCAGTGCAGGAAAAACACTGCTTTCTCAACAGCAAGGGATGCATGTATAATTTGTTTTTTAAATGTTCTCAGGTATGTAGATGGTTGGCTTTGTCCAAAAGGTGTGATATTTTGGCAAACTAACTTGTTGCCATCTTCAGACAACCAGTCATTAGGACTGCCTGAAGGCGACAAAAAATCAGTTTGTATCATTTGGATGACATCACCTAGCTGACTACCCAAGAACATTTAAAATAATCGTATGCTCAGAACACCTGAAATGACACGTTTCATTATGTTGTGTACTGGGGTATGGGGGAGTCTCGGGAAATGAATAAGCAACCAAGAATTCCTGCTAGGAACTCAGCGTGACAAATGAGACATTCCCTTGTCAGCTGTCATCCTGCTGCTGACTCAGAGAGCCATATAGCTGAGGGAGGAGGAGGGGCTCACACTCAACCATCTGGCTGTAGCAACTCACTGTATGCCACATTTTGTAACTGATGCGTTTTATATTTTAATAAGAGGGTGGGGGCAAAACTATATTGACATTTGCCCATGCAAATGATGACAAAATGGATGTGGTAACACTGTTGAATTTTTCATGTAGTGTGTTGCAGATTGCCTGGTTCATTGATCCAGTGATCAGCCATGCACACTTACCTGCTATACTATTTTAGATCATTCCAAAGGATTTATCCTTTTATCATAAGTTTCAGAACTGTCTATCAACATGAATTTGGTGTCCCTAAGTGTGTGTGTGTGTGTGTGTGTGTGGGTGTGTATGGGAGGGGGGGGGGGGGGCAATATGAATTCACACCCTCTCGAGTTTTTATTGTCTTTTCATATTTTAATTCTTGTTGTATTTTACTGTTTTTATACTTTTAACCCTCTCATCTCTTAAAAAGATTTTAGTTAGGCCACCCAAACCTATACGTCACCACCATTACAGTTGTGCATCTACAGCTAGTCTGCACCTTATTCTTTCTTTTGTCCCAAAAGAAGTTATATGTATTTGTTGCTAAGTGTGGGAATTGCTTGAACACTATATTGGTTGCATGTAATGCCTTTGGTGAACAACCGTGTCAGCAGTCTTTCAACTGCTGTATTTCAACGTAAATTCATGTTGAGAATTGTGTTGGTAATCTAGTGGCTTTCCACCAACTCCACCTGTGTGTAATCTTAATATGTCAAACTGATGTGAAGTATCCTTTTCGGCAATATTTGTAATGGTGTACTTAGTCTTGTAATAAGACTGTGACCTGTTTAGTGGTCATTACTAGTACTATATTCTCTCTCTGAACAAGTATGTTCCTAAAACTGTGTAGATTACAAGGAACATTGCTGAGTTAAACATTTGGAATAAACATACTTCTGATATGAGAGTTGTTGTTGAGGAAGCACAACAACAAGTCTGATAATCTTGTAAATTGACTGCTACAAGAAGTATCATGCTGTGTCTTACCTATCTTAGTTCCATGCCTGTGTGGTTTGATGTTGCTCCCCACACTAATAATCTATCCCATAGAGTTTCTTTTCTCTCTCTCTCTCTCTCTCTCTCTCTCTCCTCTCCTCCTCCCCCCTCTCTACATCTGTATCTGTGTGATTAATGCACCCAATATTTGTATGAACTGGTTACAGTCAAGCCCCCAACACATGAACTTCCTTCCATCAGCAAATTAACTATTTCTTAATGCCTCAGAATTTGTCCAGTCAATCTAACTAATCTTTTAGTCAGGTTATGCCATAAAGCTCTTTTCTCCTAAGTTTGACTCAGTACCTATTCATTAGTTATTCAACTTATCCATCTAATTGTTAGTATTCTTCTGTGACACCACATTTCAAAAGCCTCTGTTCTCATCTTAAATAAACTGCTTATCAGCCACACAGACTTTCAAAAAAGGATTCACTCTAAACAAATACTTTCAGAAAAGATTTCATAAGACTTAAATTTATAATCAATGTTTACAAATTTTCCTTTTTAGAAAAGCTCAGCTGCTATTTCAAGTTTACACTTTCTATCCTTTGTACATTTGCAGTTATCAGTGACTTTGCTGCCCAAAGGGCAAAACTCGTCAATTACTTTCAGCTATAATTTTCAAAACTATTTCTCCCATCATTATTTGATTTAATTTGACTACAATCCTTTACCCTTGTTTTATTTTGATATATCTTCATCTTGCCATCTCTGACAGAATTGCAATGTCATTACCAAAAGTTAAAATTCTTATTTCTTCTGGCTTAACTTTAATTCCAGCCACTAACATTTCCAGGCACTAAGGCCAGTCTGCAGTGAGCAGCAATTGCTGCCTGTGAGAATGTGGAGCCATGTAGTAGAGATAGGATCAGCGTATGGAGACTGTACTAAAGGGAAGGGGAGTGCAGGAAAAAGAAGGGTGGGGAGGGAGATGAGAAGCAGAGGAGGAGATGGGACTGTGCAGATGCACTGAGGGGATAGCAGGTGTGTGTGAGACTGGAGTGGGACCAGGAAGAGGGTAGAGTTAGGTGGGGACAGGGATTAGCAAAGTTTGAGGCCAGGGCATGGATATGTTATGGGAAGGGTTCTTATCCATGCAGTTCAGAATAGCTGGTGTTGGTGGGAAGAATCCAAATAGCACAGGCTGTGAAGCAGTTGTTGAGCTCAAGCACATCATGCTGAGCAGCATACTTGGCAAATTTCTTGATGGAATAATTTACCAACAGCCGTATGTATTTTATGAAGTTGGCAAATGGTTGGTCCTGCCGTCTCTTGGTCACGCATTAGCTATGGCCATTAATGTGGGCAGAGAACTTGTTAGTAGTCATGCCCACATAGAATGTTGGACAGTGTTTTGTAGAAGGTACCTGTGGCAGCATTGGAGTAAGTCATAGTGGGAGGATGTATGGGTCAGGTCTCAAGGTTTGGTCTTTTACAGGGATATGAGTCATGGGGCAAGGGGTTTGGAACAAGGGTGGAATAGGGACAGACAAGTATATTTCAAAGGTTAAGTGGGTGGCAGAATACCACTGAGGGAGGAGTGTGGAGAATATTTCTCATTTCAGGCTACGACTGCATATAGATGAAACCCTGATGGAGAACATGATTCATTTGCTCCAGTCCTGGGTGGTACTAAGTCACAAGGGAGAACTCCTTTCTGACCAGTTTACATCTACAGCTATACTCTTCAAGCCATCTTCTTATGGTGTGTGGTCGAGGGCACTTGCTAGTGTCACTCCCCCACCTCTTTCCAGTTCCAGGCGAGAATGGTTTGTGAGAAGAACGTTCTTAGTAAGCCTCTATGTGAGCCAGAATCTCTCTAATTTTATGTTCATGGTCATTTCGTGAGATATACGTATGAGGAAGCAACATATTGGTTGACCCTTCTAGGAATACACACTCTTGGAAATTTAACAGTAAACCACACCATACGCAGAATGCCTCTCTTTGCATCACCTGCCTCTGGATCTCTGTGAAGCTTTCATGATTACTAAATAAACCTGTAACAGAACTTGCTTCTCTTCTTTGGCTCTTTTCTATTTCATATATCAATTCTACCTGGTACAGATCCCAGATTAATGAGCAGTATCAAAGTATTGGTCAAACAAGGGTTTTGTAAGTTGCTTTCTTTGTGAGTGGGATATGCTTCCTGAGGACTCTTCCAATGAATCTGTCTGGCTTCTGCCTTACTGTGATAAATTTTATGTGGTCATTCCACTTTAAATTGTTTCACATGCATATCCTTAGATGTTTTATGGATGTGACTGCTTCCAGTGATCGTTCTGCAATCATGTAATCATACAGTAGTGGGTCTTTCTGCCTGTTTATGTTCAGTATGTTACATTTGTTTATGTTGAGGGTAAATTATCAGTCCCTGCACCAAGCGTCAATCATCTGTGGGACTTTTCAGGCACTGTGACTTCTCGTATGCAACAGCCTTGTGGAACTATTGACATTATTCATTTGGTTGTTTATATCTGTTACAAGTGGTAACGGTCCTATAATACTCCCTTTGGGTATGCTTGGAGATATTTTTATGTCCACAAGTTTAGCTCTGTTGAGAGTGTCATGCTGTGTTCCATTTGCTAGAACTCTTCAATCCAAACACACAGCTGGTTTGATATTCCATACACTCGTATTTTGTTCATTAGGCAGTAGGGTGAAACTGTGTCAAATGTCTTCTGAAGTCAAGAAACTCAGCATCAACTGGGCACCAGCATCTAATGCTTTATGGCTCTCATGGACAAACTGAGCAAGCTAGGTTTCACGTGATCACTGGTATTGAAAACCATGTTATTTCCTACAGAGGAGATTTTAGATCTCGAGTAATGTTGTAATACATAGTTATAAAACACGTTTCAAAATTTGAAAGCAGGCTAATGTCAGAGATATAGTTCTAAAGTTTTGCATGTCTTTTCTATGACCCTTCTTGAAAATGGGAATGACCTGCTATGGTATGTGAGGGATGGTAGGTAACTAAAGAGATAAGGTGCAGTTGTTTCTGAACAAGGTAGTGAGGATAATTTTGGTCTGCGAAAGGAAGGGTAACTTTTGTCCATGAAAGCCTCTGTGAGAACCTCAACACATATG
The DNA here is from genome assembly GCF_023864275.1 of Schistocerca cancellata. NCBI lineage: Eukaryota > Metazoa > Arthropoda > Insecta > Orthoptera > Acrididae > Schistocerca > Schistocerca cancellata. The sequence goes on from NC_064627.1 coordinate 341,169,558, forward strand.
ATGAGGGATTACTCATTACTGCATCATGGAAGAGACTTCCTGGTGAGGAATAGTTGTCAGTCGTCAAAATGAATGTATTGTTGGTGGTTGGTAGGTCTGATGTGGATCTGAAAGCTGGAGGCTTACCTCCAGGAAGGTGGCTTGCTGGACTGAGAAGGACCAGGTGAAATGAATGGAGGAGACAGTGTTGAGGTTCTGGAGGAATGTGGATATGGTGTCCTCATTGTTAGTCCAAATCATGAAGGTGTCATCATTGAACTTGAGCCAGGTGAGGGTTTTGGGATTATGGGTGGTTAGGAAGCATTGCTCCAGATGGCCCATGAAGAGTTTGGTATAGGATGTTGCCATGCAGGTGCCCATGAATGTACCATGGTGTTTGTTTGTAGGTGATGCATTCAAAGGAGATGTAATTGTGGGTGAGGGGATAGCCAGTCACAGTGACCGTGAATGATATTGTCCCTACTATTGTCCCCTCCTCTGCCATCCATCCATCCTATGCAGCATCCTTGTTCATACCTGTTCCACCCCTGCTCCCACCCCATGCCCGGTGGCTCACATCTCTGTAAAAGATGTAGCCACAAGACCTGACCCATACATTATCTCACGATCACCTACTCCAGTCCCGTCACAAGCATCTCGTAACCCATGAAAGGCAGAGCCACCTGTGAATGCAGCTATGTGATCTACCAACTTTGCTGCAACCACTGTTCAGCACTCTATGTGGGTATGACCACTGACAAGCTGTCTTCATGAATGGCCACTGCCAAACTGTAGCCAAGAGACAGCTGAATCATCCAGTTACTGAGCATGCTATGCATCGTGGTGTACTTGACTTCACTAGTCCCTGTTCCACCTTGCCTCTATCCCCTTACTGCTCCCACTCCAGCCTTACCCACACCTGCTATCCACCCAGCACATCTGCATAGTAGTTTTCCCTTCTCTGCTTCTCTCCTCTCCAGTTTTCCTCCATAGCAGAGACACCTGATACTAGCAGCTCACCACACTGTCCCATCATATCCCTGCACACTCGCACAGGCAGCACTACAGCATCTCCCTCCCCCCTCCATCCATACCCCAATATCCCTCGCCCTCAATGCCCCATTTGTCTTCTGCCCCTCTGCTACCCCTCAGCCAAGATTGCTGCTCACCACTTTCATGCTTTAGCGCCCAAAAACAACAGTGGCCATATGTGTGTGAGTTGTGCATGTATGAATGTGTGTGTGTGTGTGTGTGTGTGTGTGTGTGTATTTTTCTATGTCTGAAGGAGGACTTTACTGATGGTATATGATATCTAACAGTCTTCTTTCAGTGTGTGGGTCTGCCACTCAATGCCTTCTTTATCTGGTGGTAATCTATCAATTTTATATTGTTGTCATTCTAGCCCAGACTTTCTGTTATCCTCTTAGGTAAATCATAGTGTCAGTATTACTTAGAATGTTCCTATATCTCTAAAACTCAAACTGACTTTCCTCCAGGTCAGCTACTACCAGCTTTCTGTAGATAAACTGTTACCATCTTGCAACCATGACTTATTAAACAAACATTTTCGTAATACTCACACCTGTCATCAAATTTACTTCCTTTCCATAACCCTTCTATTTATTCTTTGCACCGTTCAACCTTCCTTTCTTTGCTTAGAACTTCCTTGCCCTCTGTGGTCTTGATGTTAATGTAGCTGCTTCTTTATCCTCCAGAGTTTTTTAAAATTATCATGTAAGCAGCATCTACCTTAACTATAGTTACACATGCTTCTACAGCTTTGCATTTCTCCTTTTGTCATTCTTGTTTTGCCACTTTACACTTGCTGACAGTCACTTTTTAGACATACGTATTTCATTTTACAAGTTCCTTTAGCTGTATTTTATATTTTCTACTTTCCTCATTCAAATTTAATATCTCCTGAGTCATCATAGATTTTCTGCTAGGACCTGTCTTTTTATGTAAATCTTCCTTTATTTCATTCACTACTTTATCTCACAAAGCTTTCCATTCCTTTTCTGGTGTATTCATGTCCTATGTTTTGGTTTGTCATTGCCTAATACTATCTTTGAAATCCTGAAAAGTTTCCAGTTGTGTTAACTTATCCAAGTCCCATCTTCTAGCTTCCTACTTTTTTTTACAGTACCTGAACCTTTTGTCTGCAATGTCTGCAACTAATAAATTATTGATTGAGTGCTCAACAGCTCCTGAAACTCTTTTGAAGTTTAAAACATTACTTCTAATTCTCTGTATACATCAGTGCAATCTATCTGAAAACTTCTGCATTACACAATATTCTTTCTTTTTTATAAACCAAGTGTTTGCAATGATTAAACTGTGCTCTGTGAAAAATTCTGGTTGGCAGCTTCCCCATTCTTCCTCCATTTCATGATCTCCTGCCCTTTTTCTTTCTCATCCTCTTCCCACTACTAAATTCTAGCCCCCAAAAATTGTTAAATTTTCTCCTTTCTTAGTATACTGACGAATTTCTTTTATCTCATCATACCCTTTTTAAATATCTTTTCACCTACAGAGCTAGTAGCATGTATTATTTTATTACTGTGGTGTGTTTCTGTCTATTTTGGTTTGTGATAATCCATTCGCTCTGTTCTTCATAATAGTTCACCTTCATGTCTCTCTTCTTGTTCATTATTAGACCTACTCCTTCATTATCCCTATATGATTTTGTATTGATACCCCCTCACATGGCCAGAAATACTGTTCTTTCCACTTCTGCAGTTTGGTATTTTTGACTACATTTAACTTCAACCTATCCATTTCTCTTTTAAAATGTTTCTAATCTACCTGGACCATTTTATTGATTTTGTTTTAAATGTCTAGTTCCATGGATAAATTCCATAAATTGAGAAGCAGAGCTCCATGGTCACAGAATATGTCAGCACATGAAATTACAACAGAAAACTAATAACAGATTAAATAAAATGTTTATGAATCCAAAAAAGATCTCAAGCTATAAGTTTATGTAAACAAAAATATAACCCAGGAATTAGCTTAAGTTTTCAAGGATCTCTGTGACAGAATAGAAGGAATGACCCATGGGGAAACTCTTTAGTTTGGATTTGAAAGTGCATGGATTACTGGTAAGATTTTTCAATTCTTGTGGTAGCTTGCTGAAAATGGATGTAGCAGAATACTGCACACCTTTCTGCACAAGAGTCAAGGAGGTATGATCCAAATGCATTGGATTTCTGCCTAGTATTAACTGAGTGAAAGCTGCTAATTCTTGGGAATGAGCTGAAATTGTCAATAAGAAATGACAGTAAAGAATATATATAATAAGAGGCCAGTGTCAGAATACCCAGACTAATGAACAGGGGTCAACGAGAGGTTTGCAAACTTATACCATTTATTGCCCAAACCACCCATTTCTGAGTCAGAAATACCCTTTGATAATAGGAAGAGTTGCCCCAAAATATAATGACATACAATCATAACTGAATGAAAATGAGCAAAATAGATAACTTTTTGTGTTGAACTATCACTTACTTCAGGTACTGTTCTAAATTGTAAAAATGGCAGTATTAATTCTTTGGACAAGATCCTGAACTTGGGCTTTCCATGACAGTTTACTATCTATCTGAGCACCTAGAAATTTGAACTGTTAAGTATCACTAATCATATGCCTATTCTGTGTAATTTAAAAACATCAGATTTGGTTGAACTGTGTTTTGGAAACTATATAAACATAGTCTTACTGTGATTTAACATTAGTTTATTTTCTCTGCAAACCATGAACTCATGTCTTGGACTGCACTATTTCAAACAGTGCCAACATTGCACAAAATGTCTTTTATTACCAAGGTAGTATTGTCAGCAAGCAGAAATAGTTTAGAATCACTTGTAATACTACAAGGCATATCCTTTATATAAATAGGGAGCAGGAGTGGCCCCAGCTCTGATTGCTGGGGCAACCCACATTTAACTGTGCTCCTTCAGACCCCACTAACCATTCTCAATACTATGGAGAATGACCTTTTTCTGTCTGTTCTTGAAGTAAGAGCTGAAACAAATGTAAGCTACTCCCTTAATTCCATAATGGTCCAATCTCTGGAGCAATATTTTGTGATCAACACAATCAAATGCCTTAGCTAAATTAAAAAATATGACTAGCATTTGAAACCTTTTGTTTAATCCATTCAGTACCTCACAGAGAAAAGAGAATATTGCATTTTCAATTGTTAAACTACTTCTAAAATTAAATTGTACATTTGACAGCAAATTATATGAAGTGAAATGGTCATTTATCCTTACATATACAACTTTTTCAATAGCTTCACCAAACACTGATGGCATAGAAAAGGGCCTAAAATTGTATACATTATCCCTTTCCTGTTTTATAAAGTGGTTTTGCTACTGAATACTTTTATCGTTCAGGAAATTGACCATTCCTAAAGGGAAAATTACAAATATGGCTAAGCACAGGGCTAACATGTACAACTTAGTACTTTAGTAATCTGCTAGATACTCCATCATATCCTTGAGAGTTCTTAGTCTTTAGTGATTTAATTATTAACTCAATCTCCCCCTTGTCAGTATCACAGAGGAGTATTTCAGATACCAGTCTTGGAAAGGCATTTTCTAACAGTGTTATATGATTCCCTGTAGAAACTAAGTTTTATTTATTTCACCAGCTATGTTCAAAATGTGACTGTTAAATAGTGTACCCATGTCTAACTTATGAGTAACAGAAATATTTTCACTAAATACTGACTTTATATGATCAACCTTTTGGTTCTGACCAGACACTTCCTTCAGAACTAACCATATGGTTTTCATTTTATCCTGTGAATTAGGTATTCTATTTGTGTACCACTACTCTTTGCCTACCTGATAACATTTTTAAGCATCTTACAATACTGTTTGTAATGGACTACTGTAGCTCAATTGTCATGAATCTGTCTGTCTAAGTTTGTGGTAAGTTTCCATGGGACCAAACTGCTGAGGTCATCAGTCCCTAGGCTTACACACTACTTAATCTAACTCAAACTAACTTACACTAAGGACAAAACACACACACACACACACACACACACACACGCCCGAGGCAGGACTCGAATCTAGGGCGTGGGGAGCCACGCTAACCGTGGCAAGGCGCCTTTTTTTCATGACAACCTTATTCCACTAGTCAGCCACCCAGGCTGTCTTTTACTAATAGTACCCTGTTTAAAACATTCTAATGGAAAGCAGCTTTCAAAGAGCGTGAGAATTGTGTTAAGGGAAGCATTATATTTTTCATCTATGTTAGCAGCACTATAAACATCCTGTAATCTTGTTTCTTAAACAAGATTTAAAAAATTCGCTATTGCCATTGGATTAACTTTTCTACTTAGTTTGTAATTATATATAACCTTTGTTTGAGTACAAAAACGTTTTACTTTTAAAATTTGTGCATTGTGGTCTGAAATGCCATTCACCCTTTTAAGGAATCAAAACGTTCCATGCTCTGACCTGTGGGACTTCAGATTTGTTTTTTCTTCGTACAACATCCTCCTTAGAGAATCAAATGAGGGGCTGTTTCACCTCCAAAATAATTTATTTCAGTGGATGCCATCATCATTAAACAATGCAGTAGAGCTGCACACCCTCAGGAAATTTAACAGCTGTGTTTTATCCTTGCATTCAGCCCTGCTACATTATTACCAAAGCAACATGATATTGGCTAATGTTAAAAGGCTAGATGAGCTTGGAATCAGGACTGATGCCCCTGCATTTAATGAAAATGCTGCTGTCTCCATGTGCCATAGTCCACAATTCATTCCTTTTATATAAAGGAATTCCACTGTACAAGTTTACAAACATATGAATCATTACACTTATGTCACTGCAAACATTATACATGTGAGTGACAAATCCTCAGATAATCACCCATGTACTTCCTTCAACACAAGATTTTTAAGTGAAACAAACTTATGTCAACCGATCATATCAGAAGAAATTGTGACAAACCAGCAGCTAGGCTTATCTGTTGAGCGCTATACAGAGGCGAGTGGTGGAGAACTGGTTTTTTTGTTGTGTATGGCTGGGCTAGGTGAATTGGGGAAGTTGAACAGAGATGTAGCATGTGTGAAGTGGCTGAGTACTGGCTTGTCCACAGACAGAGCATGATACCGGGGAAAGCCTGAGGAAAATGTGCCTGGTGACAAAGGAGGTGAATGTCAATGTGGCCTGGCAACGGATGTGTTTCATTAAAAGTATTGTTCATGTATTAAAATAGCCAAAACCGCCTACAGTTAAGGTAAAGATAATATAAGGACATTTCTGGAATTTTTGGAAGCCCTAGAACACAATAAAATTATTACCAAATTTATATGACAGCTTATTTAGATGTCATTAAAGTTTAAATGTTTGTTTATTTATAATACATAACATTGATTAGCAGACATAATATAAAGCAAAATGTTTAATTATTTATTATTTTTAATTAAGCTGTGATACAACAGAATTCTGCGTACAAACACTATTATTTAGCTTCAACATGTTGACATTGCAGTAGAGATTAAGATATAATATTTACATAAGTATGATTTGCAATATTCATAAAAAAAAGAAATGACCTTCGACTTTTGAGATTTCATTTCTGAACAAAAGTAAAATAATAAATTAAAAGAGACATTTAGTTATAGTATAAGATGTATATATATATGATTTAAAAAATTAATTTTCATAATGTATACAAAACAGTGTAACATGTATTTTCCATAAGGAGGACCAGGGAAAGTAACAGACTTGACTGCAGTAGATGGTCTTGTGACTGAGCTCTGGAGTAGGCAAGCAGAGTGGTCTTTTGATGCTGTCGTTGGTGTAGTGAATATAGTTTTCTGATCATTGTCACTGGAACAGCGAAGGTTTTTGTCGGCAAGATTGGGCGGTTGACAAGCCGCTTGTGATAAAGTGGTTCAGGATAGTGGTAGTACAGATTTGTTGCGATTGTAATTGACTGCATTAGGATATTAAAGTATAAAGAGGGATGGGTGCCAGAAAGTAAACTGAATTCATTCATAAAGACAGTAAGTGAGAAACCAGTTGGTGAAATAAAATCTGGTTTTGATGATGAATTTGAAGAGATAAAATCTAAAATTGGAAAGAATAGTGAGGAGCTGGGAAATATAATCAGTGCTGTGTGTAATAAATTGATCAGCTGGAAAATAAATTTGCAGAAGTAGAAAATAAGCTTGAAAATAATGTTGAAAGGGTTGCAGAACTCACTAATAGAGTAGAGGGGTGGAAATAGTGTTATGAGAAGAAACAGAAGCTGTGCAAAGTAACCTTGTGGGGAAAATTTAGGTGCAGGTACAAAACTGCACATTACTTAAAAGACAGACAGAGGCAGAAATTAAATTAATTGAAGTGGGAATTTCTGACTTTCATAAGAGGATCTGCGATAATAAAAGGGAACTAGAAGGGGAAATTAATGTATTGAGGGAGACAATTATGAATGCAGCAGCAGGGAATGGAAATATGTTGTTGAGATGTTCTATATGACATGGATATCAGTCAAAACTATTTAGTGGGGAAAGTAAGTACCATGCAGTTGGCTGGAAAGAGTGATGTGGCAGGAATAAAATTTGTTGAGATACCGTTGGAAGGGGGTGTTTAAACATGGGCAGCCAAAATGCAAATAAGGTTTGTGATCTTTAAAAATTTGTTCTTGAATAAATATGGAGGTCAGGCAAAACAACTAAGATTGCAGAATGACTTTTTGAATGGACTTAGTTATAAGAGTGGAAAGGAGAGTATGAGAGGGGTTTTGTTTGTTAGAGAACTAAATAAATTACATTGCTTGGATAGACCACTGGGTGTGCTAACAGAAATTTCAATAGTAAAGAAAAGGTTAACAGAGCACTTGCAATGGGATTTGATTCATAGTGAAACAAAGTCAGTGGAGGAATTTCTAAATTGTGTGGAGAAGATTGACAGGGTTTTTGTTATAGACCTAGATATATGGAACAGAGGGAGAACGAATGGCAGGTACTGTGAAAGGGTAAATAGTAAAAAGGAGTACAGTAATAAATCACAGTAATTAATCGCAATAACAGGTGGAGAGAGGATATAAATGGTCAAAATAATCAGGATAGAGATTGGAGAAGCAGGCCACAAAAGGATAACAGAAATTTTGGAGGGAGAAGGGACAGTTTTGAACAGAGGAGTGATAGGGAAGGTATGAGAATAGACAAGTTGCCAGATGCAAACAGACAGGATAGGCAGTCAAAAAACTTAATGTCTGCATGGGGAATGGTAATTATGATGTGAACAGCATCAGACAAGGACATGATGGGATGAGGAATAAAATTAGCAAGGAAAATAAAGAAACTGAGAAGTGTCATATGAATGCTGTCTTAAGTAATCGAAAGCTTTGGGGAGGATTTAATAATCATAGAAACAGAGATAAAAAGAGAAAATGGCACAAAGGTCAATACCAGTAATAGAACAATGCAATTTTAGCATTGATGAGATTATTTAAGAGAGCAACAAAATCAGAGGACAATATTGGTTTAAGTGCAACAAAATTCATTGACATATCAGAGACAGATGTTGTAGTTTCATCAAAAGGGGAAACAGAAGCGAATATGGAAACAAGGGCCAATGTTCACAGTAACAATGAGTGTGATGAAGAAAGGAAAGGAAGAAAGGAAAGAGTCTACAGTGAATTGCAGGGAGAATTGTGCAGAAAGTAAAGAAAGGATTATTCATTGTAGTGTAAAGGGTATGGTGTCTGTGATAATGTAGCAGATGCTGGTGAATTATTTGTTGATAATGTTGATGTGCCTGTGGTTGCAGGTGATAATTATGGTTATGAGTTAATTGTAGAAATGGAAATGTGTGATCATATGGAACCTAGGTGATAATTATGGTTATGAGTTAATTGTAGAAATGGAAATGTGTGATCATATGGAAACTACTATAGTTTGCCCTGAGGATAAAACTGAAACCTATGCTTTTTTTAAATGGCGAGCATGCAAGTCTGAATGATGTCAATTGAAGTTGATTAGGACAGGAGAAGGCTGATTGTGATTAAAATGATCATATGCAGAATTACACAAAGCTTTGTTGCCTGATGAATGGGATGAATTAAAATTTAAAACTGCCAATAAATTGGAGGAACAAAGTGCAGAAGAGACTGTTTAAAGTGCCATTAAGGATCTTTTTGAAGTGGATAGTGATGTGTATTTTGGAGGCAGATGTAAAGGTATTTGGATTATGTAGGAAGAAAGCAGAAGTGAAATAGAAGGCGATTTATTATTAAACAGACCTGAAGCAGTCAATAATTTATATCAATGTGGGAGGAATTGCAGATGTAGCCTTATTAAACTCTGGCTCAAGTTTATCTCCAATTTTTGAATCTTTTTGGCAACAAATTAAATGTTTAAGGTTAATAGAACTATCAGTTACAGGAGTAAAGATTAAGACAACAACTGGAGCATCTGGTAAGCCCATCAGCAAAGAAATATCATTGGTATTCAAAATTAGTGATTATTTTTTAATATAAATTGTTATGTGACAAAGGTTTTGGCATTGAATATAATTTTGGATATGGATTTCTTGTACAAACATGACTGTAGCACTTTTGTGAAGGACAGAGTGGTGGAATTTTATGCAGGTGGAAACAGAAAGAGAACAAAATTTAAAGAACTGAAAGGAGGCAAGACAAGGCTCATTTACAAAGGATAGATTAGATATGTTATGAAATGTGTACTGAACAAGTAATATATAACAAAATAAATGAAATGGGTCATTTAAATGAGGAAAAGAGGATGCAGATTCCAGATTTTTTGTGTAAGTATAAATATCTTATTATGAGAAGATATGTTAAAAGTACAGACAAAATGGGGCTGATGCCTTGTCAAGGTTACCACTGGTTGGGGAAGAAAGTAAATGGAATGGAGTAGAGAAAGAACTACAAATACTGTACATGAAATAAGTGAGTGGAGAGAATAAGACCAAATACATCTGTAAGGACTTACGGAGACCAGACCTTGAAGTTAATTAAAATCAACTTTGGAATTAAAGGACATAAGAAAATTGCACAATTTTATATAATTTATAAGGGGATTTTATTTAGGTATAGAAGTTTTGGCAAAGAGGAGTGGAAAATGTAATATGCAGGCAAGCATCTGGAAACATTAATAAAATGGCTTCTTGTGACATATGTCAAAAAGTAAAGTATAATTCTGCTGCAGTACAAGGAGACTTGCAGAATATTATTCATAACAAGAATGGTGAACTGCTGGCTATCAATCTGTTTGGGAGACTACCAGCATTTTGAGTGGTGTGTGAAGTATGTTCTTTAAACTCTTGATGTGTAAGGCTACATCCACTAAAAAAGGCTACCAGCCAGAGTATAATTAACAGATAAAAATCTAATAGTCATGGGGGGCTGGAATGCAGTTATAGGGGAAGTAGTAGAAGAAAAGGTTACCGGAGAATATGGGCTTGGGACAAGGAATGAGAGAGGAGGAAGACTAATGGAGTTCTGTAACAAATTTCAGCTAGTAATAGTGAATACTCTGTTCAATAATCACAAGAGGAGGAGGTATAATTGGAAAAGATCAGGTGATATGGGAAGATTTCAGTTAGATTACATCATGGTCAGACAGAGATTCTGAAATCAGATACTGGACTGTAAGGCATACCCAGGAGCAGGTATAGACTCGGATCACACTGTAGTAGTGATGAAGAGTAGGCTGAAGTTCAAGAGATTAGTCAGGAAGCATCAATGTGGAAGGAAGTGGGATACAGAAGTGATAAGGGATGAGGAGACAACACTTGAAATTCTCTAAGGCTTTAGATACAGCAGTAAAGAACAGCTCAGTAGGCAGTACAGTTGAAGAGGAATGGATAACTCTAAAAAGGGCAATCACAGAAGTTGGAAAGGAAAACATAGGTACAAAGAAGTTAACCACAAAGAAACCTTGGGTAACAGAAGAAATACTTCAGTTGATTGATGAAAGGAGGAAGTACAAAAGTGTTCAAGGAATTTTAGTAATACAGAAATACAAGTTGCAGAGGAAGGAAATAAATAGAAACTGCAGGGAAGCTAAGATGAAATGGCTGCATGAAAAATGTGAGGAAATAGAAAAAGAAATGATTTTTGGAAGGACTGATTCAGCACACAGGAAAGTCAAAACAACCTTCGGTGACACAAAAAAGCAAGGGTGGTAACATTAACAGTGCAACAGGAATTCCACAGTTAAATGCAGAGGAGAGAGAGGATAGGTGGAAAGAGTACATTGAAGGCCTGTATGAGGGGGAGATTTGTCAGATGTGATAGAAGAAGAAACAGGAGTCGATTTAGAAGAAATAGGTGATCCATTATTAGAATCAGAATTTAAGAGCACTTTGGAAGACTTGAAATCAATTAAGACAGAAGGGATATACAATATTCCATCCGAATTTCTAAAATCATTGGAAGAAGTGGAAACAAAACAACTATTGATGTTGGCATGTAAAATGTATGAGTCTGGGACATACCATCTGACTTTTGGAAAAATATCATCCATACAATTATGAAGACTGTAAGAGCTGACAAGTGCAAGAATTATTGCACAATCAGCTTAACAGCTCAAGCATCCAAGTTGCTGACAAGAATAATATCCAGAAGAATGGAAAAGAAAATTGTGGATGTGCTAGATGACGATCAGTTTTGCTTTAGAAAAGGTAAAGGCACCAGAAAGGCAATTCTGATGTCATGGTTGATAATGGAAGCAAGACTAAAGAAAATCAAGACACGTTCATAGGATTTGTTGACCTGAAAAAAGGGTTCAACAGCGTAAAATGGTGCAAGATGTTCGACATTCTGAGAAAAATTGGGGTAAGCTGCAGGGAGAGACAGGTAATATAGAATATGTACAAGAGCCAAGAAGGAATAAAAGGGATGAACTGCTCATATTAAAAAGGGTGTAAGACAGGGATGTAGTCTTCCCTCCCCCCCCCCCCTCCCCTACTGTTCAATCGTACATTGAAGAAGCAATGATGGAAATAAAAGAAAGCTTCCAGAGTGGAATTAAAATTTAAAGTGAAAGGATATCAGTGATAGGATTTGCTGATGACATTGCTATCCTGAGTGCAGGTGAAGAAGAATTACATGATATGCTGAATGGAATGAACAATTTAATGAGTACAGAATATGGGTTAAGAGTAAATCAAAGAAGGACTAAAGTAATGAGAAGTAGGAGAAATGAGAATAGTGAGAAATTTAGCATCAGGATGGATGGTCACAAAGTAGATGAAGTTAAAGAATTCTGCTACCTGGACAGCAAAATAATCAATGACAGACAGAGCAAGGAGGACATCAAAAGCTGACTAGCCATGGCAAAAAGGGCATTTCTGGTCAAGAGAAGTCTAATAGTATCAAACATAGGCCTTAATTTGAGGAGGAAATTTCTGAGAATGTACATCTAAAGCATAGCATTGTATGGTAGTGAAACATGGACTGTGGGAAAAACCGGAACAGATGAGAATTGAAGCATTTGAGATGTGGTACTACAGGTGAATGCTGAAAATTAGGTGGACTGAAAAATAAGGAATGAGGAGATTCTGCACAGAATAGGAGAAGGAAGGAATATGCGGAAAACACTGACAAAGAGGAGGGACAGGATGATAGGACATCTGTTAAGAAATCAGGGAATTGCTTCCATGGTAGCTGAGGCAGCTGTAGAGGGGAAAAACTATAAAGTATAAAGGAAGACAGAGCAAATAATTGAGTACATAGGTTGCAAGTGCTACTCTGAGATGAAGAGGTTGGCAAAAGGGAGGAATTTGTGGTGGGCCGTATCAAACCAGTCAAAAGACTGATGACACCCCCCCCCCCCCCCCCCAATCTCTCCCTGAAATGAGATCCATCCTTCATGAAATCCTCCCCACTCCACCAAGAGTGTCTTTCCGCCGTCCACCTAACCTTCGTAACCTCTTAGTTCATCCCTATGAAATCCCCAAACCACCTTCCCTACCCTCTGGCTCCTACCCCTGTAACCACCCCCGGTGTAAAACCTGTCCCATGCACCCTCCCACCACCACCTATTCCAGTCCTGTAACCCGGAAGGTGTACACGATCAAAGGCAGAGCCACGTGTGATAGCACCCACGTGATTTACCAACTGACCTGCCTACACTGTGAAGCGTTCTATGTGGGAATGACCAGCAACAAACTGTCCATTCGCATGAATGGACACAGGCAGACAGTGTTTGTTGGTAATGAGGATCACCCTGTGGCTAAACATGCCTTGGTGCACGGCCAGCACATCTTGGCACAGTGTTACACCGTCCGGGTTATCTGGATACTTCCCACTAACACCAACCTGTCAGAACTCCGGAGATGGGAACTTGCCCTTCAGCATATCCTCTCTTCTCGCTATCCGCCAGGCCTCAATCTCCGCTAATTTCTAATTTCAATTTGCCGCCGCTCATACCTCACCTGTCTTTCAACATCATCTTTGCCTCTGTACTTCCGCCCCGACTGACATCTCTGCCCAAACTCTTTGCCTTTACAAATGTCTGCTTGTGTCTGTGTATATGCGGATGGATATGTGTGTGTGTGCGAGTGTATACCTGTCCTTTTTTCCCCCTAAGGTAAGTCTTTCCGCTCCCGGGATTGGAATGACTCCTTACCCTCTCCCTTAAAACACATATCCTTTTGTCTTTCCTTCTCCTTCCCTCTTTCCTGACGAGGCAACCGTTGGTTGCGAAAGCTAGAATTTTGTGTGTATGTTTGTGTTTTTTTGTGTGTCTATCGACCTGCCAGCGCTTTTGTTTGGTAAGTCTCATCATCTTTCTTTTTAGATATATTTTTCCCACGTGGAATGTTTCCCTCTATTATATTCATATATATATATATATATATATATATATATATATATACTTACTTACTTACTTACTTATCGCGAATGGACCCAGAAGGATCACGCAAAGCTTTCTGACGTCGTTTCTTCCATACTTCTTTCATCCGTTCTCCATGTTTTCTTTTTCTTTCTTCTGTCCATTTTGTTCCTGGTCTCTTTAGTGCTTCCTTCTCCGACAATACAATCCACTTTTCCACCTTATTTCTAAAAGTTTTTCTGTCTTTGACATCTTTAAGTTCAATATTTGCTTTTTGTAAATCTAATTTTACTTGGCTAATCCATGGTGTTGTTGATTTGACTTTTTCTATGTAAGTGAGAATTCTGTTGGTGAGTCGTGTGGGGGGAAGTCTAGTGACATGTCCATAAAATTTTAATCTTCGCCTTCTTATGTCTGCTGCCAGGTTTGATATAGTTTCTGTGGTTCTTCTTGATTGTATCCGATATCCTTCTTCTGTTAATTTTGGACCTAAAATCTTTCTCATAATTTTGCGTTCTTCTTTTAGTATTTTTTCTAAATCACATTTTGTGTGGAGTGTGAGCGTTTCACTAGCATATAGTGCTGCTGGCTTAATTACTGCGCAGTAGTGTCTGATTTTTGTGTTCGAGGAGATGCATTTTTTATTGTATATTTCATGTGTCATACCATATGCTCTCTTCATTTTCTGTTGTCTGATCTTCTGTGCAACTTTCTCTCCTCCGGTTGGCTCCAAAATTTCACCTAGGTATTTAAAATGTTTTACTCTATTTATTTTTCCATATTTTGTGTTCAAACTGTGTATATGTAATTTTGTACAGAAAAATTCTGTCTTTTGAAACGAAATTTGTAAACCTACTTTATCCGCGCATTCCTTAAGGATCTCTATTTGTTTGGTGGCGATTTCTTCATCATCTGCAAGTATGGCCAAGTCGTCCGCGAATGCTAAACAAGATATCTCCACGTTGTCTTTGGTTCTACCAAGATGGATTGGTTTCCAGTAGGATTGATTTTTTAATTCTTTTTCCCATTCCTTAATGACTTTATCCAGGACTATATTAAACAGAAGTGGAGATAGCCCGTCACCTTGACGTACTCCAGTTTTTATGAGAAAAGGTTCAGAGATTTCTCCCCTGAATTTAACTTTAGATACAGTGTCTGTCAGTGATTCTTTGATAAGCCTTAGTGTTTTGGAGTCAAGTCCAAGTTCCTCTAAAATGTTAAACAAAGATTGCCGGTCTATTGAGTCATAGGCTTTCTTAAAATCTACAAATGTACAAATTATGGGGGCATTTCTAATTGCTTTGTGTTTTAATATTGTCTTTAAATTAAATATTTGTTCTATGCATGAGCGACCGGGGCGGAAGCCTGCTTGATAATCACCAATTTGGCGTTCCAGCTGCTCTTGTGTTCTTTTCAGCAGGCATGTTGAGAGAATTTTGTAGGTGACTTGTAAAAGTGAAATTCCCCTGTAGTTATTGACATTTGTTCTGTCTCCTTTTTTATGTAACGGGTGAATAAGGGCACATTTCCAATCCTCTGGTAATTTTTCTGTTTCCCATATTTTTGTTATTATTTTTGTGAGCTCTTGCAACGTCTTTGGTCCTAGGTTTTTTAATAGCTCTGCAACAATGCCATCTTCGCCAGATGTTCTATTATTTTTTAAGTTTTTAATGTGACATTTGATTTCTTCCTGTGTTGGTGGTAATGAATCCGGTTGAGCGTTGGCACTGATTTCTTTGGGAAACCTTAAACTAGGTTCTGGGCAATTTAGTAGGTTAGAAAAATATTGAGCCAATACTTGACAGTTTTCCTGGTTTGTTAGGGCTACTTTACCATCTGGTTTTCTGAAACATAAATTTTGAGGGATATATCCTCGTATTTTATCTGCGAAAGTTCTGTAGAAGTCTCTTGTATTATAGTTTTGGAAATTTTCTTCTATGGCATCCAGTTGTGCCTTTGTGTACTTCCTTTTTGCTTGCCTAATAGATTTTGAAACCTGTTTTCTAACCTCGTTAAATAACTGTAGACTTTCTTGTGATTTTTTACTGTTATATTCTTGAAATGCCTTTTTTCTCCTTTCCAATGCATTTTCACAGTCTGAATCCCACCAAGGGTGTTTGAATATCTTTATCAAGGGAATAGTTTCCTTAGCTATTCGCGTGATTTTAGAATGAAATTCTTCCCATGTGTTTGCCTTTTCCTTCTCCCATTCTTCTTTTACTTTAGATTCTTTAATCTTCTTGGTGTCATATTTCTGTATTTCTGTTTTCTTCTGATGACTTCTTCGTGCTGTAAACTTGATTTTAATTCTAGTTAGGTAATGGTCTGAATCAATGTTTGCTCCTCTGCGTACTTGGACGTCGTAAATTTCTTTTTGTACTGGGTATGAAATCGCCACATGATCTATTTGAAACTCGCCAATTTGTTGTATAGGAGATCTCCATGTCTTTTGTTTTCTTGGACATTTTCTTAGAGATGTTGACATTATCTTCAGGTTATTCTGCTTACATAGTTCGACGAGCCTTGTACCATTTTTATTGGTAAATTTATGTGCAGGATATTTGCCTACGGTCTTTTGGTGGATTTTCTCTCTACCAATTTGGGCATTAAAATCGCCGAGTAGAACTTTTGTATCATCTTTTGGAATCTTGGCCATTATATTCTCCAAATTTTCCCAGAACTTTTCTGTTTCTATGGGGTTTTTCTTGTTGTCTCCGTTTGTGGGAGCATGAACATTAACCATTGTGTATGTTTTGTTGGCACATTGTAAGCGCATCGTCATTATCCTATTATTTACGGGAGTAACTTCCTTGATGGAGCTGAGCACGCTCTTGTGTATGACAAACGCCATCCCGAGATGGGGGGCTCCTCTTCCGATTCGTTTATCCGTCTTGCTCTTAAAGATGCGATAGTTGCCATAATCTGATGTTTCTTCATCTGTAAAACGCGTCTCCTGTAAAGCTAGTATTACTATCTTTTGCTTTTCAAGTTCTGTTGTAAGGTTTAGAAGTTTTCCTGGTTGGATTAATGTATTTATGTTAAAGGTTCCAATGTATGTAGGTGTTTTGAGTGGAAGTTTGCCAGAGAGCTCCGACTTTCTCTGATGTAATCGTGTAAGTCCAGGTTCCCCAGAATCCGAATTCCTGGTTGCCATCTGTTGATGGGTGGATTGGTTACCACCTGGGGTAATGTTGTTATTACTTGCACGAGTCATACTTGCTTGTAATCAAGTTGGTCCAGTGTTTCCACTGGGTGTTTAGAACCAGGGATTGTTAGTTCCTGGCACATTATGACCAGCCGCACATTGTGTGAACAGACGCTGACCAGGATGCCGATGGTTCCCACTTCAGACGCGTCCTGGATTTGGGTGTTGACAATGCTTATTGTAATGGCGGCACTTACTCGCCATGACACAGCAACGTCTTCGGGTTCTGTGGTTTTTGAATGAGTGTGACCCTTGCCAAAAGTCACCCTCCCACACCCTCGTGATGCTGCCGCCTCGGTCCGGGACTGCTTATTTGGGTTTCCCCTTATTCGCAGCTGTCCACCATATCTGATGGATCGTTCGCTATCCGCCACCTGCGACCCGCCCTGTACCTGAGGCTCGGCTAGGGTATATATATATATATATATATATATATATATATATAATAGAGGGAAACATTCCACGTGGGAAAAATATATTTATATTTTATTTATATTTTATATTTTATTTATATTTTATATTTTATATTTTTATATTTTTATATTTATTTTCATTTTCATTTCAGCCTCGTGTTCCACTTTCCACCTTCCAGTACCATGTCACCCTCACAACACCTCCACAACGACCCCATTAAGTTTTATTTACATTCCCTCCGCAAACATGCCTTCGCCCTAGCCAGATTACACTCCCATATTTTATTTTCTCAGGCTTGTCTGACATTTGGCATCACCCCCAAAGGCCTCACACTTAAAGTTCCCATCTCTGGCTGCAACCCTTGGCCTTTACAAATGTCTGCTTGTGTCTGTGTATGTGTGGATGGATATGTGTGTGTGTGTGCGAGTGTAAACCTGTCCTTTTTTCCCCCTAAGGTAAGTCTTTCCGCTCCCGGGATTGGAATGACTCCTTACCCTCTCCCTTAAAACCCAATCCTTTTGTCTTTCCTTCTCCTTCCCTCTTTCCTGACGAGGCAACCGTTGGTTGCGAAAGCTAGAGTTTTGTGTGTATTTGTGTGTCTATCGACCTGCCAGCGCTTTTGTTGGGTATATATATATATATATATATATATATATATATATATATATATATATATATATATATATATATATATATATAAAAACAAAGTAGATGTGACTTACCAAATGAAAGTGCTGGCAGGTCGACAGACACACAAACGAACACAAATATACACACAAAATTCAAGCTTTCGCAACAAACTGTTGCCTCATCAGGAAAGAGGGAAGGAGAGGGAAAGACGAAAGGATGTGGGTTTTAAGGGAGAGGGTAAGGAGTCATTCCAGTCCCGGGAGCGGAAAGACTTACCTTAGGGGGAAAAAGGGACGGGTACACACTCGCACACACACACATATCCATCCACACATATACCGACACAAGCAGACATATTTAATATATATATATATATATATATATATATATATATATATAGAAATTAAAAAAGAAGGGCCTTATGAAGACTGAAGACAATGAGGACTGGAATTAACACTATCAACAAGCAATGAATAGTGTCAACCAATGTCAGTTTTCTCTTGTGTGATTTAAGTGTTATGACATCATATGATTCTAGAGTAAGAAACAAAAGTGTGTATAAACTGAGGTACATATAAGGTGATGGACAGGCTGGCTAATAGTCTAATACACAACAACAATATTAGCACACACCTTTGTGGTCCAAATAATAAGTAATTACTTGGAATTTTAACTGAGGAGTGTATTCTCTGTGCTACTTTGTCTCAAATGCGATGGGCAAAATTGACACAAAATGGTGGTAAGTGGGGGGTGGGGGGGGGGGGGGGTAGGGGGGAGGCCATTCAGCCATCTGTTGAGTGCTATATGGAGGCAAGCAGTGGAGAACTGGTTTTTTGTTGTATATGGCGAGGCTAGGTGAATCGAGAAGGCTGGCCAGAGCTGCAGCAGGAGTAAAGCGTCTGAGGACTGGTTTGTCTGTGGACAGTGCATGGCACTGGGGAAAGCCCAAAGCTAACACACCTGGCAGCAAAGGAGGTGAATGCCAAGGTGGTCTGGCAACTGAATGTGTTGCATTAAAAGTATGCCATATCCTCTAAAATAGCGAAAACTGCCTACAGTTGAAGTACAGAAAATGAAAGGACATTTCTAGAATTGTCAGAAGCCCCACCCATACACTACTATCCTTTACCTTCCCTGCCCTCTCCAGATTGTTGCTTCCATTACATGTGACAGTTGCATTCTGATCCGAGCTGCTAGATTTGAGGTCATGTGTGTGTGAGATATACTAGGTGTTGTAAATAAATGGTGTGTGTTTCCCTTTCTTTGTCTGATGAACACTATGGTCAAAACTGAATGTGTAAGTGTCTTTCAATTCTGCCTGTCTACAACTTAATGTATCATCTTCATGGTAGTACTCAATCTTTTCCTTACATAGTTGACATCGAAACCTCGAGTTTCCATTGTTTGATAAAATTATTACCATATTTATATGACTCTGATTTAGAAGTCATTAAAGTTTACATGTTTATTTATTTATAACACGTAATAACTGTTAGCAGGCTTCTTATTAACACATATGATACACCAACAAATATGGTTGACATTGGTTATATGATAAGCAAGCTTGTTGTGCAATATGCACAAAAACAAATTGTTAAATTATTTATAATTTTGAATTAAGCTGTGATACAACAGAATTCTGCACACAAAGACTATTATTTAGCTTCAGCATGTTGATGTTGCAGTAGGGACTATGATGTAATAAATTATGTCAATATGATTTATTATGTTCATAAAAAAAACATTTAAGGAATGTGCTTTGAGTCTCATGGTGCCACAGTAGAATACAGACATGTATTTGACTAGCTACTGTAATTTCCTTTCTGAGCAAAAGTAAAATAATAAATCAAAAGGATAAAGTGTAGACATTTAGTTATTGGATAAGATTTAAATTAATGTACATTTAAGAATATGTTAACTGAATTTTCATAATGTATACAAAACAGTGTAAAGTGTATATCTGAGAAGGTGGGCCAGGGAAAATAACAGACTTGACTGCAGCAGTTGATCATGTGACCAAACCCTGGAGTAGGCAGGAAGAGTGGTTTTTTGTTGCTGTCATTGTTGGAGTGAATAAGGTTTGCCGATTATTGTCATTGAAGAGCGGAGGTCTGTGTCGGTAAGACCGGGAGATCAATGAGCCATTTGTGATAAAGTGGTTCAGCATAGTGGTAGTATGGACTTGTTGCAATTATAGGTGACCACATTGGGACATTAAAATAGTAAGCAAGTAAATATTAGTACTGAGTTCAGTGTAAAGAGTTAATCTGATTTGTAACGAGTTTCAATGGAATTTAGAAAACACTGCAAAGTGTTTAAATTTTGTTACATGTACTACAAACTGACACTTGTTAGCATTCAGAACCTTTATTCAGTGTCTTGCTAGCTGTGCTCTGCTCTGTACACTGGCTCATGAAAGTATCTGCTGCAAGTCTACTTTGAAATTTATGGCCACATTTTTGTAATGTTTCCTTTGTTTGATTCTTTGCTTGCAAGTAAATTTGCAAATTGAATTTAAACCAATGCATTAGGCATCTCATTCTCTGCCAGGTTTGTACCTAGAAGTCTCAAAGTGTTCAAAACATAACTGGACTAATATTTTCCCCAATATTTATAACTGTGTTTTACTGATTGCAACATTGTTGCCAGCAGTTACCAGTGATTCTAAGAATATTCAAACTATTTTATTCACAGTATTTGACACAATTATTTTAAAAGTCTAGATAATTAATTCTGTTCAGTGATTAACATCTATTCTGTGTAATTATATGTAGAATATTTGAAGTTGTTCAACACTGGTCAAAATTATTGAGGCTTTTAAAAAAAACTATGATGGAAGACTATGCATAAAATAGTTTGAGTAATGGTGTCTATTTTTTTTACCAAAAAATCCATGAAAAATAAAATATTTGTTCTGAACACATGAAGAACCAGAAATAAACATTCTGGATGTGTTAAATACACAGTTAACCAGTCATAATTCAAATCTAGCTTATGGTATCTTTTTGTAAATCTGTTGCTAATATACTGATGTGGGTTGTTCTTTGCTTAATATCATGTAGTCACAACAGTGACAAGTCTTACCTCCTGCAGTTTGAATGGTCTATAAACCGGCCCTCAGTGATGCAGAATGGATGCTGTGGTGCATGAGTGTTGGTGACAGCTGGTGTCACTGATGTTGCTTGGACTGGAGATGATGCCACCTGTTTCGTTTGTGAAGTTGCTGTGGTAGCTGGAGGGTTTACATGAGGAGGGCTTGTGATGCTCTCCTAACAACAGGAAATTTAACTGCTTCACAATGACACACATAACAACAACATTATAATAATGTAGCAAAAAGTCTTGATGAAATGTTATAGTTTGATTACTACAAACACAGGATATCAGTTGTGTTGTATATTTTTTGCAACACCAGGAAGTCGAAGTTTATTTGTTGTAAAGATGGAAAAACATTTTATACAAAGCAGGTAGGCTGGGGACATGTTATCATGGAACAAACTGTGGTATGCTTACAAGACATTTTGTAGTTTCAACATTACACTCTATATGTATCATTTATTACATAGTTATGTGCATTTCATAACATCGATCTACATAGTAAGACACTTCTCTTGCAAAAAGCAGATTTTATGAAATGTTCCCATTTAATATACAGAAGTAGTTGTTTCAGTATGTTATGCATTTGTAACAATGAGGTTGTAACAGTGTTTCACTGCAACTTTACATAGTCTGTAAGAGCTGTAGTTTACTGTGTACTGGGTTCCATTTCTTATGTGTAGATTAATGAGAATGCAAGAAGAGAAGTTTGTGTTTCACCAGACAGAGTATTCAGCATACACTGGTGACTCACCAATTCTGGAGATTCATCACTGTTAAACAAAAAAGTTCAATACTGTTAAACAAATATACAAGTTTTGAAAAGAAAAGGGGAGGGTAAAATGAACTACTTATATGAGGGTTGACTGAATAGTAATGCCTCCACCTTTGTAACTCCTCAATAGTTGGCAGCATTGGTATGCAGCAGGTACTGGCTTGTTCTATAGCCTCTTCTCTACAGCTCCAGTTGGCAGGAAGCCTTTGCACTAAACAGTTGTGTTGTTACAGTGTAAAGTATGGAACCCTGTGCAGACGGTTGGTCAATACAATTTAAGCAACACGCAGTCATTGAATTTTTGACAACAGAAGGTGTCACCCCAAAGGAGGTTCATAAGAAAATGAAAGCAGTTTATGGTGACTGTGTTGATGTGAGTACTGCATGTCATTGAATGAGTAAGTTTAAAGATGTTGAGGTGGGAACATCTGACCTGCATGACAATCAAAGAGTTGGACGTCCTGTGACAGCAACCACTGAGTTTCACAAGCAAAATGTTGACATATAAATACAGGACGATCATCATCACTCAAAGAGAATTTGCAAGCACAATTGGCATTTCACAAGAAGGTGTGGGTCACATTATTGCTTTGCTTGGCTATTGGAAGATCTGTGCGCAATGGGTAGCCCGGATGTTGACTATTGAAATGAAAGGACACCACTGTACGGCATCCTCCATACAGTCCAGATTTAGCACCGTCTGACTTCCATCTGTGCCCAGTAATGAAAGATGATCTGCGGGGACATCATTATGCTTCTGATGAAGATGTGGAGAGAACTGTGAGACTGTGGTGTGGAAACAGAGTGCCGACTTCTTCCATGACGGCTTCAGAAAACTTGTTCACTGTTGGCAGCAATGTCTCCAATTCGCTGGTGATTATGTGGAGAAGTGGATATTGGTAATTAAAGATCACATTCTAAGGATTATTTGTGCATTTGATTTATTAAAGCGTTCCCATCCAAACCCAATTAACGAAGGTGGAGGCATTACTATTCATTCAACCCGCGAATCATTTGCTTGGGAATATGTGAAAATGTGTAATTCTTATTTGTAAGTATTTCATGGATAATATCAGTCAGAAATGGATCAGATTTTATTCAAACAATAATACAGAAATTCTGGTGCTTTCATAAGCCCTATAATTAAACTACCACAGATAATTTTATGATTTACGACTGGGTGTCAAGTGCTTATACACACAGCCTTTCTTGTATATACTGTTCCAATTAGTCACTGAAATACACATTAACATGAGAAGAAGAAATATACTAAAAATTAAAATTTAAAAATAAATACATAAAATGGTCACTAGATTAGCTGGTCACTGCAGCTATGCATACCATCTATTGGTATTCCTCGGGCCTTCTGATCAGCCCAGGAGGCGTCACAATAGCAACATGTCTGCATGACCTATTGGGATGATGCAACACATCTGTTCATATAAAAATAATGGAAGCAGTAAAGGTAACTGTAGCAATCTGCTGTTTACTACACTCACCAACCATACCAGACATAAAACAGGCTGCTGTGGCAAATGTAGTGTGCACGCTGACATTAGAATAGCATGTCTGCAATTATCTGAGGTGGCTGCCAAGGGCAGACCATAAGCAACCACCATCATGAGATCTGCTATGCACGTGCAGCAAAACACCAGTGACACAGACGTTAAATCTGTTCCACATATGTAAATACTGTCAGTGTATGCTAGTTGTATCTCTTTTACAGTCATTTTTTTCCTTGTGTTCCTATTTAGAACACAAGTGGCAACATTGAGGGTTGAGTTTTTATGTGTTTTGGATTCTGTATTTTTTCTGCTGTTTGGCTCTTCCATGGAGGTTTTACTCCAGTCACTTTTGCACCGACTTCAGGTGCATATGGCAATGTTGGAACAACAGTTGGCTGCATTATTCAGGCTAGCTCATTTGATGAATCTGTGAAGACTGGTATGCTTATGAGAAGTGGCTTTACCAACATTTTATAGCGTTCCAGGTGGCCAACACAAAGGTCTGTAAGGTTTTTTATTTATTGTGAATACACCATCAGATGTATCACTCATTGTACCAATTAGCTCCTATGCAAAACCAGCATCACTTTCTTTTGACAATCTGTGTAGTTTGCTACCATCCTATCACCACAAGCATACACATGTGGTCAAGGCATGAGTTGAATTCTACCAGTGTCACAAGCAGCTGCAGCAGTTGTTCCAAAGTTAGGGTGACCAAGCTTTTTGGCCTCAATCATAAGTGCCAGTTTGGAGCCTTATGCACACACTATGGTCAGAGTCCGCCGCTCGTGGTCTCGCGGTAGCGTTCTCGCTTCCCGAGCACGGGGTCCCGGGTTCGATTCCCGGCGGGGTCAGGGATTTTCACCTGCCTCGAGATGACTGGGTGTTTGTGTTGTCCTCATCATTTCATCATCATCCAGGAAAATGGCACAATTGGACTGAGCACAGATTGGGTAATTGTACGGGCGCTGATAACCACGCTGTTGAGCGCCCCACAAACCAAACATCATCATCATCATCATCACTATGGTCAGAGAGGCCATCATTTGCATGGCTCCAGGAAAGGAGGTGCGTAAATGTACTCTTCAGTTTGCAGAACTTGTATTAGAAGAGGTTTTGATGCTGCACAGTTGTTCAAGGCCTCCCATGCTGTGAGTTACTAATTAGAGGCTTGGAATAATGTCACCATTGTTGACAATGTTGTTGTTTTGTGCAGCATTAACAGACACCCTGCCCCAAGCAGTGGGCCTCTTGGAATTTAAAAAAAACAGCGGGTCACATAGCAGAGGTATGTCAATGTCTACCCCCCACCCTAGCCCCACCTCTACAGGAGTCATTACAGGAATCAATGGACATTAATATTCATACTGTTTCATTGCCACATTTTCCATTATCTGAAGCCCACAACAAACTTTCCATTGAAATGTGTACTACAAGTCGACACAGGGGCTGCTGTGTGTCTACTCAACACATAGATGTACACCAGGCTAGGGTCCCTACTGCTGGCAATTTGTGAGTGTCAATTTGTAAGCTGAAACAAAAAGCACTTTTCTGTTCTTAGCCAATTCATAGCCAGTTTATAAGTCAGTTGTCCACTCCGTTACATAATTGATTAATGATCAAGTACTAAATATTTGCTTGGGTTAGATACCTTTGCAACTTTTGGTTTCTCTGTTGCTGATGTGGTGCATCTGGTGTCAGACCAAAAGCCTTATCATGAATTGGATTCCTTGTGTTTGAATTTTGTATCTATTTGACCCAGAGTCAGGTTGTGCAAACAATTTCACAACATACATTGCCCTCAAACCCTCTGACCACTCTCATTTTTTTGGGAGGTGTGGCTTTTGCCAGTAGCTTTAGGTGATCAGGTTAAGATGGGCCCAGATCACTTAACGTCACTGGGAGTGATATGACTGATTTCCTGAAGTGAGTGAGCTATACCCTTAGTGGTAATAAAGAAGCCATCCAGTCAGCTCCAGCCCTGTGGTGACTTCAAAGTTATTATTAATGCACAGGCAGTCATAGACACCTACTTCCTGCCTCGTCTGGAGTAGTTGCTCACAAATTTGGCTGGGGAACAATTCTTTTTAAAAGTCGACTTGGCTGAAGCCTACCTTCAGACTTCATTGGACAAGGCCTCTAAACAGTTGCTTGTGGTTAATATTCATTTCAGTCTCTATTAGTATCAGTGGGTAACATTTGGGATCACTAGCACACCTGCCATCTTTCAACATTTCTTAGAACAGGTTATGACAGTTATCCCTCAATGCATAACTATCTTGATGATATCATTGTGACAGGTGCCATGACGGAGGATCACCTACCTAACTTCTGTTTTCTGTTTACTGTTATGCAAGCTGTGGGCCTCAAATATAATCTTGCTAAGTCTAACTTTTTCCAGCCTTCCATTGTTTATTTTGGTCTTGAAATTTCCTGGCAGAGCATGTGGCCCATGGGACAATATGTCACCTCCACTACAGCTTTGCCCCATCCTTCTAACCCATAGGAACTTCAGACATTCCTCAGAAAAATCGTGTATTATCACAAATTTATTCCCAGAATGGGTAGTATCACCCGCCTCTTGCATTTGTTGCTTCAGAAAAGTGCTCCTTTTGTTTGGTCTGCAGCCTGTCAGCATGCTTTTATGCAGTTTAAGGATAGTCTTCATTTTGCACCATATCTTGCAACATTTCATTGTGGTACGCATCTGCTCCTGGCCACAGATACATCCCAGTATGGGCTGGGGGTGGTCCTCAACACATTGGTGTGGTCATCCGACTGGCGACCAGCAGTGTTTTCGAAATCCAGGATGAACCTGCAGCACTGGGACAGGGGAACTACATAACTCCTAAAGCGTGCATATGTAAACATGCCCATCAACACATGGGGGAAAGGGATCAACTGGCTGCCCTGACAAGGTCTACACTTGGCCCCCACCCTCAAATAGGGTCTAAACTACCCAGAACAGTTGATGCCATTACAGTAGTGAGGGCAACAAAACAAATACAAAGATTTGCATGTTCAGTAAAATAGGCAAAGAGGAGCATTGTACTCTTTCAAGGAAAAAGCTGGAACTTTTAAATCTGGAGAGGATCATGTAGAGAAACTGTGGCTCAAGTTGAGAAGAACAGTTGATCAAGCATTGGGTTGCTATGTGGCTAGCAGAACATGATAGCAGGAAACCTCCCTCACTGAAAAGAAACTTTAAAAAAAATTAAAAAGCAGTGAATAATGCATAATGTGTGTAAAAAAAAAAAATTAAAAAGCAGTGAATAATGCATAATGTGTGTAAAACAGAGTATAGCACTATCAATAGAAAGACGCTGAGAAGAACATGTAACCTTCAACAAATATTGTTGCAGAATCTTATGGAAGGACTTCCACAAAAGCCAAATAAATTCTGGTCATTTGTAACGGTTCTTAGTGGCACTAAAATTAGTATCTATACACTCACAGATGACCCAAGTAATAAATCCAAGATTAACAATGCAAAAGCAGAAGTGCTGAACTATGGTTTCAAATGAAGATAAAGGAGTACTGCTGCAGTCAAATTCTTTCACTATTGCAAAGATAAGTGACATAGATATTTGTATCAGCTGCACTGAGAAACTGTTGAAATCGCTAAAACTGAATGAGGTTCTAGGGGCCAATGGAACTGCTGTCACATTCTACACAGAACTTGCATTTGAATTAGCCCTTCATCTACCTATAATAAACATAAATCCCTTGAACAAAAACTTTAATCAGCAGTTGGAAGAAAACAGGTCACACACATGGGCCAGAAGGTAGCACAAGTGACAGACAAAACTACTGTCCACTATCACTGCGGGCCATTAAACTTTAATCCTCCTTCTGTTTTCCCCAATATCACTGACATCAATCTGTCTTGCAAAACCAAACCTGTCCTTTCCTGACATGACATCCTGAAATCAATGAATTAAGGCATTGGGGGGATGCAGTATTTCCTGATTTTTGGTAAAGCATTTGACTCAGTACCAATGATTATTAGCAAAAGCATGTACATAAGGGGTACCAAATGAAATTTATGACTGATTTCAGGGATATACCATGTTAGTCTAAACATTTCTCTTACAAACATGTTTCCTCCTCCTTCTCCTACTTAGTTTCTGCTTCTGAGGAGGCCGCGACACCCCAGGAGTGATGAATCTATATGCTTTGGTTGGTTGGGTGGTTGGTTGATTCAGGGGAGGGGACCAAACAGTGAGGTCATCGGTCCCATTGGATTATGGAAGGATGGGGAAGGAAGTCAGCCATTCCCTTTCAAAGGAACCATCTCAGCATTTGCCTGAGGTGGTGTAGGGAAATCATCAAAAACCTAAATCAGGATGGCCAGACACGGGTTTGAACCATTGTTCTCCCAAATGCAAGTCCAGTGTGCTAACCACTGCACCACCTTGCTCAGTCATGCTTTGGAAATAAAGGCATGTGTACCCTTCATTACTTAAGACATTTGCAGCACAATCAACCTCATCAACAGCTTCCAGTGCAATTTCTGCAGTATCAGCAAAAAAATTACTGTCTGCAGTTCCACTCTGCTTCACACAAAAACCACCAGCACATGCGCTTGACTGTACATCTGGTCCAGACTCTATGGCCTCTAAACATCACCCATTATCACCCAATGAGGCTGATACTACTGTACTTAAATCACCCATGTTGCTATCCACACATTTAGTTACTCTAGTACAGACTACATTTATGAGGGGAAGAAATCACATGGGAAGAGAATGGGATGTGTAAGGGCTTTCCAGTGAAACTTTTGCAGCACAGTCAATCTCCTCAACAGCTTCCAGTGCAATCTCTGCAGCGTCGGCAACAAAATTAATGTCTGCAGTTCCACTCTGGCAACATGGATCTAGCAGGAAATGAGATTCCACAGTATCTCAATGTGAACATGAAGAACAACAGTACAACTGCACACACAACAAAGAACAAATGTGTGATATTTGTACAAGAAACCATTATTGATGTCTGATGATGGGCTCAGGCCCAAAACTAATTAAAGTGAAATAAATCAGTCATTCAAAAACTGTGGTTGGTTGACATTTTTTCTTCAGTGATAATTTTTGGAATATCCTAGAGGGGAGCTCACATATAGCAATGAGTTGATTCAGGAGTGGCTGTTGAGGTTCTGGAGGCAAGAGTAAAGGCTGGCTGTATTTACAATGGTTGCATATCTTGACAATATTATCAATGAATCTGAACCAGAAACGGGTTAAGATGGAAACTGGATAGTAGAGTTTCCCCTATGTTATATAAACAGACTGGTGCAGAAAGGAGCCTATGATAGTTCTTCGAATTTCTAAATCTTGTCTTCAAGGAGGAATAATTAATGTCAGAACGTAGTTAACCGAAAGAATTATAAAAGGGGCAATTGTTCTGAGGTCAGGAGGATGTCGGGAAAAATAAATTCTATGACAACAAGACAACAGACTAAGAGAATTTTCTTGTACAGGATTGAAGCATCGGCAGTAACAAAATACATACTGTTTGCGGTATTTAAGAAGGAAGTAAAGAAGACTAAAGTTTTAATCCCCTTGACAACAAAGTTCTAAGAGAGAGTGGTAGTGGAGTGGTCTCACCACAATGTCTTCTGTATTACTGTGGTAAGTGCCACACTGCATACTGAGCAACTGGTTTGATGCACCTGATTCTCAAGTTTCTCTCATAGCAGAGTGTAATACCTGTGATCATTCAGATAATCTGTAACTGGCACCTCTAATCGGTAAGTTGTTGATCACTTTCCAATACAGCACTGCTGTGCTGCCTATGGGAGTGGGCAGGGAAGAGGTGGGGACAGGAAGGGCTGCTACTTGCAGAGTCAGGTGGCTGTGCAGGGGTGCAGGTTGGGAAGGAAGGGATGGGGGGTTAGTTGGTAGGGGGAGGGGAAAGGGAGAAATAAGAGGAGAGAAGAAGAGAAGGAGAAGAGACTAGTAGGTATGTTGGTGGGACACAAGTTGTGTGTACTGCTGAAGTGGGAGCAGGGTAGGGGATAAGTAGGTGTTGGACAGAGACTAGCAAAGTTTGAGATCAAGGGGGTTATGGGAACGAAGGATATAGTGCAGTTTAGGAAAGCTGGTGTTGGTAGGAAGAATGCAGATGCTACAGGCTGTGAAGCAGTCATTGAAGTGAAGCTTATTGTGTTGGGCAGCATGTTCAGCAACTGGGTGATCCACCTGCCTCTTACGCACAGTTTGATGGTGGCCATTCCTGTGGACAGACACCTTGTTTGTTGTCATGCCCATGCAGAAAGTGGCACAATGGTTGCAGCTTAGTTTGTAGATCACATGGCTGTTTTCACAGACATCCCTGCCTATGATGGGATAGGAGATGCCTGTGACAGGACTGGAGTAGGTGGTGATGGGAGGATGTATGGGTCAGGTCTTGCATCTAGCTATACTGCAGGAATATGAGCCATGAGTCAAGGGGTTGGGAGAGGGTTGGAGTAGGGATGGACAGGGATACTGTGTAACTTTGGTGGGCAGCAGAATACTATTGTAGGAGGGGTGGGGAAGATACTGGGAAGGATATTGCTAGTTTCAGGTCATGACTAGAGGCAATGAAAACCCTGGTAGAGAATGTGAATCAGTTGTTAAAGTCCTGAATGGTACTGAGTCAGCTATGAGAGGAGTGCTCTTTTGTGGCTAAAGAGTGCATATGTGGGAGGTGGTAGGTGATTGGAGAGAGAATGCACACGAGATCTATTTCTGTACAGTGTTGGGAGGATAATTTCAGCCTGTGAAAGCCTAAGTGAGACCCTTGGTATATTAGGGGGCTGCTTGTAACTACAGATGTGATGACCTTAGGTTGCTTGACTGTATGAGAGGAACATATTGGTATGTAATGGGTGGCAGCTGTCAAAGTGGAGGTACTATTGGTGGCTGGTAGGTTTGATGAGGAGGGAGGTACTGACGTAGCTATCTTTGAAGTTGAGGTCAGCATCAAGGAAGGTAGCTTTTTGGGTTGAGGAGGACCAGGTGAAGTGAATGGGGGAGAAGATGTTAAGGTTCTGGAAAAATGTGATAGGTTGTCCTCACATTCCACCAGAACCTCAACACCTTCTGATACATTTGCTTCACCTGCCTCCATCCCAGCAGATTGCAGCTCACTTCAAGTGCAATCACAGTCTACAGTTGGGGCTTGGCCCCTGAAGACAGTGGCCATGTTTGTATGAGTTGTGCTTGTGTGTGTGTGTGTGTGTGTGTGTGTGTGTGTGTGTGTGTGTGTGTTTTCATTGGGCCTGTCTGCAATTAAATGCTTCCTATTTGTGGTGAGTAAGAAGCTGTCCTCATATTGTTGTTACCTATTAGTATGTCTTCTGAAATTATATACATTGCATATTTAAGTGTAATTTAGCTATATGAGTGGACACTGAAGTAATTGATCAAATTTATGGAATAAGTGAAAAAATTTCTCTGCTTTATAATAATAAGCTGACACAATCTTTGTGAAACAACTATGTAGAGAAAGCATAGAATTAAAGAAAGGAGGAGGGGGCAGAAGAAATCAGAATTTCTTTATGAGGTCAAATGAAGTCACACCTGATCTCGTTTTTTCTAAACATTTGTGGGATTCTATAAGAATAAGAATAAGAATCTTTATTAGCTGTATTTTCTTATACAATGGGCTTCGTCAATAAGTTCAATTACAGTATAAAGATGGTTATATTCTCATAACAATGTATATATAAATCATATGAATATTAGTGTAGTACAATATCACACATTTGGAATTTTATATATTGTTAATTTTACAATAAAAAAGAAAACATTATACAGATTTATATTAAGTGGGGAGTATTCATGTTGATGACACTATGTCCTTATCATATACATGTTGATAATACTATGTCATTATCCTAAGCTATTGATACAAATATAGAGCACTCAAAATAGGTCTATTATGCCTATATGTTAAATAATGTTTTTCCAAATTTAGTTCCTACTACAGGCAGAGGTACCTTTCTCTATATATGGTATAGTAAGAGTATTCACTACACTGTCTAAGAGTTTCAATGCACTAAACAAGCAGATGCTATTTTTAACTCATTAAATAAGTTTTTACTCTACAGAAATCCTGTTAGGAATACGTTCTTTGGCAACTGTAAAGTAGCAGATGATTACTGTTAGTAATGATTTAAACAATGTGGACTTAGTCTTTCATAGGGTATGCGATCCTGTCCTGATCAACAATCAATAACTCACTGTGCTAATAGCCATCTGCGTGTGTAAATGAGTGCAATGTGAAGTGAATTACAATACCTGTTGAGAACAGCCTGGCACTTGAGACTCAGGCAGACACATGCGGCGAACAGCGTGGAAGGCAAGTCCTGGACCACACATCAGGCGACGGGGTTGTGCACGATCACCAGTGCACTCGATGTAAGCTCGGCAGTCACCCTCCACAGGCATCCGACCACGACGGCTCCCACAGCTATCATAACAAAACATCTAAATCTTTTCTATGGCTGCTATCTCATTTATATTCTAGATCTGCAGTTGAATTTTAACTGAACTGGACAGACATAGCCAGAAACAGGGATACACTGATGAGCCAAAACATTAATGACCATCTGTTTAATAATGTGTTGGTGCAATTTTCAGACAGAATACAGCCATGATTATGCATGGTTTGGATTCAACACATCCTTGGTAGGTTTCCAAAGATATGCAACAACATATGTCACCGCTCAGTTCAGGCAATTACCGCAAATTACAGGCTGGTGGTTTGTAGTCGACACCTGATATGTGTTCCAACCGGTACAGGTCATGGGCATTTGCTGGCCAAGACATCAAAGTGGCTTTAATGCCATGTTCCTCACACCACTGCAGCAAGGTCTGACCTTGTGACATCGAAAGTTATCCCGTTGGAAGGTTTCATTGCCATAGGGGAAGACACCACACATGAAGCGATGCAGTTGGCCCTCAATAATGTTCACGTAGTCCACAGCTTTCATGGTGCCTTTGATTACTACCATGGGTGCCATAGATGCCCAACTCAACATACCCCATTGTATACTTCTGCCCTCACCGGTCTGCATCTGTGGCACTGTGCATGTTTCAAGCACCTAGATTATGGTGTGTAAGGACAAAACTGTCGACCTGTTGTAAGAAGAAATGTGGTTCATTTGACCAGGTGACCCATGTCTAATGATCTATGGTGGAAGCTCAGAGATGCCTTGCCAATTGTAATTGATGATGTTGTTGGTTCAGTATGGGAACAAGTAGGGGATCATGTGCTCTGGAGTTCCATGTTCAACAATGGCCTTTGAACAGTGTGCTCTAAAATACGTGTGCCTGCAGCAGCATTGTATTCTATCATCAGATCTGCCACAAATCACTGCCTATCCTGCTTTACACAGCAGGCAATACTCTGGTCTCCATGCTTTGTGATGAGACATGGATGTCTAATACCAAGTGGCTTACTCATTATTTCATCATCCTCCTATCACATTCCACAGATGCTAATGACAGTAGTATGCAAATAGCTGACGAGCTTCACAATTTCAGAGATTCTTGTTCTCAGGCTCAGGGCCATAACAATCTGACTTCCTTCAAAGTCACTCATATCAGTGAATTTCCGCATTTGTGGTCGTTATGTTCGCTATAAAGACCACCAATTCATCTCTGTTCCACTTATATTCTTTCCTTACTGCATCATGTGACTGCAACACTAGGAGAAGACATTCAGTCTTGTGGTGGCAGTAGTCATAATGTTTTGGCCCATCAGTCTATAATAAATGATTAATGTAAACAAAAGGCTGAACAAAACATGAAAAATTAATGTTATCTTGCTCTAATCACTTGTGCATGGCCAATATATGTATTTAGTGCATCCTGTGACAAAATCTTCCACTTAAGTAACTAGAAATGAGATGCAAATGTCAAAGTACTATGTTGATGTTAATGACACACCTTTTTTGTAAACTGAGGTTTGACTAAAATGAAAGGACATAATTGGAAATGTACTGAAACCTATTCAAGAAAACAAATACTTTACTGTACTCCACTAATTCCACATGAACAACTTTGACCACACCAGCCAGCAATAATGTCCAAGTGCTGCCTCAGGAATGGTACCCAGCAATGACTGAAAGGTGACATTGCCTACAAGCACTGTTTTCCAGTTTTTTTCCATGCTCAAGTTAATGTCAGTTGCCATGCTGTATGATTTCTGGTAGGGTAAACAGACATACGCCATACACAATGGCCTTAATGATGCAATAATATGCATTTTACATCAGTAGAAACTTTCAGGTTTTTATAAATAAAAAACAGACAGCAACACAATCAATTTGTTACAAAATAAATGGTGCAGCTAAAATTTTTAGTGAATTGACCAATATCCAAATAAGGACAGATGCTGAATATTCTTACATAGAACTGAGCACTGGAGCAGCATGCTCAAAAGTACCAGGAATGTCTAAAACAGTAAGCAGAAGCAACTTCATTTAGCTAACCAAATATAGTGAGTTCAGAGCCTAATGAGATAGTGCAATGGAGCAACTGATAACGGGCAATTTTGTTACACAATGAGAAGGATGGTATGTTCATGCAAACTGTCAGTAAATTTTTTGTTTATGACTGGATAAAATACTTTTTATATGGAAAAGACACTATTTATGATGTGTCACATTCACTAACTGTTGACAGCCACAATGTCAAACAAACCTGAGCATATTCTGCCACAAAATCGGTTGCTGCCTCTGAGACTGGAATAGAGATTAGCAAAAACAGTTTTAATGCTGTCATTCAGAGATATGTTTATTACGAGGTAGATCTATTGCACATTTGTGCCACATAAATTGCCTGATAGGCTGAAGGTAAAACAGATGGAAACTACTGAGATTTCATTGACCAGCTGAACTGATGCAGATCATCATCACAGGACACAAACACTGAGAAGTATAGAAACCATACATCCATGCCTGCCAACTGGTATGACACACTTGTATTTGCAGCTGCAATTTATTCACTAAAAATTTTATAGGGCTTGATATGAACACATTTTTGGTGAATACACTCATTAATGTCAGTTTTTGTCACATAAGTAAAGATTTGATGTTCGTAAATGCATTTTAGACTACATCTCAGATTATCTGAAATTCTACTGTTTCTTATGCCTACTTTTATGAGCCAGATGTTCCAAAAAACATTATATTGTAAACTTAGTACCACAATTTCCATCAAATTAAGTTAAAAGTAAATAACATGCACTTAAATAAAAAGAAAACATGATAAATAATTACCGTACTGTTTGTTTATGTATAACTTGAAATATACTGACCTGTAGGCTTAATGAACAATGTATCTTTTTGTGTATTTACATCTTTTATTATTGCTTCTGTCTTCAGTATTTTTCACCAAGAGTGGGAACTTTGCTTGCTGTCAAAGGGTTGTGGGATTTATTGTGAATCTTATAAGCAATGTTTCTTCAGGGCTGAGTGCAGTGAATGAGCACTTGGGAAAGTAGAGAGACCCTTAGATGTGCTGGGCTGTGTCAAGTGCCTTTATGTAGGGTCTTCAGAAAGGAAGTTTAGGTAGTAATAATGAGTAAGACAAGAGACAGTCTGAACAGGGTCTTTAACATAAATAGTGAGCTGGATAAGATAGCCTTTCTGACTCTGTGAAACCAATGTGCAATTTGTTAAACTGTTAAAACATTGTGACTGGCCATGCCTCACTAAAGCTGCAATGAGGATTAATGTGAGGCTGTAGGTGACAATAGAGACAGTTGACTTCAGACACGTTATACTGACACCAAAAGGTGGCAGTAGTAGTAGTAGTAGATTGTAGATTGTATTTTATTGGTCCTGTTGTCTACATAGCAGCTTATGCATAAGACATTGGACAAGTCAAGTTATAAATATACAGGCTGAAAGTAATTTCAAGGCATACATATTTAAGCTTACAATAATACACTTTACACACAAGTATTTATATAACACATTTCATAAATTTAAATATTCTTCAATGGAATAAAAGCAGTGATGCTGTAAATATGACTTTGGAGATTTTCCAAATGTATTGACCTCAGTGATAGCTTTTATGTTTTCAGGAAGTTTGTTATAAAGCTTAACTCCCATGTGAAAAGTACCTTTTTGGCACAGTGCTGTGCTGATTTGAGTCATATGTAAGTTCCTGTTTTGTCTGGTAAAGTGCTCACGTATATCACAGTTTTTTTGTAGCCTCTGGTCCTTGCCTATTACATTTAATTTAAAGAACAAAAGGGTTTCCATAATGTATACACACGGTAATGGGGGAATACCAGATTTCTTAAACAGGGGTTTACAAGAGTCTCTAGGCTTGCACCCAAACAAGATTCTAATGGCCCTTTTTTGTAGTTTAAAAGTGCTATTAGCTATTTTAGAGTTTCCCCAGAAGGTGACCCCATATCTAAGACGAGAATGAAAGTACGCATGATATGCATTCAATACTGTTTTCTCACTACAGCATGATTTTAATGAACAAAGAAGATAACATGTTTTGCTCAGTTCTGCATTGAGACATTCAATATGCTTATTCCATCTGATGTTACTCTGCAGCCAAAGTCCTAAGAATTTGGTTTCAGTACTGTTACCAACTGGTTCGTCATTGATAGAGACTGATGGGATAAACATGTCCTTGTTAGGAACATTGTGGAATTTTAGAGCAACGGTTTTCTTACTGTCTATTACAAGCTGATTACTCTGTGCCCAGCTGCTAAGTTGTTTCGTGACCGTGTTTACTGTCTGCTGTAACTGTTCATCGTTGTCTCCTTTTAGTAGAATCGTGGTGTCATCTGCAAATATGATTGATTTGTGTGCATCAATATTTAAGCTTAGATCATTTATGTACAGAAGAAACAGAAGGGGTCCCAATACGGATCCTTGGGGTACACCACATTTTATTTGTTTATAGTCAGATAAGTGATTAGACACAGTTTTTAGTTCAATATTTGTGTGCTTGACGCACACTGCCTGCATACGATTTGTCAGGAAGGAACTGATCCACTTGTTGGACGGACCTCAAATACCATATCTTTCTAGCTTTGATAGCAGAATTTTATGGTCCACCATGTCAAAAGCTTTTGACAAGTCAATAAATACTCCTATTGTTTCCTGTTTTTTGTCCATCAGGTTTAGGATGGAATTGATGCACTCATGGACAGCAGTTGTCGTTGACCTCTTATTTCTGAATCCATGTTGTTCATTACATAGGATGCTGTTTTTATTTATAAATTTCATAAGTTTCTCATACATAACTTTTTCCAGTACTTTAGAGATGCAGGAGGAAATTGTGATGGGTCTGTAGTTATTTACATTGTCTTTATCCCCTTTTTTATATACAGGAATAACTTTTGATGTTTTTAACACATCAGGGAAAGTGCCTGCCTGAAGTGAGCAGTCGCATAAATGTGTGAGTACTTCAATTAGGTTTGATGCGCTCTTCTTTAACATTGTTGCAGGTATACCATCAATACCTGCCGATTTGGAATTTTTTAGTCCTTTTATTGCTTTAGCTACTTCATCTTGTGAAACAGAACTGATGTACATTGATCCTCTACATGTACTTATTTTATATTCATTTGCCTGGATGCTCTTAAAGTTTGATTGTAACATATTTTCAGCAACACCTGTGAAAAAGTTGTTAAATGTGTTAGCTACTTCTAAGGGGTTTGTTACTTTTTTATTTTTATGTGATAGTGTTATATTTTTCCAAGGTTGTCTGTATTCTCCACATTCTTTTTTTATAACACTCCACATAGCTTTTGATTTATTAGCTGAATTATAAATGATTTCATCATTATGCATTATTTTTGCTGCTTTTATTACTTTTCTTAATATTTTGGAGTATTTTTTATAGTATGCGCGTACTACAGGTGAGGAATTTTTTGAGTTACATATTTCATGAAGTAGTCTTTTCTTCTGGCATGAAACCCTTATTCCCTTTGTGATCCCTGTATGGTTAATGTTTTCAGTGGGAATGCAAGTTCAAAGAAATGGGTTAATGTATCAATGAAAGTGTCGAATTTTTCATTTATATCGTTCATTTTGTACACTCCTAGCCATTTTTCTTTCTGTAGTAGTAGTAGCTTTATTCATCTGTAGATCTCTTTTTACTAGGATATAGGACATGTTAAAGTATTTACAAGTTTAGACCAATTTAAAATAAGCTAATTTGTATACACATACATTTACAGACTTCTAGTTAGAGATAATCATTAGATTTACTCCTGGTATACTATACTTCTTTCACAAATAACTTATTAAATAATGTAATGCCACACTGTTCACTCATATCTCACTATCAGTCATTGCACACACTATACACTCATTGTTTCATAACACTTCACTCACTACACACACACACACACACACACACACACACTTACACACACACACACACACTGGTGATCTGTGATCTCTGGGCCATTTTCTGTGACACAACTTCCCATTTGCTATCCTGAAAAACTGAGTCAGCATTCCTCTATAATAAGTGACATATTGAGCTCAGAAAGAGAAAGAGGTGTTAGCATTGTGCAATGCATAGCTTGGGAGTAAGTTTTTCTAGAAAAGGAAAAAAAGAAGAAAAAACATAGTGTGAAGGTGTTATGTGGAATGTTGGATGTTTTATAATTGTTACTATTATTTATTTGTATAACATTTTTTTACCAAACCCCTACTCTGTTTTATCTAAGTAATCCTTCAATGTATAAAATGTATTGCTTAACAGGTACTTTTTAGCTGCCTTTTCAAATAAGTGTATTTTTGCAATTTCTTTTATATCTTTTGGTAATTTATTGTACAGTTTTATTCCTTTGTAGAAAATGCTGTTTTGAGTTTTATGTTTACTTTCTCTTGGCAAATGTAAGTTGAGCCTAGCTCTTGTTCCATAGTCATGGACAGAACCATTTGTGCAGTAATTACCAATCGACTAACATTTTTGGTTATGATTCTTATGGCTATTTTATGGAGTTTGAAAATTGTGTTCATATTTAGTGCATTTGTTCCCCAAAAAAGAATGCCACAGCTAAGAATTGAGTGCACATATGAATAGTATGTAACTAAAAGACACTGCATCTTACACACTGATGATAGGATTTTTAGAGCATAACATGCTGATGACATTCTTTTTGCAAGAACCTTCATGTGTTCTCACCACTTCAACTGAGAATCAGTATTCATTTCTGGAAATTTTGGATTTGTTACACAGTCTATAGAGGTGCCATCTACATTTAATTTAAGATTTTCATTTTCCATCTTCAAACTGAAATTCATGGCATTAGTTTTCTTTATGTTCAATGTCACCTTATTGCTCATTGACCAATTGTAAACTTCCTTGGGAGCTTCATTTGCTTTCTCTGCAAGGAGTTCTCTGGTTTTTCCAGTGACTATAATATCGCTGTCATCAGCGAAGAGAATTTTTTCACCATGAGTAACATGGAAAGTCATTGATGTATATCAGGAATAGTATTGGTCCTAATATGCTACCTTGTGGAACCCCTATACTAATGTATTTTGGTTCTGATATGTGTTTCACTAAATGTTAAGATCTATTTGAAGTATATGTTATCACCACTGTTTGTACCCTATCTGATAGGTATGATTGAAACCAGTCATTAGCTACCCCTCTTATTCTTAATGCTTCTGATTTATTTAACAGAATCTTATGGTCAACTGTATCATAGGCCTTAGAAAGATCCAAAAATATGCCTTTGACACACTCATCTTTGTCAAGAGCATCAAGTACAACCATTGTGAATTCTATTATGACTGACTCCGCGTTTTTGCCACTTCGGAAACCAAACTGTGAGTCGCTTAAAAGATTGTGTTTATTCAGGTAATTTATTAATCTGTATTTCATAATTGCTTCTATTATTTTTGAGAATGGTGACAGCAGGGAAATGGGGTAATTTTCTGACCAAATTTCTCTAGCTCCATGGTTACCATTATTTTGGGATGTCATGAGTTCAAATTATCCAAGAAGCCCCCCAGTCTTTCCCAGATGTGGGGCCACATGACGGATGTGTCAGCCACATATCTGAAGAAACATGTCAGCTGGCAGATGGCAGTTACAATGACCTCATGCTCAAACTTATCCAAAAACAGATTGGCTGCTACCGGAGTCAAGGGGCTACCCATCACCACTCCTTCAGTCTGCTCACAGAATTGGCCTCCACATGGGACCGGAGCGTGGGATGTCAGATCCCCTAATTGAGCAGGTGGGTTAGAAAATTTAAAAAGGGAAATGGATAGGTTAAAGTCAGATATAGTGGGAATTAGTGAAGTTCGGTGGCAGGAGGAACAAGACTTTTGGTCAGGTGAATACAGGGTTATAAATACAAAATCAAAATCAAATAGGGGTAATGCAGGAGTAGGTTTAATAATGAATAAAAAAATAGGAGTACGGGTAAGCTACTACAAACAGCATAGTGAACGCATTATTGTGGCCAAGATAGGCACAAAGCCCACGCCTACTACAGTATTACAAGTTTATATGCCAACTAGCTCTGCAGATGATGAAGAAATTGATGAAATGTATGATGATATAAAAGAAATTATTCAGATAGTGAAGGGAGACGAAAATTTAATAGTGATGGGTGACTGGAATTCGAGTGTAGGAAAAGGGAGAGAAGGAAAAAATAGTAGGTGAATATGGATTGGGGGTAAGAAATGAAAGAGGAAGCCGTCTGTTAGAATTTTGCACAGAGCATAACTTAATCATAGCTAACATTTGGTTCAAGAATCATAAAAGAAGGTTGTATACGTGAAAGAATCCCGGAGATACTAAAAGGTATCAGATAGATTATATAATGGTAAGACAGAGATTTAGGAACCAGGTTTTAAATTGTAAGACATTTCCAGGGGCAGATGTGGACTCTGACCACAATCTATTGGTTATGAACTGCAGATTAAAATTGAAGAAACTGCAAAAAGGTGGGAATTTAAGGAGATGGGACCTGGATAAACTGACTAAACCAGAGGTTGTGCGGAGTATGGTAGAAGAAGAATGGGTAGCTCTGAGGGATGAAGTAGTGAAGGCAGCAGAGGATCAAGTAGGTAAAAAGACGAGGGCTAGTAGAAATCCTTGGGTAACAGAAGAAATATTGAATTTAATTGATGAAAGGAGGAAACATAAAAACGCAGTAAATGAAGCAGGCAAAAAGGAATACAAACGTCTCAAAAATGAGATCGACAGGAAGTGCAAAATGGCTAAGCAGGGATGGCTAGAAGACAAACGTAAGGATGTAGAGGCTTATCTCACCAGGGGTAAGATTGATACTGCCTACAGGAAAATTAAAGAGACCTTTGGAGAAAAGAGAGCCACTTGTATGAATATCAAGAGCTCAGATGGAAACCCAGTCCTAACCAAAGAAGGGAAAGCAGGAAGGTGGAATGAGTATATAGAGGGTCTATACAAGGGCGATGTACTTGAGGACAATATTATAGAAATGGAAGAGAATGTAGATGAAGATGAAATGGGAGATACGATACTGCGTGAAGAGTTTGACAGAGTACTGAATGACCTGAACCAAAACAAGGCCCCGGGAGTAGACAACATTCCATTAGAACTACTGACGGCCTTGGGAGAGCCAGTCCTGACAAAACTCTACCATCTGGTGAGCAAGATGAATGAGACAGGTGAAATACCCTCAGACTTCAAGAAGAATATAATAATTCCAATCCCAAAGAAAGCAGGTGTTGACAGATGTGAAAATTACCGAACTATCAGTTTAATAAGTCACAGCTGCAAAATACTAACACAAATTCTTTACATTTGAATGGAAAAACTGGTAGAAGCCAACCTCGGGGAAGATCAGTTTGGAGTCCGTAGAAATATTGGAACACGTGAGACAATACTGACCTTACAACTTATCTTAGAAGCTAGATTAAGGAAAGGCAAACCTACGTTTCTAGCATTTGTAGACTTAGAGAAAGCTTTTGACAATGTTAACTGGAATACTCTCTTTCAAATTCTAAAGGTGGCAGGGGTAAAATACAGGGAACGAAAGGCTATTTACAATTTGTACAGAAACCAGATGGCAGTTATAAGAGTAGAGGGGCATGAAAGGGAAGCAGTGGTTGCGAAGGGAGTGAGACAGGGTTGTAGCCTCTCCCCAATGTTATTCGATCTGTATATTGAACAAGCAGTAAAGGAAACAAAAGAAAAATTCAGAGTAGACATTAAAATCCATGGAGAAGCAATAAAAACTTTGAGGTTCGCCGATGACATTGTAATTGTGTCAGAGACAGAAAAGGACTTGGAAGAGCAGTTGAATGGAATGGACAGTGTTTTGAAAGGAGGGTATAAGATGAACATCAACAAAAGCAAAACGAGGATAATGGAATGTAGTGGAATTAAGTCGGGTGATGCTGAGGGAATTAGATTAGGAAATGAGACACTTAAAGTAGTAAAGGAGTTTTGCTATTTGGGGAGCAAAATAACTGATGATGGTCGAAGTAGAGAAGATATAAAATGTAGACTGGCAATGGCAAGGAAAGCATTTCTGAAGAAGAGAAATTTGCTAACATCAAGTATAGATTTAAGTGTCAGGAAGTCGTTTCTGAAAGTATTTGTATGGAGTGTAGCCATGTATGGAAGTGAAACATGGACAATAAATAGTTTGGACAGGAAGAGAATAGAAGCTTTCGAAACGTGGAGCTACAGAAGAATGCTGAAGATTAGATGGGTAGATCACATAACTAATGAGGAGGTATTGAATAGAATTCGGGAGAAGAGGAGTTTGTGGCACAACTTGACGAGAAGAAGGGACCGGTTGGTAGGACATGTTCTGAGGCATCAACTGGTCACAAATTTAGCATTGGAGGGCAGTGTGGAGGGTAAAAATTGTAGTGGGAGACCAAGAGATGAATACACTAAGCAGATTCAGAAGGATGTAGGTTGCAGTAGGTACGGGGAGATGAAGAAACTTGCACAGGATAGGGTAGCATGGAGAGCTGCATCAAACCAGTCTCAGGACTGAAGACCACAACAACAACAACATAGGAAGTAAGTTGATGTTAAAATATGTTTGAAGAGATCCAGCAGAGCTTCATCAAACATCTTACTAATACAACCGAGTGTGTCCTAGAGTGGTATCCCAGTCAACACGGACACCATGTCAAAACTGACCACATTGGCTGCATCTGAGATATGGCCACAGTGTGTATCGAAAGCCAAAACACCAGTTTACATCTACAGGCCAACAGCCGCCATCACCATCACACAAGACCAAGTTCAGCAGAATCCTGAAGAAACACGAAATCAGAAGTGTGCTCTACCTACCACCAAAACAGTGGACTTAAGATGTATGGAACACCAAAAACATACTAGGTTAGGGCATGCCAGAAAATCAGCAATAGCAAAATACTGCCTTGTGTGTGAACATACACGGGTTACATCAGAACCATGATCCTGGCTCATACTCCCAGATTCTGGGATAGTGTCTAAATGATTCAACAGAAATCAAGATCGTAGAAAATCTAATCAGTTAGGAAGCAGGGTATCAGCTCAGCACTGCTTGGAATCTGGCA
Organism: Schistocerca cancellata; assembly: GCF_023864275.1. NCBI lineage: Eukaryota > Metazoa > Arthropoda > Insecta > Orthoptera > Acrididae > Schistocerca > Schistocerca cancellata. Next base: position 341,212,531 of record NC_064627.1, read on the forward strand.
TGAGAAATACTACAGAAACAGTGAAAAAAAGTTCCCATTTCCAGTAATGAACCACAGAAAATTGCAGGCATAAATGACAGGCTCAGACCACCAGAGTACCAGATAGTGACCACCACCACAGCAGGCACTCATGAGATATGGAACAATGTGAACAATCTGAGACCTGGAACAGGGAACACCTGGAGCAGTGTGTAACATGCCTCACAGGTGTAGGTTGAATACGGAACATCTGGAGATGGATACTGCTGCGAGAGACGGCTGCATTAGGCATGGACAATGTAGTGAATATCTATAGTGGTATGAGACTGCAGGGGACACACTTCACAGATGTGGACTGGATATGGAATGGCAGGAGGTGGCCGCCACTGTGGGAGACAGTTGCAACAGGTGCAGATGGAACAGGGAACACCTGGAGCAGTGTGGAACATGCCCTGTGGAACACGCCTCACACGTGCAGACTGAACACAGAACATCAGGTGATGGATACCATTATTAGAGATGGCCACAGTGAGCATGGATGGCATAGGGAATGTCTATAGTAGTGCAAGGTTGCTGAGAATGTGCCTCATAGGCATGGACTGAAAACAGAATACCATGATGCAGCCACCACCGTGGGAGACTGCAGCAGTGGGTATGAATGGAATGGGGTACACCTGCAGTGGTGTGGAGGTATGCCATGTGAGCACAGCCCAGAGAGGTTATACCCAATCCGGAGAGGATGGCAGACAGAACTCCAGGCACTGCTCGGCCATGAATATGGGGCCCAGAATGCCAGGTAGGCAGTCTCAGGAAACATTTAATGTAGTCATCAAGTTCCAGTAAGGAAATATCATTTTGGGAAGACATGGATCACCAGCAGAACACCCAATCTCAAGGTGACAATGATTCCCTGGGAAGTCTATTAGATTGTATCAACATAACCATATTTTAGAACTTCTTCAACCTGCCCATAAATGATAGAATTGAATACATAAAAAAGTATGCTTATTGGGTATCACAAACAAAAAGCCACAGTTGCAAGCAAAATAGAATATATTAAAGAACTAAAAATACAGCAAAACAGCCCTCTATAAATAATACAGTTTAAAGCCAAACATGACCTAATCACAATCCATTATGATAAATACTTCAAAATTTTCATCATGGAACTAAAAGAATTTGGCATTTACAAAAAAATTAGTAATGCTTTGTGTATACTTATCACTTGGTGGTATTGTAAATAAATTTTCAATAATGTAACAGAAGTTCTAGACAATGTCCTATGTCTTCTACAAAGATTTTATATGAAGACACAAATATAAAGAAAGTGTCATGGATGAAATCAGTAGCTTTCTCATAAACATTTCTCACAGTTTTGGCATACCACAGCAGTTCAAAAGGGCAGGAATTGTGAATGAAACCTGAGCATCAAGTGGTTACAAATACAGGCAGGGACCACTGCTATGTATCTTCAAAAGTTCTTGGACACTGATAATTTCATGCAAATAATAAGAGTAAAAGCTGTTGGAAAAAACCATCAAACAACAGACATACTTACGATCTTTTTTCTAAAAAATACAATCGTTGTTGAAGAAACAGTGCTCTATCTGATTTTCCGGATTTTGGTCAGTTGACTCAGTGCACCTGCTGTTACTTCAGGATAATGAATTTTCAATTCCTCAAAGTGCAAATTAAGCTGAAAGAATACCTAAATTGAATAAGTTAAAAGAAGTTTAAATTACAGGTAACTGCAAAAGAATCTTTGCAGATTATTCTGTTGTCTCTAGGGAGGTGATAATGCCAGAAGATTATAGCAAAGTGCAGGAAGACTTGTAGAAGATTGATGATTGTTGCAGTGGCTGGCAGCTATGAATCAGTCTCAAAAAGAAATCTCCTCTTTCATATCCTAGTTGCAAGTGAAACCAATCAATTATTGATGAAATTATTTAATTGGATAGATAAAAAATCTACTTACCAAGCAGTGGAAGAACACACACATAAATAAAAGACTGTTGTGACTGGCAAGGTTTTGGAGCCAGTGGCTTCTTCTTCAGGCAGAAGAGTTGAAGGGGAAGGAAGAAAGGTGAAGGAAAAGTACTGGAGACGTCTAGGAAAAGGGATAGATTTTGGGAAAGTTAATCAGAACCGTAGATCAGGGAAGACTTACCTATGGGTTAGGTTCCCCTGACCTGCAGTTCTGGGTGACTTTCCCAAAATCTACCCCTTTTCCTGGACTTACTGTATGGAGTAAGTCTCTCCTGACCTGTGGTTCTGGGTGACTTTCCCAAAATCCCTTTTCCTTCCCCTTTTCCTTCACCCTTCTTCCTTCTCCTTCAACCCTTCTGCCTGAAGAAGGAGCCAGTGGCTCTGAAAGCTAGCCAATCACAACACTGTTTTATGTGTGTGTTCTGCCGCCACTTGGTGAAAAGATCTTTTATCTATCCAATTAAATAATTTCATCACTACTTTCAAATGAGCAACAATTTCTTTCTCATGTCTTGTGAAATACTGTCTATTTCCATTAGTGGTAATCTTGACTCAAGAACTACTTCCCTTCATGGTGAGGTAAGTAACATGCAGTAACAATGTATTGTGGCTGCACACACTTTTGCATTTACACGCAAATTGACCCAGATTACAATTACATTGTATTTTTCCTTGGTGATGAAATGCAGAAATCCTTAAGGGTATTTTTTAAACCAGAACTAGGAGGAAGTGGTACAGAAACGATATAGGTGGAAAATTTTCCATTTCTCTAGACTATTTAAACAGAATTTTGTGTGGACATCTGCAAAAGTACACGTATCAGTAACAATGCCAATAAAAAATATGCATAACAACATTTATAGAAAGTCCTCCCAGACTGTTCAGTTTCTCACTCATTACCATTAAAAACCATAGTGAGCCTGAATTTCTAAACTCTTATTAATATCACAAAATAGTTTACAGCATTCTGCTGCTCAGTGAAATAAGTGATCAAATGATAAAATAATATTTAATGCTGAAAATAAATAAATGAATTTTCACTCTGCAGTGGAGTGTGCATGATCTGAAACTTCTTCACAGATTAAAAGTGCATGCAAAACTGCGACTTGAACCTGGGACCTTTGTTTTTTGCAGGCACGTGCTCTACCAGCTCAGCCATTTAAGCACAATACATGAGCCACCCTCACAGGCTGGTAATGAGTTGTGCTTGGATAGCTCAGTCAGTGGAGCACTTGCCTGTGAAAGGCAAAGGTCCCATGTTTGAGTCTTAATATGGCATAGAGTTCTAACCTGCCAGGAAACTTCAAAAGCAATGGAATTTGGAAGGTCATTAAACAGCAAACGCAGATAAAACAAACATATGCATAAAAACATATAGGGGAAGGATGGGGATAGGTTAGTAAATGATCCACACAATTGTACCTTCATCAGTGAGATGGGGGCAAGATGCCACCCACAAAGGAGTCATGAAAACAGCACAAAAATTAAAATTAGCACACATGGATGAAGTGCCAGTCTGTGTACTGGTAGAATGCACAGGCATAATATCTGCTTTCATAACTAACATAATAAATAAGTCCTTCAGCTAAGGTATCTTTCCAGAGTATCTAAAACAGGCAAAATAATTTAATTGGATAGATAAAGTGGGAGAACACACACAAAAAAGACAGTTGTAATTGGCAAGCTTTCAGAGCCAGTGGCTCCTTCTTCAGGCAGAAGGGTTCAGGGGTAAGGAAGAGGGGAGAAGGAAAAGAACTGGAGAGGTCTAGGAAAAGAGGTAGATTTCGGGAAAGTCACCCAGAACTGCGGGGCAGGGGAGACTTACTGCAGGGATGAGAAGCAAAGACTGATTGTTGGGGATTGCATTGGACGATATTTGAAAACCTGAGAGAATTAAAGGTGGAAGACAAGGTAATGTGCAGACAGAGATTACTGCTCAAACATCATGCATGACGTAATAAGAGTGATAAGCTAATTGCATTGTATGTAATAGAGATGGGAGGGGAGCAGTGAAAAATAGATGGGATGGACAATGAATGATGTAGAAAACTAAAATGGAGTGAAGTAAAGAGTAGTTACAGTGAATAAATGCTGGGTCAGAAGAAATTAACATAAATTAAGGCCAGGTGAGTGGCAAGAAACTGGTGTCTGGGGGAAGAATCCAGATGGCATGTGTGAAGAAACAGACACCGAGGTCACGTCTGTCATGCTCTGCAACAGGATATTGTGAGTTGCCAGTATACACCCTCTGCCTATGCTCATTCATCCTAATTGATAATTTGGTGGTAGTCATCCAGATGTAGAAGGCCAAACAGTGTTTACACATAAAAGCTGGTATATGACGTGTGTCGTTTCACAGGAGGCTCTCCCTTTGATAGTATATGTTTTGCCAGTAACAAGGCTGCTATAGGTAGTGGTAGGAGGGTGCATAGGGCAAGTCTTGCAGCAAGAATGATCACAGGGGTAGGAGCCGTAGGATAGGAAGATGGGTGCAGAAGGAGCATGGGGTCTGACAAGAATATTGTGGAGATTGGGAGGACGACAGAAAACTATTCTAGGAGTGGTGGGTAAAATTTCAGACACAATGGATCTCACTTCAGAGTATGATTTTAGGAAGTTGAAGAAGCTGATTAACATATTCCAGAACAGGATAATACTGAGTCACCAGTGGTGTGCTCCAAAGTTGTCTTTTGTACCAGGATTGGATGTGATGGCTCGGGAAATCTGATTTTTAACTAGGCTGGTGGGGTAATTACGTGCAGTGAAGGCTGAGGTGAGAATGGTGGTGTATTGCTGTAAAGAGTCTGCATCTGAACAAATACATTTGCCTTGGATGGATGGGAGGGAACATTTGACATGGAAAGGATGGCAATTCTCAAAATGTAAGTTTGTTGGTAGGTTTAATGTGGACAGAAGTGTGTAGCTGACCTTCGGTGAGGACGAGATCAACATCAAGGAAAGTGGCATGATATTCAGAATAGGACCATGTGAAATTTAATTGGGAGAAGGTATTCAGAGATTCCTGGAATGTTAGCAGGTTAGCCTCACCATGAGGCCATACGGTAATGATGTCATCTATGTATCTAAACCAAACCATGGGCTGAAGACTTATGGATCCCAGGAAAGTGCCCTCCAAGCAGCCCATGAAAAGGTTGGCATAGGAAGGAGCCATCCTCGTTCCCATGGCCATACCACTGATCTGTTTGTATGTCTGCCCCTCAAAGGTGAAATAGTTGTTGGTAAGTATAAAGCTGATTAAGGTGAGCACCAATGATGTCATATGTTTGGAACCAGGTGGGCACTGACTGAGGAAATGTTCAGTAGCAGACAGACCATGTACATGGGGGATGTTGGTATAGAGGTAGGTGGCATCAGTGGTGACAAGCAAGGTATGTGGTGGAAGTGGGACAGGCATGGATTTCAGACACTCTAGGAATTGTTTGGTATCTTTGATGTAGGAGGGGAATCTTTGAACTAAGGGTTAAAGATGTTGATCAACTAAGGCAGACATATGTTTGTTGGGTGCTTTGAAGCCGGGCGAGTATGATTGGGTTTGTGGATCTTATGAAGAAGGTAAAAAGGTAAAAGGTTCTTCCTAAGAAGGGAAAAGGGCTGCACCCCTCATACCTCTGTTATGTACAACGCACTTAGCTTTTCACTCTTATCACCTCATGCACTATGTTTAAGCAGTAATCTCTGACTGAATATTACCCTGTCTTCCACCCTTAAGCTCTCAGGTTTTCAAATCTCATCTGATGCGGTCCCCAACAATCAGTCTTTGCTTCTCGTCCCATGTGATAAGTCTCCCCTGACCCGTGGTTTTGGGTGACTTTCCTGAAATCTACTCCTTTTCCTAGACCTCTCCAGTACTTTTCCTTTACCTCTTTTCCTTCCCCTTCAACCCTTCTGCCTGAAGAAGGAACCACTGGCTCCGAAAGCTTGCCAATTACAACCATCTTTTATGTACGTGTTCTGGCCCCACTTGGTGAGTAGATTTTTTTTCTCTATCCTATTAAATTATTTTGTCAACAATTGATTGTTTTTGTTGTTATAAAACAAGCAAAAGTTGTATCTGCACAAAACAAAGGTAATACAAAAGACACAGGAAACTGCAGACCTGCTTCTGTCATCATTTAAAATAATAATTGAATAAATTATAAAAGATGAATTACCTTAAAAAAGGTTACCTCACCAACAAAGCTCTCATTGGTTTCTGGATTAGTAAAAGTACAGAATCATAGCAGAGTTTACAAAAGTGGTACTCGATGAACTAGACAATGATGGCAGTGTCACAGGCATTTGTTAAGATCCATTCAAAGTCTTTGATACTGTTAATGATAAAATCACACTAGAGAGGCTGCAATCATTAGTAATAATGGGAATAGCAAATTAATCATTCCGTTTTTATCTGGAAAATAAGGTAGAAGTCAGAAATAGCAGAAATCTCCTTTCTTGGGAAATGGAAATTGTACGGGCGCTGATAACCGCGCAGTTGAGCGTCCCACAAACCAAACATCATCATCATCATCATTTTCTTGGGAAATATTTAATAGACGGAAAATAAATTATTACAGGAGTTCTTTGGCATAGCATATTAAGACTATTATTATTTTTAATATACATCAATAACTTTTCAGATAATGTTAGACACAAGAAAATATTATGTTTGCTGATGACAGAAACACTGGTTAGCCATTTTAATTGTGGCAATCTCTACACAAAACGCTTTGCATTGAACAGAAGTTAGTTGGTAAACAACATGAGTTCAGGTTGTTTTACCTTCGATATTGTAGGAGGTACCAGTAGGGGGACTCGAGTAGGTGGTAATGGGTGTATGCATGGTGCAAGTTTTACATGGGGTTAGAGGTCAGAAGGGTAGCAGAAGGTGACTGTGTGTGGTGTGGGGAAGATAACAAGGACACAGAATCCCATTTCAGAGCCTGACTTATGAAAGTTACAGCCTTAGATGAGTAATGTAGTGGCCATCCAGGGCCTGGAAATACTAGATGGCAAGGTGGAGGCTTCTGAGTTTTTCTGGAAGTGGGGGCTATATTAGAGTGCAGCAGGGGGTAATTGCCAGGAGAATTGTTTCTAAATAAGATCTGTGGCGTAGCCACGGGAGGGGAAAGCATGAGAGAGTTGTTGGTGTAGATGGTAAGGTTGACACCATTCACTAACAACAGTAACTTCTGTCAGGTGTGAAAATCATCTGTTACTGACAAGCCATGACACTCATCTCCAATCCCTGTCACTTAGGATCTTTTTATGACCTTCATTCTTATGCCGTGTTACATGAGTGTGGGTGATATACAGAGGGGTCCAGAAAAATGTAGACACTCCTTGATAGTTAATATCTTTGGAACAAACTGAGATGATATTGCAATTTTGTGTGGTAGTGTAGTCCATTATTTTCTCAACAGATCATGGTATGCATTTTCCAGCAGTTGACAGTGCAGCAATGAACGAAGTAAGATTGTCTTTTGAGGAGCACAAGGACATATTGAAGTGGCACTGGAAGTGCAAAAATATGATAGAGGTTGTAATGGTTCTTTATTTACGTGACCATTATGGCACTCCAACCCCAGTTCTCAATACCAGTAATATCATACTACTTTTCTGTGAAGTAACAGACATATTTTTGTGACAATATTCACATTTGGTTTTATTAATGTATAGGTACTCCGATGTATCAATATATTACAGTGATATGGTTCTTGTGTGTATTCATTTCCGTGAGACTGTCATAATCTTTGACTTACTTGTAAACGTTTTGGTGCAAATGCACAGTTTGCACACAGAGCGGTCTTTGTTTCACTTTGCAGAAGTTAAGTTGTTATTTCACTTTGTAAAAGAACAGTCAAGTCTTGTGTTTGGTTAAAGTGGAAATTAAATATATGAAGATTGATACAAAACTGTTTTCTTGATGATGTGACAATTAAGAAGAAGAATATGTGAATTTACAAGAAGTTTAATAAAAATGTGGATCATGAACACCAAGTCAAAAATTATTTCTACCATACCATTGCTCTGATCTGGGATTGTTTGATCATTAAGAATTTCCTGAAAAACGCATTTGTTAGGTCTTCAAATATTGCTAAAATACAGATCTGGACTTTCTAGCAGTCGAAGTGGAATCACCCTAGAATCAACAAGCGCCATAACAACTTCGACAAAATCTATGTGGGAACCCATTCAAGATAAGTGCCAAAATTAATGACTTTTTTACAGTGACTTCATTAATTCCATTCTGACAATACCATCCACAGTCAATAACTTCATTGTTGCCCAATAAAGCAAACATATGCTGTGTGAGCAACATTTTTAATCTGATTTCTAACCTACTTTGCAAGTGGTGGTATTGTTAGAAGGTGCAATGGCAATGGCATGATGTGTATGGAACTCAGCCACAAACACATATAACAATTCATTGCATTCAGGATAAATTTAAGGCTGACAGCACTCTTCAGGATGTGGCCAACCAAAAACATCAACAAATCCAGGTTCCAGTGCTGCTGTGTTGTAACATTCTGTTAGGTAACCTAAAAAGTCCGTGAAGCAAGTGGAAAGTGTACATTCCAAGATTGCTGTGTGCTATGAACGAGGATGACCTGGATCAGAGGATGGAATACTGTGAGTGGTTTGAGGGCATACTTTACTTCATGAGGATGAACAGTCTGCAGGGTGCTTATGTGGTCTGTCAAGGCACAATTCAAACTGAACAGTTCTGTAAACTGCCACAGCCACATGTACTGGGCTCCTGAAAATCCTCACGTTCGCATGGACAAACATGTTAATCTATTGGGTGTTAATGTGTGGTGTGGTTTGTCATCAGGCATTTGACTGGCCTATTCTTCTATGAAGGTACTGTAACTAGTGAGGTGTATCTTCATATCATGCAAACATTGATTTTACCTGCCATTGGAGAGGTGTTTGGAAAAGAAAAATTTTACCTACAACAAGATGGCACTCCACCTCACTAACACAGAGATGTCAGAGCCTACTAGGACAATAATCTATCTGGACCATGGATAGGTCAAATAGGAGGTATTCAGTACCAACCACAATCTCCAGACCTTACACCTCTTGACTTCTACCTGTAAGGAAAATTGAAAACTGAAGTTTATCAACAGAAGCTAGCTACACTGAATGAACTATGAGGAAACATTGAGGCATCCTGTGCAGCTATCACACCAGCAACACTGACAGCTGTAGTTCAGTCAACAGTTCAGCAGCATCTATGTTGTTTGGCTGCCAATGGGAGTCACTTTGAACACATAAAGTAATCTTCTCTTCCATGCAAGAATTGTAATGATGTCATTTCATTCCATTAATATTGACTATCAGAGAGTGTCTACATTTTTCTGGACCCCTCTGTATTATTGCTTGTAAAAACATTGTACACTCTTTGTTGAAACACCATTAAATTGGGTAACTTCACTCAAGGTGTGGCCAATGGCATGCCCAAACAAGATATACCATTTCTCCAAGTTAACTCATCTTGCTGTACTGATTCCTACAACCAACTGGCTCATACAACCCACCTCACTGCCACAATTTACATCAGCACTGGAGAATCATATGACTGCCTGACACAAATTCCCACACTGCTTCACCAGTATGTCCTTTTAATGAGGTGACTAATGTTTTGTCTGGAGAGGCTTTTGCTTTTCTGTATATGTCCTCCTCCTTCCTCTTTTTCTCTTTTCTTTTATCCTAGCTCTAATACACACTATTCATTGCTCATCCTCTAATTTATCTGTACTTCTCACTCTGTTCCAATCATCTCTGCTCTGAAACTGGTACAGTGGTCACCAATGTATTATCTTTGACCTCCTACTCTCTCTGACATATCCCTCTTCATCTTTGTCTCCTTTCAACCTCACAACAGGTGGGTCCCTCTCATCCTGAGGTCTGAGTGATCTACTTTCTTTTTTAACCTTCCCCAACCTATCCCTTCCTCCTCTCTGAAGAAGGAAATAATAGTTTCAACACCAATTATAGTGTTTGTAATTTTATATGTATCTACTGACAGTACTAAATATTTTGCTTTTTGATGATAATTACTGGCCAGCAGTTCCGTCTCATACATGTTTTAGTTTCTTGGTTGTTTTTTACTTTTCATACAAAATTCAATTTGTCATGTATTATCAAAGGATTTCTGCTGTAACTTGTCTTTTGCCTTTTTAGTTCTATCCTGTCTTATCTATTTCATCTCTCAAAGCTACCCATTTGTCTACTGTTGTATTTATTTCCCATTTCCAGTCAATGCTAAATGCTCCCTTCAAAACTCCCAACAAGCAATGTTTCTTTCACTTTATTCAAGTCACAGCTCCATAATTTCCAATTTTTCTGCAGTTTCTCCTGTTTAAAGCTGTAGTCCATAACCAATGATTTATGTTCAGAGTCCACATCTTTCTTATGTATGTTTTGCAGTTTAAAATCTTGTTTCAAAATCTCTTTCGCATTATTATATTATCTACCTGAAGGCTTTTGGGTCTTCAAACCTCTTCCATGAATACAATATTCTTTCATGATTTGTAAACCAAGTGTAAGCAATGATACTTGTGTTCTGTACAAAATTCTATCAGGTGTCTTCCCATTTCATTCCATTCCCCCAGTGTATGTTCTCCTACTACTTTTCCTACTATTTAATTTGAGTCCCCCATCAGAATAAAATTTTTGTCTCCTTTCATGATCTGAATAATTTCTTTTATCACATCATAGTTCTTTCAATCATCTCATCATCTGTGGACGTAGTAGGCACATAATACAAACTTGAGCTTCTGTGATGGGTGTTGGCATTGTGTCTACCTTCGCTACAATAATGCATTCACTATGCTGTTTGTAGTAGCTCGCCTACTTTCTTATTTATTGATTCATTATTAGACATATTTGTGCATTACCCTAATTTGATTTTGTGTTGATAATCCTGTACTCACATGAGTAGAAGACCTGTTCTCCATGCCACCCCACTTAACTAATTCCCACTATAACTTCAACCAACCCATTTCTCTCTTGCATTTTATCAGCTTACTGATCAAGGGTCTAACATTCCACACTCCAACTTGGAGAACATCCTCTTTACAGTTCCCACCCAAGGAAACAAATGGGTTACTATTTTACCTCTGGAATATTCTACCCACAAGGATGCCATCATCATCATCATCATCATCAAATGATAACAGTAGAGCTCCACATCCTCGAGAAATATAATGGCTGTAGTTTCCCCTTGCTTTTATCCATTCACTGTACTGTAAAAGCAAAGCCATGTTGACTAATGCTACAAAGTCAAACCATTCATTCACTCAGGGGAGCCTTCAGGGATGGAATTAACACAGAAATAGTACCTATTTTGGGGGAAAAGTAGAAAGAAAGAAAAAGAAAGCCATTGCTCTTCTTCTTACACTTCTCAGCTACTGATTTTATCTAATACTTTGTACTAAATATTTGTGTAACTTAACTACCGTACTAATTTCAGAGACCACTATCAGCTGTCTACACAGAGTGAGGCAGCTAAGAAAGGTCACTTCAAATACTTCCAGAATGAATATCAAGGTGCATTTTTCTTTAAGTTACAGTAGATGACGTGGCAAATTTTCTGAGATATGATAGGAATTCTTAATGTTTATAGCTGCTAAATATGACACCAATTCTTTTAATGGAATTATGTACTTATTTCTGTGGCATCAAAAAGAGTGTTTGGAGGGCAATTCAGTCACATAATGGGTGGAACTTGATCAAATAGTAACGGTAACAACACAGCTAACCACTATCCTACTGTCAGAGGAAGAGATCCAACAAATGTCTGCGTTACTGTAAAAAAGCTTATGATCATTAACCATAGACCCCAAAAACTTTTGTAGCCAACTGCAGTCCAACGTTCATAAAAGAAGAAGAGAGAATGTGGATCTTGGTCTTGGATGGTTTTGTGAATTGTGTTAGCGATCAGCTCATCATCAGTGTAGCAAACAACAGCTCCAGTGGTGACCTGTATGGCTGTATCCATCAGATTCAGGTATTGAAGGAGTTAAAAGATTACTGGATAAGTTAATGGTTGGTTGATTTAAGGGAATGGGCCAAACAGTGAGGTCATTGGTCCCATTGGATTAGGGAATGATGGGGAAGGAAATTGACCATGCCCTTTGAAAGGAACCATCCCGGCCTTTGCCTGCAGCAATTTAGGGAAATCAAAGAAAATCTAAATTAGGATGGCTGAATGTGGGTTTGAACCGTCATCCTCCCAAATGTGAGCTTAGTGTGTTAACCACTACACCACCTCGCTCGGTCATGAGTTAATGACACTAACTACTGCCTTCTGTTGCTTCACTTTCTCTACCTGCTCTTCGTCTGAACTGGCATATGCTTTCCACCTGACTGTTAAAGTGTCTACTTCAGACGTTTTACCTTGTTTTAATTCATTGGCTTAAAATCAATTAGCATTTGCTGTTCTGTTGTTTTTCTATCAGTAGTCATTTCTACAAATTATCTGCAGGTGTTTACATAACTATGAGTTAGCTGGCCAGTCAGCGCAAATGCACCAGCAATTTTCCAAAATTAAAGCAACAAACGGAAATTTTTTCAAGGTTGCATTTATTTTGCCACAAAACAGTACAAACAGGTGATAGCAAAGTAGAAACAATGTATAATAACACAGAATGTAAACAACTGTGACATGCATCACAGTAGACAAAAATGTTCTTCACTTTTTCCAACTTAACAACACACACATTGTGACAACTGGTTAGTGTACTCACTATGGGATGTGACCAGTTCTGGTAGCAACACGGGCCTGACAGTGACAGAGCATGCTGAGAGTAATGTCATCAATATCATGTTGAGGCAATAACGCTCATTCTTCCTGCGGAGCTGCTCGCAAGTTGGTAAATGTTGACGTGATGCAACCCATCTCCCTAAGTGCATCCCAGACATGCTCTATGGGATTCAAATCAGGAGTGTGAGCCGGCCATGCCATGCAGTATCTTCTGTTTCCAAGAAAACAGCAACCACTCATTCTCTATGAGGTCAAGCACTATCGTCCATCAATACGAAGTCTGGGTGCACAGCACCTCGCAACAACTGTATTTGAGGTCCCAAGACCTCATCATGATACTTGACAGCAGTTAAACCTTTCTGATTCACCCGTACAATTTCATGAAGAGGTGTTTGAATGGTCAACATAAACCCTGCTCACACCATTAGTGATCCTCCTTGATATCAGTCTCTTTCCACGGTCTCAAAATCATGTTCCACATTCCTTTCAGACGTGAATCCATCAAGAACCACTCTTCAGACCAAATTGGGACTCATCTGTGAAAAGAACATTGGCCCACTCTTCGACTGTACATGTGGCATGTTGACAAAACCACTCTACACATTCCCTTCTGTGAAGATGTGTCAGAGGCACACATACAGCAGGTTTCCAACAATAAAGGTCACTCTATTAAAGCCTTCTCTACACTGTTTGCCTCAATACGACATGTCTAGTGGGTACTGCATGGCCTGATGTCAGTTGCTGCGCAGTACTGTGGTGATACTGCATGCCCTTACAGCCAAGTAATGGTCCTCTCTTTCTGATGTCACATCTGGTCAGCAATGCCCTGGTCTTCGGGATACAGTTTTGGTCTCTATAAACATGTTGCCACATCCAAGAAACAGAACAATTCATGTTAAGCCATCAGGCCACATGAGTTTGTGACCGTCCTGCCTCCATTCTTCCTATGGGCCTCCACCACAGAGAGTCTGGTAGGCATCTTCTCTATGCCATACTGCACCGTCTGTGACTGTGTACACAGTGATTGTGGATGTGGGACTACCCAAAAAACACTACTCCATTTGACAGGTGCCCTGACATCATTGTTGGTGAGGTTTTCCATTGATTGAAATGCCATCTTCCATGCAGGACACATTGTATGGACATCTGTTGATTGTTTGTATGTTATATCATGAATTAGACACAAGATGGGGAAACAGCAGTTTGTTGCTTTAATTTTGGTCACCAGTGTATTTGTGTGGTTGTAAGATTTTTTTTCAATCTTATCAGCAACATTACAGCACAACTTGTTTTATTATCATCTTACTTGAGTGTTCTCGAGAGGGAGTGCTTTAATCTTCACATAAATGACAAGCCAATGAGGTTACAGTGAATGGAGAAGTATACATAGCATAATGTTTGCATCAGGTTTATGCTTAACAATGTATAAAGTCAATCAAGAGCAGTAAGTATTTGACTCAAGCACATATGGGTAACAAAGCATTAGGAATGTTTGGTTTGAAAAAAAAAATTGAAACACATTGGCAGGTTTAAGCGAAAACAATGTCAGGAAAAAGAAGAGAGTAAACAAAAATTGAACTAAATTGACAATTTTTTACTCAACCTTCTACAAGTACGTCTGGCCCAAACATTTGTGCTCATTGTGATTCAGATAATGTGGTATCTGTTGAGAAGCCTATTGATGACAATCTGATAATAAACACAAGTTAAAAATACTGCCGGCCACTATGACGCCACTGATCGTGTTGATGACATCTGCATATGAAACAAGGAAATAATGGTCGACCTATAAACTCTTCAAAATGGGACTTGGGAAACTTCACTATCAAGACATAGAGTGACAATGAAAATGTCTAATTCTTAACTGGGAACATTACAGCCTTCAGGTCCATTTCCTAAAGACCCACACTAGAACAACAAGTGTTTTTCAACATTGTACTATGTTTTAGGTTCTTAGTATGGACCAGTTAATCATTTTTGGCTCCATTATTCCAAAATTCTAGATGCTGCCTATTGTCATCCTTGCTGGTTGTTTGCTCCAGAAAGTAATAATGTATAGTGTACAGGTAATCAGCACTGGAAGCACTTATAAAATAGAATTAAAAAACACAGTTTCTCGAGTGGCCCTATAGAGAATGTGCTGCTTTCAAACTTTGGAAAAAGAATAATACTACTGACAAGAAGTTGAAAATGAAATCTGTAAAGAAGTGTCATTTTAGAACATGGTTCTTTCCAGGTTATTCGATATCATGCTTACTGTAACAAAAAGTTTATTGCTTTTCATAGGACATTGAGAGAACGTAGTCAGGAGGAAGGCTACCATAGCAATTTTCTGTTCGTTATAGAGCTTTCATCCAGTATGATCACAAAGGGGCAAATTTTGGAAACGCCCAAAGGTAATCATTTTCACTTCTAAACAATTTTTTAGCATTTTATTGTTTGTTTATTTTTTTCAATTGCTTACATTTGAAAACCTTTTTAAAATCATGTCTTTTTGTTTCTCGGATCCACAAGGTGTCTGAGTCCAACAATTCAAAACAAAATGATTGAGAATTAGAGGATCACCATTTTTTGCCATCATAATGGACAATATACAGGATATATTGAAGGTAGATCAGCTAAGCATTGTTCTGAGATATGCAGTAAAGACAAGATCAGTAAATGAACAATTAATTGCTATAGAAGTAAAAGAATTATTTCCAGGGTTTTATGCAGTCATCAAACATAACACAGCAGATTTAGTCAAGCAGGTGACTAAAATTATTTTTTATTGACAAAAATATTTATTTAAAAAGTGCGTACATCAAGAGTGTGATGGGGCCAGTGTGTAGAGGTGTTTATAATGATGTAAAAAACAGATTAAGAATATTCAGCCAAATGTGGAGTGTGTACATTCCACCAGTCATAATTTGAATTTAGTGATAAATGATGCCATTGGCAGTTGTGTGGAAGTACAGAATTTTTTTGCAACAGTGCAAGACACATATAATTTTTTTGGGAAGAGCATTAACCATTTGGATGGACTGTCGAAATTCACTGGTGGATCAGAAATCACTCTAAAAAAATTGAATACAGCTAAGTAGTGGTCTAGGGGAGTTAATAAGAAATTTGCAATAAAACTTCATTTTTTAAAAATATAATCAAGAAACTTACAGAAATAGTACTGAAGAGTTCCAATAAAGATGAGAGTAGTGAAGCAGAAGGTATTAAAATAAAAGTGCCAAATTCAGAGTCCGTATCCCTTTGTGAATTCATGCACCAAATATTGAAAGACACCAATTATGCATCCAAAATTCCACAAAAAACATGATATCAATTTGGACATGGCAAATAGAGCTTTAACAGATATTACAATAAAACATATTTTATAGCTATGATTTCGAATCATTCAAGTGCAAAGCCAGTGGAACTGTAAAAAAAAAAAAAAAAATCTGACAGAGATTACAATTTTCACAGAAAACAATGAAAGAAAGTTAAAAAAACATTTTGATGAACTAGCTTTTGACCACTGATTTCAAAACAGGGAAGAAATATTTAAAGTTGCTATTTTCAGAAATGTACTACACACAACAACAGGTCAGTTAAACACATGTCAAATATTTGTTACAGAAATGTTTCAATTTTAAGGTAAATATTATGATATAATAGACCCTAATTTTTCACTTTAGTTTATTAATATTTATCACCTTCTTCTATCTAAATTGACTCTGACATGGACTGTTCACCAATTATGTAAGGATATTATAATTAAAAATGCAATGCTAGAATGCAATATTATGGAAGAGTTTACCACAATTTTATAATTTTATACAATACATGTCACTTCTGCAACAGCCAAAAGATCATTCAGCGAATTAAAAATAATAAAAACTTATTTAAGGAATAGTATGTGTCAAGCTCAACTCCAACATTTGGCACTCAAAGCAATCGTAAACAGGACTGCATCAAGTCTAGATTTAACAGTAATTACTGATGATTTTACAAGAATTAAAGACAGAAAAAAACTGTAAAATACTCTTACTGACAATTACCAATTGGAAATCATAGCTCTAAACAAAAGGAGGCTGATTGGTACAGTGCACTCAGCTCACAGCACACTAGTTTAGCGAGAATGAGTTGCTGGCTCTGATGACAGCCCACCTCCCTACACCTCTGTGCCTTCACAGATGCGCGAGTCCTGACTTTGCTGTTTCCAGAGTGCTTTGCAGTAAGGGGCCATGTTTTCATGGCTGTCTAATTCTTCTTCATTGTTTATTTTTTACTAGCATCTGCCTGCAACTCTGTTCGGTTGGTATGAACCAACATTGAAAATGATCTCATGGGATATTTTTGTCAGTATGAAAGTATCCTATGTCCTACCCAGATCACACTCTATCCATGTGCAAAATTTCATTCAAAGTCAGCCAACAGTTTCTGCATGAAAGCATAACAAACAAACAAACTTTCACATTTATAATACTATTATGAAGTATGATCAAATATTATATGCTGCGTTATGCATAATAATTTACTTATAGTAAGTAGGTTTGCCTTATTGTGCCAAAAAGTGGGCAGCGAGAAGCTGATGATGAAGTAGTTTTACATCTTTAAAGTACTTAGTTTAGTTTAAATAGGGCCCCAATTTCATTTTTGCCCTGGGGCCCTTGGTTACATAGCTACATCACTAGGCACAATCAGGAAATCTTTCAGAATACAATCTAACTGCTGCACTAACAGTTTGGTACAACTCACTGCAGACGTAAATAATATCCACTTGTTTGACTGCCATGTACATTGTAAAAGTCTGAATAGCTTCCAGAACAAGTTGTCTGATTTCTACAACAGCAGAGCAAAGACCAATGGGCTTAAAGCACACAGGCAAACATACAAACCACACCTGAGTTACATGTTTACATTTAGAAATTATTTTGTTCCTTGTATCATATAAATTTTACAGTTAACCCTAAAATGATTCTTTATTGTTAACCACTAATACCTTTAGGGAGCAAACGTATTGGTATGTAAGATGTAAGAGCCCCAAGATGTCTGAAGAAGCTCCTGCATGCTGTTCAGTTAACTGTTTTACTTGGTATTCTTAATGCACATTTCTGTAGCATAAATAATTTTCTTACCTTAACTGTACCATAAGATTATGCCATAGGACAGCAATGAGTGAAAGTATACAAAGTCTGCTAGGCATATTATCTGCAGATTAACACAAGGAGAGAGATTTTCAAGTGCAAATTAGGCAAAATTAAGTAATATACCTGCATGTACAACCTTGTTAACTCTTAATTATGTTATATTGTTAACTTTTAATAATGTATTGTTTTTGTATTAAGCTGATATGTCTAAAGTGTCAGTAAAATGATCTGTGGATGAATCATCAATTAACTAACTAATCAACAAGGCTGCAATGCATAGATTTCGGCATAAATGTGACATCAGTGCTTTGACTGATTCTAAAAGAGGTGATGTGTGGCCAGCTGCAATAATTTTTAAGATGACTATAGATATTTCATTAGCATTTTTTATCATTGACCTAAACTTTTAGATGTACCTTGAGAAAATATTTAAAATAAGTTAAAAAATAGCAACAATGTAGGAAAAGACAGGTTGCTACTTCCCATCAATAAAGACATTTTAAGTTGCAGACAGGCACTATTAAAAGACACTTATACAAAGCTTTCAGCAGCAGCCTTTATAAGAAAAGGAGAAACACACACAAGCAAGCACACCTCATGCACACATGACCACCAACTCCGGCAGCAGGCATTTTGGTCTGAGCTGCCAGAGTTGGCAGTCACGCGTGCATGAGGTGTACTTGCTTGTGTCCATGAATGGCATGTGTTTCTCCTGTGCCGATAAAGGCAGTAGCTGAAAGCTTTGAGTAAATGTCTTTTAATGGTGGCTGTCTGTAACTTAATGTGTCTTCTTTGCAGTAAGTAGCAACTTATCTTTTCATACATTGTTGATATTCCTACCTGGAGTTTCCACTGTTTAAAATAAGTTAAGAGGAGTTTCAATATCGCAGAGATGCTGAGTCGCAGATAGGCGCAACAAAAAGACTTTCACACTTAAAACTTCACACACACACACACACACACACACACACACACACACACACACACACACACACACACACACACACACACTCACACACACAAACGCAACTCACACACACGACTGCCTTACATTGTTACATTCCATCCTGGATTTTCCATTGTTTGATGAAGAACAGTTTCAGTATTTAAAAATGCTCTAGAATGATATAAATTTAGTATGGTATCAAATCATGAGGAAAAATCTGAAACACAGAGCATAGATTGAATTTAACACATAAAAACATTTAGAACATTAAATTACAAGGTCTGATCAAAAAATTCCAGAACATTCATAATTTTGCACCAATGGTGTGTTGGAGCAAAATGCAGTTGGTATAGCAGCACACTCCCGTGTTAATGTGCAACTGCTGGAAGTTTCATCATTGCATGTCTGCTAGTTATTGTTCAGTGCTGTGTTTGAGTAGAACATTGCGTTGCCCGATTTGTGAATTTCGAGATGGCAGAGTTAGAGGAGCAGCATATCTACATTAAATTTTGCGTGAAACTAAAAGAAAAAAAAAAAATTGCACAGAGACACACTAAATGAGCAGAATGCCTATGGTGACGAGTGCTTAAGCCATACTGTGTGTTACAAATGGTTCATGTGTTTTAAAAATGGCCAGATGGAAGTTTACCAACAACACTCACAACAGGAACATCAATGAAATTGTGTGCACCAATCAAAGACTGACTTTCTGAGAGATTGCAGAAGAATGTAACATTTCAGCTGAATCACATCAGGACATCCTGATACAGCAACTTGGATTTCATTGTGTTGTCACCGAGTTCATCCCACAGCTTGTGGGTCACGACCAGAAAGACCTTCGCCTCGAGAACAAGATGTTCCTTAGAGAATCAGAACTTCCTGTGCTCCATACATGAATGGAACAGGAAGAAACCCCTCTGCCATGCACCTCAATGTGATTTGCAGAGTATAGATGTAGATGTAGATGTGGTGATGAGACATGGGCCTACTGTTATGATGTTAAGAAAAAGGTTCAATCATCACAATGGGTCAGGGAATGTTCTCCAAGACCAAACAAAGCCTGCCCAGTCAGATCAAATGTCAAAACCAAGCTGATAGTTTTCTTTGACTTTGAAGGATTAGTTCATCATGAATTTGTGCCACAGGGACAAATTGATAATCAATGGCACTACCAGGACATGTTGTGATGCCTGTGAGAAAATGTGAGGAGGAAATGTGGTGAGACAATTTTTGGCTCCCGCACATTCATCCCTGTTGGTATGTGACTATTACACAAAAAACAAAATCACTGTGTTGCCTCATGCTCCGTACTCCCCAGACCTGGCCCCTGCCAACTTTTCTTTATTTACAAAGTTGAAAACTCCATTGAAAGGATGAAGATTTGCAATGATAGAGAGATAAAAGAAAATTCACAGACGGCACTTTGCCTGCGAACCAGCAAGAGGTGTACCAAGATTGCTTCTGGAAGTGGTAAGGTGTTGAAACTCGTGTATCATTTGTGGAGGAGATTATTTCAAAAAAGATCATGTACAGTAAGTAAAAGGTAAGCATAGAAAAACTTTGTGGATGAAGTTCTGGAATTTTTTAAACAGACCTCGTATGTGATATGTTGCAGCCAAATGTGTAAGATACCTCAATGACCACATATACCTGGGTCTGCACTTCTTGAGTTTATCATCGAAGAGCTGTCCCTCTGGGCAGCTCAGAACTGATATGTGATTGGTTATCTCAGGCTTTGTGCCATCCTTGGCAGGTGCTAATGAAGGCAAGCAGACTGCATAGTAGGCAGGTGCATGGGCCAGTGCGTGCACTGCGCCCAGTTTGCTGCTGCAGTCCACAGCTGCTCCGCAAGATGTAGAAGTGGTTGGTTCTTTACTTGTAGGACTGTCCATGCAGCTCTTGCTCTCCGGGTCATAGCGCTCATCACATTTGTCTGTGGAGACAGCTTGTGTGATCATAAAATAGTGTTCACTTGCAAATAATTGTTTCTAGTTTGGTACAAACACTGGTTACATGTTCAATGTAATACTGGAAGCAGTTGAATAGTCAAGATACTGGAAGCTAAATAAAGAAAACATAAAAATAAATCAATAGAAACAGAAGAGTGCCAGAAACAACAAGAAAAAGCAGATGGATATTTTTTGGACATTTATGGAAAATGAATGATGACAGGTTGACGAAGCAAATGTTCAAGTGTCTTGGGGGAAAGGAATCAACAGTGAGTTTGATTTGACAAGTTAAAAAAGATTTAGAAATGTATAACACAAAAGCAGGAGAATCAGCAGAAACAAATATTTTCAGAAGGAAAGTGTTAAATTTAGAAGGATTCTGCTGTGCCAGAACTGTTCATCGGCTCACATAGTAACCAGTCATATACCAGAATCAAGCAGACCAAATCTGCAGAGGACAGTCCAGCAGACAACCCAGATGGGTTTGCATACCCGTTGGGCCTGTGGGCAGCAGTGTGACCATCAGAAGTTGCTGACCACATGGTCCTACTTGTCTCTGCAGGATCACACAGCTGCAATTAGACCCAGCGATGTTAAGTCCCATAGTGCTCCGAGCCATTTGAGCCAGACCCAGCTGTACTGTGGCACCTTCAAGGCTGTGCCAGGCCAGTTCAATCCTAATGATCTCTCTGGGCCAGGTGCTGATCATAGTAGTGGTTTAGCAATCAGAGTCTCACTGAGGACCCATCAGCATCTTCAATTCTATATTCCAGCCAGCAATCTCCATCACACAGAGCATCCAGTGCTATCCCAGGCTTCGCTGAGACGTGGCCTCTGTACTGGGCACATGCGTGGATTACAGTATTGGCTGCAGTAGAGATTCATGCTATTAATTTTCTATCTAAAATGAATCCAGAAATTGACTTTGATATTTCTTGGGGCCATGAGCCCAACAAACAGTAAGTGCAACTCTGACTTAACCACATACTGTCAATGTAAAAGCTTATTCAAAGGAGGAGATTTGAGTTCATGTGTTTACTAATAAACTTGTTCTGCATTGTTTACCTGGACTGTGTTCTTACTGCACCTCCAGTGGCACAGTGCATATCAGCTGGCAACAAAGTGTTTTGTCATTGAATTCAATTATAAAATGTATGCTACCTACCAAGTAGATAGTGTTTTCTTACATGTAATTCTCTATTCCAGCATGTCTGTTACAACAGATACTACCAACCAAGTGTTGATACTTCTCCAGAATATGCAACAGACTCAAGAACTGCAGCTAGAGAAGACTGCTACCATCAACATGACACTGTCAGAAATCTCCAACTGCTTGTGATGCATCAATTCACTGGTAAAAGGCACTATGTGACTAAGCTTGAATAACTTTTTCTGGTGCATGGGATCACAGGTGATGTTCAGAAGTGTGCATACTTTTTAGTCTATGCAGACCCCAAAGTGTACCGTTTACTGTAGTAGCTCAATCCAGGGGCTAAGGTTCATGCCCTTTCGTATGCACAGTTGAAGTTTTGTGTATTTGACTATTTTGACTCTCAAGTGCACATCACAGCTGTCTGTAACAAATTTTTCAGCAGCCATAAGCTCAGTGGACAGTCATAGAGGGTATCAATAGCAGCATTATAGGATCTGTCCAGAAGCTACCATTTTCAGTATGCAAACCCTCCCAGTGCAAACAATCTTACACCACATCCTTAGTTCAGGGCATGATTCCCATCCACTCATCTGATGAAGGACTCTGCAATGATCTCCTTAAGCTTAAGGATCACTCATTGGATACATTTCTTCCCATTATTACAGCCTTTACACAACCTGTTAAATCCTCAGCACTGTTGCAGGACCCATCTCAGATGTTTGCAACTCACCTAATCCCCTGGATCCAGTCTCAGCCTCGGCCTTTACGCAGGCTCAAGTTGCTCACCACAGGTGAAGACACTTTAGACATGTGATGCCTCCGTTAGCTGTCCTCCCATGGTAATTGTTTCATTGCATCAACTGAACTAAATGCTTGCTTGTGTAAAAATGGACAAAAGTCAAAAGTTTGTGAGTCATCTCTGAAATGAATGTGGACTGTGCTCACCTATCCCCCCCCCCCCCCCCCCCCCCGATTCAGGAACAGAATAGGTGCCTGGTATGGTATTTTTCCTCGAGATGTTCTGCGTGTCCAGGCTGCTCTCCCTAGACTCTTCATGCTGACTGTGGTTGTCAACACTGCTCCAGTGGTTTTCCAAATTGATACATGCTCATCAATGACCACTGTTGACAGGAAAACATATCACCACATGGGCTCCCGTCTGCTCCAGGTGTTCTCCAAACTGCTCAAGAGCTACAGCAATGACACCTCAAGGTCACAGGTCAGTTTAGTGTGAGAGTCTTATTCACAGTGAGCATTCTCATGTTTGATGTGATGGGATATAAGCATTCTAGAGTTAGACCCTTTCAGTGCCCTGGGGTTGGAAGTCCATGATTCTACTGACAGTATCCAACTGTTCGTGGCCAGATAATACCTACAAGACCTTTGCTCTGAATATGAATCAGTTTTTTCACATCCCTCTATCAGAGCCACAGGATTTGAGACACATGCCGCATTCCTCCCCTCATCTATGCCCCACTTCTTTAGAGGGCACACAGTTCCTTTTGTGCTCAGTAGTAAGCTTCAGAGTGAACTCCAATGCCTGCAGGATTAGGATATCTTGACCCCAATCCCTAGCATTCAGTCGGCCACTCCCATCACTGATGTGGAAAAACTGAATGGTTTGTTAAGGATTTGTAGAGACTTCAAAATCATGGTTAACGCCCAGTTCACCATTACCTAAGGCAGAAGACATCATGTTGTGGCATACCAGTGGCAAGATCATGACAAAAATTGCTTTGTGTGATGCATACCTCCAACTCTCACTAGATGATGTGTCAAAAAACATCTTGATCAACAGGACTCAATTTGGAATTTTCTGGTACATATAATCAGCTTCCCTTGGCATTGCCAATGCACCTGTTATCTTTGAACACTACTTAGAACATCTTACATGAAAGGTGCCAGAGATGACCAACTACTTAGGTGACATTACTGTTACTGGTAAAAATGCTCAAGATTTAGCTACCAACCTCAACTCCTTATCTGACACACTCCACTGTGCCAATCTCGAGTGTAACAAGGACAAATGTAGTTGTTTCTTACTACAAGTAGAATACTTGGGACACATGTTCAGCACAACAGGGATATGGTGCACACTGCACTACATCCTGATGATTGAGGAACTCCTGGCTCCCAACAACAGTAAACAATTAAAATCCATTTTTGAACAACATAACAACTGTAGAAAATTCATTCTTCATGCAATGGCCATTGCTGAACCTCTCCACCAGCTGTTGCAGAAAAATGTTAAGTTGGATTCCTACATGCGACAAGGCTGTCAGGGATCTCAAATAAGCATTTCTTCATCCAACATATCTCAGGACCTATGACCCTTCCAAGCAGATGCATCAGACAATGGCCACAGAGCAGTCCTTTCCCATGAAGTTCATAGGATAGAATGCCCTATTGCATTCATATCCAAGACACTAGCAAAGTACTACATAATTATAGCCAAATAATGTAGGAAGCACTGGATATTACCTTCGCACTGAAGAAGTTCCATGATTACATTAATGGCAGAAATTTTGCTCCATTAACCAACCATAAACCTCTTTTGCCATTGTTCAAGACCAGCTCCAAAATTCCAACCAGAATGGCATGTTGTCTCCAGCAATGGGCATAGTTCCTGTCAGGGCACACCTATGAGATACAGTATAGGTCCACAATGCAGCACACCAATGCTGATATCCTCTCAACACTACCCCCTGGACAGGACCTGGAAATCAACTCCATGCCAGAGCTCTGTTTCCACATGGATAGAGAATCAGAAAAAGTGGTGGCAAACTTTCACTTGGATTTGGCAGTCATAGCCTGCCGATCATTAGGTGACTCAGTCATCCAGTATCATCAAAATGAACTATCAACTCTCAACGGCATCCTCTTGCTTAAGGGGACAATGGTCACGGTTCCACAAACCCTCAGACAAAGCATCCTGCCCCTCCCCCATGAAGGTCATTGTAGGTGGGCTGCTTGATTTGTTACTGATAGGTTTCAACAACACACAAGTGTTGCTGAGATGTTTCAGGAATTCAATTGGGAATCCCTGGAGGGAAGGTGATGTTCGTTTTGAGGAACACTATTGAGCAAATTTAGAGAACCAGGATATGAAGCTGGCTGTAGAACGTATACTACCTCCAACATATATTGTGTGTAAGGACCATGAAGAAAAGATACAAGAAATTAAGGCTCATAAGGAGGCACATAGATAGTCATTTTTCCCTTGTTCTATTTGCAAGAGGAACAGGAAAGGAAATGACTAGTAGTAGTCACAGGAGGGCACTGGCCTCACAGTCCTACTTGCTATGCAGGATCGCGAGGCTGCAAATAGACCTGGCTGTGTCCTGGCATCTTTACAGTCTTTATGCTGGTGTCCAGGCTGTGCCAGGCCAGTTCATTCCTAACGATGAGCTCTATGGTCCGGGTGCCTATCACAGTAGTGGTTCATCAATCAGAGTCTCACTAAGGAGCCATCAGGATTTTCAACATCATTTCCCAGCCAGTAATCTCCACTGTGTAGAGCTGCCAGTGCTGTCACTAGGCTTCGTGAAGACATGGGCTCTGAAATGGGGACATGTGTGGTCTTTGGTCTTGGCCCTTGTAATGCTTTGTGTTATTAACTTTTCATTCTAAAGTGAATCCAGAAATTAACTTTGTTATTTCTTAGGGCCATGTCCTCAACAAACAGTTACTGTGTCATTCAAGAGCAACTCTGACATAACCACATACTGTCAACATAAAAACTTACTCCAAGGAGGAAAACTTCCTCCAATGGGGAAAAATGAGTTCTTGTACTCACTAAAAGATTTGTTCTGCATTGTTTGCCTGAGGCATCTTCTTATTGCCCCTCCAGCAGTGCAGTACATATCAGATTCCAAGCCAAAAGCAACAAGAGAATAGGCATGAATCTGTCAGAAGAAAATATAGAGAGAGATAGTGAAAAGATGGAAAGATATTGGAGGAAAAGGAGAAATGGACATGAGATGGAATTTAAACTGTCACGTGATCTCTGGTTGGGCAGAACAGAAGGGGGAAAAATTGATCTCACTGTATACTGATAAATTATAAACACGCTATACTGGTGCCCCTAAATTAAGAAACCATCACTAATGCACAAATAACACAAGAAAATGAAACAACAGTTAGCACAAAGGTTGAGTATGTCAATTTTACATTAGTGCTGCTCATAACTGCTACATGAAAACCAAAGGGCTCGCAATCCTCTCAAGCCATTTGCACAAAGCAGACAACTGCATAAGGTTTCCTGACAAATAAAACTGTGTGATGGACAATTATTTGAAGCAGACTGTTGCTTATCAAGACTAATGATCTCACCAACTGAGTTATCTACGCATGATTCACAACGAATCTCACAACTTTCATTTGTTTGTTCCCATCTCCTAGCTATTGTACTCCTGAGAATCTTTCCCACATGGCTTGTTGGATTGGCATAGCTAGGGTAAGGGATATATTAGAGAATGAATTAACCTAGTGTTTGTTTGTAAAATAGTTCTGAAAGCAGTGAGTGTTTCTGATCAACTTATAGTGTGCACTTGCTTTGCAGCAAAATCATTTTGATTTGGCTTTGTTTGTAAGCTCAAATTATCTGCAAAAAATATTAAGACACATTTGTCTGTGGGGTCACAAATATTTGGGCAGATGCATTGACATCCGAGTCTTTTCACCTCTTTTTCCTAGCATTAATCTTATTGTGTAAGCTCAGATGAGTCGTAATGTTCACAGTACATTACCACCCCCCACTCCCCCTTGCCATGTTACAAACACTTGAGGAGAGGAATGGTGTCATAGGTTTAATAGTTACTGTATATACTCAAATAATCCGCACATTTTTTCCTGAATTTAAGGATGGAAAATTGTGGTGCATGGATTAATCAAAATAAGTTTGGTTCTGCTCTGCCTCCAACAATATATCCCATTATACTATCGCATTGTTGTGGCCTTGGTCTGTGTCATGTCAGTAGCACAGTAGCACATTAGAAGTGAAGTGTTAACAATGTCTTCAAACTTGTTAATTATGGCTACAAGTTCTCACTATTGCTTGTACACTGCTAAAGAAAAATTGAAAATTATTGAAGAAGCCAAGAATATTGGAAACTGTGCAGTGGAAAGAAAGAATGACATGAGTGAGGGCTGTATTTGCAACTGGTGGAAAAAACAAAATGCGACCTCAAGACACTAACAGTAATCACTGGGCATTTTTCAGCCAAAGAGCAAAGCATCTGGACCTCAGAAAAAGGCTCTGTGATTATAAGATGAGAAGCAACAATACGGATGCTTGGTGGCAAGTGAAATGTGCCAACTTACAGGACTAGGCGTTACCAATTTCAAAGCTAGCCGGCGCTGATTATCAAGATTTTTCAACCGAAATGGGTTAGGTTTCCAAAGGAAAACTACCATCACTCATCGGCTTCCATGCTATTATGAGGAAAAAGTAGTGCATTTTCATTGTTACTTGATAAATGTGCAACGCAAACAGTCCTATATGTTATTACAAATTGGTAGTGCCCTCAACAACACCATGAACAGGAAAGAAGAGTCAAGCATCATGATACGAACTGGCAGCAGTGAGAAGCAAAGGTGTACAGTGATATTGAGAGTAACTGGTGATGGATGAAAGCTACCACCTTATGTGATTTTTAAAAGGAAAACTATACCAAAAATATCAGTGAAAGGTGTATTAGTGAGAGTGAACCAAAAAGATGGATGGACAATGACTGTGTAATTGACCAGGTGACGCATGTTTGGCAACATCGTACTGGTGCATTACTGAATTTAGGTAACATATCGGTCCTGGACAGCTTCTGTGGACATACAACTAAGGAAGTGCAAGACAAATTACAAAAAGGAAAACTGACTTGATTATTATCCCTGGAGGCCTAACATCCATTCTACAACTACTAGATGTGTGTATAAATTGTTCACTCAAAGCTGTGCTTAAACAGTGATATACACAATGGATGGCTGATGAAAACCACAAGTTCACACTGAGTGGAAAAATCAAACAGCTGGATTTGCCCAAGATTGGTGAGTGGGTGAAAAGTGTGTGGGACTCCATTCTGCAACCACTGGTGGAAAAATTCTTCAAAAATGTGGGTTCACAAATTCACTGGATGGACCAGAGGATGACGCTCTATGGGAAGGTGGTGAAGACAACAATTCTTCCCTCACTAGTGATAACGATGAAAAGATTCAAGATTCAAGATTCAAGATTCTTTATTAGCCATTGATCATGCAAGATGAAATAGGCTTCGTCAGTACATAAAATAATATTAATATTCCAGACACTATATATAAGGCATAGATATAATTAGCATATGAGTAACTTACAAATAACATAAACCTTAAGCAGGTGACTACAATGCTTAA
This sequence comes from Schistocerca cancellata, assembly GCF_023864275.1. Lineage (NCBI taxonomy): Eukaryota > Metazoa > Arthropoda > Insecta > Orthoptera > Acrididae > Schistocerca > Schistocerca cancellata. The sequence continues at coordinate 341,240,822 of NC_064627.1, forward strand.
TACATATTCTTGTTTCAGATACATACAAAGGTACCAAAAATGAGTTACATTGTAGTAGCAAACACAGTAGTTACGTAACACATCATAACACTGGCAAATAAAGTAGTTACCTAACACAGTTGAAATACAAAGGTATTAAATATGAAATATTTTGTAACAGTATATATAGTAGTTAATTAAGTTAATTATGCAATTACAGGTTTATCTCTGTGCTACTCAGATCATAATATTCTTGCATAGAATAAAATGGATTGTCAGATAACCAATTGTACAAATTTTGTTTAAGAATTTTTGTGGGCATGTCCCGAGCAGATTGCGGTAGTTTGTTGAATATTTTTAAGGTATTCACTTTGTGTGAGTTACTACTTTTTGTTAGTCTGTGTCTTGGTATATCATAATCTGCCTTCCTTCTAGTGTTGTAGTTATGAATTTCTTCCCTGACAACACCTTCCATACCATTGTTTTTAATGTGTAACACACAGATATAAATATACAAGTTTACAATGGTCAACAGTCTTAGCCTTATAAAGAGAGGACGACAGTGCTCCGTGGGACCGACTTTACACATTATGGCAGCATTCTTTTCTGCATCAACAAAATTTTGTTACTGTGAGAGCTGTGCCCCCATATGAGAAGGCCATATGTAATATGTGACTGGAAGAGTCCACAGTACATTGTTCTCAGAAAGTTCATGCTAATCATGTCCCTAAGTTTCCAAAGGAGATAGGAGACTCTTGAAAGCTTTTTGCAAACCTGATTTACGTGTTCTTCCCAGTTAAGTTTGGAATCAATATGCATTCCTAGTAGTTTTACAGTTTTGTTTTCTATGGTTTTGGGTAACCCTAAGAGAAGCTGTTGTGTTTTCTCTGAGTTACACAGTAATTTATTGGATGTGAACCAGTGGATGGCTGATTTGAGTGATTCCTGTGTGTTATTGTCCAAAGCTGAGATGTTCTGATGTGAGGTGAGGAGGGTTGTGTCATCTGCATAGCATATGGTAGTACTATTTATGTGATGAGGTAGGTCATTGATGGCTATGATGAAGAAGAAGGGTCCCAGAACCGAGCCCTGTGGTACACCAGTACTAACTGCTGCTACAGGGGAGTAATTATTTTTAACTGAGACAAACTGTCTTCTATTATGAAGATATGACTCTATTACTGCTAATGCTGGGTTACATACACCATAAAATTCTAGTTTTGCAACCAGGGTGCCAAAGGGAATGCAGTCAAAAGCTTTGCTCAGATCACACAAGACAAGTGACACCATATTCCGGTCTTCAAAGGCTGTTAATGTCTGGTCAACAATTTCCAGGATGGCCGCAGTGGTATTTCTGCCCTGTCGGAATCCGAACTGACTATTGCTCAAAAGGTTGTGTGTCTCAAAATAGCTACTTAATTGAGTGTACATAAGTGACTCAAATACTTTAGAAAATATTGGCACAATTGAGATTGGGCGATAACTTTTAGGAAGATGTTTGTCACCCTTTTTAAACACTGGAATAACTTTGGAAATTTTGAGGGAGTCGGGAAACACTCCTGACTGTAAACATTTATTAAATATGAATGCCAATGGTTTAGCGATCAAGTCTACAGTTTTTTTTACTATGTAATTGGAGAGCCAGTAGCAGTCCATACTTTTAGAATTTGAAAATTTTGTGACCGTTCTTTTAATCTGAGCAGGTGTGATACTATACCAGTTAAAGACATGATCTACTGGTGGAAGGGCATTAAGTAAATCGCTTGCAGATGTATCTGTTTTTTCTATCTTACTTTCAATTTCTTTAATTGAGCTAATGAAGTAGTCATTTAGTTCCCTTGGAGTGAGCTGAGTTTCATGTGTGTGACGTGTGGGATTTTCTTGTGCTACAATCTGCCATGCTGCCTTGCACTTGTTTGTTGCACCTTCTATGTACCCTTCATAAGCAGCCTTTTTTGTCTGTATCAGCTTAAGTTTGTAGAATTTTTTACATTTTTGGTATGCTGCATAAAAGGTGCCCTCCTGCTCTGATCTTTGTTTACATGCATTTTTATATGCTGTGTATAGTACGAGCATGTTTTTTCTTATCTGGATCAGTTCGTCTGTGTACCATTCCAGCTTTTTATTTTTATATGTTCCAGAAGAGTTGGTTTTAATTAGTGGTGAGCATGAATACCATAATTCTGTATAATTTTTAAGGAAGTTTTCAAAGGTAGTTTCAACATTAGACTTCTCAGATGAACACTTATAGACAAAGTCCCAACTTGCATCCTCTAGTATACGAATAAATGACATAATGTATTCTTCTTTTTGTCTTCTTACCCATGTCATATTGTGCACACTAGTGGAATTTGGTTGCTTACTAAAGAGATTGAGAAGCAATGGGTCGTGGTCTGCAAAGCACCCATTTGCAAGGCTAACAGTGTAGCTGCCACGGGGAAAATTCACAATAATATTGTCTATGCATGAATTTTTACGTGTTGGACACTGGATGGTACAGTACAGATTAAGGGACCTTAATAAATTAAGAAAAGTTCTTGAGGGCTCATTACTTGTGTTTACCATTTCTATATTAAGATCACCACATATGGCAATCTTTGTTTTATGCATTAGTATTTTTCTAACCAGTAGTTCAAATCTTTCAAAAAATGTATCAATGTTGCCATTGGGAGATCTGTATAGGCTTACAATTATTAGATTTTCATCAGTCATTTTTATACAACTAAATTCTGCATCTAACTCTGTACAGTAAGATGATACATCTATTTTTGTAAAGTTGAAATTATCTCTGATAAAGATCCCAGCCCCACCATTTCGCCTCTGCTTTCTGCACATTATGTCTGCAGTGACGTATCCTTGAGGTACAAACATATCTACCTCATTTGCAACTAACCAATGCTCACATACACATATTACATCAACATTCTTAATCTTACAGAAATGTTCCAATTCTAACATCTTATTTCTAATACAACAAATATTAACTTGAAGTAATGTCAGCATATTATCTCCCTTTTTGTTTATCTGGATACAGTTTGACTTTGAATCACAGTTTATATTTTTTACATTACCTACGAGTGGTGTGCTTGTCAGATTGTTGATCCCCATGTCTGTTATGGTGTGCTGTTGCTGATCTGGGGCCAACAAAAATCCTGACTTCTCGCAGGTGGTTGCCTCTTGTGAATTGGTCGGCTGCTGCTGGCTTCATTGTATACAAAATCCTGGTCCTTTAGCTGTTTCTTTCTTCTCTCTCCTCTCCCATATCTTGGCTGCAGGATCTCTGAAGGTGGTGCTTCTTCTTCAGCTGGTGGTGTCACAACTTCTTCTTCTGGAGGTGACAACACTGGTTCTTCTGCTGGTAATAACACTGATTTTTCCTTTATAGGGCAAAGTGGTGACTCTTCCTTTTCTTCCTTCACTGGCAGTGTTATGGGTGGATGTATCTGTTCTTGTGGTTTGTCAATTTTTTCTAATATTTCTTTGCACAGAATTGTTTTACCAAAATTGTTTCTGTGCAACCCATGCTTTGTAAAATGATCTCTCTGAGAGCTTGTTGCATCAATAAATGTTACATTGGCGAAACTGCTACAGATCTTTCTAAATTTTCTATTTGTTCGAATAATTTCTTTATTTACGCATGAAGCTTCCATCAAGTCGTGTCTTTGTGGAATGCTTACAACATATACATCTGAATGTGTAATTTTCCCTAAGGTTTCACGTAGAGCCCTTGTTGCATTGACACTTTTGTTTCTATAAACGTCGTTACCTCCTCCAATAATGACACATTTCGAACCTTTTGTTACTGATGTTTCACAGTTTTTTAGCACTTCTCGTAGAGGAGCCCCAGGCTTGGTGGTTCCACTTACTTTTCGTTTATTTTGCATAGTGGCCATTTTACCTGCTAAGCCTCTTCCGTGGCTAGCTGAAAGAATGTAAACATCGCCCTTACTCTCACTTCGTGAACCATTTTGCGAAAATTTAGTGTTTTCTTCACTCTTCAAAGTATGCCCTAGAGACGTGTATTCATTTCTCTTATGTCCCTGGTTGTTCGTCTCTTCATACGTGTCCAGCAGCTCATATTTATTCCTTGTTTTTAGTTCGAAACGATTTCCACTTTGTTTCACACGCCTGTTTATTTTAGGCCTAAGAAAAGGCTCGTTTTCCACTTTTTGTTTTTGTTTGAGATCACTAATCACTGTTTCCAAATTATGTATATACTCTTTAGCGTACAATAAATCCTGTTCTAATGTGGAAACAACGTTTTCTTCTCGCACAGTATCTTGTTTTGATAAGCACATTGATCGCAAACAACAGCCAATTACACCACAGTCACATTTTGCACTTACCGCGGCAGAACTCGAGATGCATTTTGAATGAATCCATTTTTGACTCGCTGAACATAGTCTGAAACCATTAAAAAGTCTTTCACTGCATAAGATGCACTTTATATCGGCAGTATACATGTTTTTCACGGAGCCACTTACTAAAACTTCTAATGATGATGAATAGAGAGGTAAGGGAGCATACATATTGACTAAAATATTTTATTGCACATATAAACATAAAATTCTTAAACATGATAATTCGCCTTGTTTTCCTATGGTAGGTAGGCCTGGAGTCCTGGCTGGTGGGGATAATGTTGCCCGGTCAGCCACCTGGTTATGGGCCAACTGGCAGGCTCACTGGCTGGATAGCTGCATGCCGCTGAATTGGTTGCATTTTAATGATTTATCAACTGGTACAACAGCATGAGAAGATTATGATGCATTTCTTCAAACCAATTGACATTATATGTAATTTTGAACACATCATTACCTCAGAAAAAAATTTGTGAATAAAACAAATTAAAGCAAAAAATAAATTTCCTTCCTCAGAATTAAGGTGCACAGATTATTTGAGCATATACGTTATACTTACAGCAGGTGTGCAATTGAGATATTATGACTACAGTGAAGAATGGAGGGGAGCTCTGTCAAAATGTTTTAAGTGCATCTCACAAACATCTATGACAAAAGGGCACAACATTAAGATCTGAACTAATCACTTGAAAATAGACACTAAATCCATTCATTAGGGAATTCAGGTCATCATCAAAGCTACACAAATAATTGTTTACCGCATTGTGCATTCAAAACAGAATGAAAATATGGTATACAAGGTATCAGAACACAGCACCACACAGCATAAGTTGTGCAGTGGCTTTTGCACAGATACTTACCAGAGATGTGTCCAAGGTCAGTGCCACACAGGTGGTAGTGTATGCAGTCCTCGGGATCTGGGAAGATACCAGGTTCCAGGCAGCGGAATGGCAGTGGTGGTTGAGCCACACTGCATGCTGGACCATTTGGTACGCAACTATTTTGCTCGGTCTGAATCACACATTAATATTAGTAGAGAGGCACAACTGTCTCATGATGTTATGGCACAAAATTCTACATTAGAGGACCAAAATAGAAGGAAAGTAACAAAAGCTAAAGAATTTGTGGCTTAGATACATAACCCAGTTGAAGTTTGCAAGTGTGCTGCTGTTCAATTGTTAATCAGTGATACCCAGGTTACTGACTGAATAGATAGTAGAAATTAAATCACTGTCCAATTATTTGGAATGAATCTAATATGATTTTCAAATCATCCATCCTAATTAGATTTTCAGTAATTCCACTATATCAGAGTGAGTGAATTCAGGAATGCTTCCTGTGATGGTAGATATAATGTGATGGTACAGAATCAGACGTAATAAAATGTGTGCAAGAATTGCTAATTGCTGGCCCAAATTTACCTTCAGGAGGTGAAATGTATAGTACTTACTTGGTGCACATACCACTTATTGTCTGGAAAGAAGTACTGTGGGGATAAGACCCATCTGCCATTGACAAGGCAATGGGAGTAAAAATGGATTGACACAGGAGAGGGACTAATAGTTTCTTCATCAGTGAGGAGAGGTGGGTTTGGTGTGGAAGGTTAAAAAGGATGGGCTAGTCATTCAGACCCAAGCATGAGAATACTATTTTTACTTTTGTAAATCTATTGATAGTTATACACATTTAACCTCCTGAAGATAAAAACTGACCAGCAATTCTGTCTCATATGATTTTCTCAACAGAATTTTTCTTTATTAAATTTTGATGTCAGAATTCTCTTGATTGCGTAGATTATTGATATTGTAACACAGCTTGTCTGTTGACCAAATTGAAGAGTTTCACTTACAGTAATTGTTTCTGCTATGTATATGAAAGCAAATTTTATCAATGTATGCTGTCCCTTGCAACTGTAAGAAAAGAAAATTTGGAATATCCTTCCTAATCTTGCTTGGGCTTATTGAAATTGTCTATGTTTATCTTCAATATGCTCCCAGGTGTTTTATTTAAAATGCTAATATATTCCTTTCTCTGTGGTTAGCATCACATATAACATGAACTACCAGTTGATATTTTGAAAAGGCAGATTCATTTTCCATTTCAGAATTTGAGTATAATATCCCTCTTTGGACAGTGATGCACTGCTGATGAAGACAGTTGCTGTACCTAAATCTTCTCTGTTAGTATTCTGTGAGCAGAATTGTAAAAGCATATCTCATGCCTTAATGAGAAAAGTGGTCTGATGTATCTGAGAACTAACAGTTGTTTCAGTACAAAGATATGTTGATAACAAAATTTGTATGAGAGAAAAAAATAATATGTAAGAATAAACACACAGAGAAGCATATGAATTCAAAGTATTTTACAACTATTTATAAAAAACTGAAAGCAGAGAATGCACAGTGTCAAATTAATTTCTGTGTACATTCTTCTGCATAAGAAGGGCTCTTACAAGTGATAAGTGTAATGAAAATTGTTGTAATATGAAGAAAGTTGAATTTAAAATTGATTATAATATTTAGTATCTCATTTTATTAGCTGTAATTACACTTTTTAATCATTAGTAAATCATTCTCACCCAACTGTCAATGTCAACATGCCTTTGCGCCAGAATATTTCTCGTAATATCGCAGATACAATTAACTAATGACAGCACAAAAATTTGCCCACAGCTGTAATTAAAAGTCAATAAACCTAAGTTCAAGGGCTTCTTCATCATTGTCTAAACTTGGCATGACAGAAATGCATGACTACTTAAAGTTTTATTTAACTAATGTAATATGTGCATAATCAGAAAATCTTTTCGTTGATTGCCTTTTCCACTCACAGAACAGGTATTTCCGCCTCCTAAAGAGGGGCAGGATACACTGCCAACGGGGATGATGCGGCCATTGAGTTGTGCGCAGATTACCAGCCGGCTGCAGTCAGCACAGGTTGGTCCCACGATTCCAGCATCACAGTCTTCCTCTGCCCCAGCCAGGTCTACTCCTTCAGCACGACGCTGCCTTGAAGGGACATGAATGTGGACGGGATCGGTGTTGTTCTCATCAGCTTGCTCTGCACAGCCCGCTACCTGCCAACATCATATTATCATCGTCCACAACACTGGTGTGTCAGCTCAATATTCATGCACATGATGCCCACTAACACTAACAATAGAATATATGTGAACAGATAATAAAACTCAAGTGATGATTTTTCTGACTGTGGAAATTCAGTGTATCACTGTTGAGGGAAAGAGGTTAACATTCATAAAGTTGTAAATGACCTCTCGATCAAACAACCAGCCAACTCCATCAATTAATGACTGAGACAACCATCACATACTGTAACATAACACAACACACAACACTCATTTCATAAGGACATTAATGATCAGTGCTTCCAATCATGAAATTTACCATTCCACATACCCTTTATGACAAGAGAAAATGCATTCTTACTGACCAAAATTTTCACTATTCCCTCCATTTGGCGGTACCTGTAATTACTTAACTAACAATGAAGGTCTGCTCTTACAATAACTCAGGTTATGGATGAAATGAAAAAAACTGCTAATTACATTATTGTGATGTGCTAGTAATTCATTTACTTTAATCCAGTGCACACTAGTTCAAACATTAAAGAGCACTGAACTAATGTCTGATGCAGCATTGTCCCACATTTTAACAATGAAACAGCTACCACTCATAAGCTTTACCTTTCTCATTCCTTTTTCCTCAACTGGAACCTCTTTCTGAACAAAAAGTCTCCTAAAAACTCTATTTCAACTACTGCAATAACCTCAAAGCCTATTTCCATTATGCATAATAATAATGGACTGATACTGGCAGAAAATAGTTTACTTATAAAGTTTTAGAACTATGTAAAACCTTTGTATTGGTTGTGTTTCATGACCATATATATAGTTGTAATAGAAGGAAACATTCCACGAAGGAAAAATATATCTAAAAACAAAGATGATGTGACTTACCAAATGAAAGTGCTGGCAGGTCGACAGACACACAAACGAACACAAACATACACACAAAATTCAAGCTTTCGCAACAAACTGTTGCCTCATCAGGAAAGAGGGAAGGAGAGGGAAAGACGAAAGGATGTGGGTTTTAAGGGAGAGGCTAAGGAGTCATTCCAGTCCCGGGAGCGGAAAGACTTACCTTAGGGGGGAAAAAAGGACGGGTACACACTCGCACACACACACATATCCATCCACACATATACAGACACAAGCAGACATATTTAAAGACAAAGAGTTTGGGCAGAGATGTCAGTCGAGGCAGAAGTGCAGAGGCAAAGATGTTGTTGAATGACAGGTGAGGTATGAGTGGCGGCAACTTGAAATTAGCGGAGATTGAGGCCTGGTGGATAACGGGAAGAGAGGATATATTGAAGAGCAAGTTCCCATCTCCGGAGTTCGGATAGGTTGGTGTTAGTAGGAAGTATCCAGATAACCCGGACAGTGTAACACTGCGCCAAGATGTGCTGGTCGTGCACCAAGGCATGTTTAGCCACAGTGTGACCCTCATTACCAACAAACACTGTCTGCCTGTGTCCATTCATGCGAATGGACAGTTTGTTGCTGGTCATTCCCACATAGAATGCATCACAGTGTAGGCAGGTCAGTTGGTAGATCACGTGGGTGCTTTCACACGTGGCTCTGCCTTTGATTGTGTACACCTTCCGGGTTACAGGACTGGAGTAGGTGGTGGTGGGAGGGTGCATGGGACAGGTTTTACACCGGGGCGGTTACAAGGGTAGGAGCCAGAGGGTAGGGAAGGTGGTTTGGGGATTTCATAGGGATGAACTAAGAGGTTACGAAGGTTAGGTGGACGGCGGAAAGACACTCTTGGTGGAGTGGGGAGGATTTCATGAAGGATGGATCTCATTTCAGGGCAGGATTTGAGGAAGTCGTATCCCTGCTGGAGAGCCACATTCAGAATCTGATCCAGTCCCGGAAAGTATCCTGTCACAAGTGGGGCACTTTTGTGGTTCTTCTGTGGGAGGTTCTGGGTTTGAGAGGATGAGGAAGTGGCTCTGGTTATTTGCTTCTGTACCAGGTCGGGAGGGTAGTTGCGGGATGCGAAAGCTGTTGTCAGGTTGTTGGTGTAATGCTTCAGGGATTCCGGACTGGAGCAGATTCGTTTGCCACGAAGACCTAGGCTGTAGGGAAGGGACCGTTTGATGTGGAATGGGTGGCAGCTGTCGTAATGGAGGTACTGTTGCTTGTTGGTGGGTTTGATGTGGACGGACGTGTGAAGCTGGCCATTGGACAGGTGAAGGTTAACATCAAGGAAAGTGGCATGGGATTTGGAGTAGGACCAGGTGAATCTGATGGAACCAAAGGAGTTGAGGTTGGAGAGGAAATTCTGGAGTTCTTCTTCACTGTGAGTCCAGATCATGAAGATGTCATCAATAAATCTGTACCAAACTTTGGGTTGGCAGGCCTGGGTAACCAAAAAGGCTTCCTCTAAGCGACCCATGAATAGGTTGGCGTACGAGGGGGCCATCCTGGTACCCATGGCTGTTCCCTTTAATTGTTGGTATGTCTGGTTTTCAAAAGTGAAGAAGTTGTGTGTCGGGATGAAGCTGGCTAAGGTAATGAGGAAAGAGGTTTTAGGTAGGGTGACAGGTGATCGGCGTGAAAGGAAGTGCTCCATCGCAGCGAGGCCCTGGACGTGCGGGATATTTGTGTATAAGGAAGCGGCATCAATGGTTACAAGGATGGTTTCTGGGGGTAACGGTTTGGGTAAGGATTCCAGGCGTTTGAGAAAGTGGTTGGTGTCTTTGATGAAGGATGGGAGACTGCATGTAATGGGTTGAAGGTGTTGATCCACGTAGGCAGAGATACGTTCTGTGGGGGCTTGGTAACCAGCTACAATGGGGCGGCCGGGATGATTGGGTTTGTGAATTTTAGGAAGAAGGTAGGGGTGCGGGGTGTCAGTGGGGTCAGGAGGCTGATGGAGTCAGGTGAAAGGTTTTGTAGGGGGCCTAAGGTTCTGAGGATTCCTGACGGAGGACGGAACTGTTCCAGGCAGGGTTCAATTTGGATAGTGTCTTGGGGAGTTGGATCATTAGGGGTAGGATTAGGATCATTTTTCTTCGTGGCAAAGTGATACTTCCAGCAGAGTACTCTGAAATGAGATCCATCCTTCATGAAATCCTCCCCACTCCACCAAGAGTGTCTTTCCGCCGTCCACCTAACCTTCGTAACCTCTTAGTTCATCCCTATGAAATCCCCAAACCACCTTCCCTACCCTCTGGCTCCTACCCTTGTAACCGCCCCCGGTGTAAAACCTGTCCCATGCACCCCCCCACCACCACCTACTCCAGTCCTGTAACCCGGAAGGTGTACACAATCAAAGGCAGAGCCACGTGTGAAAGCACCCACGTGATCTACCAACTGACCTGCCTACACTGTGATGCATTCTATGTGGGAATGACCAGCAACAAACTGTCCATTCGCATGAATGGACACAGGCAGACAGTGTTTGTTGGTAATGAGGATCACCCTGTGGCTAAACATGCCTTGGTGCACGACCAGCACATCTTGGCGCAGTGTTACACCGTCCGGGTTATCTGGATACTTCCTACTAACACCAACCTATCCGAACTCCGGAGATGGGAACTTGCTCTTCAATATATCCTCTCTTCCCGTTATCCACCAGGCCTCAATCTCCGCTAATTTCAAGTTGCCGCCACTCATACCTCACCTGTCATTCAACAACATCTTTGCCTCTGCACTTCTGCCTCGACTGACATCTCTGCCCAAACTCTTTGTCTTTAAATATGTCTGCTTGTGTCTGTATATGTGTGGATGGATATGTGTGTGTGTGCGAGTGTGTACCCGTCCTTTTTTCCCCCTAAGGTAAGTCTTTCCGCTCCTGGGACTGGAATGACTCCTTACCCTCTCCCTTAAAACCCACATCCTTTCGTCTTTCCCTCTCCTTCCCTCTTTCCTGATGAGGCAACAGTTTGTTACGAAAGCTTGAATTTTGTGTGTATGTTTGTGTTCTTTTGTGTGTCTGTCGACCAGCCAGCACTTTCATTTGGTAAGTCACATCATCTTTGTTTATATATATATATATATATATATATATATATATATATATATATATATATATATATAGAGAGAGAGAGAGAGAGAGAGAGAGAGAGAGAGAGAGAGAGATAGAGAGAGAGAGAGAGAGACTTACCAAACGAAGCGCTGGCAGGTCGATAGACACACAAACAAACACAAACATACACACAAAATTCAAGCTTTCGCAACCAACGGTTGCCTCATCAGGAAAGAGGGAAGGAGAGGGAAAGACGAAAGGATTTGGGTTTTAAGGGAGAGGGTAAGAAGTCATTCCAATCCCGGGAGCAGAAATCCTCAGAACCTTAGGCCCCCTAGAAAACCTCTCACCTGACTCCATCAACCTCCTGACCCCACCAACACCCCGCACCCCTACCTTCTACCTTCTTCCTAAAATTCACAAACCCAATCATCCCGGCCGTCCCAGTGTAGCTGGTTACCAAGCCCCCACAGAATGCATCTCTGCCTACGTAGATCAACACCTTCAACCCATTACATGCAGTCTCCCATCCCTCATCAAAGACGCCAACCACTTTCTCGAATGCCTGGAATCCCTACCCAGTCTGTTACCCTCGGAAACCATCCTTGTAACCATTGATGCCACTTCCTTATACACAAATATTCCGCATGTCCAGGGCCTCGCTGCGATGGAGCACTTCCTTGCACGCCGATCACCTGCCACCCTTCCTAAAACCTCTTTCCTCATTACCTTAGCCAGCTTCATCCTGCCCCACAACTTCTTCACTTTTGAAGGCCACACATACCAACAATTAAAGGGAACAGCCATGGGTACCAGGATGGCCCCGTCGTACGCCAACCTATTCATGGGTCACTTAGAGGAAGCCTTCTTGGTTACCCAGGCCTGCCAACCCAAAGTTTGGTACAGATTTATTGATGACATTTTCATGATCTGGACTCACAATGAAGAAGAACTCCAGAATTTCCTCTCCAACCTCAACTCCTTTGGTTCCATCAGATTCACCTGGTCCTACTCTAAATCCCATGCCACTTTCCTTGACGTTGACCTCCACCTGTCCAATGGCCAGCTTCACACGTCCGTCCACATCAAACCCACCAACAAGCAACAGTACCTCCATTATGACAGCTGCCACCCATTCCACATCAAACGGTCCCTTCCCTACAGCCTAGGTCTTCATGGCAAACGAATCTGCTCCAGTCCGGAATCCTTGAACCATTACACCAACAACCTGAAAACAGCTTTCGCACCCTTTAACTACCCTCCCGACCTGGTACAGAAGCAAATAACCAGAGCCACTTCCTCATCTCTCAAAGCCGGAACCTTCCACAGAAGAACCCCAAAAGTGCCCCACTTGTGACAGGATACTTTCCGAGACTGGATCAGATTCTGAATGTGGCTCTCCAGCAGGGATACGACTTCCTCAAATCCTGCCCTGAAATGAGATCCATCCTTCATGAAATCCTCCCCACTCCACCTAGAGTGTCTTTCCGCCATCCACCTAACCTTCATAACCTATTAGTTCATCCCTATGAAATCCCCAAACCACCTTCCCTACCCTCTGGCTCCTACCCTTGTAACCGCCCCCGGTGTAAAACCTGTCCCATGCACCCTCCCACCACCACCTACTCCAGTCCTGTAACCCGGAAGGTGTACACGATCAAAGACAGAGCCACGTGTGAAAGCACCCACGTGATTTACCAACTGACCTGCCTACACTGTGAAGCCTTCTATGTGGGAATGACCAGCAACAAACTGTCTATTCGCATGAATGGACACAGGCAGACAGTGTTTGTTGGTAATGAGGATCACCCTGTGGCTAAACATGCCTTGGTGCACGACCAGCACATCTTGGCGCAGTGTTACACCGTCCGGGTTATCTGGATACTTCCTACTAACACCAACCTATCCGAACTCCGGAGATGGGAACTTGCTCTTCAATATATCCTCTCTTCCCGTTATCCACCAGGCCTCAATCTCCGCTAATTTCAAGTTGCCGCCACTCATACCTCACCTGTCATTCAAAAACATCTTTGCCTCTGCACTTCTGCCTCGACTGACATCTCTGCCCAAACTCTTTGTCTTTAAATATGTCTGCTTGTGTCTGTATATGTGTGGATGGATATGTGTGTGTGTGCGAGTGTGTACCCGTCCTTTTTTCCCCCTAAGGTAAGTCTTTCCGCTCCTGGGACTGGAATGACTCCTTACCCTCTCCCTTAAAACCCACATCCTTTCGTCTTTCCCTCTCCTTCCCTCTTTCCTGATGAGGCAACAGTTTGTTGCGAAAGCTTGAATTTTGTGTGTATGTTTGTGTTCTTTTGTGTGTCTGTCGACCAGCCAGCACTTTCATTTGGTAAGTCACATCATCTTTGTATATATATATATATATATATATATATATATATATATATATATATATATATATATATATAGAGAGAGAGAGAGAGAGAGAGAGAGAGAGAGAGAGAGAGAGATAGAGAGAGAGAGAGAGAGACTTACCAAACGAAGCGCTGGCAGGTCGATAGACACACAAACAAACACAAACATACACACAAAATTCAAGCTTTCGCAACCAACGGTTGCCTCATCAGGAAAGAGGGAAGGAGAGGGAAAGACGAAAGGATTTGGGTTTTAAGGGAGAGGGTAAGAAGTCATTCCAATCCCGGGAGCAGAAATCCTCAGAACCTTAGGCCCCCTACAAAACCTCTCACCTGACTCCATCAACCTCCTGACCCCACCAACACCCCGCACCCCTACCTTCTACCTTCTTCCTAAAATTCACAAACCCAATCATCCCGGCCGTCCCAGTGTAGCTGGTTACCAAGCCCCCACAGAATGCATCTCTGCCTACGTAGATCAACACCTTCAACCCATTACATGCAGTCTCCCATCCCTCATCAAAGACGCCAACCACTTTCTCGAATGCCTGGAATCCCTACCCAGTCTGTTACCCTCGGAAACCATCCTTGTAACCATTGATGCCACTTCCTTATACACAAATATTCCGCATGTCCAGGGCCTCGCTGCGATGGAGCACTTCCTTGCACGCCGATCACCTGCCACCCTTCCTAAAACCTCTTTCCTCATTACCTTAGCCAGCTTCATCCTGCCCCACAACTTCTTCACTTTTGAAGGCCACACATACCAACAATTAAAGGGAACAGCCATGGGTACCAGGATGGCCCCGTCGTACGCCAACCTATTCATGGGTCACTTAGAGGAAGCCTTCTTGGTTACCCAGGCCTGCCAACCCAAAGTTTGGTACAGATTTATTGATGACATTTTCATGATCTGGACTCACAATGAAGAAGAACTCCAGAATTTCCTCTCCAACCTCAACTCCTTTGGTTCCATCAGATTCACCTGGTCCTACTCTAAATCCCATGCCACTTTCCTTGACGTTGACCTCCACCTGTCCAATGGCCAGCTTCACACGTCCGTCCACATCAAACCCACCAACAAGCAACAGTACCTCCATTATGACAGCTGCCACCCATTCCACATCAAACGGTCCCTTCCCTACAGCCTAGGTCTTCATGGCAAACGAATCTGCTCCAGTCCGGAATCCTTGAACCATTACACCAACAACCTGAAAACAGCTTTCGCACCCTTTAACTACCCTCCCGACCTGGTACAGAAGCAAATAACCAGAGCCACTTCCTCATCTCCTCAAAGCCGGAACCTTCCACAGAAGAACCCCAAAAGTGCCCCACTTGTGACAGGATACTTTCCGAGACTGGATCAGATTCTGAATGTGGCTCTCCAGCAGGGATACGACTTCCTCAAATCCTGCCCTGAAATGAGATCCATCCTTCATGAAATCCTCCCCACTCCACCTAGAGTGTCTTTCCGCCATCCACCTAACCTTCATAACCTATTAGTTCATCCCTATGAAATCCCCAAACCACCTTCCCTACCCTCTGGCTCCTACCCTTGTAACCGCCCCCGGTGTAAAACCTGTCCCATGCACCCTCCCACCACCACCTACTCCAGTCCTGTAACCCGGAAGGTGTACACGATCAAAGACAGAGCCACGTGTGAAAGCACCCACGTGATTTACCAACTGACCTGCCTACACTGTGAAGCCTTCTATGTGGGAATGACCAGCAACAAACTGTCTATTCGCATGAATGGACACAGGCAGACAGTGTTTGTTGGTAATGAGGATCACCCTGTGGCTAAACATGCCTTGGTGCACAGCCAGCACATCTTGGCACAGTGTTACACTGTCCGGGTTATCTGGATACTTCCCACTAACACCAACCTGTCAGAACTCCGGAGATGGGAACTTTCCCTTCAGCATATCCTCTCTTCTCGCTATCCGCCAGGCCTCAATCTCCGCTAATTTCTAATTTCAATTTGCCGCCGCTCATACCTCACCTGTCTTTCAACATCATCTTTGCCTCTGCACTTCCGCCCCGACTGACATCTCTGCCCAAACTCTTGGCCTTTACAAATGTCCGCTTGTGTCTGTGTATATGCGGATGGATATGTGTGTGCGTGCGAGTGTATACCTGTCCTTTTTTCCCCCTAAGGTAAGTCTTTCCGCTCCCGGGATTGGAATGACTCCTTACCCTCTCCCTTAAAACCCAAATCCTTTCGTCTTTCCCTCTCCTTCCCTCTTTCCTGATGAGGCAACCGTTGGTTGCGTAAGCTAGAATTTTGTGTGTTATTTGTGTTTGTTTGTGTGTCTATCGACCTGCCAGCGCTGTTATTTGGTAAGTCTCATCATCTTTCTTTTTAGATATATTTTTTCCATGTGGAATGTTTCCCTCTATTATATATATATAAAAACAAAGATGGTTTGACTTACCAAATGAAAATGCTGGCACATTGATACACACACAAACAAACACAAACATACACACAAAATTCTAGCTTTCGCAACCAATGGTTGCCTCGTCAGGAAAGAGGGAAGGAGAGGGAAAGACGAAAGGATTTGGGTTTTAAGGGAGAGGGTAAGGAGTCATTCCAATCCCGGGAGCGGAAAGACTTACCTTAGGGGGAAAAAAGGACGGATATACACTCGCACACACACACATATCCATCCACACATATACAGGCACAAGCAGACATATACAGAGGCAAAGAGTTTTCCGCTCCCGGGATTGGAATGACTCCCTCCCCCTTAAAACCCAAATCCTTTCGTCTTTCCCTCTCCTTCCCTCTTTCCTGATGAGGCAACCATTGGTTGCGAAAGCTAGAATTTTGTGTGTATGTTTGTGTTTGTTTTCGTGTGTATCGACTTGCCAGAGCTTTCGTTTGGTAAGTCAAACCATCTTTGTTTTTCGATATATTTTTTCCCACGTGGAATGTTTCCTTCTATTATATTCATATCATATATATATATATATATATATATATATATATATATATATATATATATATATATATATATATATATAATTTTAATAATGTTGTGCAATAAGGTGTCAAGTGATCAAAAATGGATGCCTTAGTTGCTCTGGCCATGGCAGGGAGGGGTGGAATGGCCCCTATATTAAGCAATAATCCTGTCATTGGTGGAAGAGTAGTGAGAGAGATTCAAATAGTGTGTTTCTGAAGTAGCTGTGAAGTACTTGTAATGTTAAATTTATTAATGAAAAATGTAGACACTGATCTAAAATTGTAAATCCAGAATATAACCTATTTTCTGAATCAAGCAAAGGTAAAATATATTAGAGGAACAGAAGGCCAAAAATACTAGCCAATGGAAGTCTTGGAAGATGCAATGCTTCAGTTGCTGCTAATGACAGTACTGCTGAGGTAACGCAGATGGACAAGTGGAAGAGATAGCTGCATGCTATGATGTGAGTGACCTGAGGCTGCGGTGGAGGCATCAGAGGACTGCTAACACTCATTTGGGCTCTGGAAATATAGTCTACCCCACTATTATCATCCACCAACATCAGTGGACAGGTTGGCAGAGTCCAGCCAGAGAGACGAGAGAAATTGGCTCATGGTATATAGACTACTCAAGGAAATTCTCATCAATAAAGCTGTCTGCAATTGGTTTCAACATGACTTTGTCATTGAGAAAGGGCAATAACTTCAGAGACTTACTGGGACATCAACTAATAGTGGCCAGCAGCAGTGTAACACATTGGTTGAGAACTGCTTTGCCAATTCAGAGCGTTCAAAATTGGTTCCTTAAGCTGCTTACTTTTATTTCACTGAAGCCTTTAATATTCCTAACGCTGAATCTTTTTTATTTATTTATTTATTTATTTATTCTTTGCCCATGGACTGAATGCTTTCTTATGGAAACTTGCTTGGGGCACAAGATCAGTGCAGGCAGGACTGTCAGAGATGAATCCTCAAGCCTACGAAAAGTAAGCAGCAATTCACATTACCTACAACTGTAACCAAGTGCTTCCACTGGGATGATTCATTTTCTGGTGGGGCTCTTTGTTGGAGACATCATTGCTCTTATTAATCTTTCTCTCACAACTAATAGAAGTGTAAAATCCAGTAGAACCTACGAGTAATTTTAGTAATTTTGATTATTAGTGTATAAGATGGGCTCAATTCCTTCTCTGGAGTGAGGAGTGTTGCTCTACTATTTTGCTAGTTTAATGAAAAAATAGAGATGATTGAAATCAGTTTAATAGGACAGATAGGTGAGGTTGATGATAAAGACCCTCAAAATGAAGAACATTATGGAAGAAATAAAAGTCTTGGAAAGGGGATTTCACAACTTGTTCTTAGCTGATTGGAGAAGTAGATAAAATGAAGATAAAAGCTTTTGACATACAGTAAAAAGTAAAACCACTAGAGAAAAGTTCTAAGGAACAGTGCCTTTCTCCAAGGGTCTCATGGGGTAGGTAATCATAATATGTAGTTTGATTCTAAAGGCAACCCACATCCCATGGTATTTATAAATAAATTTAGGCACTATGTAGCAAATACTTGTAACAAAGCAGAAAAATTTACTTGATGGAGTATTGTCTTGCTGGAGATGCTTGAGGATGGGCAGTTAAAGCACTGGAAGGATCTGATACTTATAAAGAGTTAATTAAGTGGTCCATAACTAAATACTGGTTGAAAAATTGGCAAAGGGATTAATGAATA
Organism: Schistocerca cancellata; assembly: GCF_023864275.1. Taxonomy (NCBI): domain Eukaryota; kingdom Metazoa; phylum Arthropoda; class Insecta; order Orthoptera; family Acrididae; genus Schistocerca; species Schistocerca cancellata. The sequence continues at coordinate 341,259,282 of NC_064627.1, forward strand.
CACTTCCATAAATTCCCACATTATGGTTGAAATTCACATGATTCCATGAAGGAATATTGTGAAAGGTTGTCTAGAATTGTGGATTACATCGGCCTGCCAATGTGTGAGGAAGATTAAATCTACTTCATACACAAGAGGTTACCAAGAAAACTGCAAAACCACATTAGTCTAATTCTATTGATTCTGATTGGTTTTTAAGTCGAATAAATGAGGTCAATACATGGTATAATAGGGATGAAAACAAGTATTTTAGGGAAGGATCAACACCTATAGAAGGGAGATACTTTTGCAATGAGATCATTTCAGACAAAAAGAGGATGGGCTGCAGAAATGAGAGGAGGAAGAGGTCAAAGCTACTGCTGCTGAGGTGCATATAATTAGAGTGATAAAGAACTCTTTGTGAAATAAGGTTCTCCACAACAATAAGGGGCTCAACTGGGATAGAAAATGAGCTGTGGCCAATAACATTTATAGCCAATGCATACTGAGAAAGAGAAGAAGGAAATCGAAATCAAATAGAAAGTGTAATATGCAGGATCAGTGTGAGTCAAATTTTTGTGGGTCAGGTGAAAATAGGGCATGTTTATGGAGACTTAATTAAGGGAATTTGCAAGACAAAAGAATAAGGATGTATCAAAATTGAATTGTTGGTGATGTGTAGGGATACAGCTGAAGAACACTGTCTAGAAGGTAGCATGAAGAGAAATGAAGAAAACAAGGAGGCTGAGAGACAATTAAAAGATCCATTCAAAAGAAGATGAAGTAACCCAGTCTGCTTAATGAGAGTAGAGAGGATGCATTCTTGGATTTTTGTATCATGGTAGGGGGAGAGAAGAAGGAAGTCAGTCATGAGTCCCAAAACAAAATGTGGAAAACAGATCTCAAGAAGAAAATGCTGTTGATGTTAACACTGTGGCTAGGTGGGAAGAGCAGTGTCCATGGGAGTGTGAGCTACTTGATAAGGGGGCAGAATTTTTTGAGTATAAGAAGGAAAAGGAGTGAAAGGTATAAAGGCAGATATGATAGATGGGAAGAAAGAGAAGATTTAACAGATGAAGGAGGTGAGGATGAAGATGAGGCAGAAAGTGATAATGAGCATGATAAGGGTACAGATTGATTAGATTTCAAGGAGAAATTGGAAGTTGAATTCATAGAGGATGACTAGGAAGAAATACTATGTCAAGGGAGCACAGGCAACAAAATAGTTTCAATAGCAACAGAAAAAGTGAAAATGAAAGAAAAAGATGAGAATGACAAAAATAAAATATTTTGTATAAGGAAGAAATGACAAAGATGAGGAAGAAAAACCAGAAATGCTTGACAATCACCAGGCAGATGAAAATACTGAGATAGGAATTGAAGAGCAAGGAGAAAAATGCCACAAGATAAGGGATTAATCCAAGCGGGCCGGAAAACATGAGACAATTAACCGTACAAAGAAGTAATGAGAAAATGTCCCTAGGACAGGGTGAAGTAGGAGGAAACCAACGTGAAATGTTAGAAAAAGATCTGTTATAAAAGGAAATTATGGAGGAAGAGATGAACATTTGTCAGCCCCTGATTAATATAAAAGTATATGGCAAGGCACAATGCGCATTAGTCAACTCAGGATAGTGAAATATTGGCTATCTCAAAATCTATGTATGAAGTTTTGAAAGACCATCCAAGGTTAACATAGATGCCAGTGACTGGTGCCAAGGTACTAGGGGCAACACGCAAATTGATTAAGTCCATTACAAAACATGTATGTGTGGAGTTTGGAAAAGGAGGATTGAGTTTGCGGCATGAAGTTTTAATTCTTTCTGGGATGAGTGTGAACTTCATTATAGAAATGGACTGGATGCTGATATGCAAAGTGCACATGAATTGTGAGACTGGCTGTTTCAATATAAAACTGAAGGAATGGCTGTTTACATATAAAACTGAAGGAAGGAATAGTTGTGGTAGATTTTAAAGTAATGATAGTAAATACTGAAGAGGAAAAAGGAGTGCTACCACTGAAATTATTATATATAAATTGAAGAAACAAAAATGTTGTGGAGTTGCAAAGTACTGAGTGGATAGTCTTTGAGGATGAGATGAAAGAAGAAGTTTGAAAAATAATTAATAATCTTGATGGAATACCTGAAGCCAAAAACGATAGAACTAATGAATGTTGTCAGGAAAAACATAAAGGTATTTTCTGGCAGGTTGGGACAAGTAATGAATTTTGAGTGCAAGCTTAATATCAAACCACACGAATCATTTAGTGTGAAACACTATCGTATTCCTATTCTTAAGAGGTGAAAGCAACATCAGATCCTCCAAAATGTGTGAACTGTAAAGGATCACACCCAGCCAATTACAGAAAAAGTCCCTCTTGAATTGAAATGGTGAAGTCCATGCAGTCCAAACAGAGACTGAGAGTGGAAGCTGCTCTCAAACTGGTCCTTGTTCTCAAAGTGCGAAATTTTCCACTGCTGAGAAACAGAGTCAGTAACAGCAACTGGTGACAGCAGAGGAGCCTGCTGCTCCTCTCACCACTCCTGCCACCACCACTGCTCTCCCTTCCACTGCCACTGTTGTGCCCACCACACAGGACGCCACTGCACCACCTCAGTCAGCTGGCAGCCTGGTGATGAGAACCACAACCAACTCAACAGACAGAGCGGCCATGCTCACCCAATTTTATGACATTGCCCACCTGTTAATCAATTTCAACATCAGCAAAATAGTCACCACAGTGAAACCAATGATGGAGCAGCTCCTGACTGCCCCATATAATCTGTCAAAGTTCATGATTATTGCCACAGTTGTGACGTCATTCTTCAATGGATCTTAATCTTAAGGACTCCCTTACCATAGTAAATTGGAATGCAGATGACATTCAACACAAAAAATACTCCCTAGAACTATTCATAGAAGAACAGTAGTACACGAGACTCACCTTATACCTCATAATAACCTTGGGATTAGAAACTATACTATTCATATAAATGATAGATTAAATCATCCTAAAGGAGAGATGGTAGTCTTAATTAAGAATAGGTTGTCCCATAGTAAGGCTGGCATCCTCCAGCTAGGGAGAACTGATTCCACTGGGATAGAGATAGAAGTAAACAGGACGACTGTCATACTAGTGGCAGCCTACCATTCTGCTGATGGGACTATTACCACAGTAGATGTAGAAACACTATTAGGCTTAGGTCAGAGAGTGATTATTAGAGGGGATCTAAACTCAAAAAACAAGGCATGGGGTTGTAGAACTGGAAATGTGAGTGTGAGAACCTTGGACAATCTGGAAGAGGCAAAGAACGATATTAATATTATGGCACCAGAAGAGCCAACATACAACCCTCACAACCAAAACTACTGCCCCAACACACTACACATCTTTCTAGTAAAAAATTTCCCTTGGGTGTATAACCCAATGACAACAAACAAGCTCGAATCTGACCGTATTGCAGTATGCCTGGAAGTAGCTGTTGCCAACCACATAGGTAAAAACACAAGCTACTGCACATACTTGACTGACTGGGAGAGCTATGAACATCTGGCAGGTCTCCACATCAATTGTCTCGCAAATACCAACAAAAAAAGACAGATTGATGAAAATTTGGAGCACTTTGTCAACACATTGAGCAAATGCTACTCAAGGTTAGTGACAAAGATGCACCAAAATATATCCAAGGACTTTCCCAAAGAAATACAAGAACTACTGAGGTCTAAATAACACTTCAGAAAATGGTGGCATATGTACAGGGATTCAATAGCCAGGAGGATAGCCAACAGTCTTGCCCAAGAAGTCAGGACACACCTAACTGAACTCTCAAGTGGCCGATGGGTTCAGTCACTCCACAAAATATAGTATAGTCCACTAAAGTTCTGGTAGATTGTAAAATACCAGCAAGAAGCACCAAAGGCTGTTAAACCACCACATAGTCCGTGCAGCCTCTGACAAAGCTGAGACAATGCCAATACTCTTGAATGCCAGTGAGGGAGGAGTTCGCTTTGGTTACACCAAACAACACCCACTTTGCAGTAGTTAATTTATTCACCCAACACACATATCCATCCGCACATATACAGACACAAGCAGACATATGTATATGTGCGGATGGATATGTGTGTGTGTGTGTGTGTGTGTGTGTGTGTGTGTGCGCGCGAGTGTATACCTGTCCCTTTTTTCCCCCAAGGTAAGTCTTTCCGCTCCCGGGATTGGAATGACTCCTTACCCTCTCCCTTAAAACCGACATCCTTTCGTCTTTCTCTCTCCTTCCCTCTTTCCTGATGAAGCAACCGTGGGTTGCGAAAGCTTGAAATTTGTGTGTGTGTGTGTGTGTGTGTGTGTGTGTTTGTGTTTGTGTTTGTTATTGTCTCTATCAATGTACCAACGCTTTCATTTGGTAAGTTACAAAATCTTTGTTTTTAGATATAAAATTTATAATTGAATTTACTTGTCACTTAGACATTACAATTTTAATAGAACTATAAGAACATTAACATAAAAATATACAAGTAGGATAACAACATACAAAAGAAAGCTAGTGATTCTCACATCAAAGATTATTTCCATTCTTACATTAACACTGTTTCACACTTTCATAGAAACAGCAAGTATTTAAATGTGAGCAATTATACATATTTATTATGTCAGGGAAATATTAACTGCGCTTTTATTGTCAGTGATTCATAAACTCTTCAATACTGTAAAAACTATTGCTCAATAACATGTTTTTTAATTCTCTTTTAAATATGTGCAGTTTTGTTATTATTTTAGTTCTTTGGGGAGAGCACTGTAGAGGATTTTGGGTTGGTATAGTACACTTTTGTGATACATAGCTGTTTTATGAATTTCTCTGTGGAAATCATTCCTATTCCTTGTTTTGTAGTTGTGAAATTCTCTGTTTAGTGTACAAAATTCCTCGTGTTCTTTTAAGAAACATATCCTTTCATATATGTATAAGGATGGTAGTGTCATGATTTTTAATTCTTTGAAAGCATGCCTACAAGAGTCTCTATATCCTATACCTTTTATTATTCTGACTGCCTTCTTTTGTAGTCTAAATGAATGTTTTGTTAGAATGTTGTTCCCCCAAAACTGTACACTGTCTCTTAATAATCTGTGCATGAATGAGAAATAAACACATAACACTGTTTTAATATTACATGAGCTTTTAAGCATTCTAAGTAGATAACATGTTTGACTTCTTAAGTGTTCATCGCACCATACTCCCAAGAATTTAGTGTATGATGCTTGTTCAATCTTAAACTTACCCAGTTCTACTGTAAGGTTAGTTATTATTTTATTTGTAATATCTGAAGATGATCCACATTGTTTTTTTGGCATTCACAATGAGTCTGTTTTCATTAAACCATCTGTCTGCTTCATCTGTTGCTAATGTGACTTTTTCTGTAAGTCAGCTTCACTATTTGCTTTAACAAACAAACTTGTATCGTCAGCAAACAGTACTGCCTCTGCTTCAGTTAGTTGACTTGGTAGGTCATTGTTAAATATTAAAAACAGTAATTGCCCTAATACAGATCCCTGGGGTACTCCGGGCAAAACTCTCTCGAATCTTGATGAATATGTCCTATCTGCATGGCTTATCTCTACCTTCTGATACCTGTCTGACAAATATGATTCAAACCATTTGTGGGCAACTCCACGTATCTAGGCATATAATTTCCTAAGCAGTAACTTATGGTTGATGACATCAAAGGCCTTTGATAAGTCTAATAACAATCCACAATTTTTGCTTTCTATTTATGGAATATAGAACAAGTGGCAAAAAATTGAAGATAGCTGTTTCAGTTGATTTATTTTTACGGAAACCATTTTGCGCATTAACCAATATTCTATTCTTAATAAGAAATTTGTATAGTCTATGACACATTATCCTTTCTATTATTTTTGAGAAATGAGGTATCTTGAACAGAATGATCTCCTCAGTGGAAATCAGCATGGATTTTGAAAACATCGATCATGTGAAATCCAAGTCGCACTTTTCACACATGACATACTAAAACCCTTCGATGAAGGCGATCAGGCAGATGCTGTATTTCTTGATTTCCGAAAAGTGTTTGACTCAATACCACACCTACACATATAGTCAAAACTACAATCTTACAGTGCATCAAGTGAAATTGTGACTGAATAGAGGAATTTTTGATAGGAAGGACACAACATGTTATCTTGTATGGAGAGCTATCGTCATATGTAGAAGTAACTTCCGGTGTGCCCCAGGGAAGTGTGTTGTGACCCTTGCTGTCCATGTTGTATATTAATGATCTTGCAGACAAAGTTAACAGTAAAATCAGGCTTCTTGCAATTGATGGAGTTGTGTATAATGAAGTACGGTCTGAAAGAAGCTGCATAAATATTCAGTCTGAACTTGATAAAATTTCAAAGTGGTGCAGAGATTGGCAACTTGCTTTATATGTTCAGAAATGTAAAATTTTGCACTTCACAAAACTAAAAAAAAAAAACAAAAAAAACGTAGTAATCTATGACTATAATACCAATGAGTCACAATTAGAATCGGACAACTCATACAAATACCTGAGTGTAACTCTTAGTAGGCATATGAAATGTAATGATCACACAGTTTCAGTCGTGGGTAAAGCAGGTGGTAGACTTTGATTTATTGGTAGAACATTGGCGAAGTGCAATCAATCTACAAAGGAGATTGCTTACAAATCACTCATGCGACCGGTTCTAGAAAATATTGCTCATGTGTGTGGGACCTGTACCATAGGCTTAACAGGGGATAATGAACATATACAAGAGAAAGGCAGCATAATGGCCATAGGTTTGTTTAATCCGTGGGAGAGTGTCATAGAGGTGCTGAAGAGGCAGACCCTTGAAGATAGGTGTAAACTGTTCTGAGAAAGTCTGTTAACAAAGTTTGAAGAACCGGCCTTAAATGATTACTCTATGGATATACTACAACCCACTACGTAGCGCTCACATAGGGATAGTGAAGATAAGATTAGAGTATTTGCTGCACGCACAGAGGCATTCAAACAATCATTCTTCCCACGCCCCATACATTAATGGAAGAAACCCTACTAACTGGTACAGCGGGATGTACCCTCTGCCATACACCTCACAGTGGTTTAGAGAGTATGGATGTAATTGTAGCTGTAGACACAGACACTGAGTACTAGGCGTGGAACAAAAGGGGGGCGGGAATGGGTTCATGGGGTTCTTGGCCTCCTCCTCAATCCCCCCCCCCCCCTCCCCGGCTGCCGGCTGGCCCCAAGAAAATTTTACAATAACGTATACATTTTACCTTTATACATTCAAATTTCTCAGCCAATTTTTAGAAATAAAGTAGCATGATAACTAAGAATCTCGAAAATGGCAAGGATTCTAGAAAATTACAACCTATGTTTGTGTTGTCCTCATCATTTCATCATCATCCCGGAAAGTGGCGAAATTGGACTGAGCAAAGATTGGATAATTGTACGGGCGCTGATAACCACGCAGTTGAGCGCCACACAAACCAAACATCATCATCATCATCAACCTATGTTTAACACAGGATACTTTTCAGTTGCTTGTTTGAGGTGCTACTCACATGGATGCAAGAGGACTCCCAACCAAGGGAAAGTTCTCGGAGAAAGGAAAAATATAGTGTAGTAAGGTATTATTCCTTCAAACAATTATTTAAAAGTCGGTATTACGGAGGTTTTTAAAAGGGTCGGCACTGAATCTTTTTTGTGGCTGCTTTCGTCTTCCATATTAAAAATACCCTATACCCTCACGTCTAGCCTCCCCCCCTCCCCCCTAAAAACTACCGTACGGGCGCCCTTGCACGGATGGGCCATGGCCTGACGGGCTGCAGGGAGTATTTCAGCCAGGTAAAGGCTGATCATGCCTGCAGCTAACGACAAATCCGACATGGCACCTGAGTCCACAGGTAAAACCGGCGAACCACAGGAAGCCGAGGCAGGCAGGAGAGGGAGGGACCTTCAGAAACACTAACACAAAGTCTGACTTTGATAAATGTGGGCAGAACAACTGGAAGATACAGCATTTCCCCCTCTTACACAGTTCTGTGTTCACTATTTTAGAACATGGTAAAATATGTTTAATGGTGAGAGGACATTTCGATTTTGTATCTAATACAGAACAATTTTGTCAGAGCTGTGAGAGTTTGTTACTATTGTAGTTCTTAAATAAATTGCATGTCACATGTAAATTTTAATTTTTAAAATGAGTACTTCTCAAATTATACAGGGTGAATCACCTAAAATTAGCACCACAAATATTGAGAAAATAGAAAGTGCTGTTGACATGCAGTTTTCACAGAAGGGATTGGCAGTCAGGGGCTTGTATTTTTAGCCAATAGACAGATTGTAATAATACTTAGAAAGCGTATTTCTTGTGCCAAGTTTGACGGTTCGAATTCGGCGCCAGTGGCCGCCACTTTGAATTCCCAAGTGGCGCCTGCAGCGCTCCGGGATTGGCCACGCCCATGTGCTGCTGGCAGCGTGCAGTCAGAACCTTCTGTCGGCTGATGAAGAGTGGCTGCAGTCTTTGCCCCGGTGATCCGTTGGATTGATCCGGGCACATGGTTGATCAACCGGAGGTTCCAGGTCGTTGTTGGATCAAGTGGCCATGAAGAGTTTTGCGAAGGGGCCTGCTGGAACTACTGCATACCGCAATTCGCCGAATTGTGGACTCTGAGCGACGTTAAACAGCCACATAAAAGAAGGTGATGATGGTCGTGATGGCTGTTTGCAACTGTTTAGCCTGTGGGGGTTCAAGCGGCCGTTACAGCTTATAAAGGCGTATTCACTGCTTAGACCCCTGAGTGACTTGGTTGTAATGAAGTACGTTAATGGCGTGCATCGTGGTTATTCTACTGAGTCAGTGTGGGTTTGGATGGGCATGCTTGCCTTGACAAGAATCATCTTTATCACATTATGTGCTATTCATTTGAGTACTGTGTATCCTGTTATTCATTTGATTCTTGTTGAAAAAGGTGTTCACATTTTGGTTGGTTGGTTGGTTTGAGGGGGGGCGGGGGGACAAACAGCGAGGTTATCGGTCCCACCAGATTAGGGAGGAATGGGAAAGGAAATCAGCCATGCCCTTTCAAAGAAACGATCCTGGCATTTGGGAGAAGAGCTGTGTACGACTTATGTTAAAAGTGTGAGCCGTCAGTTCAATGTAGTAATTGATTTGTCTGTTGTGTAAGGATTACCTGTGGTCATTTTAATATTTTTTATTCTGAAATGCAGGATGGTGGACTCAGTCAGTCAATTTAATTGCTAGTGAGATCTGAGCAATTTTGTCCGTCCATGTTAGCTTGACGGGATTCGTTTCTTATGTAGAGATTATATGTAGGCTCTTTAAAATTGTTTATTCTAAATGCAGAAAGGTGAACCTAGTACAAATTTGAAAGTTGTTTTGGTTGATCAAAAGTACACTTATGTCATGGGGGTTCATTAGCTGCTGTCTTAATATTTGTGTTTCTTAAAGATAAAGGGGAATGGAAGTTTAAATTGAAATTTTCCCTGTTCATTTATCTTGGAAGTGTTATTTTAAAAAAAGCTTATTTGTTCAAAATGGTTCAAATGGCTTTAAGCACTATGGGACTTAACATCTGAGTTCATCAGTCTCCTAGACTTAGAACTACTTAAACCCAACTAACCTAAGGACATCACACACATCCATGCCCGAAGCAGGATTCATGGCCGGCTACTTGTTCAGCGCCCAGAACATTGTGTGATGAAAACTGTTGTATCGATTCTCTTGTATGGCTAACTGGGGGTTCACCTCTAGAATGAATTTTCTGTTTAAATATATGCATGTAACAAAAGGATGGAACTTTGTTCATTTGAATGTTATTACATATACCTGTAACCCCAGTACCACCACTCCATTGGCACGTTACACAAACATACACTTTTTAAATGGAACAATGCCTATTGACAGTAACAAACTAAGAGTAGGATAAATTGGAATGTCAATGGAGTTTGTTGCAGGATTCTAGTGCGAGTCGTTTATGAGCTATTGTATTTTGAAAAGTTCTCCCACCGACACTTGTATAATACCTGTGATAGCATGTGCTAAAGAACAACACAAGTGCACACACTAGTTATGTGGATTCTGGCCAGTAACGAGACAATTGACCAACACAGGTTGTGTTCAAAATGACCACAAGCAGCAGCAGTACACGCTTCCAGTCTGGTACGAAAGGAATGCCGCACACATGCTAGCATTTCCGTGGAGATGTCTGAGCAGGCTGGAGTAATATGTCGTTGCATATCATCAGGTGGAGTTAGTGTGTCCTTACAGGCAGCGTCTTTCGGCTTTCCCCATAGAAAAAAGTCTGCGGGCGACAATACAGGGAATGGGGGGGGGGGGGGGGGGGGGACCTAAGGTATAGGTCCTCTGCGCCCAATTCAACGATTTGGAAACAATTCATGAGGACATGCTGCAGCAATTCGTGCGCTGTGCGTTCGACAGCCTTCATATTGGTACCATAGGTTCTCCCTAGTCTTCAAAAATGGCTCTGAGCACTATGGGACTCAACTGCTGAGGTCATTAGTCCCCTAGAACTTAGAACTAGTTAAACCTAACTAACCTAAGGACGTCACAAACATCCATGCCCGAGGCAGGATTCGAACCTGCGACCGTAGCGGTCTTGCGGTTCCAGACTGCAGCGCCTGTAACCGCACGGCCACTTCAGCTCTCCCTAGTCTGCAGACGAATTCTAGCACCTGTGGAAGATGGTCTGTTAGGAGGCTGTGATACTTGTGCGTGTTCAGTGTTCCGTCTATGAATAACGGGCCTATGAGTCGATGATTCACTATCCCACACAAAACGTTTACTCTCCATGGACTGACGTTCCACGTGACATAGCCAATGGGGACTGTCAACAGACCAACAGGATATGTTTCGGCGGTTTACCTGACCGCGATTGGTAAATATGGCCTCATAACTGAACAAGATATATGATACATGGTACATCTGAAGTATCGTGTATTAATATCCATGTAATGAAGTTAACACGATTCTCATAATAATTTCCATGCAGCTCTTGATCGAGAGAGACGTGACAGGGATGGAATCTCTGTCGATGAAGAATGCGTAGGACACTTGTCTTGACTCGTGCCACTTCCTCACGCAATTTTGCGGGAGCTAGAGTGCGGATCAACTGCAACAGCGGCAAGAATATTGATTTCCTCCTCTTCTGTCGTCGTTTGTTTCCTTCTGTTAAGTTGTCTAGGTGTTACACTACTACTTTCACGTAACTGGTTGAAGGCTTTTGATACCGTACCTCACAAGCGACAGCTAATCAAATTGCGTGCCTGTGGACTATTGCCTCAGTTGTGCGAATGGATTAGTGATTTCCTGCCAGAAAGATCACAGTTGTAGTAACTGACGGAAAGTCATCGAGTAAAACAAAAGTAACACTAGCGTTCCCCAAGGAAGTGTTACAGGGATGAAAAAAGGAAGGAAGCTTGGGTTTAACATCATGTCGACATCAAGGTCATTGGAGACGGAGCACAGAGTCAAGGACAGAGAAAGAAATCGGCCGTGCCCTTTCAAAGCAACACCCCGGCGTTAGGCTGGAGTGATTTAGGGAAATCATGGAAAATCTAAATCTGGATGGCCGGACGCGGGTTTGAACAGTCGTCGGCCCGTATGCGAGTCCAGTATGTTAACCACTACGCCACCTTTCTATTTCTGATCTACATAAACGATTTAGGAGACAATCTGAGCAGCCCTATTGGATTGTTTGCAGACGATCTGTCATTTATCGTCTTATAAAGTCATCAGATGATCAAAAAAATTGTAAAATAATTTATACAAGATATATGTATGGTGCGAAAAGTGGCAATTGACTCTAAATAATGAAAACTGTGAAGTCACCCACACGAGTACCAAAAATTTTCCACTAAATTTCGGTTATAGGATAAATCACACAAATATAAAGGCTGTACATTCAACTAAATACTTAGAGATTACACTTACAAATAACTTAATTTGGAATGATTACATAGATAATGTTGTGGACAAAGCAAACTATAGACTACGATTTCTTGTTGCGAGAACACGGAGAAAATGGAACATGTCTACTAAAGGGACTATACTTGTACGTCCTCTTCTGGAATACACTCCTGGAAATTGAAACAAGAACACCGTGAATTCATTGTCCCAGGAAGGGGAAACTTTATTGACACATTCCTGGGGTCAGATACATCACATGATCACACTGACAGAACCACAGGCACATAGACACAGGCAACAGAGCATGCACAATGTCGGCACTAGTACAGTGTATATCCACCCTTCGCAGCAATGCAGGCTCCTATTCTCCCATGGAGACGATCGTAGAGATGCTGGATGTAGTCCTGTGGAACGGCTTACCATGCCATTTCCACGTCGGCGCCTCAGTTGGACCAGCGTTCGTGCTGGACGTGCAGACCGCGTGAGACGACGCTTCATCCAGTCCCAAACATGCTCAATGGGGGACAGATCCGGAGATCTTGCTGGCCAGGGTAGTTGACTTACACCTTCTAGAACATGTTGGGTGGCACGGGATACATGCGGACGTGCATTGTCCTGTTGGAACAGCAAGTTCCCTTGCCGGTCTAGGAATGGTAGAACGATGGGTTTGATGACGGTTTGGATGTACCGTGCACTATTCAGTGTCCCCTCGACGATCACCAGAGGTGTACGGCCAGTGTAGGAGATCGCTCCCCACACCATGATGCCGGGTGTTGGCCCTGTGTGCCTCGGTCGTATGCAATCCTGATTGTGGCGCTCACCTGCACGGCGCCAAACACGCATACGACCATCATTGGCACCAAGGCAGAAGCGACTCTCATCGCTGAAGACGACACGTCTCCATTCGTCCCTCCATTCATGCCTGTCGCGACACCACTGGAGGCGGGCTGCACGATGTTGGGGCGTGAGCAGAAGACGGCCTAACGGTGTGCGGGACCGTAGCCCAGCTTCATGGAGACGGTTGCGAATGGTCCTCGCCGATACCCCAGGAGCAACAGTGTCCCTAATTTGCTGGGAAGTGGCGGTGCGGTCCCCTACGGCACTGCGTAGGATCCTACGGTCTTGGCGTGCATCCGTGTGTCGCTGCGGTCCGGTCCCAGATCGACGGGCACGTGCACCTTCCGCCGACCACTGGCGTCAACATCGATGTACTGTGGAGACCTCACGCCCCACGTGTTGAGCAATTCGGCGGTACGTCCACCCGGCCTCCCGCATGCCCACTATACGCCCTCGCTCAAAGTCCGTCAACTGCACATACGGTTCACGACCACGCTGTCGCGGCACGCTACCAGTGTTAAAGACTGCGATGGAGCTCCGTATGCCACGGCAAACTGGCTGACACTGACGGCGGCGGTGCACAAATGCTGCGCAGCTAGCGCCATTCGACGGCCAACACCGCGGTTCCTGGTGTGTCCGCTGTGCCGTGCGTGTGATCATTGCTTGTACAGCCCTCTCGCAGTGTCCGGAGCAAGTATGGTGGGTCTGACACACCGGTGTCAATGTGTTCTTTTTTCCATTTCCAGGAGTGTATTTCTGTGTGGTGTGAGATCCGCATCAGGCGGGGTCAACGGGGGATATAGAAAAATCGCGAAATAGAGGAGTGAGCGCGATGGGTATGATACGTGAAATGGGGTGGCAATCATTAAAAAAAAAAAAAAAAAAAGAAAAGAAAAAAAAGAAAGCATTTTCGTTGCGGCAGGACCTTCTCACGAAATTCCAATTACCAACTTTCTCCCCAGTGTGTGAAAATATTTTATTGGCGCACACCTACTTAGGGAGGAACGATCATCATAATAAAATCAGAGAAATCAAAGCTCGCACAGAAAGGTTAAAGTGCTCGTTTTTTCCCGCGAGCTGTTAGAGTGTGGAGCGGTAGAGAAATAGCTTCAAGGTGGTTCGATGAACGCACTGCCCGGCACTTAATTGTAAATTGCAGATTAATCATGTAGAAGTAGATGTAGATGTAGGTATGTCTGCACTCACGTTCACATGCAGTCCAACATCGGGCCACTCTCACATCAGCATGTCCCACAAATCTGGACAGTGCACCATTCGACCAGGCGGTCCTTCACAGTGATAACTGAATGCCTGACGCTCCTCACGCCCCTTGTATGCCATACCAAGTCTGGTAACAACACTTAACATGAAGGACGGTAATTCATCTTCGAGGCCGTTGTACTGGTCACGGAGAACTGTAACTCTAATTATTTATGTGGTGTCACCGCCAGACACCACACTTGCTAGGTGGTAGCCTTTAAATCGGCCGCGGTCCGTTAGTATACGTCGGACCCGCGTGTCGCCACTATCAGTGATTGCAGACCGAGCGCCGCCACACGGCAGGTCTAGAGACACTTCGTAGCACTCGCCCCAGTTGTACAGCCGACTTTGCTAGCGATGGTTCACTGACAAATTACGCTCTCATTTGCCGAGACGATAGTTAGCATAGCCTTCAGCTACGTCATTTGCTACGACCTAGCAAGGCGCCATTACCAGTCACTATTGATGCTGTAAAACATGTACCGTCAAGAGCGATGTTCATCAATTACGGATTAAAGTTAAGTATTCCAGAAGCTACGTACCTTTTTTACTAGTCTCATTTCCGTGTCCTGTTCCAGACTTCACGCCAGCCTGCGTGAGCTTAAACGCGTGCCTTTCGGCTTCCTCATAGTGGATTGGCTGTCTTGCCAATCCACAACAATTTACATATCTGTGTATGTATACGAAGTTACAATGTCATCCGACAATGTAGTCTGGGTGCTTCACTTGAGTTGGAATTATACACTGAGGTGGCAACAGTCGTGGTATGCACATGTGCAGACGGCGATAGTATCGCGTACACGAGGTATAAAAGGGCAGTGCCTTGGCGGAGCTGTCATTTGTACTTAGGTGATTCATGCGCGAATTTTTCGGATGTTACTAAAGCCGTCGGCACACGGACCGTGCTGTCGAACGTTAACGTTGAGCGTGTCATGTTCAACGTGCTGCTGAACGCTCAGGAACGATACGACTTGTGCATACGGTACGTCGGCCCCAACGTGGTATACGCGATCGCAACGCACTCCAGCGGCAGTTGAGGGATGTTTCTAGTTCGTAAATCAGACTGTTTACTCAACAGGCGCCCTTAAATTTCCCACCTTAGCTCTATTAAAACGCACATTTCTCCATCGTCCACGAAAAGGAAAGTACCATGTCCAATCAATAAGGACACAAGACTTATAAAAGTTCAATTACAAACAGTGCGGTAAAAATTTGGAATACTTCTCCGCATAAGATAAACATTATTTCATCATTTCCACATTTTAGTAAAGCCCTAAGGTCAGTCTTACTTGATCACTGTTCCTACCCAGTAGCAGAATCTTTGCAACATGTGAATTACGAAGCGTAAAAGAAAAAGGAGCAAAATATCTTTATACAAGAAGCGCAAGCTGTCCTGTAGATTAAGCCAAACGAACAAAGTCACTCCTCAAAAAAGGTGAACTTATGTTTACATAACATCAAATATCATAGTATATACTTATATTAAACTAATAATAAAGTATCAGAACCTAATAAAAACGCGAATGTTAGGAAAAAAATTTGGAAGAGTCAAGACGTGAACCACCGCCCCAACAAACAACTCTACATAGGTCAGTGACGCTATTTTTTTTATTTCACAGTAACAAAAATGGCTACAATGAAATGACATAAATAAGGTGACAGATAATTGCAGTAATAAATTAGAGCATTGAAAGAATGAGGAATCATATTGAGTCTTTAGTAGTAGCACAATTTAGCACCTTCACTGTGACCTTTACGCTAAACCAACCACACACCCCCCAACATCCAACATAGTATGTTACCCCTTGCTGAAAACCTTAATCGTAGATATGTTACTAATTGAAATTTAATTATAACAAATTGTACCAAGAACAATGCGTTTCGGATGGATCTACAGTGTGTCGCTGCCTTCAAATAGCCCAGTCTCATAATACGCAAGTTACAATAATTCTTTTGCCACGAATATGTTGTTTCTTATTATTTTATTGGAACGAATCACACAGTTAACAACGGGTTTTCCAGTGATTCTCAATTTGCTGGTGCTCAGAAACGGTATATATACATATAGGCTTGAAATGAATGCCAATATGGCGTCTCACAGCTCTGTACTGAAGGGAGACGGCTTGCGTGTGACGTAGGTGGTGGTGTGCCATCTCATTGGTCAACGCTCAGACGCACGCTCAGAATATCTGACATGCCAGATATTGCTCTGCACGTTCGGAAAGACTCCCGAACGTGCTATTCCACGCCATGACGTCAGAAACTCGGCACGCTCAACGTTCGGATGCACGGTCCGTGTGCCGACGGCTTAAGGTCGCACGACGGGAATTGACAGACTTTAAACGTGAAATTTTAGTTGGAGCCATCGGATATTCCATTTCGGAAATCTTTAGGGAATTCAATATTCCGATATCCACAGCGTTAAGAGTGCGCCGACAATACCAGATTTCAGGCATTATTACCTCTCACCACGGACAACGCAGTGGCTGACGGCCTTCACTTAACGAGCGAGTGCAGCGGCGTGTCCGTAGAGTTTTCAGTGCCAACAGATAAGCAACACTGCGTGAAGTAATGCAGAAGTCAATGTGGGACATATAACGAAAGTATCCGTTAGGACAGTGCGGCGAAATTTGGTGTTAAGGGGCTATGGCAGCAGACGACCACCGGGAGTGCCTTTGCTAACAGCACGGCATCACCTGCAGCGCCTCTCCTGGACTCGTGACTATGTCGGTTGGACCCTAAACGACCGGAAAACGATGGCCTGGTCACATAAGCACCGATTTCAATTGGTAAGAGCTCATAGTAGGGTTCGAGTGTGGTGCAGACCCCACGAAGCTATGGACCCAAATTGTCAACAAGGCACTGTGCAAGCTGGTGGTGGCTCCATAATGATGTAGCCTTTGTTTTAATGAGATGGACTGGATCCTCTGGTCCAACTGAACTGATCATTGACTGGAAATGATAATGTTCGCCTACTTATAAACCATTTTCAGCCAGTCATGGTCTTCGTGTTCCCAAATAATGCACCATGTTACTGGACCACAACTGTTCACATTGATTTGAAGTACGTTCTGGAAAGTTCGAGCGAATGATTCGGCTACCCAGATCGCCCGACTTGAGTTCCATTGAACATTTATAGGACATAATCGAGAGGCCAGTTCATAGGAATATATTAGTTTTTATTCTTATGACATTTCTGTCTAACGGGAGCACTTTTGCTCAGACGTTTTAAACCATGGTGTGATTACATGTATTGCATGTAACTTTTTATTCTGATGAAGATTGTGCAATCGAAACCGTGGTCAGTTGATAAAACTTTGTGCAGCCGAAGTGGCTGTATACACGTGCTGTAATTTCTACACTCCTGGAAATTGAAATAAGAACACCGTGAATTCATTGTCCCAGGAAGGGGAAACTTTATTGACACATTCCTGGCGTCAGATACATCACATGATCACACTGACAGAACCACAGGCACATAGACACAGGCAACAGAGCATGCGCAATGTCGGCACTAGTACAGTGTATATCCACCTTTCGCAGCAATGCAGGCTGCTATTCTCCCATGGAGACGATCGTAGAGATGCTGGATGTAGTCCTGTGGAACGGCTTGCCATGCCATTTCCACCTGGCGCCTCAGTTGGACCAGCGTTCGTGCTGGACGTGCAGACCGCGTGAGACGATGCTTCATCCAGTCCCAAACATGCTCAATGGGGGACAGATCCGGAGATCTTGCTGGCCAGGGTAGTTGACTTACACCTTCTAGAGCACGTTGCGTGGCACGGGATACATGCGGACGTGCATTGTCCTGTTGGAACAGCAAGTTCCCTTGCCGGGCTAGGAATGGTAGAATGATGGGTTCGATGACGGTTTGGATGTACCGTGCACTATTCAGTGTCCCCTCGACGATCACCAGTGGTGTGCGGCCAGTGTAGGAGATCGCTCCCCACACCATGATGCCGGGTGTTGGCCCTGTGTGCCTCGGTCGTATGCAGTCCTGATTGTGGCGCTCACCTGCACGGCGCCAAACAGGCATACGACCATCATTGGCACCAAGGCAGAAGCGACTCTCATCGCTGAAGACGACACGTCTCCATTCGTCCCTCCATTCACGCCTGTCGCGACACCACTGGAGGCGGGCTGCACGATGTTGGGGCGTGAGCGGAAGACGGCCTAACGGTGTGCGGGACCGTAGCCCAGCTTCATGGAGACGGTTGCGAATGGTCCTCGCCGATACCCCAGGAGCAACAGTGTCCCTAATTTGCTGGGAAGTGGCGGTGCGGTCCCCTACGGCACTGCGTAGGATCCTACGGTCTTGTCGTGCATCCGTGCGTCGCTGCGGTCCGGTCCCAGGTCGACGGGCACGTGCACCTTCCGCCGACCACTGGCGACAACATCGATGTACTGTGGAGACCTCACGCCCCACGTGTTGAGCAATTCGGCGGTACGTCCACCCGGCCTCCCACATGCCCACTATACGCCCTCGCTCAAAGTCCGTCAACTGCGCATACGGTTCACGTCCACGCTGTCGCGGCATGCTACCAGTGTTAAAGACTGCGATGGAGCTCCGTAAGCCACGGCAAACTGGCTGACACTGACGGCGGCGGTGCACAAATGCTGCGCAGCTAGCGCCATTCGACGGCCAACACCGCGGTTCCTGGTGTGTCCGCTGTGCCGTGCGTGTGATCATTGCTTGTACAGCCCTCTCGCAGTGTCCGGAGCAAGTATGGTGGGTCTGACACACCGGTGTCAATGTGTTCTTTTTTCCATTTCCAGGAGTGTATTACACTTTCGTATGGAGTATACCTACCTTCTAGATCCTAGTATCGCACCTCTCAATCCATTAGATGTCTGTTGTCATGCCTATGAGAAGTCTCCAATTACTGGTGCAACACTATAGACTTGGTGCACTAGCGTCTTGTAGCTGATTTCCATTACGTAAACACAGCATTATCATAGACCCGTTGCAACAACTCTAAATCTTCCATTCGCTCTTCCTAACTTGTTCCCATTCCAGATTGCTTCATAGTAGCACTCCTAAATACTTGAAACATGTCACATGCTCAAGGTGACCATTGCTAATTTTGTAATCGGATACTACTGGCCTTTTTTTCTCTGTTGCAGGCATTATCTTACATCTGTCCTAATTAAAGAGAGCAGTTCTTCATTAAACCAAGTGGAAATGATGTTCAAATTTTTCTGCATTTCCTTACGACCATCCAGTGACGATATGTCCTATACAGAACAGCAGAACAGAACTGTCAGTTCAGTCTTGTATGGCTGCTTGCTGTATCCACGAGGCTCGAACGCACCACGCGGTACTGCCGTGTTAACCTGGGTTGCCTAAGCAACAGGCGCATGTGGGTAGACGACACTAGATGGTAGCTCCGGTCCGGCATACAGAAGGGCACAATGGTTTAGAGCGCATATATGCAGAGAGAGAGAGAGAGAGAATGGTCATAGGTGAAATAGCACATGACTGACTAATCAGTTGCAAAGACATGTTTACGCCACGGGTCCATCTCGATTCGTACGTTTCCAGAGCTTTCCATTGTTGGAACATTGTTTTCAAGACTTGTGAAAATGCCCGAAATGTATCTGAGTTATTTACGGAGTCGTTACGCAATCCATATGTGTTTGGACTTTGGTCAGACCGCCTGTGAGCGTAAATATGAGCTTTTAGCTGACAAGAAGACCTTACGGACAAGCCCTCCTTGAGTTTCTTTATATTTATATATTTATGATGTTTGAAAGCCTGTGGCCAGAGATTAATTTCTTAATGGAGTGCGACGCAATTCTAAAAAAAGGAAAGTTCGGAAAAAATTTCTTTCAGAGATTAGAAGATTCCCAAGCGCTGTTAAGTCCAAACATTTCGCGTGCATTTACTGAGGCTTGGTAGGTGAATGGACAGAATCGAAGTCTAATGATCGAGGAGTCTGGTTCAAATCTCGTACTTAGCATTTTTTAACTATATTTGGTGCTATATTTGGTGTCAAATGGAAATTTTAATAAATAAATATTGAATCACAATTTTCTAATGAAAATATAATCTTTTATTTTTAATTGCTGAACACGCGACACAAAATTTTATACATACATGTAAATTACTTATATACGTCAATACTTTTGGTGAACTGATTGGTTTTGTAAGTTCTTATTTCCATGTAACAAGGAAAGAACGAATTAGTGGGCATTTGCAGTAAACAGAGACGATCACCAGACTTTACGAAGCCTGTATCTGCCAGTCCTTGCAGCTAACTTCATGTTTCACTATTAGTTAATACGATGCAGAACACCGTGCTTCAGTCGATTTCGGTATTATCGCTGATTGCTAGTGCCAGTAAGTTGTGAACACACTATTTTTCGCATTTTTAGTTGGTTACCGTAGCACTGTTTACTGCAAAGAGCGTCCACCTGAAGATATTTTGCTGAACAAATTGCCTTCACAGTACTTCATAGTCTCATGATATAACACACGTGCCAATTTACTGCCTAATTACGACTTTAATATCTACTGTGTTTTACAGAAATTTTCCTGTTATATTTGTTCTTTTATTTAGTTATAAAAGGGTAGTGCAATATGAAATCTTGCTTGTTATTCGTAAAGTTGCTCATAAAAGGGATTTACCCTGAATCCATGAGTGATTCTGAAGAAACATTATCATATTTTCTTACGACTTCTAACACTTATTCATTGTTGAAAACGTAAGATTGCTTACGATCTTATCTTATCTGTCGTTACGTGAGTTTCTTTTTTGACTTCTTGCACTTGATATGGAAAACAAATCTCGCAACAACGCAATGTGGAGTCTGTGTTCTGGTTAGTGAAGCGATTTGTCTCCTCAGCAAGTTTCAAAGCAGAAACTCGAAGATTCCTAAATAGTGTTTACATTCGCTGTATCAACTACACGTACTATAAGCGTAAATAACGCTAGGGAGATGTATAATTGTTCTAGTAAGCACACAGTAGTTCAAGAAATACTGCTAGTGAATTTTTCTCCATTTCATCTTACATTTTTGTCTCAGATACAGAGAGGTATACTGGCGGTATGTACACTGGGCTATCCTTCGTTCCACCGCCGTTTGGCTGAAACATGGCCGCCGTAGCGGCGATGGTCACTCTTCGTATATACAATGGAGAGGCTGAGGGTGCCGTCTTTGCCACAAAATTTTGCTCTACAGGTCACAAGGGTGGAACTAGAGCTTCGCATTATCCTTGCGCTCTCCGAGTTTGTAAAGCAGGCAGTTACGGCCTTCTTCAAGCAGCATACTGATGGAGCAGGCCATGGGAGCCCTGGAGCGGTGCGAGTGCCGTAGGGGTGGTGCACTCGGAAATCTCCAGCACGTTTGATCCCATGTGGCTTTATGGCCTCGTGTACGAGCTTTTCGTGCACGGGGTCCGACGTCATACGGTAGCCTGCTTCTCTGACTTAGCCGGGAGGACGTTTCACCTTCGTGGGGACGGCGGATGTCAGCGGCGCAACAGATTAAGGGGTGATCAAAAAGTTTCCGTTTGACGGCGTTGCTGCAGCGTATATGGACCTAGCGCGGCTTCAATGCGGGTGTATAAGCACTGACACGTAGGCAAAGAAATAGTGTGGTATTCGTGTCTTTCAGACAGGCGAGCTGCAAATGCGGAAATGTGAACTATGGCGACGTTATTACCAAACAGGACCAACGCGCTGTTATTCTCTTTTCACCTGCCAGAGGACAAACAGCAGTAGATACCCATCGGACAGTGAAGAATGTGTATTGGGCAGCATGACTGTCGAAAACCAACGCTGGGGAATGGTGTGCCAAGTTCCACGCTGCTACTTCATGATAATGCACGTCCACATATCGCAAATGGCGTAACGCAGAAGTTACGCCAAATGAAGTGGAGATATTCGAGTACATTCCCTATAATCCTGATCTCTCCTCATGCGATTATCGAGCCTTCGGTTCCTTAAAAAAGGTCTTGAAGGGTCGACGATTCATATCGGAAGAGGATGAACAGCAGCCAGTTATGGAAATTCTTCATGCGACAGGACGCAGTGTTTTTCCAAACGGGTATCTTCAACTTGGTGCATCAGTGGGATGATTATCTAAATGCTCACAGCGATTTTGCTTGATTGACATACCGATTCTGTACTGTACGGCCTTCGATCAGAAACTCTCTGAACACCCTTTGTGTGTCTAGAGTACCGCTCGGGTGGGTGCTCGGCCACTGCTGTTCCCCATTGAATATGTTCAACGTCCCAAGGTTGCGTCCTTCGAGCGCTCTTCGCCCGGGATATGATTGCAGAGATGCTACGACGACGTGTGCAAGTCACCTGTGATGCTCTTGACTCGTGGTCGACGAAGTGGAGCCTCAAATTTAACGCCACCAGAGGTCAGGCGCTCGTGTTCACCAGATGGGCGCTGTCTCCTGCCATATCACTTGTCACCATCATGGTTGGCCCCGTACCGTGGCCCAGAACGGGAAAATACGTGGGGGTGATCCTGAACAGACGTTTTACTTGACAGATTCACATCGCGGACGCCAGGAACGGGGTTCTGAGGCGATTCCGTGCCTTGTACCATCTTCTCAACCCGACGTCAAAGCTGCCTCCACACTGCGACCTCACTCTCTATCTGGGGCTGGTGATACCCGTGCCGTCCGCCCCGGTAGCTGAGTGGTCAGCGTGACAGACTGTCAATCCTAAGGGCCCGGGTTCGATTCCCGGCTGGGTCGGAGATTTTCTCCGCTCAGGGACTGGGTGTTGTGTTGTCCTAATCATCATCATTTCATCCCCATCGACGCGCAGGTCGCCGAAGTGGCGTCAAATCGAAAGACCTGCACCAGGCGAACGGTCTACCCGCGGGAGGCCCTAGCCACACGACATTTCCATTTATACCCGTGCCGAAATTTGTTGTCGGACTGTGGGGAAAGGTCGCGGCAATGACCATCCAATGACTCCGAACGGTGCAGAGTTGGGCTGTGCGGCTCGCCTTCCACCCGATTATTCAGCATGTCAGCTCCACGAAGACACTGGCTTCTCACTCCTGAGGGACCGCCTCCGTCAGGCGAGCGTCTTTCTTTATGGGAAGGCTCAACAGTCTGAAAGCCTCCTCATCTCTTGAGAGACTACACGATGGCTGGACTCCATATGGTTACGAGCCATACCTGCAGTATCAAAATATTCCCACCATGAAAGACGCTTAATCCAGCTAACAGTTCATAAGACAGACCCAAATAAATATTGCAAGACGCTAGACCTGCAGGAATAGCACTGGACTGCTTTGCCTGCACTACAGCAAGGCCGTGTGGGCATTTCATTACTAAGTGAGTGAGTGACGTCAGCAGAGCAATGTGGAGAATCAGCTGGAACGTCAGCAGTTCTATTTCCAGGGTCGACGTCCTGCCAGGTAGTGCGACGAGCGCCGTTCGCTTACCGCATTCATCGCTCAGAGAATGTACTCACAACTTCTTGGAGATATAACTTAACCTGGTTATAGCTTTGATACGAAGCGATTATCAGTCTAATATTATGTCTGACGTTGGTGCTCCCCAGAAGAGAGTTAAGTACTGTATGTACTCCATTCAATAATAGATATTGTGAATTTTTACTCACAACTGACATTACAGGCCTGCTCAATACAGCACTACCATCATTCGTTAAGTCTCTGCTGTACATCCAAACCATCTTTTGATCCTCTTTTTGAGTTCTACTCTGTATAAACTAGAATAAAACACAAGAAACTTAACTTGTCACGTATTTTTTCGCCTCCGTTGTTTCCCCAATACAACTTTTTTTATTTTTAAGTCATCAGTCTTATGACTGTTTTGATGCGGCCCGCCACGAATTCCTCTCCTGTGCCGACCTCTTCATCTCGGAGTAGACTTGAAACCTAAGTCCTCAATTATTTGCTGGATGTATTCCAATACCTGTCTTCTACAAATTTTACCCTATACAGCTCCATCTGGTACCATGGGAGTCATTCCCTGATAGCTAAATTCCTGTCCTACCATTCTATCCCTTCTTCTCAGTGTTTTCTACATATACCTTTCCTCACCGATTTTGCGCAGTACCACCTCATTCCTTGCCTTATCAGTCCACCGAATTTTGAACATTCATCTGTAGCGCCAAATCTCAAAAGCTTCGATTCTCTTCTTTTCCGGTTTTCCCACAGTCCATGGCTCACTACCACACAATGCTGTGATCCAAACGTACATTCTCAAAAATTTCCTCCTAAAATTAAGTTCTGCCTTTGATACTAGCAGTCTTCTCTTGACCAGGAATGTCCTTTTTGCTAGCGCTAGTCTATTTTTTAGGTCCTTCTTGCTCCGTCCGTCGTTGGTTATTTTGCTGCCTAGTTAGCAGAATTCCATAACTTCATCAACTTCATTATCACCAGTTCTGATGTTTAATT
Organism: Schistocerca cancellata; assembly: GCF_023864275.1. NCBI lineage: Eukaryota > Metazoa > Arthropoda > Insecta > Orthoptera > Acrididae > Schistocerca > Schistocerca cancellata. Next base: position 341,283,721 of record NC_064627.1, read on the forward strand.
TCTCACTGTTTTCATTTCTGCTTCTTCTTATTACTTTCGTTTTTCTTCGATTTACTATAAGGCCATAGTTTGTACTCATTCGTCTGTTCATCCCATTCAACAGATCCTGTAATTCTCCTTAACTTTCACTGAGGATAGTAATATCATTAGCGAATCTTATCATTGATATCCTTTCACCTTGAATTTTAATCCAACTACTAAACCTGTCTTTTATTTCCGTCATTGTTTCTTCGATGTAGAAATTGAACAGTTGGAGCAAAAAACTACATCCCTGTCATAAACCCTTTTTAATTCGAGCATTTCGTACTTGGTCTTCCACACGTATTATTCTTTCTTGGCTCTTTTACATATTGTATCGTATATTTTCCTGTAACTTACCCATATTTTTCTCGAACTTCGATCATCTTGCCCCATTTTATACTGTCGATCGCTTTTTCCAGGTCGACAGATCCTATGAACGTGTCTTGATTTTTCTTTCGTCTTGCTTCCATTATCAACCACAACTTCAGAACTGCCTCACCTCTGCCTTTACCTTTCCTAAACCCAAACTGATCGTCATCTAACACATCCTCAGTTTTCTTTCTCATTTGCAGGCTCTTTCTCATTCTTGCCAGAAACTTGGATGCATGAGTTATTAAGCTGATTGTACGATAATTCTCGCACTTGTCTATTCTTGCAGTCTTCGGTATTGTTTAGTGCGTTCTTGTGTTTAGTGCGTTCGGCTTCTCTTAACCCTTAGCCACCGCTAGCCGAAAATTCCACACTGTCATCTGTTGATCCGCAGAGCTCGATGAAGGTATCGCGGCCGTTTCTCAGCTCGTGAAACGGCCGAATCTGTAGTTGTTTCCAGATCTCTCCCACACAACGGCCTTCCGGAAGCTTGGATTACAAGAGTACGCCACTACTCCCAGCCTGTGAGGATGATGTTTATCCGAAAGTTTGATGGTATATCGCAGACTCATACATTCTACACACCAACGTAAATAGTCATTTTGTTGCCATTTCTGCCAATGATTTTTACAAATTCTGATGGAAGATTATCTATGCCTTCTGCCTTATTTGATTTTAAGTCTTCCAGAGCTCTTTTAAATTCCGATTCTAATACTGGATCCCCTATCTCTTCAATGTCGACTCCTGTTTCTTTTTCTGTCACGTCATCAGGTAAGTCCTCCCCCTCATAGAGGTCTGTTAATATTACCACTTTTGCTTTTAATTTCACTGAAAGTTGTTTTGACTTTCCTATATACTGAGTCAGTCCTTCTGACAATAATTTCATTTTCGGTTTCTTCACATTTTTCAAGTAGCCATTTCGCCTTAGCTTCCGTGTAGTTCCTGTTTATTTCATTCCTAAGTGACATGTATTTCTGTATGCCTGAATTTCCTTAAACGTTTTTGTACATCCTTTTTTCATCGATCAGCTAAAGTATTTCTTCTTTTACCCATGGTTTCTCCGCAGTTACCTTCTCTGTACCGACGGTTTTCTTTCCAACTTCTGTGATTTTCCTTTTTAGATATGCTCATCCCTCTTCAACTGAACTGTCCACTGAGCTTTTCCTTATCGCACTATCAATAGCCTTAGGGAACTTCAAGCGTACCTCTTGATTTCTTAGTACATCCACATCCTATTTCTTTGCACATTGATTCTTCCTGGCTAGTCTCTTAAACTTCACCCTACTCTTCATCTCTGCTAAATTGTGATTTGAGTCTATATCTGCCTCTGGGAACGCCTTATAATCCAATATTTGATTTCGGAATCTCTGACTGACCATGATGTAATCTAACTGATACCTTCCCGTATCACCCAGCCTTTTCCAAGTATACCTCATCTCTTATGATTCTTGAACAGAGTATTCGCTATTACTAGCTGAAATTTACTGTAGAACTCAATTCATCTTTCTCTTTTCCCATAAGTAGTACCAAGCCCATATTCTCCCGTAATCCTTTCTTCTACTTCTTCCCCTGCTAGTGCATCCCAGTCCACCACGACTATTAGATTTTCATCTTCCTTTACGTATTGCATTACCCTTTCAGTATCCTCGTCAACTTCCACTATCTCTTCATCTTCAGCTTGTGATTTCGGCATGTATACCTGAACTATCAATGTCGGTGTTTGTTTGCTGTCGCTTCAGATAAGGACAACCTTATCACTGAACTGTTTACTGTAACACACTCTCTGCCCTACCTTCCTATTCATAACGAATCCTACTCCCGTTATACCATTTTCTGCTGCTGTTGATATTACCCTACACTCATCGACCAGAAGTTCTTGTCTTCTTTCCATTTCACTTCACTGACCGCTACTATATTTAGATTGAGCCTTTGTATTTCCCTTTTCAGATTTTCTATCTTCCCAACCACGTTCAAACACCTGACATTCCACGCCCCAACTCGTAGAACGTTATTGCTTCGATGGTTATTCATCTCAAAATGTTATCCTTTCGTTGATTATTTAATTTTTCCTCATAGTCACCCCTCTTTTTGCAGGCTCCTTCCGGAGATCCGAATGGGGGACTATTCCAGAATCTTTTGCCAAAGAAGAGATCATCAAGACGCTTTTTCAGTTACAAGCCACATGTCCTGTGGATACACGCTATGTGTCTTTGATGCAGTGGTTTCCATTGCCTTCTGCATCCTCATGCCGTTGATCATCGCTGATTCTTCAGCCTTTAGGGGCAGTTTCCCACTCGAAGGACAAGAGAGTGCCCTGAACCTCTGTCCGCTCCTCCGCCATCTTTGATAAAGCCATTGGCTGAATGAGGGTGACTTCACATGCCGGAAGTCTTCGGCCGTCATTGCTAATGATTCTGATTCAAAATTTAAGTGATGGCTGGGTTCGAACCCGGGACCGAAGACGTTTTAATTACTAATCAGAGACATGACCCCTTTTTTTTATCTCATTTTCTTAGTTAGATTTGTTCGCGGTGGACGTCCCACTGACACCCGTTCAAGGTTTTTTTTATTTTTATTACAGAGGGCAGCTGACCCTCTGACCGAACACGCTGAGCTACCGTGCTGGCGCCCCTAGACCATTGGTGCAATTCCGATACAATAACGAGCACAACAGTATTAAAGGGAGAATAACTCTCAAACGTGGCAAAACCGCGCTCCATAATCGACTGTGTGCTATTACCATTTATAAGCACTTTCTAACAGAGAAGTATGTTACTGTCCTTTTGATAATGAAGCTTTATAAATTAAACTCGCTTTCTTTACATTCACATTCAGAAAAATGTGTGATAAATGTGTCAGTTGGGCACTTCGCATAATTTATAGGCTCTCTGCAGCAGTCCTGACCTTGATGGTGTGATCCCAGCTCCCCCTCCTCCCCCTCACCCCTGCCTACCACGTCTCCCATTGTCTTGTAGAGCCTGCCGCAGAGTAGAGAGGCAACGTAGAAGCACGCTTCAGCTTATCGAATGCCCACTTTCAACGTGATATAGATTCCTACGACTAGAAGAGAGTTGGGGATAAAGTTATTGGTTGGAGATAACATCCTGGTTGGAAAATGCGACATACACAGATGAAAGGACGAGGTGGCAACTACTGGACATTGAAGAACCTGCAAACATTGTGCATCACATATTTATTATAGTGGTGTACAGGACTATGCTGGTTTCATGCTACAAAATGATTACAGCACAGCACATACACAGTTGAGGTAAAGCTAGGTCTAAAAGCCCTCAAAGTACTCCGCTGCAACGTTCACCACACGATGCCAACGCTGTACGAGGCGCTGAATACCACCTGCGTCACCATTTCCTGCACCATGCCTGAATCGGGTCGTCTGTTATTGTCACACAACATTAAAGCCAGGTTGGAGATTTATTTCGCTCAGGGACTGAGTGTTGTGTTGTACTCATCATCATTTCATCCTCATCACCGGCGCGCAAGTCGCCCAGTGTGGCGTCGACTGAAATGACTTGCACTCAGCGGCCGAACTTCCCCACATGGGGCCTCCCGGCAAATGATGCCATCCGCTCATTCATTTTCAACAGTGTCCTCTCGTGTTGCACACCGCCTAACACGTGTCATGTGAGATCAAAGTCACAGGGCCAAATGTCAGGGGAGTAGGCGGATGTTCCAATTCTTGCAATCGCCAGCGTCGCAATTGCTGCCTTACATATTTCGACTGTTAAAAATTTTTGTCACTAAATTGTCGAAGTATTCGTAACAAAGTTCCCGAATGTAACGCCCTCCAGGAAATTTCTCGCGCTCAAATTATTCTTGGGATCGAGAGCTGGCTGAAATCGAAGTGGAATGCTCTGAGACATTTAGCGATTCTTGGAACGTATATCGGGAAGACAGATTAGTGACCGTAGAAGGGGGAGTGTTCATTGCAGTTGACAAAAATATTATCTCTATTGAGGTAGAAGTTGGGTGTGAGAGTGAAGTTATCTGGTTGCGTATAACAGATATAGGTGAAACCAAATTAATTGCTGGATACTTTTACCGGCCACCCAATTCCGCTGTGACAGTTCTAGAGTCATTCAAAGAAAATCCACAGTCAGCAGATCGAGAATACCCTGATCATGCAAATCTAGTTGGAAGTAACTTTAACATACCGAGTATAGACTGGAATATCTATGGATTCATTTCGCGGGGTATAGGCAGATAGCCGCGCGAAGTACTTTTGAAAACTGTCTTGTGCAGTCCGCACGCAATGGAAATATCTTAGACCTTGTAGCTACACAGAGGCCGGACCTTATCGACAATGTCAGTATAGAAACGGGGATTAGCGATCAATAGCAACTATGGTTATGGAAATTAATATATCAGTCAAGAAGGTTAGGAGAGTGTTTCTCCTTGATAGAGCAGATACACAGTTGTTAGTACACTCCTGGAAATTGAAATAAGAACACCGTGAATTCATTGTCCCAGGAAGGGGAAACTTTATTGGCACATTCCTGGGGTCAGATACATCACATGATCACACTGACAGAACCACAGGCACATAGACACAGGCAACAGAGCATGCACAATGTCGGCACTAGTACAGTGTATATCCACCTTTCGCAGCAATGCAGGCTGCTATTCTCCCATGGAGACGATCGTAGAGATGCTGGATGTAGTCCTGTGGAACGGCTTGCCATGCCATTTCCACCTGGCGCCTCAGTTGGACCAGCGTTCGTGCTGGACGTACAGACCGCGTGAGACGACGCTTCATCCAGTCCCAAACATGCTCAATGGGGGACAGATCCGGAGATTTTGCTGGCCAGAGTAGTTGACTTACACCTTCTAGAGCACGTTGGGTGGCACGGGATACATGCGGACGTGCATTGTCCTGTTGGAACAGCAAGTTCCCTTGCCGGTCTAGGAATAGTAGAACAATGGGTTCAATGACGGTTTGGATGTACCGTGCACTATTCAGTGTCCCCTCGACGATCACCAGTGGTGTACGGCCAGTGTAGGAGATCGCTCCCCACACCATGATGCCGGATGTTGGCCCTGTGTGCCTCGGTCGTATGCAGTCCTGATTGTGGCGCTCACCTGCACGGCGCCAAACACGCATACGACCATCATTGGCACCAAGACAGAAGCGACTCTCATCGCTGAAGACGACACGTCTCCATTCGTCCCTCCATTCACGCCTGTCGCGACACCACTGGAGGCGGGCTGCACGATGTTGGGGCGTGAGCGGAAGACGAACTAACGGTGTGCGGGACCGTAGCCCAGCTTCATGGAGACGGTTGCGAATGGTCCTCGCCGATACCCCAGGAGCAACAGTGTCCCTAATTTGCTGGGAAGTGGCGGTGCAGTCCCCTACGGCACTGCGTAGGATCCTACGGTCTTGGCGTGCATCCGTGCGTCGCTGCGGTCCGGTCCCAGGTCGACGGGCACGTGCACCTTCCGCCGACCACTGGCGACAACATCGATGTATTGTGGAGACCTCACGCCCCACGTGTTCAGCAATTCGGCGGTACGTCCATCCGGCCTCCCGCATGCCCACTATACGCCCTCGCTCAAAGTCCGTCAACTGCACATACGGTTCACGTCCACGCTGTCGCGGCATGCTACCAGTGTTAAAGACTGCGATGGAGCTCCGTATGCCACGGCAAACTGGCTGACACTGACGGCGGCGGTGCACAAATGCTGCGCAGCTAGCGCCATTCGACGGCCAACACCGCGGTTCCTGTTGTGTCCGCTGTGCCGTGCGTGTGATCATTGCTTGTACAGCCCTCTCGCAGTGTCCGGAGCAAGTATGGTGGGTCTGACACACCGGTGTCAATGTGTTCTTTTTTCCATTTCCAGGAGTGTATCTTACTCAGACAGTAAACTGACATCACTTAGTTCCAGTAGGATGGACGTAGAGGAACTGTGGGCAAAGTTTAAGCAGATTGTAAATCGTGGTCTTGAGAGTTATGTGACTACACTCATGCTCATATATTAAGGATAATTGCAGAATGTGGTGCCACACAACGTGGCACTACACAAAACTGGTGCTAATTGCATAGGCACATAGGGCTCACACACGACACAGATCTGTAAGTCCACGGCATTTGTGATAAGTTGAGAAAACCGTCCCGAAACACATGTGCTACAAAACGCCACTGTTTCCTGCGCATTTACCCCGACATCAATATGGGATATGAGCACTATGCACACGTACACAGGCCGCACAACAGGTTGGTATACTCTGGATCAGGTGGTCGAGCTGCTGCTGGGGTATAGCCTCCCATTCTCGCACCAGTGCCTGTCGGAGCTCCTGAAGTGTCCTAGGGGTTTGAAGTGCAGCGATACGTCGACCGAGAGCATCCCAGACGTGCTCGATGGAGTTTAGGTCTGGAGAATAGGCAGGCCACTCGATTCGCCTGATATCTTCTGTTTCAAGGGACTTCTCCACGCCGGCCGCGGTGGTCTAGCGGTACTAAGCGCGCAGTCCGGAACCACGAGACTGCTACGGTCGCAGGTTCGAATCCTGCCTCGGGCATGGATGTGTGTGATGTCCTTAGGTTAGTTAGGTTTAAGTAGTTCTAAGTTTTAGGGGACTGATGACCACAGATGTTAAGTCCCATAGTGCTCAGAGCCATTTGAACCATTTGAACTCCACGATGGCAGCTCGGTGGGGCCGTGCGTTATCATCCATCACGAGGAAGGTGGGACCCACTGCACCCCTGAAAAGGTGGACATACTGGTGCAAAATTACGTCCCGATACACCTGACCTGTTACAGTTCCTCGGTCAAAGACATGCAGGGGTGTACGTGCACCAATTATAATCCCACCCCACACCATCAAACCACGACCTCCATACAGGTCCCTTTCAAGGACATTAAGGGGTTGGTATCTGGTTCCTGGTTCACGCCAGATGAAAACCTGGCGAGAATCACTGTTCAGACTATATCTGGACTCTTCCGTGAACATAACCAGGGACCACTGTTCCAATGACCATGTACTGTGTTCTTGACACCAGGCTTTACGGGCTCTCCTGTGACCAGGGGTCAGTGGAATGCATCTTGCAGGTCTCCGGGCGAATAAACCATGTCTGTTCAATCGTCTGTAGACTGTGTATCTGGAGACAACTATTCTAGTGGCTGCGATAAGGACTCGAGAAAGGCTACCTGCACTACTCCGTGGCCATCTGCGGGCACTGATGGTGAGATATCGGTCTTCTTGTGGTGTTATACGCTGTGGACGTCTCGTACTGTAGCACCTGGACACGTTTCCTGTCTGCTGGAATCGTTGCCATAATCTTGATATCACACTTTGTGGCACGCGGAGGGCCCGTGCTAAGACCTGCTGTGTTTGACCAGCCTCCAGTAGCCCTAGTATTCCACCTCTCACAACGTCATCAATATGTGTTCTTTGAGCCATTTTCAACACACAGTCACCATTATCATGTCTGAAAACGTCTGCACACTTACTCGCTGCACCGTACTCTGACATGCACCAACACACCTCTGCGTATGTGCACTACTGCTAGCGCCACCATGCGACGACCGCAGGTCAAATGCACCTCATGGTCATACCCCCAGGTGATTTAAACCCGCAAACCGCCCTCCAGAGCGTTGTTTCGCCATGTATCAGCATTATTCTTAATTTATGAGCATGAGTGTAGTAAGCGGTTAGACCGCTAGAGGGTGGAAAAGACGTACCATGGTTTAATAACGAAATTCGGAAGATGATGAAGAAGCAGAAGCTGCTGCACTCTCGGTTCAAAAAGGGGACGCATAAATGACGACAAGCAAAAGTTAGGAGAGATTCGTGCGTCTGTGGAAAGCTCTGTGCGTGAAGCGTACAACAACCACCGTCACACCTTAGCAAAAGATCTGGCAGAGAACCCAAGAATATTCTGGTCCTACGTAAAATCGCTAAGCGGGTCTAAGGCTTCCATTCAGTCCGTTGTTGACCAGGCTGGTGTAGTAGTTGAAGGTAGCAAAACGAAAGCAGAAGTTTTAAATTTCGCATTTAAGAAACGCTTCACGTAATAGAATCGTGTAAACATACCGTCCTTTGACAGACTCCCATATGGACGACATACGAGTAGTAATCCCCCATGAACCATGGACCTTGCCGTTGGTGGGGAGGCTTGCGTGCCTCAACGATACAGATACCCGTACCGTAGGTGCAACCATAATGGAGGGGCATCTGTTGAGAGGTCAGACAAACGTGTGGTTCCTGAAGAGGGGCAGCAGCCTTTTCAGTAGTTGCAAGGGCAACAGTCTGGATGATTGACTGATCTGGCCTTGTAACACTAACCAAAATGGCCTTGCTGTTCTAGTACTGCGGACGGCTGAAAGCAAGGGGAAACTACAGCCGTAATTTTTCCCGAGGGCATGCAGCTTTACTTTAAGCGCATGGAGAGCTGCATCAAACCAGTCTCAGGACTGAAGACCACACGAGTAGTAATAAGCATAAGAGAACAACTGAAAGAATTGAAAGGAAATTAGTCACCAGCTCCGGATGGAAGCTCAATTCGGTTTTACAAAGAGTACTCTACGGCACTGGCCCCTTACCTAGCTTGCATTATCGTGGGCCGGCCGGTTCTAGGCGCTTCAGTCTGGAACCGCGCGACCGCTACGGTCGCAGGTTCGAATACTGCCTCGGGCATGGATGTGTGTGATGTCCTTAGGTTAGTTAGGTTTAAGTTCTAAGTTCTATGGGACTGATGACCTCAGATGTTAAGTCCCATAGTGCTCAGAGCCATTAGAACCATTATCGTGGGTCTGTCACCCAGCGCAAAGTCCCAAGCGACTGGAAAAAGGCGTAGGACCCGCAAAATTACAGACCAATATCCCTAACCTCGGATTGCTGCAGAATCCTTGAACATACTCACAGTTCGAGTATAATAAATTTTCTTGAGACGGAGTAGCTTGTCCACGAATCAGCCTGGTTTTAGAAAGCATCACTCGTGTGAAACTCAGCTTGCCCTTTTCTCGCATGAAATACTGCGAACTATGGATGAAGGACAATAAGGAGATTCGATATTTCTAGATTTCCGGAAAACATTTGACGCGGTGCCCCATTGGAAGCTGTTAACGAAGGAACCAGCATATGGAATACGTTCACAGACATGTGACTGACTCGAAGAGTTCTTAAGTAATAGAACCCACTATGTTGTCCTTAACGGTCATTGTTCATCAGAGACCAGAGTTTCGTCAGGAGTGCCTAGGGAAGTGTGATAGGACTGCTGTTGTTCTCGATGTACATAAATGATTTGGTGAGCAGGGTAGCCAGTAGTCTGCATTTGTTTGCTGACGATGCTGTGGCGTACGGTAAGGTGTAGAAGCTGACTGACTGTAGGAGGATACGAGATGACTTAGACAAAATTTCTAGTTGGTGTGGTGAATGGCAGCTAGTTCTAAATGTAGAAAATTGTAAATTAATGCGGATGAGTGGGAAAAACAAACCCGTAATGTTCGAATACAACATTGATAGTGTCCTGCTTGACACAGTCATGTCATTTAAATATTTGGGCGTAACGTTTCAAAGCAATATGAAATAGAACGAGCATGTGAGGACTGTGGTAGGGAAGGCGAATGGTCGATTTCGGTTTACTGGGAGAATTTTAGGGGAGTGTGGTTCATTTGTAAAGAAGACTGCATATAGGACGCTAGTGCGACCCATTTTTGAGTACTGCTCGAGTGTTTGGGATCCGTACCAGGTCGGATTAATGGAAGACATCGGGAAACAGTTCAGAGGCGGTACGTTCGAACAGCACATAAGTGTTATGGAGATGCTTCGGGAACTCAAGTGGGAATCGCTGGAAGAAAGGCAACGTTCTTTTCGAGGAACACTATTGAAAAGCTTTAGGGAACCGGCATTTGAAGCTGAGTACCGAAGGATTCAACAGCGCCAACATACATTGCGTATAAGGACCACGACGACAAGGTACGAGAGATTAGGGCTCATACTGACGAATATGGTCAGTCGTTATTCCCTCGCTCTATTTGCGAGTGGAATAGGAAAGGAAATGACTAGTAGTGGTACAGGGTACCCTCCACCACGCGCCGTACGGTGGCTTGCGAAGGATCTATGTAGATGTAGATGTAGTATGCGGTTCTGCGTCGTTGTACGGTAAGATTGCTCTGTCCACTGTCAGCCCCATCTGTGGCAGCGTGAAGTGAACATTACAGGGGACTACATCGAGAGCCTTTAGACCCAGTTTTGCCATGTCTGATGTACAAGGTGCGTTCCATAAGTAATGCGACCAAATTAATAAAAAATCGTTTATCGAATATATTCGTACAAATAATCAAAAATTTTCAAAATAGTACCCTCTTGCGTCGATACACTTCTGGAGGAGGTGTTTCCACGCCTGGAAGGCATCCTGGAATGCCTTTTCCGGAATGTCCTTTAGAGGTGATGTAAGATGCGCCTGGATGCTTTCAATCGTGTCCCAATGTTTTCCTTTCATGACTCCTTTTAACTGCGCAAACGAAAAAGTCAGCAGGAGCCACGTCAGGACTGTAGGGAGGCTGGGGAACCAATGGGGTCTTGGTCCTGGCCAGGAAGTCGTTGACAATGAAGACGCTGTGACTCGGCGCGTTGTCGTGGTGAACTTTCCACGTGTCCTTGACGTCGCTTCGGCAGCGCGAGACCCTCCTTTTCAGTCTTTTGAGCACTTCCAAGTAGAAATCTGAGTTCACTGTACTCCCGGTAGGTACGAATTCGTGGTGGACAATGCGCCTTCTTGGGACGGGGCGACGATGGAGTGTGCCACTCTGAACGCTGGCTTTTTGTCTCAGGGTCGTACTCAAAAATCCACGACCCATCACCAGTGATAACTGAGTTTAAAAAATGAGGATCATTTTCACATATTTCCAACATTTCTCGGCACCGAAGCACTCGCATGTGCATATCCTCTTTCATATACCTGCGCAACTAAAAGTCACAAGCGGGAAAGTCTGGTGCTCTTGGTAGCGTCAATGAAGAGAAACAAAACGCGTCCAGGTAAAATGATCCTCAAAACTCTCTTGGATGCCTTTGCAGTGTGTGACGTTGAACTGTCCTGTTGGAAATAAAAAATCCTGAGTTTATCGGTCATTTCTGCAATTCTGGCAGGAAGAATGTATTCAACATATGTATGCAAACGCAACGTTCAGAGTCCCCTGTCACTTCTATACCGTCCTCCTCAAAAAGGTAAGGCCTCATCACACCAACAGCAGTTATGCGACACCACTGAGTCATGTGTGGCTAGTGAAGTAGTACGAGGGCGTTTAATAAGTAATGTAACGCATTTTTGTTTCTGAAAGCAGGTTGGATTTCTCAGGACTTCAATAAACAAAATTATTCCCAACTCTTTTGGCTACAAAACCCTATTTTCAGTACGAGTATGATATACGTTCAATGAGACGGCCTTACGCTACGTTACTGGGAGGGCATTTATGCCAGCGTGGCGCCACCCTACTGGTCGACTTCGGAGCCAGCTGCATCAATAGTCTCCCCATCATCCACGTACTGGTTCCCGCGGAATGCTTCCTTCATTGAGCCAAACAGATGCAAGTCGGAACGTGAGAGATCCGGACTGTACACCTTTGAGTACCCCAACTGGTGGACGAGTGTGTCAGCAGTACCAACCGAGATGTCCAGTTGAGCAGCGAGACGTTTGGATTTTTTCAATCGAAATTGATCGAGAAAAGAATTTATTGCATCACTTACTGAAAACCCTACCTATTTCATAAGCTACGCAAGGTCGTTCAGGAGCCCAAAAATATAGTTCCGTTAAACTGGTCCATTTAAATGAAAATACACATCATTGCTTGTAAGCACTATTACATTTGCGTCAGCTTTAACCCTTTATTTGGCAGTGTTGCTCTCAAGCAACATCAAATTTCCGTTGGCCTTAAGGGACAACAAACACTTCCCAATGCCTTTTACTGGCATTGTTGCCTCCAGGCAACGTTCCTTTACACACTGCGAATGCCAGTTGTTGTAATAGTTCAAGGTTTTCCACAAGAGATGGCAATTTGTGCAGTGGTGTTACAGAGATCTCCTCGTGTGAGTAACAGGGGAGTCTTATTTTGGTTCTGAAAGAGTGGATTTCAATAAATTGGCAGTAATATTAGCAGATTTTCTTCAAGAAATACCCAGAAGTGAGGTTACAGCAGAAATATTTCATCTAATATTGTTTTGATTTAGGCAAATAGTATAAAACTTTTATGTTGCCTGCGAGCAACATTGCCCATAGTTGGGACATGGGCCATTAGTATATTACATATGCTTACGGCGTGACAGAGTAGACTTTTTATTTTCAGGGGCTTTTTAGCTATGGATTCCACAATATTTTATGGAACTAAAAAAGCGAGAGGAATAGTAGTTCCACCAGCAAACCCGGATTTGTCTGATCTAAGCGAATCTGAAGACTCTGAACTCGAAGTTTTGGCAGACTGTAGAGATGATGATCCAGACTAAATTCCAGAGCTTCAATCTCAGTTGCATAACCTAGTTATACCAGAAACTGATTCTGATTCAGGAAGTGAAATTTCAGAAGCTGAACATGTGCAAGGACCTTCTGCAGTGCTTCTAGTGCAAGTGCCAGTGAAGTGAAAAAGAAAATTACAAAAGCAGTCACTTACATGTGGGTAAAGGAAGACATAACTGCTAGGGCAGAAAGTTTCTCTCCTGTGTTTTCTGATGAAGGCAATACACCACTGGGTTATTCAGAACTAATTGACAAAATTGTGCAAGAAACGAACTTATACTCTGTGCAACGAACTACCACGTCAGTAAAAACCAATATAAATGAAATGGAACAATTTTTCGGTGTTCTGATATACATGGGTCTTGTTTCTATGCCTTCGTACACTGACTATTGGTCTCAGTCAATGAATTGTGAAAAAATCACCAGTATTTTCAGTTTGAAGCGCTTTCAGAAACTCCGCCGATACCTGCATTTTACGAACAATGAGAATGCTGTGAACTCTTCTGACAGACTTTTCAAAATAAGACTTATTCTTGAGTCAATTGTAAAGAACTGCCGTGAGCAGAAACAAGAGTCGGAATTTTCTATAGATTAGATGATGGTTCCATATAAAGGTACAAGAGCAGGTAATTTGCGCCAATATTTTCAAAACAAGCCACACAAGTGAGGTTTTAAGATTTTTGTACGTGCTGGTGTATCTGGAGTTGTCTATGATTTTCTCCCCTATACTAGCAAGGGGATGATAACTGATCTTGCTGATGACGAGAAAGTATTTGGAATTGGAGGACAAGTTGTGGTTACACTTTGTAAAAGTATTCCAAGAGATATTTCTCCCAGAGTTTATTTTGACAATTTCTTTTGCAGCCTTGAACTTATAACATACCTATAAATAATCAAAACATTGAGTCCATGGGCACCATAAGGAAGAACCGAATAAAGAACTGTCCTCTACAAGACGAGAAGCAGTTACTGAAACAAGGACGAGGCAGCTATGACGACAGGAAGGACGGTCACTCAGACCTCATTTTAGTAAGGTGGGCAGACAATAAAATCGTGATACTTGCAAGCTTATTTTGTGGTGTCCAACCACTCTCAACAGTAAAACAATGGGACAGCAATGAAAAAAGAATTGATGTGCCCTGTCCCAGTATTGTACGTTAGTACAACAAGCATATGGGAGGAGTTGATCTTGCTGGTATGCTGATAGATGCTAGATCTGAATGTTGTAAATGCCTGTCTGGTATTTCGAAGAAAATCTTTGAATAAGAAGACCCCATTGAAGTCATTCAGAGCAGATATTGCCAATGGTTTGATGTTTTCAGGGAAAAGGGCAGTAGGAAGGCCCTCAATAGACATAACACCACCACAAAAGAAGAGGAGGGAGCCAACAGCTCCGACTGTTACACAAGATATCCGATTTGATAATATGGAGCATTGGCCTGTATACGGTCCCAAAGATCGTTGTCGTTATTGTCCATCTGGATATTCTACAGTCATGTGTTCAAAATGCAATCTAGTATTGTGCTTCGTTCCAAAGAGGAACTGTTTCCAAAAATTCCATTGCAAGAATAACTAGAAGGGAAAATGAAACAGTTCTATTACACAGCAGGAATGCATAAATGTGTTTATAAATTAAATTATTCACGCACAGGAAACCTTTTGCTAGAGGTTATTGGCAAACACTTTTTTTCTATAATATGTATAAATGTGGTCTACTGCTGGCAATGTTGCTTGTAAGCAACATTTCACAATTTTCATAATTTTTGTCAAAAATTTCTAAAACTAACTGAATTGTATTTCTTTAAGCATAATAAATAAATATAAGCACTGAAAAATGTTTTTCTTTTTTTTCACCATTTTCCAAATAAAGGATTAAAAATCACCTGCATATGTACAGGGAGTTCTTCTCACTGTTGGAACTCGCTACCTTTGTATCACCATTGTATCTTGGATTCAGATGGAATTCCAAATCCAGACTTTTTATCTGGCACTTTCTACCTAAAAATATGCGCGACCGCTACCGTAACAGGTTTGAATCCTGCCTCAGGCATGGATTTGTGTGCCGTCCTTAGGTTAGTTAGGTTTAAGTAGTTCTAAGTTCTAGGAGACTGATGACCTCAGATGTTAAGTCCCATACTGCTCAGAACCATTTGAACCATTTTTGAACTTGTACACCAACGTGCGATGATGGAAAGCAATATTAATGGAACTTTTTTTGAATTAGTGACCAGATTTATCAATAGAACTCACGTCAGAAGAGTTTGCTAGCCACCACAGTCTCTGGAAATCCACATCATTCAGTCATTGCTGTGCAACCCTTGATCGGTGGCAACTGAGACTGTCATCTTGAAAAACAAATTGCCCAAGGTTTTCATCACTGAAATGGTCGCTAACTTTGTTCATTACTTCCTTTTCAACGATTTTACAGTATTCCATACGACTGACTTCATCTCTACATATTTTTACCCTTCCTTTGGAACAAAAGACACCCATACTACACCCCTTTACTAAACTTTTCGATTTGAATAACACACTCTTTGTTCAGTTCCTCTCCAGTTTCAATTGAGTGTTTCAAGCCAGCATCGCTTCCACACACACACACACACACACACACACTAAACTTCTTTTCGACATAGAAAATTACTCTGTCTCCGTCTCGTACGATCCAGTCTTCATACATGTTGCAAACTGAACCATAGCTGCAATGTTTTTCATAGTCAGCATAGGTTTCTTCTTGATAGTCTTCTTCCTGACCTGGCATTCATCTTTGAAAGTCGTCTAAACATTGTTCTATGTGAAATACTCTTCTGAAAATCTCGTTGTTTTGAAAGCAATATCACTTGAACTCATTTTCCTTTTCGCTTGGTGTTGCAAACTTGACAATTTGGTACCTCTCTGTTTTTATAAAGATATACCCACTGTTTCGTGGACAATGAACAATTTCCTTGCAATTTCCCTGTTCGAATATCCTGTATTTTTTTAGCACTACCGCCATTCCTTGCTTCCTCGATGAAATATCATTCTATCTTACCATAACCTAATGCGAGAATTGTAGGTTACATATTCTGCAGGGACCTTTTACAAATATTTAAAACCATAGCAATATTACAACAATGCTGTGCACCTCATAAAACGTAGCATCCTACAACTACAATATCAACGAGTCACAGCTGGAACACAGTCAACTCATAGAAATACCTGGTTGTATCACTTAGTAGAGAGATTAAATAGAATGATCGCATAGGTTCAGTCGTAGGTAGAGCAAATGGCAGACTTCGCTTTATTGGTAGAATTCTTGGGAAATACAGTCAGTCTACAAAGGAGGTTACTTGCAAATCACTCGCGTTTCCCATCCTAAAATATTGGTCAAGTTTATGGAACCCGTACCAGATAGGACCAACAGGGGATATTGAACGTATACAGAGAAGGGCAGCACAGATGGTTACATTTTGTGCGACCGTTGGGAGAGTGTCACAGAAATTCGTAAGAAACTGAACTGGTAGACTCTTTAAGATAGACGTAAACTGTTCCGAGAAAGCCTACTTACAAAGTTTCTAGAACCACCTTTCAGTGATAACTCTGGGATATACGACAACCTCCTACGTATCGCACCCGTAGAAATCGTGGGAACTAAATTAATTACAGGATGCACTTTTTTTTCTTTATTGTTATTTCATGCCCCTGCCCCACACGGGCAGGGGAGGGCTGACAATGGCACAACCCGTCGCTCTTCAGCCCAGTGGCATACAAATAATAAAAGATCAAACTTATGCATAAAAAAGGGAGGGAAAAGGGGGATATAAAAATACATTAAATGGAGATAATGGAAGTTAAAATATACACTAACACGGGGACGTTCTTTG
Source organism: Schistocerca cancellata (assembly GCF_023864275.1). Classification (NCBI taxonomy): domain Eukaryota; kingdom Metazoa; phylum Arthropoda; class Insecta; order Orthoptera; family Acrididae; genus Schistocerca; species Schistocerca cancellata. The sequence goes on from NC_064627.1 coordinate 341,300,444, forward strand.
GGGGACAGTTAAAGTCGACATACATTAAAAATAACACAGTCGGCGATTAGTGGGGCACTTAAAATACACTGAAGTCACACAAACAAATTAAAAGTCAGGATGCACAGAGGCATTTGAACTGTTGTTCTCCCCGCGGTCCTTACGTGAAAGAGGCGTAAAATCCGATACGTGGACTTCACAGTGGCTGGCAGAGTACAGGTGTAGATGCAGATGTGTTTAACAAGAAATAACACACAAAATATTAAACTGAAACTTATTGTGACTTGTTTTCTCTCCGGGTGGAAGGAAAACGAGTTTTTCACGCTTCAGCAGCTATTAGTAGGCACAATGTTTCACAAGGGACTACTACTATGCCATCTAGTGGCATAATGATAAGTTATTGGCACTTGTCAACAAGATTTTCCAATCGTGTTGACTTCGTAGTATATCTATTTTTAAACCCGGAAAATAAAATTCTCTTCATAAAATGTTATTTTACATCTTTCAATGACTGTTTCAGACTGAAGTAGGGTTCTAAAAATATCAACATCCAAGCACAACATTGAGTGAAATGAAAAACAAGAAAATATTGCAGTTCAACTAACGAGGAAACATCACCAACTCGACTTCACATTTTAAAGAGAAAAAGCCTACTTGCAATCGATTAAGCACGAAAGTCTGGACCATAATTTTGATAATATGCAGTTATGACTTTCTAAATGTACAGCATTTAAACTTACGCGGTTCCCTTCGTTTGTTAATGCAACAGCCTGAAAGTACTCTACAGCATAATGACTAAGTGGATTGTGAAACGCTGTTTCGACACTGATAACATGCTTTGTCCATTGTGTCTAAGTGCGCTGTTTCTAACCTGCAGCTGGTACCAGAGATATGTTTGTTTTTAACATTTTTATGTTGCGGTTCACAACTGCAGCGTAAATGAATGAAATGATGTTTCATCAAAGAAGTAACTTAGCGCTATTGAATTATTAACATCGTTGTTGTGTGCTGTTTTCTTTCGATTTTAAATCTGGCACTGTTAAAGTGAAGTTCATTCGCTATGCGCTATTTTTCAGTATGATTGGAATGATTAAATCATAAATACAAATAATTAGCTTCATATCATAGTTTTTCTTCAGTTACTTACGTTTATTAATTTTGATTTTGAAGCATGTGTAGAGCTGCAGAATATCAATACGAGAATATCGTTAAAATAATATTGAACGTGTATGTGCGTAAGGTTGACAATTGAAGTACTAACTATTTCTGGTGTACAATAACGTGTTTTCGAACAAGATTTCAAACTCGTTGGGCAGATATGCCCACCTTCCACCTCCTGCCTTTCCACATCCCCGAAGAGGTCCCTGGATGTCACTCCGCTGTACAGTACTTCAGGCTCGGGCATTAAGTGGTTGCAGTAGGGCAGAGCAAGTGACAAACAACCACTTCCGCGAAGATGGCTGTAATTGCATAGTATCAGAGTTATTGCGGTATCGTCGATCGGTACCACCCCCACCAGTGTCTCACAGTTCGCAATAGAAACGCATATTTCTGACAGGCACCGATAGTGGTCGCCCGGGGATCTGCGCAGCCACTGCGCCACACCTTCTGCAGCTTAGACTACAAGTTGCCTCCGTCACCGTGATATAGGATGGCTGGCGGGAGCTACACGCCAGTCTCAGTCGCAGTCTTCGGCAGCCTTCAGGCTTAGTCTTCAACAATTAGTAGCTGGAATTGTTCAGAAGGTACAGTCGTGGAAATATTTATTGCATCACCTTGAATTACTTCGTCTTTTTGTGTTTTGCACAAGTTTGCTTCAGGTTATACCAGTCCCATTGTTGCTAAACTTTGTTGACATATTCTTGCCTTAACAATATGAATTCTTCACGCATGTTTTCCAACAATACACAACTCTTTGTTGTTATCGTTTGGTTCTACAATGAAACCAGTGTTTATACTGCCATTTTGAGTTGAGATTTTGCAGTGAGAAGATGGGCATGTCAGTTGAATTAACGCCAGAAAAGAAAGCTGCTGTATTTGCCTATCCATCTGTTGGTCTGAGCACCAGAAAGATAGCCTCTAAGACAGGATTTAATCAATCTACGATTTCGAGGTTACTGAAAAAATACAGGGAAAAAGGAAATGTTGATTGTGAGAAAGGAAGAGGTCGTAAAAGGGGGTCTACTGCCAAACAGGACAGGGTATTGAAAATGCCTTTGCTCAACGATCGTCGCCTATCATCAACTGAACTAAAGCGAGAATAGGAAGAAATGTGCGACATCCCAGTAACCAGTAGAACTATAAGAAATAGACTACAGGAGACGGGACTCTCAGCCCGTCGTCCTAGAAGGAAGCCTTTGCTGACCACGATAATGCGACAACAACGACTAAACTGGGCAAAGGCACATGCGACATGGACACCAGAGATGTGAAACAAAGTAATCTTTTCAGACGCATTCAAATTTAATCTGCATGGGTCAGATGGAAAAGTGTTCGTGCGTCTAAGAAAAGCTGAGGAGTTTTTGACGTCATGCATAACACATACATGTGCAACATCCACAAGGACAGATGGTCTGGGGGTGCATTTCCAGTCACGGAGTAGGTCGTCTGGACTTCATCAATGGCACTGTTAACGCAGATGCCTACATAAGCATCCTTGAAAGGAAGCTGCTCCTTGCCATAGAGCTTTGAAGGTGAGTCCTGTGACTAATACTTGTACCAAACACGAAGCAGATTACTTTCTTGGTTAATTATCACGTACTTCTACATTTCAGGTAAAATCTTTCCTTCGACAAAATGGAGTTCGAGTATTAGAGTGGCCTGGAAACAGTCCTGATCTCAATCCTATTGAGAACTGTTGGAAGGTTATGAAAATGCTATAACCAAAAAGAAGCCACGGAATAAACGGGAGCCTGTTGGAGACCCTTGTGCGTATGTGGTTTCATGAACTGAGTGAGGAGTACATTAGAAAGTTAATTTTTTCAATGCCTTCACGATGCCAAGTGGTGATCAAGGCGCATGGTGGAGCAACAAAGTATTAAATGCAACACTGTGTTCATATGAGGCAATACAAACACTAAAATCCACCAGTGTTATGTTAAAACATTAATTTCCAGTGTTTCTTTCAGCATCAGTATTCATATTTCAGAAAAGCAAACAGAATAGTTGACATATCCACGTACACTCATTTTTAATAAAGTGTTAAATTATAAAAAACAAACATTTTTATAGAAAGAAAAATTAAGAATGAAAACAAAATGACAAAAATTATTGTGTATATTCATTTCTGATAGAAATCAAGAGAAATCAGGCGAATTTAGCTCAGTTATTCAATGCTCTGTAAGTGAAGACATTCAACCATTGCGTTGTTCATGATAAGATGTGATTCCTGAAATCTGGTATTCTCGGCACACTCTTAACACTGTAGATCTCGAGATACTGAATCCCCCAACGATTTCCGAAATGGGATGTCTAGCTCCAACTACCATTCCGCGTCTAAAGTCTGCTAATTTCCGTCGTGAGGCCTTAGTCACGTTGGAAAACTTTTAGTATGAATCACCTGAGTAAAAATGACAGCCCCGCCAACGCACTGCCCTCTTGTACCTTGTGGACGGGATACGACTCACGTCTGTACATGTGCACGTCGCTATCTCCCGTCTTTTTGTCACCTGAGTGTATACTTCTAACACAAGTGAAGCACCCAGAAGACATTGTCGGATGGCAATGTAACTTCATGTACATGCAAACTACAAGCAGGGATGTAAATGATTAAGCCGGCCGGTGTGGCCGAGAGTTCTAGGCGCTTCAGTCTGGAACCGCGCGGCCGCCACGGTCGCAGGTTCGAATCCTGCCTCGGGCATGCATGTGTGTGCTGTCCTTAGTTTAGTTACGTTTAAGTAGTTCTAGTTCTAGGGGACTGATGACCTCAGATGTTAAGTCCCATAGTGCTCAGAGCCATTTGAACCATTTGTAAATGATTGGACTTACAATTTTCTGTGACAGCTACAACGGTCTCCTAGGTGCATTAGCGCAGTTCGCGTTTAATATTGTTACCAGGCATGATGAGGCATACAAGGGGCGTGAAGAACGTCAGACTTTGAATGATCACTGAGAAGAAGACGGACATGCTGCGTACACATATAAGACAGCGTTATCAGGACCTTCCAGAATTTAAGAGGTCCCTCGATGTGGCTCTCCATTTGGCCGCCTGGTCGAATGGTGCACTGTCTGGCCCGATGTTAGCAGAGGGAGCCTCAAACTGCACTACGCTCTTTAGTTTGTTTTTGTAATAACTGGACCTTATTACTTTCCATTCTATTGAAAAGTGACTTCGCAACGCTTGGAGAAAGCCATAAATTAAATAAAACTCCCGTTTACTTTATTTTCGTGTTTGCAGCACGCTGTAATGCACCTCTCCTTACCGTTGTGTTGTTGTTGTTTTCAGTCCTGAGACTGGTTTGATTCAGCTCTCCATGCTATCCTGTGCAAGCTTCTTCATCTCCCAGTACCTACTGCAGCCTACATCCTTCTGAATCTGCTTAGTGTATTCATCTCTTGGTCTCCCTCCACAATTTTTACCCTCCACGCTGCCTTCCAGTACTAAATTGGTGATCCCTTGATGCCTCAGAACATGTCCTACCAACTGGTCCCTTCTTCTTGTAAAGTTGTGCCACAAACTCCTCTTCTCCCCAGTTCTATTCAATACCTCCTCATTAGTTATGTGATCTACCCATCTAACCTTCAGCATTCTTCTGTAGCACCACATTTCGAAAGCTTCTATTCTCTTCTTGTCCAAACTATTTAGCGTCCATGTTTCACTTCCATACATGGCTACACTCCATTACCGTTGTGTATGAAGTGATAAACAATAGTTATGGCCCGCATTATCGCCCGTAATCGATTGTTGTGTCTAATATCTTGCAAGAGCTCTTTTTTTACTTGAAGCTGAGGTCGAGTTGGTCACGTTTCCTTGTAAGTGGGGTACTTCTCTGGACTGGAATTTACTAGGCAGTCCAAAAACGTTCATTTCCAGTAGGTCACTATGCACGAAAATAGATAAACGCTCTTACAGAACTGTATTTTGAGAACAGTCGTGACCCCAAGGCCCCCTCCCACCCTTCCCTCCCTCCGAATTGGACCCTCACATGTAACGAGTGCAGCGTTGCTTTTTAGCTGTAGTCACTTACCTGGATTCTCCTGCAGCGTGTGAACGCTTCCCTCTTGCTGTAGCGTAGCAACTAACCTCTGAGGCAGGTACGCAGGTCCGCAGCTGCGCAGAGAAGGCGGTACTAGGCGGACAGCGTAGCAGGCGGCCTGCCGTCGCATTGGAGGACGCAGCGTCGGCCACACAGAGGACGAAGCCTCTGCAGTCCGCGGGCACCGGCCACAGTCCGGGGCCGCCGCCGCACAGGGACTCACTGCGCAAACAAGAGTAGCGTCCAGAATGAGATTTTCACTCTGCAGCGGAGTGTGCGCTGATATGAAACTTCCTGGCAGATTAAAACTGTGTGCCGGACCGAGACTCCAACTCGGAACCTTTGCCTTTCGCAGGCAAGTGCTGTACCAACTGAGCTACCCAAGCACGACTCATGCCCCGTCCTCACAGCTTTACTTCTGCCAGTATCTCGTCTCCTACCTTCCAAACTTTACAGAAGCTCTCCTGCGAACCCTGCAGAACTAGCACTCCTGAAAGAAAGGATACTGCGGAGACATGGCTTAGCCTCAGCCTGGGGGATGTTTCCAGAATGAAGTTTGGAAGGTAGGAGACGAGATACTGGCAGAAGTAAAGCTGTGAGGACGGGGCGTGAGTCGTGCTTGGGTAGCTCAGTTGGTAGAGCACTTGCCCGCGAAAGGCAAAGGTCCCGAGTTCGAGTCTCGGTCCAGCACACAGTTTTAATCTGCCAGGAAGTTTCAAGAGTAGCGTCGTCTACGTGGCGTCGTCTCGTGGCTGGAGAAGGCGTGCGGCGTTTGGACAGGAAAGCTGTGGACCTAGGAGTCCACTGGGTGGGATGGGAGGGAGAGGAGAGGAGGCACCTACCTCTCCTGGTATGTGGAGGATGTAGTGTTTCAACGTCTGGAGCTGCACCACTACGGGTCATGATGCTATCACGATGTGTGATGAAGTAAGTTTGTTTCATGTTCAACGCAGAGCCTTGGCATCAGCGAATGGATCTGGAGCGATTTGAGGTGCTGGAACAAGCTACCGCCGACGCGTGTAAACATGCCACTCACTGTTATTAAAATTGCAAAACTAAAAGAAACAGGTAAATGTTTATGCAACGATGTGTCAGTGCGCTTTCAGTCACGTTTACTTGTACACCTTTGTTAAATAACGTAACACTTTTGTAAGCGGCAGTAGACTGTATACATTGTGGTCCATTGATCGTGACCGGGCTAAATATCTCACGAAATAAGCGTCAAACGAAAGAACTACAATGAACGAAACTTCTCTAGTTTGAAGGGGGAAACCAGATGGCGCTATGATTGGACCGTTAGATGGCGCTGCCATAGGTCAAACGGATATCAACTGCGTTTTTTTTTAATAGGAACTCCCATTTTTTTATTACATATTCGTGTAGTACGTAAAGAAATATGAATGTTTTAGCTGGACCACTCTTTTCGCTTTGTGATAGATGGCGCTGTAATAGTCACAAACATATGGCTCACAATTTTAGACGAACAGTTGGTAACAGGTAGGTTTTTTTAAATTAAAATACACAACGTAGGTCCGTTTGAACATTTCGGTTGTTCCAATGTGATACATGTACCTTTGTGAACTTACCAATTCTGAGAACGCATGCTGTTACAGCGTGATTACCTGTAAATACCACATTAATGCAATAAATGCTCAAAATGATGTCCGTCAACCTCAATGCGTTTGGCAATACGTGTAACGACATTCCTCTCAACAGCGAGTAGTTCGCCTTCCGTAATGTTCGCACATGCATTGACAATGCGCTGACGCATGTTGTCAGGCGTTGTCGGTGGATCACGATAGCAAATATCCTTCAACTTTCCCCACAGAAAAAAATCCGGGGACGTCAGAACCGGTGAATGTGCGGGCCATGGTATGGTGCTTCGACGACCAATCCACCTGTCATGAAATATGCTATTCAATACCGTTTCAACCGCACGCGAGCTATGTGCCGGACATCCATAATGTTGGAAGTACATCGCCATTCTGTCGTACTGTGAAACATCTTGTAGTAACATCGGAAGAACATTACGTAGGAAATCAGCATACATTGCACCATTTAGATTGCCATTGCTAAAATGGGGGCCAATTATCCTTCCTCCCATAATGCTTCACCAAACATTAACCCACCAAGGTCGCTGATATTCCACTTGTCGCAGCCATCGTGGATTTTCCGTTGCCTAATAGTGCATATTATGTCGGTTTACGTTACCGCTGTTGGTGAATGATGCTTCGTCGCTAAATAGAACGCGTGCAAAAAATCTGTCATCGTCCCGTTATTTCTTTTGTGGCCAGTTGCAGAACTGTTCACGACGTTCAAAGACGTCGCCATGCAATTTCTGGTACATAGAAATGTGGTACGGGTGCAATCGATGTTGATGTAGCATTATCAACACCGACGTTTTTGAAATTCCCGATTGTCGCGCAATTTGTCTGCTACTGATGTGCGGACTAGCCGCGACAGCAGCTAAAAGACCTACTTGGCCATCATTTGTTGCCGGTCGTGGTTGACGTTTCACATGTGGCTGAACACTTCCTGTTTCCTTAAATAACGTAACTATCCGGCGAACGGTCCGGACACTTGGATGATGTCGTCCAGGATACCGAGCAGCATACATAGCACACGCACGTTGGGCATTTTGATCACAATAGCCATACATCAACACGATATCGACCTTTTCCGCAGTTGGTAAACGGTCCATTTTACCACGGGTAATGTATCACGAAGCAAATACCGTCCGCACTGGCGGAATGTTACGTGATACCACGTACTTGTACGTTTGTGACTATTACAGCGCCATCTATCACAAAGCGAAAAAAGTGGTCCAACTAAAACATTCATATTTCTTTACGTACTACATGAATATGTAATAAAAATGGGGGTTCCTATTTAAAAAAACAGCAGTTGATATCCGTTTGATCTATGGCAGCGCCATCTAGCGGGCCAACCATAGCGCCATCTGGTTTCCACCTTCAAGCTAGACGAGTTTCGTTCTTTGTAGATTTTTCGTTTGATATTTATTTCGTGAGATATTCGGCCCGGCCACTATCAGTGGACCACCCTGTATACACTAAAGAGCCAAAGAAACTGGTACACCTGCCTAATATCGCGTAGGGTCCCCGGGAGCACGCAAAAGTGCCGCTACACGACGTGGCATTCACTCGACTAATGTCTGAAGTAGTGCTGGGGGGAACTGACACCTTGAATCTTGCAGGGCTGATCATAAATCCGTAAGAGTAAGAGGGGGTGAAGAACAACATGTTGCAAGGCATCCCAGATGTGCTCAATAATGTTCACGTCTAGGGAGTTTGGTGGCCAGTGTTTAAACTCAGAAGAGTGTTCCTGAATCCACTCTGTAGCAATTCTGTACGTGTGGGGTGACGCACTGTCCTGCTGGACTTGCCCAAGTCCGTCGGAATGCACAATGGACATGAATGGATGCAACTGATCGGACAGGATGGTTACGTACGTGTAACCTGTCAGCGTCGTTTCTAGACGTATCAGGGATGTAATATCACTCCAACTGCACACGCCCCATACCATTACAGAGCCTCCACCAGCTTGAACAATCCCCTGCTGACAAGCGGAGTCCATGGATTCACGAGGTTGTCTCCATACCCTTACACGTCCATCTGCTCGATACAGTTGGAAAAGAGACTCGTATGACCAGGTAACATGTTTCCAGTCATTAACAGCCCAATGTCGGTGTTGATGGGCCCAGGCGAAGCGTAAAGCTTAGTGTCGTGCAGTCATCAAGGGTACACGAGTGCGCCTTCGGCTCTGAAAGCTGGTATCGATGATGATTCGTTGAATGATTCACACGCTGACACTTGTTGATGACCCAGAATTGAAATCAGCAGCAATTTGCGGAAGAGTTGCACTTTTGTCACGTTCAAAGGTTCTCTTCAGTCGTTGTTGGTCCCGTTCTTGCAGGATCTTTTTCCGGCCGCAGCGACGTCGTAGATTTCATGTTTTACCGGATTCCTGATATTCACGGTACCCTCGTGAAATGGTCGTACGGGAAAATCCCCACTTCATCGCTACCTGGGAGATGCTGTGTCTCATCGCTCGTGCGCCGACTATAACACCACATTCAAACGCACTTAAATCTTGATAACCTGCCACTGTAGCAGCAGTAATCGATCTAACAAGTGCGCCAGGCACTTGTTGACTTATACAGGGGTTGCCGACCGCAGCTCCGTATTCTGCCTGTTACATGTCTCTGTATTTGAATATGCATGCCTATACCAGTTTCTTTGGCGCTTCAGTGTATCATGATCTGTATCATGTTCAACGCGGAGTCTTGGGATCAGCGAATGGACCTTGTGGAACGGTTTGCCGGCTTTGAGGTGCTGGTCCAAGCTATTGCCGACATGCAAGGTAACCATATTCGCAAGAAGATGCGTGCCGCTGAGTCAAGATGCGCTCATTGTTATTAAAACTGCAGAAATGAAAGAAACAGATAAGTGGTCATGAAACGATGTTTCAGATCACTTTTAGCCACATTTACTTGTAACCTTTGTTAAATAAAGTGACACTTTTGTAACTGGCAGTAGACTGTTTATCAAAGTGCAATGAATTCTTGTGATTTGTTGAACGTTACTCCGTGGTCGAGTGATTAATTTTTTCTTGAAGATCTTTTACCTGCAATGCTTAACATATGATTACTAGAAGAATAATTCCGAAACGCATTAATAATGCTCAGTCAAAATGTTTTGCCAATACAACGGGTGAAAGCATAGTGCGGAGTGAAAAACAACGAAAAAGCGGAGGAACATGCAAAGGAAGCAATAACAAGAGGAATACATTCACATATAAAACCGCCACATACAGAACTGAATCGGTTATTTATGAAAGGGCTGTTGTCACGAAAAGTAAACTGTTAGGAAATTAAAAAAACTGTTTATTTTTCCTAATATTACTAAATACAACAGATTAGTTATTTTAATTCTACTAGTTGCTAATAATAACAATGATTAAAGAAAATTATGTTGTTTATGTTGCATGATAGTGCCTATCAAAGTTGTCTGACAGAAGTCCTTTCATAAACAAAGGGCTACAAACGCCCATTCATAGAGACAAAAGTAAACAAAAAAGCAATGATTGATTGAGACTTTATGAAGGCTATTTATTTTACATTAAACATTGTATACACAACTGAGATTGGCTGTAACAGATACATAAGAATGGGTTTTTAACAAACACAAATTAACATTAAAGTCTCATATCATTAAATTTCACAGTTCTTTTTCAACTTTAGGCCATTCAATCACCTCGTCATAAAAAAAAAAAAAAACGCGTTCCTCAGGTATGAATTGAACAAGCTTCTTTATATCATCCATTTTCTTTATAGCGATAGGTATTTTCAGTGTATGCTTTGTGTAGGGGTAGAGAAGTGCATTATTGTGTTGGGATAGCTAGTTTGGATGTGTTATAGAGAATTCCACTAATAAAAGCTGATACTGTTATTTTCCTTTACTTGATTGCTGGAACGAGAATTCATGGTAGTCAGAAACAGTAAAATATTCTCTCTTTCCCTTCTTTCAGATTTGGTTTCTTCTGAAACAGTACATTTTCTATAGAACTGAGGCCACCATTTTTAAAAATCCAAAATATTTTCTGTTTTTATCTAATCAACATTAAACTTCCCCTGTACCGTACACATTTCAAATACTTCTTTTATTGTGTAACATCGGTCACATTTCCTTAATTTTCTTTTGACAAGGCGAAAGACACTGTTACAGGGCAGATAAGAATAGTCCCTTATGGGCAGTATGTATACAGTCTTTTTTAATCTTCCACTGACTGTAAGAGAAAATAGGAACCTAATCATTGTGTGATTTTTGTTTTGACCTGCACAGTTATCACTGTAAAGGTACAATTTATCAACATTTTCTGGTATATAATCATTGATATACTTCATTAGAAAAGAGCAAACTTAATTTCTGCCCTTGCCTGCAACTCTTTGGTGGTACAAGTAAAAGGATGCTGTGTCAGTACTGCTGTTGTGGATACAAAATGGATAAACTGACAGCTACCTAACGTAACAGACACCCTGAACTGGAATTGTGGACAAAGAAATGTTTTCCATGTAATCAAAACACAGCAACTTATGTCTGCAGGGAGACAAAATTCCATGTCGCCCAGCGTGGGGCTCGAACCCACGACCCTGAGATTAAGAGTCTCATGCTCTACCGACTGAGCTAGCCGGGCTTCCTGGATTTACAGGCGACGGATTGAACGTCAAAAACTATTCTTTTGGGTGGGGTAGACCCTTATAGAATCTCTCCATGCTGTTTAATGTTTATCTGGCGTAACACACGTCACGTATTTCAGTTTTATTGCTATCATGTTCTGCACAGTATTGTTTTGTTTCACGTAATGAAGTGTAAAATTTGTCACCCCTCCTTTTATGCAAAAGTAACTGTGCAACAACTACTCGTTTTGCTGTGTCATTAAGGTGAAGGTTTTTGATTCGCGTATTAAGCGTCTCACACTCACACTCACAGCAGGTGTCAATTTGGAGCCTTCCAAACCGATAGTTAAAATGTTCGTTGAATAACTTTTACATCACGACCACGATATTTTTCTAAAAACATGTTGTACATTTTCTTTATGTTAAGCATTGTGTCCAAATATTGTATTTCTTTCAACTAGTAGTGACTAGTTTCTAGGGGGAATGACTTAATGTGGTCTTTGATCGAAACCTAGGCCTCCTACTTTTCACTGGGTGGGCTTCTGTTAATGATTGATAAAATAAGTATTGTTCATCTTTGCTTGCAAAAGCTTCCGCCTCTGCTAAGAATGTCAATTTGGTCCTCCTCAGAAAACATGTTGAAACATTTCATTCTGCACCTACAAAATGCAGGATAAGTTAGTCCCATTTCTTTTAAAATCAGTTTTAAGATGTAAGACTTGAAGATATAGGCTAAGTTAGGGCTCATGTACAACAACAAAACTCAATAAATTGAAGCATAACCTACAACACGAACCTACAGAACTGTCTATATCTAAGGTATTTCAAAATAAATAAATCAGCTTACGAGCATGGTGTCCCTGTTTTTCGTGCTTGAGAAACATTCTCTTTATAATTAATATACTCATCACCACGGATTCTTCCTTTTTTTTTAGACGATTTACTTTGTAGTTCTCGATCTTGCGAACTCCTCTTTTACGTTTATTACCTTCCACTACGTCATTATCACTCTCTGACAATTTTAGGAGCACACGAAATCTTCTTAACAACTCTTAGATTAATTTTATGTTAAAGATATCACTTGAAACCAACCTACAGCAATAACAGTCACAATGAAGAGAGAGGAACAGAACTAAAAACTACACAGACTAGTGAACAGAAACAACTAGTTACTTGACCACTGCTGCCAACCGTGCTTTATTTAAGAAAGGGCTCTTGTCATTAACATGAGCCCTTTCATAAATTGCCGATTCAATTTTAAGGAGACTGGACTTCACCAAGGAAGTTAAAGGGCAGTCACTACGCAGCAGTTGAAGCCAAGATCCCATCGAAATCTTGCTTTCACAAACAAACTACAGCAGAAGAAGCATCTCCAGTTTAATAAGGATGTGGCTAAACTATGGGAATTTTCCAAGCCATCTGTACCGTCTCGGTCTTCGTGATGCGCCTTATTGTCAGTGTATAAATGAAGTAGTTGCTCATGTGAACCACCTACTTGTTTGTCCCCCTTAAGGAATCACCAAGAGGAACTACTGAGTAATCCGTGACGGAAAAGTGTACCTCTCCCAGTGTCTAATAGCACTCACTTGGGATCAGGAGTAGTTTCCATCTACGAAATAGTGATAAATTAACTCAACAAAAGTGCATGTTCACAATAAGAAAAGTCCTACGTACATTCATAGAAAAATATAACATCAATGAATGAAAAATTGAGATTTCAGATGTCAGCAATAATTATTGATTAGATTGGATTAGATTTACTTTCATTCCAATCGATCCGTAGTGAGGAGGTCCTCCAGGATGTGGAACATGTCAGAAAAACAACAATACATGACAAATATTTACAACTAAAACAAATAAGCTAATGTACCATTCCACAGGTCCCAAGTGGAATGATCGGCAGTTTTTAATGAACACTAAGAGTCATTTTACAAATACTAATGCACTGAATTTAAAATAAAAAAGTTTTTTATTTATTTATAAGGTAATAAACATGTAATACAACTACTGTAATACTTATTTACAATAAACACATTACTGCACTGAAATGGTGCAGAAGTTAGATTATACTTACTTACACACACACACACACACACAAATTTTCAGTGAACACATTACTGCACTGAAATTGTGCAGAAGTTATGTTGTACTTATATACAAATCAGTTGGTTTTACTAAGAAATTCATCAATGGAGTAGAAGGAGTTGGCCACCAATAAATCCTTTAGGCTTCTCTTAAACTGAATTTCATTGGTTATTAAGCTTTTTATGGCTGCTGGCAAGTTATTGAAAATGTGTGTTCCTGAATAATGCACACCTTTTTGTACAAGACTAAGTGACTTTAAATCCTTGTGAAGATTATTCTTATTTCTAGTATTGATTCCATGAATTGAGCTGTTGGTTTGAAAAAGTGATATATTTTTAATGACAAATTTCATTAAGGAATAAATATATTGGGAAGCTGTAGTTAGTATCCCTAGTTCCCTAAACAGGCTTCTGCAGGATGTTCTTGAGTTCACACCACATATAATTCTTACTGCACGTTTTTGTGCCCAGAAAACTTTAGCTTGGCTTGATGAATTACCCCAAAAAATAATCCCATATGACATTATGGAATGAAAGTAAGCATAATATGCCAGCTTTTTCATTTTTATATCCCCTATATCTGACAAAATTCGCATTGCAAACAGAGATTTGTTAAGACGCTTCAGCAGTTCTGTGGTGTGCTCCTCCCAGTTGAATTTATTATCAAGCTGTAATCCCAAGAATTTAACACTGTCCACTTCTTCTATCTTCTTGTCATCGTATGTTAGACATATAGTCTTGGGACACCCCTTACAAGTTCTGAACTGCATGTAGTGTGTTTTTTCAAAGTTTAGTGACAAAGAATTGGCTAGGAACCAGTGATTAATGTCCACAAATATTTTATTGGCTGATCTTTCTAAGACTACAGATAATTTGCTATTTATTGCAATGTTTGTATCATCGGCAAACAAAACAAACTTGGTATCTGGTAATGTTACTGATGAAAGGTCATTGATATACACAAGAAAAACTAAGAGCCCCAAAATGGAACCTTGTGGGACCCCACATGTAATTAGTTCCCAGTTGGATGATGCCTGATAGCTTGATACATGTCTCTTTCCTAATAACACCCTTTGTTTCCTGCCAGAGATATAAGATTTGAACCATTTTGCAGCATTTCCTGTTACGCTATAATATTCTAGTTTACTTAAAAGGATATTGTGATTTACACAGTCAATCACAATCACAATCACAAAATATGTCAGTTGCCTGCAATTTTTTGTCTAATGAATTAAGCACATTTTCACTGTAAGTTTAGATAGCCTTCTCAATATCAGAACCTTTTAGAAATCCGAACTGTGACTTTGACAGTATGTTATTTGAGATAAGATAGTTATAAAGACGACTGTACATTACTTTTTCGAAAATTTTTGAGAATGCTGGCAACAGTGAAATTGGACAGAAATTTGATGCTATTTCTTTATCTCCCTTCTTAAACAGTGGCTTAACTTCAGCATATTTCAGCCATTCAGGAAATATTCCACTGATAAACGACTGGTTACACAGATAGCTTAATATGTTACTTAGCTCAGAATCACATTCTTTAATTAACTTTGTTGATATTTCATCATACCCACTAGATGTTTTTGATTTTAAAGACTTTATGATGGACATTATTTCTGTTGGGGTAGTGAGGGTCAAATTCATATTATGGAAGTTACTTGAAATGTCTGGTCTAAGGTAATCCATAGCAGCATCTACCGAACCTGACAACCCCATCTTTTCAGTAACAGTTATAAAATGTTTGTTAAAAAGTTCTGCAACACTATACACATCTGTCACCAATGTATCATTTACTCTTAATGCTATTTGTTCCTCTTCATGTCTGGTTCTACCGGTCTCCTCCTTCACTATATCCCATATTGTCTTTATTTTGTTATCTGATATGACTATCTTTTCCTTGTAATATATTTGCTTTGACATCCGTATTACAGTCTTTAATATTTTGCAGTATTTCTTATAATGTGCTATAGCATCAACATTGGAAATGTTTCCGATTGACAGATACAGTTTTCGTTTTGTTTTACAAGATACCCCTATTCCTCGAGTAATCCATGGCTTCTTTGTAGATTTTGCTCTAACGTTGGTAAGTTTTGGGGGAAAGCAGTGTTCGAATAAGGTAAGCACTTTATTAGCAAAAATGTTATATTTTTCATTCATGCCATGAGCACTGTAAACATCAGTCCAGTGAATGTCTCTGAGGAGTGTCCTAAAATAATCAATTTTTGGCTTACTGATTACCCTCTTGAGCTCAGATATAACAGATTTTATATCCTGTTCAGTATTAACATTTAACAGAAGGAACTGCATGTCATGGTCTGAGAGGCCATTGACTATTGGTTTTGCAATATAATTTTGTTCATTGGACTTTTCTATAAAGATATTATCAATGGCTGTTTGTGAGCAAGTGGCTATCCTAGTGGGGAACTTTACTGTGGGAATTAAGTTGAATGATAGTGTTACTAACTCAAATAAGTTCTTATTGGGAGAGTCTTTAAGGAAATCTACATTGAAATCACCAGCAACCACTATTTCTTTGTTTTTGGTTGTTAAATGGGCCAGTACAGCTTCAAGGTGGTTTACAAACAGATTAAAGTTACCTGCAGGTGCTCAATATACACTTAATATTATGAAAGATTTTTTGTGAAAATCTAATTCTGTTGCACATGCTTCCATATGCTGTTCTAGGCAAAATTTATGAATGTCTATGTTCTTAAATTTATGACAGTTCCTGATGAATGTGGCAACTCCTCCTTTCTCCATTTCTGATCTACAAAAGTGAGATGCTAACCTAAACCCTGTAACACTTAAAAGTTCTATACCAGTGGTCACATGATGTTCAGAGAGGCAGATTATGTCAGCTGGGTTTGAAGACTCTAATTCATCTATGCAGATAGTTAATTCATTAATTTTATTTCTCAGTCCTCGAATATTTTGATGCAATAAAGATAGCTGACATTTCACATTGACTGAGTTAAAATTGGGTGGAGTTAAAATATCTGCTGACAGTTGAAAATTCTTAGCCAATGGCTGTTTATGCTGATGTAATAAGGTGGAATTATGTTTTTTGATTTCTTTCTCAAACTGAAGGTTTGTCTCAGTTCTAACCTCTCTTAAAATTTGCTTTCTTTCCGTCCTCCCTACCCTAAAAAAGGGTCTTTTCTGAATCCTATAACCACTGGTATTTTACCACTCATGACAGTGCCTCCCCCCTTTAACTTTCCTGCTATTTCCCCAGCCAATTTACCCTTCCCCTTCCTGTTGAGGTGAAGGCCATGCCTAGTATAATCCCACCTACTGAGAGAATCAACATGAACCACACCAATGTGTGACCCCGCACCCGACATGAGCAGCCGTTCCAGCTCCAAATTAACTTTCTTGACAGAAGAGTTCAAATGAGGTCGGTCATGGCGCCCAAGAACAGATACAAACTCAACACTAGTATGCTTCGATGCTGATGCAATCTTCGCCAGGTCACACTCTATACTGTACCCAGGATCTCTGTCAATACTGTTTCCTGCCCCACCCACTATAACCACGGTGTCTTCCTTAGTGAAATCTTTGCAAAGTGATCCTAAATTCTCTGTCACCTGCTCCAGACCAACACTAGGTTTAAAAAAATTGGTGACCTGGTATTCTGATCCTAGTTCATCCTTCAAAAGTTGGCCAACATCATTGTATTACTATTATAAAAATTGAATCTACACACTCATTGTTATTGTACGATCACCCGAGCACCTTAATACTGATATTCTTAATGTACACTCCTGGAAATGGAAAAAAGAACACATTGACACCGGTGTGTCAGACCCACCATACTTGCTCCGGACACTGCGAGAGGGCTGTACAAGCAATGATCACACGCACGGCACAGCGGACACACCAGGAACCGCGGTGTTGGCCGTCGAATGGCGCTAGCTGCGCAGCATTTGTGCACCGCCGCCGTCAGTGTCAGCCAGTTTGCCGTGGCATACGGAGCTCCATCGCAGTCTTTAACACTGGTAGCATGCCGCGACAGCGTGGACGTGAACCGTATGTGCAGTTGACGGACTTTGAGCGAGGACGTATAGTGGGCATGCGGGAGGCCGGGTGGACGTACCGCCGAATTGCTCAACACATGGGGCGTGAGGTCTCCACAGTACATCGATGTTGTCGCCAGTGGTCGGCGGAAGGTGCACGTGACCGTCGACCTGGGACCGGACCGCAGCGACGCACGGATGCACGCCAAGACCGTAGGATCCTACGCAGTGCCGTAGGGGACCGCACCGCCACTTCCCAGCAAATTAGGGACACTGTTGCTCCTGGGGTATCGGCGAGGACCATTCGCAACCGTCTCCATGAAGCTGGGCTACGGTCCCGCACACCGTTAGGCCGTCTTCCGCTCACGCCCCAACATCGTGCAGCCCGCTTCCAGTGGTGTCGCGACAGGCGTGAATGGAGGGACGAATGGAGACGTGTCGTCTTCAGCGATGAGAGTCGCTTCTGCCTTGGTGCCAATGATGGTCGTATGCGTGTTTGGCGCCATGCAGGTGAGCGCCACAATCAGGATTGCATACGACCGAGGCACACAGGGCCAACACCCGGCATCATGGTGTGGGGAGCGATCTCCTACACTGGCCGTACACCACTGGTGATCGTCGAGGGGACACTGAATAGTGCACGGTACATCCAAACCGTCATCGAACCCATCGTTCTACCATTCCTAGACCGGCAAGGGAACTTGCTGTTCCAACAGGACAATGCACGTCCGCATGTATCCCGTGCCACCCAACGTGCTCTAGAAGGTGTACGTCAACTACCCTGGCCAGCAAGATCTCCGGATCTGTCCCCCATTGAGCATGTTTGGGACTGGATGAAGCGTCGTCTCACGCGGTCTGCACGTCCAGCACGAACGCTGGTCCAACTGAGGCGCCAGGTGGAAATGGCATGGCAAGCCGTTCCACAGGACTACATCCAGCATCTTTACGATCGTCTCCATGGGAGAATAGCAGCCTGCATTGCTGCGAAAGGTGGATATACACTGTACTAGTGCCGACATTGTGCATGCTCTGTTGCCTGTGTCTATGTGCCTGTGGTTCTGTCAGTGTGATCATGTGATGTATCTGACCCCAGGAATGTGTCAATAAAGTTTCCCCTTCCTGGGACAATGAATTCACGGTGTTCTTATTTCAATTTCCAGGAGTGTATATTTTATATGAGTGATTGTATGGCAAAAGACCTATAAAGAACTAATAATTTACGTTGACTTTAATTTTCAGCAGCAGATATTAAAATGTGACATAAAAGGTCTACAAGCTATCTGTTACTGTTATTACGATGTGTAACTATCAGAAAGAACTAGGTGATAAGAAATACCTAAAATTTAAAAGGAAATTTTAAAATTCATTTGAAGAACCAATTTAAAAACGCTGAGAATATATCAAGAAGTTGCGCCTGAAGCCTCCACGCCTATGCTGCACTCGTTTACCATCTCCGGTTCTCATAGTAACCGCATTATATAACAGCGAGGTACAAGGTGACAATTATTGAACTGTACGACATAAAACCATCATAACCTCTGAACGATTTGCATTAGGAAGTTCAAACACCATGTTTGGCCGCGGGGCGTGATGGGAATTAGAATGCGCTGTACGGTTTAGTGACGAAGCCCACTTTCATTGGATGGCTTCCTCAATAAACAAAACTGGCGCATTTTTGGGACTGAGAATCATTTCGTGATCGACTAGTCTCTTCATTCTCAATGGGTGACTGTGTGATGTGCAATGTCCAGTCACGGAATAATCGGTGCGATATTCCTTGATGGCACGGTGATTCCCGAACGGTACCTGAAGGTTTTGGAAGATTATTTCATCTCCATTATCCAAAGTGACCCTGATTTCGACAAGATGTGGTCCATGCAAGACGGAACTCGACCCCATCGAAGCAGGAGAGTGTTTAATGTCCTGGAGTAGCACTTTGGGGACCGCATTCTGGCTTTGGGGTACCTAGAGGCCACTGGCATATGCTTCGATTGGCCGCCATATTCTCCGGATCTGAACACATGCGACACCCTTTTGTGGGGCTATATTAAAGACAAGGTGTACAGCAATAACCCCAAAACCATTGCTGAGCGTAAAACAGCCATTCAGCAGGTCATCGAAAACATCAATGTTCCGACATTTCGGCGGGTCATGTAGAATTTCGCTATTCGTGTGCGCTACATCATCACCAATGACGGCAGGCATATCGAACATGTCATAAGCTAAATCCGAATATCTGTAGTGAAGTTTACATGTTGAATAAAGTATGTGCACGCCGTAGTTTGTAGCTAATTTACAGTATTAAGCGAAAATTTCCAATTGAAAAAGTCAGAAGTATTGTGCCCCTTTTTCTTTAAAGCCTTTCTCAATTCGAACCTGCACTAATCATCAATTTTTCGAAAACAAACCTCATTTAGTAAAAGCAGATTATTACAAAGATAATTTACACAATTCACACATGGTAATAACATTGTAATGGAAGACTTTTTATTTATTACGATTTGTTGAGATTTTCTAGAAATTGTTGTAACTGTATTAAACAGTAGACTTAGCAGTGCTGAGTGTGACAGGAAATGCTGTGGTTATAAGGATTGGTAAATAACCTGGGTTTGTTTGATTGCTAGGCTACTCGCGAGAAATTGTTCGGTGAAGTTTTTGGAATTGCGCTGCGCTTGAGGTGGATGGGAACTTTTGCAAAATTTTGCCGAAATAGTCTCCATTCTTTTCTTCGTCGTTCCCTTCCGCAGCCCTTTTCGAACTGTAGAAAGAAACTGTTCTAGCAGTCGGGCACGGATTCCAGTTCCAAATAAACATGGCTGCTGTGCACTGCCCCACATCTGTACCTAATTCTTACAATGGTTTTACCTCCTCCTACTGCACAGTTTAATCACAGCGGTAGTTTACCATTTATCTAGGAGAGAGGTGAAAAAGTCGGTGGAATTTCAAGATCGAAAAAGTATTCTTTACAGGATTTGAGGCTTCGTCACACTAAGAGGTGCAGCGCAAAACAACATGAAGTTATGCTACATCAGTCGTAAGACTGTTAACAGTCAGTTCTGTCGGCTAATTTCAGGATTGTTTTGGGGAGTTTGAATGCTGGTCATCGGCTTCATTTTATCCAAAAAATTAATTATTGTAACACATTTTTCAACTTTAATTAAGCCACTCGACATTAAAAAATATTGATTGTTTGATGACACTGTTGTGTAATTTGAAGCACACTCTGACTTCATCGCATTTTTAGTATGACGGAGAATATTTTAATCAGACGGGCGGTGTCGTGATAGGGAGCCCACTAGCTCCATTTACGAGGGTCGGTCAAAAAGTAATGCCTCCCATTTTTTTTTCTACTTAAAGAAATTAAGTTAAGTGAAAAATTTGAATTTGGCGCCATTCCTCAAACCTTCTTCTGCAATCCACTGCAGTAGTAACTTTCTGTGTCAACAGGTGGCAGCACAGCAGAAGTTTGTAAGATGGCCGACATCGATGTTCGTTTGAGACAGCGTTGTGTGATTGAATTCTTGAATGCAGAAGGTGAAACGCCCATACGCATTCATGAAAGACTGAAGAAGGTGTATGGTGTTGTGACAGTGGATGTCAGCACTGTTAGACGATGGGTTCGTCGTTGTAAGGAAGCTGAAGGGCAAACACCGTTGACTGACGAAAAGCGGAGCGGCAGGCCGGTGAGTGCAGTGACTCCACACAACATTCAGCAAGTTGATGACATCATTCGTGGTGACCGTCGGGTGACTGCAGATGAAGTGTGTCGCATTATTTCTCTTAGTAAAGGCAGTGTGATCACGATTATTAAACAATTGGGGTACTCAAAAGTTTGTGCACGGTGGGTTCCAAGAATGTTAACCGATCAGAATAAAGAGGCAAGGAAAACAATAGCCTCCCAACACTTGCAGCGCTTCCGTTTGGAGGGAGATGAGTTTCTGAAAAAAATTGTGACCGGGGACGAAACATGGGTGCATTTTTTTGAACCCGAATCAAAGAGGCAGTCAATGGAGTGGCGTCACACAAGCTCGCCGAGGAAGAAAAAATTCAAAACTGTGCGATCGTCAGGGAAAGTTATGGCAACAGTTTTCTGGGATACAGAGGGTGTGATTCTGGTTGATTTTTTGGAGCAGGGATGCACAATAAATTCTGTTCAATACGTCACAACCCTCAACAAACTTAAAGCACGTCTTCAGCGAGTTCGCCCAACAAAATCAATGGCAGATGTTCTTCTTTTGCATGACAATGCAAGACCACACACCAGTTGTCACACCTCTGACGAGATTGTCAAAATTGGATGGGAAGTTTTGCCTCATCCCCCATACAGCCCTGACCTGGCACCATCAGACTTCCATCTGTTCGGGCCACTAAAAGAAGCTCATCGTGGGATTCATTTTGAAGATGAGGAGGCCGTCAAAACATCCGTGCGTCAATGGCTTAGGAAGCAGAGCTGTGATTTTTACCGTGCTGGGATACATGCCCTTGTTCAAAGATGGACCAAAACTGCAGAGATGGGCGGAGATTACATTGAAAAATGACAAAATGATCCTCAATGTTGTGGTTTTCAACCTATGTAATTGCATTTAAATTTCCTGACAATTAAACGTCGAAAAAAAATAGGAGGCATTACTTTTTGACTGACCCTCGTATAACCGATCTGTTTATGGAGTACTCTGGGGACATCGTCCTGGACATGGCTCCTGCAATGCCTAGCTGCTTTTATGGTTGTGGTCGGCGACATGTTCGCTGTCTGATCTCACTGACGTGAAAAGCTGGGAGAATTCTTGGATTACATCAATAATATCCGCGAGAACATCTAGCTCACGACAAAGGTAGAGACAGATGATACCTTGCCGTTCCTTGATGACATCGTCCGCCGTAAAGCAAATAGGTGTCTCAGCCACAGTGTTTACCGGAAACCCACCCACACCGACCGATATCTGAACGCTAACAGCTATCACCATTCATCTCAGAAACGTTCTGTTTTGAGGACCTTGATGCATCTAGCGGAAGCCGTATCAGACGCTGAAATCCTGCCGATGTAACTGAGCCACTTAAGGAAAGTATTCAAGGAAGACAGCTACAACAACCGCCAGATTCCGCTAGCTATCTTTTCAAAAACACGGAGGCAGAAGGACCCCGAGGAGCACACTAAGAAGCTTGCGTTTTTGCCGTTCTGTGGCTCAGTAACATGTAAGAATAGACGACTCCTAAAGAGGCATAAAATCGATTCGATCTTCAGTACTCCAACAAAAATTCGACAGCCTTTTTTTTTAGCCCTGGGAAAGATGAGGTAGGCCTCAGAACGCCAGGAGTATCTAAAATACCATGTGGGTGTGGAGAGTCTTACGTCAGATAGACCGTGCGTGCTGTTGAACAGCGCTGCGTAGAACACGAGAGATGCTTTCGACTTCAGTTCTCTGAGAAACCAATGGTAGCAGAGCATGCTCTAGAAAACAACGACTCTGTACTATTGTGCATATAAGTAATTCTTTTCATCTGATTTTACGATAAACTTGTGTAATTGATGTTCTGATTTCATTTCTTCCTGTTTCATGCCATTATGTTAAGAAAACTGTAAATAAGTTTCAATGTGAATATTAATGTTTATGTCAAATGTCAAGTAATATTGTAATAGAATTGAAATGTAACAAATGTTGAAACTGTTGTAAGATGTTTAAAATTGTAACTGTGCGTCTGATACATACGTAGGCAATGTGTTAGGATATGTAGAATGCAAAACCTCGGGTGAATACCTGGTCCGTCAGGGAGCGGTAAAAGGTGGATGGCAGGCGAGCGCGGGAAAATGCGCGCGGGCACTGCACGGCACAACGGACACAGTAGTAGCTGGAGTTTGGCACTGGTTTGAGCAACACCTTCTGGATAGAGAAGGCTCTTCTGGGATACATAAATGACCGGTATACTTGAAACGGCAATAAAAACTAAACGAGCAGCGATAGAAATACACCGTTTGTTGCAATAGGCTTGGGACAACAGTACATTTTCAGGCAGACAAACTTTCGAAATTACAGTAGTTACAATTTTCAACAACAGATGGCGCTGCAAGCGATGTGAACGATATAGAAGACAACGCAGTCTGTGGGTGCGCCATTCTGTACGTCGTCTTTCTGCTATAAGCGTGTGCTGTTCACAATGTGCACGTGTGCTGTAAACAACATGGTTTATTCCTTAGAACAGAGGATTTTTCTGGTGTTGGAATTCCACCGCCTAGAACACAGTGTTGTTGCAACAAGACGAAGTTTTCAACGGAGGTTTAATGTAACCAAAGGACCGAAAAGCGATACAATAAAGGATCTGTTTGAAAAATTTCAACGGACTGGGAACGTGACGGATGAACGTGCTGGAAAGGTAGGGCGACCGCGTACGGCAACCACAGAGGGCAACGCGCAGCTAGTGCAGCAGGTGATCCAACAGCGGCCTCGGGTTTCCGTTCGCTGTGTTGCAGCTGCGGTCCAAATGACGCCAACGTCCACGTATCGTCTCATGCGCCAGAGTTTACACCTCTATCCATACAAAATTCAAACGCGGCAACCCCTCAGCGCCGCTATCATTGCTGCACGAGAGACATTCGCTAACGATATAGTGCACAGGATTGATGACGGCGATATGCATGTGAGCAGCATTTGGTTTACTGACGAAGCTTATTTTTACCTGGACGGCTTCGTCAATAAACAGAACTGGCGCATATGGGGAACCGAAAAGCCCCATGTTGCAGTCCCATCGTCCCTGCATCCTCAAAAAGTACTGGTCTGGGCCGCCATTTCTTCCAAAGGAATCATTGGCCCATTTTTCAGATCCGAAACGATTACTGCATCACGCTATCTGGACATTCTTCGTGAATTTGTGGCGGTACAAACTGCCTTAGACGACACTGCGAACACCTCGTGGTTTATGCAAGATGGTGCCCGGCCACGTCACACGGCCGACGTCTTTAATTTCCTGAATGAATATTTCGATGATCGTGTGATTGCTTTGGGCTATCCGAAACATACAGGAGGTGGCGTGGATTGGCCTCCCTATTCGCCAGACATGAACCCCTGTGACTTCTTTCTGTGGGGACACTTGAAAGACCAGGTGTACCGCCAGAATCCAGAAACAATTGAACAGCTGAAGCAGTACATCTCATCTGCATGTGAAGCCATTCCGCCAGACTCGTTGTCAAAGGTTTCGGGTAATTTCATTCAGAGACTACGCCATATTATTCCTACGCATGGTGGATATGTGGAAAATATCGTACTATAGAGTTTCCCAGACCGCAGCGCCATCTGTTGTTGAAAATTGTAACTACTGTAATTTCGAAAGTTTGTCTGCCTGAAAATGTACTGTTGTTCCAAGCATATTGCAACAAACGGTGTATTTCTATCGCTGCTCGTTTAGTTTTTATTGCCGTTTCAAATATACCGGTCATTTTTGAAACACCCTGTAGCTTCACTGAGCCTCGGGTATGCCGTTCCAACGCCCATACAGCATAGCAAAATTCCATAGGCACTAAATGGAAAAGTATTGCGACGCTAAGAAGAATACTAGCAGGTTGAATCTTTTAGTACTGTATTCGTATGGATCAGAGAGTGAACTGTGTTTGTTTGGTGCAATAATAACCTAAATTTTACCAGAACTTTTCCATAATTTAATTATCCTCACAACTAATCTAGACAGGGTCCTTTCCAAACGTTGTGCAATCCGAGTGCCCCGAAATGAAAATTAAAAATTGTGTTAATAATAATTATTTGTAGAGCTAGCGATATTAGAATGGTTATAGAAATGTTTTGTTAATGGACCAGTAAATAAATAGCGAAGGTCTAACGAAGTCGAAAGATAACTTTAGTATTGATATAGTAATGAAGTTTGATATAGTAATGAAGTTTGTTTCGAGACAGATTTAAAGGCATTTAAATGAGCAATAAATAAGATGAAAAGAGTAGTAACTTATATACTGGAAATCTTGAATGAATAATAAATTCAGTAATCATTTTTTTAAAATACAGCGTTCATAACAGTTTCAGGGTCCCCCTTCATTCATTTGAATTCTGAAGTGTTCTAAATTGGTTTGACCAGCAAAAGTTAAAGTCAATATAAAAGTCAAAATTTATCAGTGTTTTATCTTTATCAAAATTGACATTTTGTGTGTGGCATGAAAATACAATTGCTAGGCTAACCAATGCCCGATTTTAATCAGATTAATAGACAGTATAAAGTTTTGTAGTAAACATTAGAGTGTAGTGTTATGTATTCATGATTTTCCATATCAGTACCGAACGTGAATCTATCAGTTCAATAGATTTTCTGGTTCTAAAATTCTACTATATTATGCAGTGTTACAACTTCTTGTTCTGCATGAATATATACCAACTTGTACAGGGAAGAAACTCAGTTAATGCCTAATTAGGCTGGCGACCGTATTATTGTCACATTGGTAGCATCTTCTGGTTTGCTTTTGATCCATCCTGACGTGTGATTGCATTTCGAACTTACTTGACATACGTCAAGTATAATAATAATAATTGTTAGTACAGAGTGGATGTAAGTCTGATTTGGCACCATTCAGGTACACGCGGTCGATATCTATGCGAAAATCCTTTCTCATAAGGTGAATCCCGCTCACTTACCATAGCACAGGCTTTAACGAGTAATGTGTCAGGGATTACAAACGGACACAGTATTGCATTCAAAGAGACCTGAGTTATTATACAGACTAATAGTTTCTGGGCTATGTTAATAAAAGAAACGATCGAGATAAAAATTTGTGACAACATCCTGAATACAGGTAGCGGCTGCAGGTAACTAAGCACGGCTTCGGACACGGCCATGGGAAGGATTAAGCGGGTGAGGAGGGCGCGCGACGAAAACATGGCCTTATATGGTATGCAGCATCAGTGATGTCACAGAAGGCAGCGCGGCTGTACAAGGTCGGTAGCAACTAGAAAGCAATCATCACTTGACGATGGCCGAGGAGTACTCGGCCGAAAGCTCGTGAATTTAAGAAACTTGACGCGGCTGGAAGTTCGAGAGAATTTTATCAGTACATATCACCGCGAAACCATCCATTCGTACAGCGTCTATTATGACTGCTTCTATTTTCACACAATATTCTATTTAGGACTGCGATTAGTTGATTTCAGTTATCCTTTCTAAAAAAATTAATATCTTTCCATCACAAATTATGACTAAAAAATAAAAGATATTCAAATTCCATTAATTATACTCTCAGAGTGACTTCCAGGACGTTGGTTATTACTTTGAAACAAACGGGACATTGGCAGTGCAACTGTTCTGCCACTTAAGGTATACCAACTGCACCATACATAAAAACACTGATTTATTAACATACGAGAGCTTGTAAATAGACGAAAAGGTAGATAATGTGACACTATATTTCCGAAAAGCGCTGAACACTGTACCAGGTCGTAGAGAAATCATCAAGACTCGGTCACAGAGAGTATCTTTACAGTTATCCGATGGGTTCTATGCCCATTGACTGAGAGGGCCTAGTACATTCCGCTGGACGACGAATATGCAACAGAAACTGAAGTAGCGCCTGGAACCGTAATAGGACCAACAATGTTCTTAGTATGCCTAAACGATGTAACATGTTATGTCTGCAGAAGCATCGGATTGTTAACTGACGACGCTGTAGTCTACAGGACAGTATTGTCTTGTACAATCATAAGGAAATGTAAAAGCAAAAATGGTTCAAATGGTTCGGAGCACTATGGGACTTAACTTCTAAGGTCATCAGTCCCCTAGAACTTAAAACTACTTAAACCTAACTAACCTAAGGACATCACACACATCCATGCCCGAGGCAGGATTCGAACCTGCGGCCGTAGCAGTCGCGCGGTTCCAGACTGTAGCGCCTAGAACCGCTCGGCCACCCAACAATATTTCCGCTTAGTGTAATGAACAGTAGCTGCCTTTAAATTATGATAAATGTTGGTTAAGATCATAACAAAGCGAATTTATGCGATAGAACCCGATTACTAGATTAGTAATGAACATCTGGAGTACGTGACTAAAACGAGATCTGAAGTGGAACTAACAAATGAAATCCGTAGTAGGAGTTCCATGGGATACTGTGCATTTGGAAAGGAAACCGCGTACAACATACTAGGACCACTAGCTCTAGTGCAGCGCCCCAGCGTTACGAATCCTTATAAAGCAGGTACGACAGACGAGCGAATTTGGAGACACGCTCCTAGGATATAACACGTCCGTACAGCCCATACGAAAGTGTAAGAGAAATGCTGGGGAAATTTACACGGGAATCCTTGACAAAAAGACAACGTGTTGTTACTGTTGTTGTGATCTTCAGTTCGAAGGCTGGTTTTTAATCCAGCTCTCCAAGCTAGTCTATTCTTTGCAAGCCTCCACATGACTACAGCAAACTACATCCATTTGAACCCGATATGTATTC
Source organism: Schistocerca cancellata (assembly GCF_023864275.1). Lineage (NCBI taxonomy): Eukaryota > Metazoa > Arthropoda > Insecta > Orthoptera > Acrididae > Schistocerca > Schistocerca cancellata. The sequence continues at coordinate 341,328,349 of NC_064627.1, forward strand.
GAGTCAGCCTCCCTCTAAAATTTTTAGCTCCCGCATTTTCCTCCACTGTGATTTACAGCTTCTAGAAATTTTTGGAAAATCATGATTTGTACAAAGCTGTTGTTTGACAACCAGTTTCTCTCAGAAACAGACCATCCTCAGGTACAATGTGACACCCGGCATCTCATTAATGATGTCACATAGTACTTGAGGAAGGTCTGTTTCTGACCGAAACTGGTTGTTTAGTAAAGTGACAATACAGCTCTGTGGAAACCATGACTTCCACAAACTTACGATTATATTCGATGTCAGTAAATTTCGATGTTTCTGAAAGGCTTTTTTCGTTATTGCCAGTCTGCACAGTATTTCTTCGCAACAGATGCCTCGAAAATGAGATAAACGGAAACTACAAGATGGCAAAGCTGAAATGGCTAGCGTAGTAATGTAAAACCGTAAAAGCATGCATGACTACGGAAATATAGATGCCTCATAGGAAAATTAACTTAATATTCGGTCAAAAGAGAAGCAACTGTATGAATATCAAAAATTCAGATGACAAGACAGTCCTAAGCAAACTAGGGAAAGCTGAAATGTGGAAGGAATACGTAGTGGGCTATATCTGCAGGAAGAAACACGTTCCGGTGAATATAAATTTTCTGAAGGCCTTACCTCGGAAACAAAGCATTTTCAAACATAAGTTTTAATGAATTTTTTTATTGTATGCGTTAGGGAATACATAACCAAAATAATGCCCACCATTTTTGAAACACCCTGTATAAGGGAAATAATTTTTACGACAATATTACACAAACAGAAGAGGAAGAAGGTGAAGATGAGCTGGAAGATATGATACTACGAGGGCACTGATAGACCTGTGCCTAGACATCTGGAATAGGCGACATTCCTTCACAATTACTGAGATCCTTGGAAGAGCCAGCCATGACAGAACTATCCACCTGGTATGCAACATGTATGAGACAGGCGAAATACCCTCAGTCTTCAAGATGAATGTAATAATCCCTATTGCAAAGAAGGCAAGTGCTCACAAGTGTGACTATTAACGGACTATGAGTCTAATAAGCCGTAGTTACAAAATCTTCTTCTGCCTTTCCCAGATTAGGCCCGCCGGCCTGGTCTTGCCTCAGTCCTATCTTTTAACTGGCTGTCATATGTCCTCCTTTTCTATGGGTTTGTATTGTAAGACCATTTCAGGAATCCTTGTTTATTGCATTCGTTCCAGATATCCCTTACAGTTTTGTTTATGTTCTTATATTTTGTGATCTACTACAAAAATATTCAGTTCTTGTCTAATGTTTTCATCAGGAACCCTTTCACCGTAGTGCAACCTTTGACTCCTCGTAAAAATTTCTTTTCAGCCGGCTGAACATGGCTAGAATCTTTCCTCTTCATAGCCCCACGTTCAAGGACACGGTGCAGATATCATCTTATAAAATTTCATTTTTGTGACTCTTCGCGTGTTTTTTAATGTTCTGCTTATTGTGCAACGTATACCCTGATAATTCTGCAATTTAATGTCCTTATCTTCCTTACAAGTGTTATAGCTCCGTAGGTAACTGAAGTGCTGAACTTGTTCCTACATCGCATCTCTGGTTACAAAGAATGGAAAACTTGGTAGAAGCGGACTTGGGAGAAGCTCAGCAAGGGTTCGAGAAATCTAGGAACTCCTGAGGCAGTAAAAGCCTACGACTTACTTAGAATACAGGTTAAGGAAAGGCAAACCCGCCTTAATAGCGTCTGTATATTTAGAGGAAACATTTTACACTGTTAACTGGATTAGATGTTTTGAAATTAAATAGAGAGAGGCAAAAATTATCTACAACTTACATAGAAACCATACTGCAGTCATAAGAGCCGAAGAGCATGAAAATGATGTTATTTGATGTGTACATTGAGCAAGCGGCTATGGAAATCAAAAAGTTTCAGGGAGGAGGTTTTCCGATGATACTGTAATTCTATCATGGAGATCAAAGGACTTGGACGATCAGTGGAACGAAATGAGTACTAAATCTGAGCACTGGCCTCTTGCACGACTTTACGTCACAGCTTGTGGAACAGATATTGCCTTAACACAACGTTATAAGATGAACAGCAACAAAATAAAAACGAGGACAATGGGATATAGTCAAATTAAATCATTTGATGCTGATAGAATTAGATGAGAAAGTGAGTAGTTGATGGGTTTTGCCACTTGGGCAGCAAAATATCTGACTTGGATGAAGTAGATTAGGTATAAAATGCAGCCTGGAATAGCAAGAAAATCAAGTTTTATTCCATTTGGAAGCAGCTGTCCCCAGCAACTGTATTTATTTCAGGTAGTACAGGGTACAGTAGTCTGTCGCAAATAATGCTGACTGCATATCCAGATTTCAGTCAATATGTGGCCGGCCATCTTCAGTGCAGTAAATGTAAGTTGAAACATTAAAGCCAGAGAGCGAACTCCACCTTTGACATGAATAGTCCAGTAATGACTATGTGCATATCTTGAGTGGTTTTAATGTTTTAAGCTACATTTGCTGCGCTGAAGATCACCACACAGTGACTGATATCTGGATATGCAATGTTCAGCTGACAAACTGAAAAGAAAATAGTACAAAAGAACAATGAACTCATAGAACCTGTGGATAAGTTTTGTACTTTTGGAAGCTTAAGACGATGGCTGGCTGGACATAAAAAACGTAAAGAGGATAGTGTGTATGACCTATCGGCTCACCAAATAGACTTTTAAAATCGAGATTTCGATGTATCTGAAATGCAGAGGTTACTATCAGTATGCGTCACCATTTCTGACTTATAGTAGTGAGACACTAACTTTCTAATCGAAAACCTTCAGACTCTGTAAGTTATTCGATGAGTAACAATGAGATGCAGGTTGCGAATTACTAGAAGAGAGAGGAAAAAAAACGAACAGGGAAAGTCTAACGTGAAAGACATAATTATAGATCTGATGTTATGAAATTGAGGTGAGGAAGCCACAGTGGCGAACGAACGGTGTAGATGGACCAAGGAAATTCTATGCTGGATTGGAAGAAAAAAGAAAGGAATGAAGCAACGCCGTGGTGGAAGGGAGACAGATGACGTTACAAAATACTCAGGTGCAACATTAATACAAGGTATAGATGAAGACATACCGGTAACGCACGAAAACGCCGGGAGGAAGCATTCATTCAGCAGTGGGTGTCAAATTGGTGCTGGTGTTGATGCAACTGACGCTGATTATGCTTTTGAGTCAGTGATGGAGGTATAAGTAATTTAAACTGTATTTGCCAAAAATTATAGGCATAAAACTTCCTGGCAGATTAAAACTGTGTGCCCGACCGAGACTCGAACTCGGGACCTTTGCCTTTCGGGGGCAAGTGCTCTACCATCTGAGCTACCGAAGCACGCAGGAGAGCTTCTGCAAAGTTTGGAAGGTAGGAGACGAGATGCTGGCAGAAGTAAAGCTGTGAGTACCGGGCGTGAGTCGTGCTTCGATAGCTCAGATGGTAGAGCACTTGCCCGCGAAAGGCAAAGGTCCCGAGTTCGAGTCTCGGTCGGGCACACAGTTTTAATCTGCCAGGAAGTTTCATATCAGCGCACACTCCGCTGCAGAGTGAAAATCTCATTCTGGAAACATCCCACAGGCTGTGGCTAAGCCATGTCTCCGCAATATCCTTTCTTTCAGGAGTGCTAGTTCTGCAAGTTTCGCAGGAGAGCTTCTGTAAAGTTTGGAAGGTAGGAGACGAGATACTGGCAGAAGTAAAGCTGTGAGTACCGGGCGTGAGTCGTGCTTCGGTAGCTCAGATGGTAGAGCACTTGCCCGCGAAAGGCAAAGGTCCCGAGTTCGAGTCTCGGTCGGGCACACAGTTTTAATCTGCCAGGAAGTTTCATATCAGCGCACACTCCGCTGCAGAGTGAAAATCTCATTCTGGATTATAGGCATACTTTATCATGAGCCTTCTGACGACTGTTGCATAAGGCACTCCATTCAGTAGATTTGTAGAGAATTATGCTCCACTGGCATTCTTCAGGTATGGTGGATGCATAGACCTTCCGTCAAAATATTTTGTGTGTAGGCAGCAAAGCTCCGGTTGCATTGATGGAATACCAACGCCAGTCTTTTCCTTACTTTACATTAGACCTCAAGTTTTTCTTTTCATCATCAGAAGATAGTGTATCTGCTCCAGCGTCCTCCACGCTGTAACAACGTACCTAAATAACCGGCAGGAGTCTTTTTGAAAGTCGAGGACTAGCTTCAAATGGGTGAAGATGGCTCTAGCGTTGTATTTCCTGGAAAGGACAGCGCGAAAATGAATTAAACAATTTAGTAAAATGGAGTATGTAGCTTACCTTGCGCTTTCGCGTAGTTTGTGCAATGTCCGTATTAATATCAACTGCAATGGTATATATTACGAAAGAACCAGAATGAAGTACGGAAAAAGGCGAGTATATCTTGGGCAGAGTTAGGGATTTAGAAGAAGGGAACTAGCTTTTCGACTTATTTGGCAGCTTAAAACAAAACATCTTGACTTATTCGCGTCCTTTTACTCGTTTGTATCAGTACGCATGTCATGTATTAAAATGCATCAAGTCAAGTAAAGTAACATGATTACATAATGGCATCCCCCAGGACCAAAGCCAACAAACTTTATCCCTTCCAGAAATTTTTTAGCTATTACATGTACGCTCTTCAGTCATATGATATTACATATTGTTTATTATGGCTGGAGAATCTTCTGGATTTTGGGTTCAGGACCGACTTTACCCTATAAATTGCAAGATGCAGGTGTGCCTACACCTTTCAGCTAAGATCGCTCACTGCGCTGAGGAAGAAAGGTTTAACTGGTTTGAAGCTGCCAGGAAAGCTGAAAAGCCAATTCCCTTCTTTTACCTCACTAATTCTGCCTAGGACATATTCGCCTTTTGTTGTACTATGATAGGAGCGGTCTTCATTCTGGTTCCCACCTTTTACTCTACCATAAATTTGACATTAGGGTGGCAACCGAAGTAGATTTCTGTTGGTTCGAGCGACGACTTATCCATTATAGCTTTTCATTGTCTTTCGAACCATGTTGCTTACATTGTAGCAACGGTTAAAGATTACAAAAAACAACTGGATGACCACTGATCACATGTATTTGTCTATCTTTTTACAAAATTTGAACCGATTTGCATTAGTTTGACCATAGAAGTGACGTGTCTAAAGGAACTAAAAAAAAACGTGTTTTTTGCACTTAAAATATGAATGAAGCTAGACATTTGAAAGAGAGTATTCAGTTTTTTTTTATTTATTTGGATCACTTTGAGAATGTATTTTACTTGCTACATTTAGCTCGAGTTTTAACCATAGCATTTCGAGAGCGCATAAACATTGTTGGATTAAAAAAGTTTCGGTTTGAATTTATCTACCTTAGTGCAAAGTTTGAACTTACTGACACAAGTATAAAATATAGAAGGGGCGCGCTTCGTAAAATCCGAGCGGTGCGCATGAAAATGGTGCCATTAGCTGAGCTTTAATTTCAGCCCAATTGGCATCTTTGGCAAAAGGAATTAATGATTTGCACAATTTGCCTAGGCGCCTACTCGGGTTTGTCGTTCAAACCTTGTTTAATATAGTGTAAATAGCTGCAATATCACAGGTGTTCGAATGGCTATACAGATGGCCGCTGGTCCGGGCTGAATCAGAAACTTTCGCCTCATGTTCCTAACTCAAATAAAAACCGACTAAAAGGCCCCCCCCCCCTCCCTCCGCTTCAACCCAAACCGTGATTCCGCGCACGGCCTTCTCAAACATATTTGTTACAGCGTAAGGATACGCTTACGAGGGCGAATGCAAACTTTTAGATTGCCCTGGTTCTATAACAAAAGAAATTCGTTTATATGTAGCAGTTACTTTCAAAACTGTTGTGAGTTGATTGGTATATAGTTTGTTCGATTTGCTCTAATCGTTTGTTAATTATTATCATGGAAAGATTTCGTGTGCACCCACAGAATGTTTCTGAGCTACGACTTTTTACGGATTTGAATAGCGATTAACTGTTAGACAATGTGAAGATTGGCGTAGGAATGCATTTGGCAACAAGCTACATCTAAAGCAACAATTATTTATAATTGGTACAGCTAATTCAAAAGAGATCGGTTTCGTTCTTAGTGATGCATTTCGTGAAGGACGCCCAAGAAGTGCTGTCACTGGTGAAAATATTGCCGCTGTTCGAACAATGTTTTCACGATGCTCGAGGGACATTTTAGGAATTTATTCAGGCGACATTGGGTATTGGTATGAGTCACATACAAAACATTTTACGTCAAGAGTTCGATATAAGAACACTTTTGTTGTCGATAAGGTCCACATAAACCAACTCCCCATCAAAAATAACGATGCATTGTTTGGTGCAGAAAAAAACTGAAAAAAAAATCTTAGGCAGCTCTTCAAATTTGATCTGGAACATCGATAATGATGATGAAGCCTGGATTCATTGTTATGACCCTGCAAAGAAAAGTCGTTCAGTTCAACGTTTCTTTCGAACAGAACCAAGCCTACAAAAGTCCGACGAATTCGCGGTGCTCGTATAAAATGGTAGCTAGTTTTTTTATATAAAAACGGGCCATTTTGGTACTATAGCATTAGAAGGTAGACGCACCGTTAATGCCGACTGGTACATAAATCTCTGTTTATAGCAAATGTTTGAAAAAGTAAATGAAAATTTCCAACAAGACAATGCACCATCGCATATGGCGAAACAAACAACCGAGTATCTGGATGCCCTGAAGGTCAGCTCCATGGACCCTCCAGCACACAGTCCTCACATAGCAGTTTATGATTTCTTTCTGTTTCCAAATTTGAAGATAAAATGCATGGATTCACTTTTTCGTCATCAGATGCAGCAGGGGAACATTATAAAAATCTTATTTCTGAAGTGCCTCGAAAAAAGTGACAACATGCTTTAAGGACTGGTTTCATATAATGAAAAAATCTTTTAATGTGAAAGAGGAATATTTTGGAAACACTAAAATCATTTTTTAAAACTAGTTTGATTTTTAAAAAATTATCAGTGTCGCCCTTTGTTGAACAATACGGCGGGCAAATTATCCAGGAATGAAGATCTCTTAGCTGACTAACGTAAGTGACATAAAGCAATGCACATCAGTCGTGAAATTGAAGTCTGAAGCACTCCTACATAACAGCGGAGCTTCATTTCCTCCTTAATGTTCAAAACCCTGATGACCTGAGTGATAGATCATTCGGTATTTTTAAATAATTTAAAACTGCACTGTAAACACCCTGAAGTCCAAACTGTTCATCAATTACAGCAACTAATTAGTGAAAGATGTTGAATGCTCTTCTGAACGAATACCACACAAACTTTTCTTCCTTTCTGTTTATTGTTAATATGGTTCCATTTAAAGACTTCTCCATTTTCTTCATTCCGTCTTTATTTCCTGCAGCTACGGTCGCAGGTTAGAATCCTGCCTCGGGCACGGATGTGTGTGATGTCCTTAGGTTAGTTAGGTTTAAGTAGTTCTAAGTTCTAGGGGACTGATGACCACAGATGTTAAGTCCCATAGTGCTCAGAGCCATTGAACCATTTTTTTATTTCCTGCACGGACGTCATTGAATCTCTCCTAGTCCTCCCACGCCAGACAAATATAGTGAAATCCAGGAGGATCTACAGAGTAGTAAAACTAGGTGCAGGGACTGGCAGTTCACCCTTAACGTAAGTAAATGTAACATAGTGCGTATAAATAGGAGGAAACATTCGTTATTATTTAATTACACGATTGAGTATCAGTTACTAAAACAGTCACATATTTAAAATATCTAGGACTACATGTCTGGTGTAATCTATAGTGAAATTACCCATAAAACTTGTTGTAGGAAAGCAGCTTTCAGAGAGAGGTTTGTTGGAGGAGTAGAAGGAACTGGAATTCGCTCACAAATGAGGTAGCTTGCAAAACTTGCGATTCTTAAGAATTACTCGTCAGTTTAGGACCACTCCTAGGTAGGATTAACGGAGGAGATACGTCCCTCACGGATTAGTTATGTCTGCGACAATATCACGGAGATGTTCATCCAATTTCAACTACTGACGCTACAAGATAGGCACTGTGTAACACAGAAAACTTCGGTTCCCAGAAGAGCTAAACAAAAATTTACATTTTCTGACTGTACCTCACGAAACAACAGTGACGGTGAAATCAAAGAAATCGAGCTCATGTTACTTTTTACCAGAAGTCATTCTTCTCGCGCATCATTCCCGAATGTAAGTGGAGAGAGGGAAATGTTAGCTGGACACAATATATTCTCCGTTACTCACGGGAAGATGGCTTGCGAAGTATAACTGCAAATTGTTCCTTTGGACGGAAACGAAGGATGATTAGGATATCGTGTCGTCGATGAGAATGTCATTAGAGACACGGCGCAGCTCAGATTGGATGATTATTAGGCAGCACATCGGCCGTGTCCTTTTCAAAGGATTCTTCGCAGCATCCACCTTAGATGCTTTGGAGGACATCATGAGAAACTTACAGCTACATGGTCGGACGGAATGTGAACCCAGCTCCTGCTGAATGCGAGTCGAGTGCCATGACATTCTGCCACCTTTTGTAGTTCTCTTAAAAAGACTGGGGGGCGGCTAAGAGATTTGGTGGAGCCAGAATTGTAAACTTGGCTGCTAGATACACGTGCCAATTCCAGTGGAAGCATACGAACTGTTTTCTGCCAGTGTTGTGAAAACAAAGCTGATTGCTTTACAGTAGCAGTATGAAAAGCAACTTGTTGCTGTTGTCTTTGTACCATTTCTTTACGTCAACTTACCTTTAAAGACACCTTGTGAATTTTAACAATTAATCTGTTATGTACTCTAGTTCAATTGCCACTAGAGGGGCAGCGTGAGTGATCCCGGATCTACTACGTTTTTCGTTCGTAACAGATTTATTGTTTTCTCTACTTTGAGAGAAGTAACACGTGTCTTCAAAAAGTATCATTCTGCTCCACATCAGGTACCACACGCTTGCGTCTGGCATTATCTGCGTACTGTTACTGTAGCACTACAGCGACTGCTGGAAACATACGAGGGGCATTTGAAAAGTCTGTGCAAAGTCCGAGAGACGGCACCACCGGCGCGTATCAAGGTCATGTTTAGTTAGTAGCATCTTTGGAAAGAACGCACACCAAGTTTCAGCTATATTGGTCTATTTCTTTGTGTTTGGCATTCGTGTGAATCAAGGAAGTCGAGTGATTGTCAAAAAATGGACGAAAAAGAATGTCGTGTGGTGATTTAACATTACTTTATGAAACGCAAAACGCCTGTGGAGACTAAAGAGAAGCTTGGTAAACATTACGGTGACTCTGCACCTTCGATTAGAACAGTTTATAAGTGGTTTCAAAATTTTCGGAGTGGCCATTTGGGACAAGTGATGCTGAACGTTCTGGACGCCCTATGGAGGTTACGACACCAGAAATCATTGATGATATGGTGGTGGATGACAGAAGAGTAAAGGTGCGTCAGATTGCTAGTGCTGTGGGCATCTCGAATGAACGGGTGCATAATAATTTGCATAAACATTTGGACATGAGAAAGCTATCCGCAAGATGGGTTCCGCTATTGCTACCGCTTGACCAGAAACGGAATCGTGTGAAGTGTTGCAAGGACGGTTTGCAGCTAATCAGGAAGAATCCGCAGGACTTTAAGAGTCGTTTCGTCAATGTGGATGAAAGATGGATACTCCTGAGACCAAAGAACAATCTAATCAATGGGTTACCAAGGGAGAATCTGCACCAAAAAAGGCGAAGACCATTCCTTCGGCCGAAATGTCATGGCGACTGTCTTCTGGGATTCGCAAGGGATAATCCTCATCGACTATCTGGAAAAGGGTAAAACTATTACAAGTGCATATTATTCATCGTTATTGGACCGTCTTAAAACCGAGAAAAAGAAAAACGCCGGCGATTGGACCGCAAAAAAGTCTTTTTCCATCACGACAATGCACCAGCACACACCTCAGCAGTTACGGTCGCAATAATGGAAATAGGATTCCAGCTCTTTTCACATCCCACCTGTTATCCAGATTTGGCTCCCTCGGACTACTATTTGTTCCCCAATTTGAAGAAATGGCTTGCGGTACAAGGATTTTATTCAAATAAGGAGGTGATTGCAGCAACTAATAGCTATTTTACGGACTTGGACAATTCCTATTATTCGGAAGGGATCAACAAATTAGAACAGCGTTGGACGAAGTGTATAAGTCTAAAAGGAGACTATGTCGAAAAATAAAAAAGGTTTACCCCAAACATGTAAGTAGTTTTTATTTTTGCACAGACTTTTCAAACGCCCCTCATAGTCGATTCCTGAGGTAAGTTATTTTCTTACACCTGATGTCAGATAGACTTCTCTCATTTACTGGCTTCATAAGGAATGTTTTTGGGAATACACATCATCGGAGGAAAAGTATCCAGACACACCTAGAAAATACGGAATTGTCCAGTAGATGCCACGCGAGGGCACCCACCAGTATAAAAGCAGTATTGTGTTGTCAGTAGAGAATCAGTAACAGCAGAATGGGTCGACAGCAGAGCTCAACGATCTCGATAGTGGACTAGTCACAGGATGTCACCTGAGCAACAAATCCGTCAGGGAATTTCAACTCTTCTAAAGTTGCCACAGTTGACAGTTGATGTGATTGTGACGTGTAAATGCAAAGGAAAAACCACAGCTAATGCAAGAGAAGGCAGCCCTGACGATCAAGAGCCGTCGAGCACTGCAGTGGATGGTTGTAAAAAATCGCGTGAAACCAGCAGAAGGAATGACTCGTGAGGTCCAAACTGCTACCAGCATTCCAGCGAACATAGTGATTACTTGTATGAAATTAAAAAGAATGTGGTACACTGGTCGAGCAGTTCCTCATATGCCACGCATATCTGTAGTCAGTGCTAAGCGATGCTTGATGTGGTGTAAACAGCAACACCAGTGAACATTGGATGCCGTGAATGAGTGATCTGGGGTGATGAATGGCGCTATACCTGTGGCAAACCTGTGATGGCATAAGCTGTCGCCAGCACACCGGTCGGCAAAGATAATGCAGATCGGTTAGTAGGCGCTGGATCAACCACGCCTATCACGAGAGAGGCCAGAGACACGCTGAAAAGCAACGTGCTGCCAACGCCCTCTCGACAGCATACATTTAGGCTGCCGCCGCTGACCGGAGGGCGTCAGTCACTCACGCTCTTACTGACTCAGTTTTCCACATTGGCGGCTGCGGAGTAAGTTATTCACTAGCGGAGTAAGTATCGTTCATCACAGCTTATGACAGTACATAGCGACCATATTAGTGCCTATATTGGGACTAGCAGTGACAGACTAACGTTTATAATAGCAAGATTGCCGCTGGACTTTACATCAGTCTGCAAGAGGACTTGCCGAGAAGATTGTACCACAACACATGGGCTCTATTCAAGTTAAGTTTCCAGTTCATGTAAATAAAGAACCGTACTAATCCACGTGTGCATTTGTGTTATGGCCATCCATAACAACATCCTCTCCCTCGCTTCGTTGCAGTACAAGACTCTACAAATCCGATGGACGGATTTGGGCTTGGTGACGTCTGCAGTGCATGACTTGCCATCATGTTTAGTCCCAACATTGAAGTATAGAGGAAGTGGTGTTACGGATGGGGATGTTTTTTGTGATTATGATGTGGTTGGCTCAAATGGCTCTGAGCACTATGGGTCTTAACATCTGTGGTCATCAGTCCCCTAGAACTTAGAACTACTTAAACCTAACTAATCTAAGGACATCACACACATCTATGCCCGAGGCAGGATTCGAACCTGCGACCATAGCGGTCACGCGGTTCCACACTGAAGCGCCTAGAACCGCACGGCTACACTGGCCGGCGGTTATGATGTGGTCCTCATATTGCCGCTTAGGGAAACGCTAAATGCGGAAGACTTGAACTCATTTTCAGCATTGTGTACTGTGTACAGTAGAGAAACTGTTCGGAGACAAAGATGGTTTCTATCAGCTTGACAGTGCACCTGTCTTAAGGTATTCAAAATGGTTGAAATGGCTCTGAGCACTATGGGACTTAACATCTGAGGTAATCAGTCCCCTAGACTTAGAACTACTTAAACCCGACTAGCCTAAGGACATCACATACATCCATGCCCCAGGCAGGATTCGAAAGTGCGACCATAGCAGCAGCGCGGTTCCGGACTGAAGCGCCTAGAACCGCTCGGTCACACCGGCCGGCACTTAAAGTATTATATGTGAGGCAATGATTTGCGGAAAATGTCACTCCTGAAATGTGCTAGTCTGCCGAGAGTCCCGACCTGAAGCCACTGCAACACTTTCGGGTTGAGTTAGAGCGTCGCCCTTGCTCCGACTCCAGCGTACAGCAGCACTACCACCTCTGGTTTCGGGTTCTGAAGGAGAATGGGCTGCCATCCCTCGACTGACATTCAGACACATAATTTAAAGTGACCTCAAGCAGAGTTCAAGACATCATAAAGGTGAATAGTGGACCCACCCCATATTAACGTTCATTAACAGGTGTCCGGATACTTTTGATCGGTTAGTGTATGTGGATAGCAATCTGTACCGTGAAACTTGTGTTTAGAGAAATAGTCTTGCGAGACATGAAAAACCGCTAGAGTGCATAACAGAGTTCACTGATCGTTTTGGTAAAAAATCCACGCAAATATATTACACTTCAACGATGTGGCGAATATGCGTAACGTAATTAGTTCATGTTTTACTCACCTAAGTCCTTCGAAATTGTCTGCATGCAAACTGGTACCCTGTGAAAAAGAAAAGTTTTTCAGGAGATATTTTTAGCAAAGAGACTCGTTAGGGTAGGTCTGGATGGGCCAGGAGCTAGAAAGAGAGCATGGAATGACAAACAGGAAACGAAATGATGCAGCACTCTTGAGGCAATAAATCATCATAATCGCTACCAGCTATTTGGCGCCTTTTAGATTATTGCGCACGTTACGGCCTTAGGTCAGACGCGTCCTCGCAATTGCTGCAAGCTTTACATGCTCGTCTAATCGTCTTCTATTAGGTCGCCGCCGCCGCCTCCGTCTGTCTTCGTCTCATGGGATCCAGTCTGTGTCTGGTCCAAAGAGTCCATCGATGTCATGTTTATAAAGACCTAGAACTTTTTTTGGGGTGAGGGCAGGGGAATGACAGCACTGTGGTCTTAATGAAGGAACTATCCCAGCATTTGCCTGGACTGATTTAAGGAAATCATGGACGACGTAAATTGGAACGGCTGGATGAAAGTACAGATCACACTATTTTTTTAATACTATTCATTCGAATGCATAAAATTCTTTTTGAGAATCGGCCCATTGTACAACTGTGCTCTTTACAATCAAGTCCCAGTGTACTGGTTGTTCGGCAGATGAATTCCCAATTGCAGATATTGTATGTGGGAGGACAGAAGGATTGAAGATATTTTCCATTTGCTTATGGGTCAAAAATGTTCGAGATAAAAATACAGGGTAAGGCAGCTAAACTGTTAACCGCAAATGTTTCCCGATCCGATTAAGGTATCGTAATTCTGTTTCCACTCAAAGGAATGGTGAAAAACTTTTCTTTAATAACGTGTAGTCTCTTTTCATAGCTACAAGGTATGTTTTAAAAGTAAGCACCGTTTTGAAATTGCGTTACTGCAGCGCCGCGGTCGCCATTTGGCGCATCCGCGCTTTGTCCCGCTCTCTGTTTGGAGGCCACAGACACCTTTACAGAATCACTCAGCGTGTTTACGTTTGTATGCGAGTATTTGAAACGCCTCCTCCGATTGACAAGCCGATGACTGTGAAATACGCGCTTATATTAATTTTCTTAATGCTAAAGGCGTGAAAACGGCTGAACTTCATCGTCTTATCAGTGATGGGAAAATATTGTGAGCGATGGGATGGTGCGGAAACAGGTGAGGGCTTTTAAAGATAGCCATACGAATGTGCATTATGATGAACGAAGGGGCGACCTTCAGTAATTACTGACGATTTAGTGCAGAAAGTTGGTGAACATGTGAGAGAGCATAGAAGCTTTACAATTTCGTAGTTACGTGATGAGTCTTCTTAAGTACCAAGAAGTGTGCATTACGCTACAGAACATTTCAATTATCGGAAGTTATGCTAATCGCGAGGTAGATTTCTTTGAGGATGGTATTCAAAGCTGGTTATACGATACGATAAGAGCCTAAATACTCGTTTTGGTGAGAATTATGTAGAAAATAGATTAAAGTACAGGCTTTCACGTAAAAATAAAATTTCTACCCAAAGCATACTTGTTTTATTTTTATTTCTAAACGATACTTACTTTAAAAAACACGCCTCGTATATTAATTACGGAGATAATGGTATCAACATCACATTTTCGAACAGAATTATAGTAACGTCCGCTGCTAGTGTCGTTCTAAATGAGAAGAACGCAATGACGTTTCACTCTTCAAAACCACATTAGCTGCTTCGAAGGAATTATAATATTTACAATTTAGAATTTATATGTTCTGAACATGAAAGCGACTGCTGTCTTTTGCGAATGTTCGAGTTGTACACATAGTCGCCTCAGGCTGATAGAGTGGTTGGTTGTTTTAGGGAAGGAGACCAGACAGCGAGGTCATCGGTCTCATCGGATTAGGGACGGACGGGGAAGGAAGTCGGCCGTGCCCTTTGAAAGGAACCATCCCGGCATTTGCCTGGAGCGATTTAGGGAAATCACGGAAAACCTAAATCAGGATGGCCGGACGCGGGATTGAACCGTCGTCCTCCCGAATGAGGCTGATAGAGTGTTCCACCTCTACGCTACTAAGAAAGTCTACTTACAAAGGCGCAATAACTGAGAATAGTTAAATTTAAAGTTGATCCTAATCACACTTTGCTACATATGATTCGACCGACATACTAGCTACAAGGCAAACAACGTGGCAGTTGAGGACGCTTCACCAGTTAACTACAGAAACGGTTCAGCTCTTGCTGCTGCTTGAGACTGGAAATAAAATTGCACGTAAAAAATTCTACGGATTTCTGAAACAGCAAACTGAAGTATAAATATTGTTAGTAATTTCGTGTCCTGAGTTTAACGTTATGATGCACACTTACATTTCAAAATTACATCAGCAACAGCAACAAAAAGAAAATCACGAAAGAATGTAGTCATAAAGATTGCCTTGAAATTCTATTTACATCATCAACTCTTTGAAATTCCCAACATCTATTACAATACACGGTTGCAGTTAGTACAACCTCTGGAGTTGTCAGAATTTGTGCGTACACATCATATGTGAGTTTACCCCAGAGAAAAATGTCAAATGGCATGAAATCAGGCGAACGTGCAGGCCAGCTGTTAAGGCCTTCACATCGTATCCAGCGAACAGGAAAGAACTGGTTGAGCGCATTCTTAGCCACAAGCGAGTAGTGTTACACACCAGTCGTTTCGGTCTCAAAAAAATGGCTCTGAGCACTATGGGACTCAACTTCTGAGGTCATCAGTCCCCTAGAACTTAGAACTACTTAAACCTAACTAACCTAAGGACATCACACACATCCATGCCCGGGGCAGGATTCGAACCTGCGACCGTAGCGGTCTCGCGGTTGTTTCGGTCTCACATACATCTATTTATTTCAAGTGGTACTTCCTCTGCGAGGGCCGGTAGCACTTGGTATAACATTACAGGTCGGGATTGATCTATGCGGTCTTGAATATCTTATTTGTATCTATCAGTTGGTATGGAGAAATTGAGATTTGGGGGATTTCTTTATATAGTTTTGCGTGATTAAGTCCCGACGCTATGCAAAGCTGTCATTTATTAGTTACGTGCGACTTGCGATCTGTTATGCGTTACTTTCCGATAATAAATCATATTTTTTTCTGATTACCGTTAAAATATAATGGCGATAAATGTTTGAGATCATTTGGAACAATATTTTAATAACTATGTAGATGTCGTGACATTATTGGTACGAAATTGTGGGTATATTTTACCAGTTAAGTATCTTCAGTTAAGTAAGGACCAGTCATGCAGTCCCCAGTAGTACCGTCCCAAACGTTCACACTCCACTGCCTCTAATGTGTAACTTGCTTCATCCAGTGCGGATTGCCAGAGTCCCAATACTGCGTATCTATACACGTAAAAGGCAATATACTGACTGACTCATCATCACCCGGCTTAAACCGCTAAGGATAGCAACTTCAAATTTGGAGAGGGTGTTCATCTTATGCTGTAGTCATCGTTTAAGAAGGGATTTCTCGAAATTCCACTCCTAAGGGTTGAAATAGCGGATAAAAGTTTTTTTGAAAATATGTCGCTTTTAATGCAATTCTGAAGCTAGGCCTACGGAAATTAGTATTTGGTTTCTAAGATAAACCATTATTAAAGAACCACTGGAGTATTTTTAAAGCGACATCTATTAAAATTGGTATTTGACTTCTCTGTTACAAATTAAAAAATACGTGTTTCGGTGTTTTTGGAAATTCTACCCTTAAGGGATGAAATAGGGGTTGAAATGTTCTATGAAAATATTTCATTGTGAAACTGTTTTTAGAGCTCTATGAAAACTGGTATTTGGCTTCTCCGTTACAGATGAAAAAATACCTGTTTTACTGTTTTTGGAAGTTCAATCCTTAAGAGGGTGAAATAGGGGATGTAAATGTTTAAGCAAATATTTAGTTTCATCAAAAATTTTTAAAGCTAAATATA
Organism: Schistocerca cancellata; assembly: GCF_023864275.1. Classification (NCBI taxonomy): domain Eukaryota; kingdom Metazoa; phylum Arthropoda; class Insecta; order Orthoptera; family Acrididae; genus Schistocerca; species Schistocerca cancellata. The sequence continues at coordinate 341,345,029 of NC_064627.1, forward strand.
TGAAAATTGTTATTTCACTTGTTTGTTACATACAAAGAAATATATGTTAGGGAATGAAAGTTTGTATAAAACTATCACCACGGGAACGCAGAAGACAAGATTAACAAGAATCGCTTTTGGTCAGAAGTAGATTCGGAAAACACCATGCTTCTACAGCATTAACTAGCGTGGAGAGTTTAGAGGGTGTTGCAAGTTTAAACAAAATAAAAATTCGATTAAAGAATAAAAACCTGTGGAGACCACATAGTGTATGCGAGCAATCAGCAGATGCTAAGCTAGTTTATTAAGTTCAACTTTCCATAGTTTGTAAAGGTAGCTTCATCGAGAAAGAGAATTCTGTGAAGAAAGAACTTGACCTGATGTTCAAAAATGTTTCAAATGGCTCTGAGCACTATGGGACTTAACATCTGAGGTCATCAGTCCCCTAGAACTTAGAACTACTTAAACCTAACTAACCTAAGGACATCCCGAGGCAGGATTCGAACCTGCGACCGTAGAAGTCCCGCGGTTCCGGACTGCAGCGCCTAGAACCGCACGGCCACCGCGGCCGGCTGTCCTGATGTTGCATCAGGACCGGCCGACTGAATTCCATGCGTCTTCAGCAATCTCGCTGGTTAACTCGCTGGTGAAGTGACACGTGGTACTGATAGAAGCTGTTTGCGAAAAACGCGGACTGACTTTCTCCAGAGGCACTCAGTTCCTCTGGAGCTGTCTTGTGGACTACGAGCGACAGCTGTGAGGACATCTAGTTCATTCGCTTCGCTTGTTGTAGGCTTTCTCCTTGTTCTCTACGTTGTACTACAGTGCCCTTTCAAAAACAATTTTGTCGCACATTCCCTGAATTGTCATTCTTGTTGGATACCGTCTGTCGGGATATCTTTGTGCGTACAACTCCGCTCTTCTCTTTGCATTCCTTCTGCATTCTCCGTAAAACAGTAACATATCTACTTTCGCTTGGCTTGTGAAACGCATTTTTTTTTCAACTGACCAGCACTCGATACACATGAACGACACACAAAATGAGAGCTACATTTCTTATGCACCTCTTTTATACCGGTACTGCGACAGTGCAACACTGTTTTGTCCTTATTCGACTTGATGTATTTCCACATGGATATGAAGTTACGAATTTATGCATAAGGTAACAATCAGTTTCCTGTTCCAAAAAAATAAATTAGAAGTTGTAAACATTGTAATCACTCCGAAAGCAGTAATCATACTGCAAAGAGTGAAACGCTGTTAAATTCGTCTCTCTAGAACTACAATACTAGCAAATACAATTACTATAACTTCATTTGAAAAAGCGTAATTAACACACTTATGAAAAGTGACTAAACGTCGCTTAGCCAGGACTTTTCCTCTATTCATCTAGGTGGAGACAGAATTGCGATATCTTAATCTTAACCACTTCCGGAAACATTTGAACACTTTAGCTGAATCGTCCTATATAATGAGCAGTGTGCGTAGGTAAACCTGTTGGTGTATATAACTCAGTGATGCCCAAAGACCTGCTCGGGATGTGTTGCAGGGTAATCCCTCTCCCACCCCGCCCCTTCACAAACGTTTCCTCGTGGTTTTTTTTTTCAGATAAATCCCAGCGAGCTGGGAATGGGGCAGATGAGAGCACAATTAGGGATATATAGGAAAGGGTTTCCAGATCTGTCATTTGCTTCGCGAAAAACCTTCCCCAAACCTTGATCGGAACTAAGATATTGGGTTTACTTTTAATATGTTTGCTTAACAATTTATCAAATGGCTCTGAGCACTACAGGACTTTCCATCTGTGGTCATCAGTCCCCTAGAACTTAGAACTACTTAAACCTAATTAGCCTAAGGACATCACACACATCCATGCCCGAGGCAGGATTCGAACCTGCGACCGTAGCGGTCGCGCGGTTCCAGACTGAAGCGCCTAGAAACGCTCGACCAATCCGGCCGGCAACAATTTATCCTAGACAAAGATACGAGGACATGGGTATCTTTAAGTCTGTTATGTAGCTGTAAATTCGGTGACTTGTTCGTCCTTTGTTGCAACTGCTCATCGTCTTTTTCTTCTTTTGTTACCCACGTTTCATTCTGTTCCTCTTAGGGAGGAGGCCGGGCTGTTTGGTATCAGAAATGCTCTTTGCCGTCGTTTGGGATTGATGGTATTCTGTTTTGCATCTTTACTGTGTTGAGAGGTAATGGTAAAAGGGGGAAGAGAAGAGGTTGCTCTCAATTAGGAATTCATAGAAAGCAATTTGGTTAACAGCTGTGTTATTTACCTTTCAGCCAGAATAAATCTCCGAAAACCCTGACAAGAGCTGTCGTCTTCTTGAGTTCTTTGTTGTATTGTGTTTATTTACTTTTTTTATAATTTCCATTTTCCACTTCCCTGCGCAAGTTGCCATCGCTAGTGCAGAAATCTTACGGAAAATTCTATTCCGAAATTTCTCGTATGCTTTTCAACCAAGTTACCAGTGTGACTATTACAATGCCTATATGCCAGAGAAAGGTAGTTCGCGAACGAACGGGTGCAAAGGAATGGTTTACCAAGATGAACGAAAGGACCGAGGAACGAATTCCAAGGAACGATCGGTTCATCGTTCACTTCGGTCGCGGAGGTCTACTTACAGTTCCCGGGAACGAGGAACGATCGGTTCGTAGTTCACTAGTTCACTTCGGTCGCGGCGGTCACTTCGGCAGTTCTCGTTCCTGCCTCGGTCCCGTGCTTATCACAGTCTACGTCTCCCTCGGCCGCACTCGTTCTTTGCATGACCACCTGTCTCAGTTTCACTGCCGACTGCTCCTAGTTAGTTCAGTATCCAGTTGTTCGTTTCGTTCACTGCGCTCGCCCATTTTACATGTGATCCAAACTGTTCTTGCACTTGGGTCTGGCTATTCAGCGTCCACGACCGGTAATCAAAAAGTATTTTATAGTAACGTAAATTACATTAAAATTACGTTGTATGTAATAGGTACATCTTTTCAGGTAACAAAACGGCATATCAGCCTTCATCAGGGCCTTACGTTAACTGCTAAATGAAACACACTTGGTTCCTTAAATAGCTGTACAAGAAAACCGTGTCGTTACTTGATTGGCTGTAAAAGGAGGAGGAGGAGGGGTGAAAGGTATGCTTTATTGGTGTTTCCTTTATTATCTTGAACGCCTCAGGTCCATCTTCGGAACTAATGGCTATGGGAAGCAGATGATAGACAGCACCATGTCGACAAGGGAGAAGACTAATAGGGAAGAGGAGAAGGAGGCACAGAGCATTGCTGTGTTACCATATGTACAAGGGGTCACCGAACGTATTGGCAAAATTCTACGAAAAGCCGACATCAAACCAATTTTCCGAAGCAGAAACAAAATATCAGATATGCTCGGTTCTACCAAGGATGCAGTTGACAAACTACACACAGCTGGAGTGTATGAAATTGGTTGTGCGTGTGGATTAGTCTACATAGGTGAGACGGGACGTCCGATTAGCACAAGGCTCTCGGAACATGAAAGATATATCCGCCTGAAACAACACACTAAGTCAGCAGTGGCGGAACACCGAGACGAGTGCGGGAAACCAATATTTTTTCAAGAAGCCCGCGTCCTGGCGAAACAGCCTCTCACTTTCGAAAGAAAGATTAGAGAGGCGATAGAAATAGCCAAAAGACCCGCCAACATGAATAGAGAGGACGGGTACAAGCTTCCGAGGTCTTGGCTGCCTGCAATAGCAAGGCTACGGAGCGGCGGCAGAGCCGTGGCGGCCCATGCAGACACGCGGAGAGCCGCAGTAGTGGTCGCGAGCACACAAAGCAATGGCACGCCGCAGCCGGCTTCTGGACAGCAAGCAAACAGTGTGACGTCACAGCCATCACCTGTTCGCTATTCGTCCGTCTCCTCCAATGGGGTGGATTAATATAAAGACCAATAGAAAACAGCTATTTCAGCCAATAAAGCATACCTTTCACCCCTCCTCCTCCTCCTTTTACAGCCAATCAAGTAACGACACGGTTTTCTTGTGCAGCTATTTAAGGAACCAAGTGTGTTTCATTTAGCAGTTAACGTAAGGCCCTGATGAAGGCTAGCTGCAACGCTGGCCGAAACGTTGGCGCATTTTAAATTATGGCGATGCGGTCTGATACCCTGAAGAATTTTATTGAAGAGCAGAAGACATACTTATAACAAGGCAAGTTTTTTTTGTTATTCATAAATTTTTTGGTTTCATCGACTTGATTTAGTAACTAACATTCAATAATTTGCTTAATTTTTAGTGTAAGAAAATTCATATAAAACGATTTTCGTGTATCTTTCATATGCAAAACATTACATTTAGGAAGGCTCTAATTATTTTTAAGTTTGGTTGTTTCCAATTTGCATAACCTGCTAGTTTGGTTTCTTTGAAATAAAAAAAAAGTGGGTTGTGGGTCATTTTGGCTCAGTAGGAAAAGCGGTGCCTCTCTATTTGAAAAGACATAGATTGCCATAAAATCATATTTACTTATTATCTCAAAAACATTTGTTCAGAAGGAGCTTTCAAACCAAAAACTTTATTACTGCGAACTTAATTTTTATTATTATTGCTGCATTAACTTTAATAATGCAACGTAAAAACCTAATTTTTACGACAGCTACAGTCGCAGGTTCGAATCCTGCCTCGGGCATGGATGTGTGTGATGTCCTTAGGTTAGCTGGGTTTAATTAGTTCTAAGTTCTAGGCGACTGATGACCTCAGAAGTTAAGTCGCATCGTGCTCAGAGCCATTTGAACCATTTTTAACGTAATTTTTACTAAACATGTGACGCAAGTATGATGAGAAAACCACATTTTATTTTGTACTTCCATAAAGTCTACTTCGCCTACGAACTCGGAGACAACGTGAAGTATATATAGGGTGTAAACGATTGTTTACAACGTAGCATAGCTATGTAGTGGACGTCGAAACGAAGAATTTTATAGAAGACCCTTGTGCTCTAATAAGTTGGGAAACAGCCACCAACAGGTTTACAAGACTACATGTGCTATAGCCCATGCGCGTCGCGTGAGATTTTTATGTTCTCTTCTCCAGCTCTCTACACATCGTCATCGACTGTTTCGCCATTGTTGCTTCCATTAGCTTGTTATTTGTTCATTGCCTAATTATTACATGTTTGTCTGTTTGTTGTATCTGCTCGTAACGGGCAACACATCGTCCGTAATTGGCGAGCAGTCTGTACTCGGGGCCGGTTTTCCGTGCGCCACCCTATATTATCTCCCTGCGATCAGCCGCACAACGCTACAGTTGGTTAAACGAGAGGTTCTGCAGAATCACAGAAATTACTTCTAAAAGTGTGTGAGAACTCTGTAATGAATAAAAACTCTATACTCCAGGGGGAGGGAAGTGCCCCCTCTTGGTGCCCTCCATCGTTCAGTCACCTACACTACTAGTTTTCAGTTTTTCATAAGAACCATATACCAAGCACAAATGAACGGTGAACGAGTAAAAATGTACTGTTCCCAAAAAAGAACGATCAGCAGTGCACTAGTTCCCAAGGATGAACGAGTTTGCCCATCTCTACTATATGCCATCCCAGGCTGTTCCTTCAGGACAGAACCGGTTCATTCCAGTAAAGTTCGCTGAATCCAGTCTCACGCTACTTTTCTAGTGTCTCTACCGAATAGACTGGAGTCAGTACGACACCATTTATCCAGTAGGGTGCGTGGGTGCACGTTACGTATGTGGTCGTTGGAGGCCCCTGGATGAATAGAGCAGTTGCTCCTTCCTCTCTTCAGTTCCAGCCTTTGTTCAGAGCAGATGCTCTTAAGTTTTAGCTTCGTGCCGCCGGTATCTGAGTCTCTGTTCTTCAGGACCGGCCACCAGACACGTCTCCTCCTATCTACCCCGTTTTTAAGCCTAACTCCTAGACTTGTAGCAAGCCTTCACCTCCGCGACCGAGGCGAACCTTCTTACACACCGAACTGTGAGAGTATAGTCTCTCTTTCCTTTCTAACCGGCCTCCCTTCTGACCCTCACAACCATCCCGCTCAAGGCAGCCTGAACACCACAGTGAACTCTTTCGATCCGGTACGTTTTCAGCCAAATATCATGCTAGGTGATAGCAGGACAGGAAGAGTCCCAGTTGGGAATAAATCGGACAAAGTTCTGGCATTTGCTTTGCGGCCAAGGGAAACCTCTCGAAAACCTACATCTACATCATTACACCACGAAACAACTTACAGTGTGTGGCGGACCATACTTCTGGTGCCACTGTCTGTTCCCCCTTCCCTTTTACATTCACGAATGCTGTCCATAGAGAGTATTAAAGACTTGGCAGACAATAATTACAGTACTCTCAGGATTTTTGTTGGTGGTGCTATTACGTTTAATGATGTGGTATCTGAGAAAAGAGCCTGACCAAATATTCAATGATTTCAAAGTAGTGCAAAGATGAGCAGTTTGCTTTAAAGGTTTAAAAAATTGCAATATCGCACTTCGAAAACACAGGATCGTAGTACTACAACATCAGTGAATGAAACTGGAGGCAGTCCACCAAGGTTTTACAATTTGTGGAAGTAAGCAAGGAATAATCAGAGAGGTTCAGTCTTAGTTAAAATAGGTGGCAGACTTCGGTTTATTTTGGAAGGTCGCTGGGAAAATGCAATTAGTACACGAAGGAAATTGTTTCCAAAGCTATCGTGAGGCCCAACCTAAATATCGATCATATGTGTGGAACCCATATGAAAAGAGACTAACAGGGTATAGTCGACGTATCGTAAGAAGGGGGCTGCAGATGGCCACAAGTTTCTCTGAAATACGGGAAAGTGTCACGGATACGCTGAAAAATCTTTCCTCGCAGACGTTTATAGATAGACGCCAACTATTCCGCAAAAAATGTTCCAAGAACCAGCACCGAGGATTCTAAGAGCACACTGAAGAACCTGAGTGTGGACGACGAAGTGATCACGAAGAGAAGACTAATTACGGAATTTACAAGGGAATTAAAGCCGTTAATAGCTAACGAATCTTCCGGGTTGAATGAAAATGATCCAACAAAGTTTTTCTCTGACATTTCGTTCAGAACTGCACTGAACAATTTCAGATGCGCTCCTGGCTCCACTTAGTCGGCAAGGCTCAGCGGAACACGGCTCTGGAAGAAACTTCAGAAAAAAAATTTCATGGATCACGAGCACACAACCCAAAACATTCACCAGTAATTAAGAGAACCGGGCGTAAAGGCATTCACTGTATGATTAAAGTCTTTATTTCTGCGCTCTCCATACGCGAATACAATGGGAAGAAGCCTTAATCGTCGGGCAATGGGAAGTGCCCTCTGCCATGCTCTTCACAGTGATTTTCAGAGCTTGGGTGTTTATGTAGATGCAGATACAAATGTGACGCCTGCAGATAGGCTAGAAGATCTGATTTCGTTGAACTACATGACTGACGACTAGTCACTGGAATCAGTCAAAACTGCCAAGTATGCCAGAACATCTCTTCGGAAAGATTCAAGGAGAAACGACTGGGTAGAAACATGGGTTGGACAAAAATATGGAAACACCGCGAGAAAAGCATGCTTGAACATAAATGCAGATGCTGGCTAACTTTTTTTTTCTTTATTGTGATTTTTATCACCTTACACAAGGCGGGCTGTCAGCAGCTGAGTACGCCGCTCTTCAGCCTTGAGGTTTACAATAAGTAATACACTCCTGGAAATGGAAAACAGAACACATTGACACCGGTGTGTCAGACCCACTATACTTGCTCCGGACACTGCGAGAGGGCTGTACAAGCAATGATCACACGCACGGCACAGCGGACACACCAGGAACCGCGGTGTTGGCCGTCGAATGGCGCTAGCTGCGCAGCATTTGTGCACCGCCGCCGTCAGTGTCAGCCAGTTTGCCGTGGCATACGGAGCTCCATCGCAGTCTTTAACACTGGTAGCATGCCGCGACAGCGTGGACGTGAACCGTATGTGCAGTTGACGGACTTTGAGCGAGGGCGTATAGTGGGCATGCGGGAGGCCGGGTGGACGTACCGCCGAATTGCTCAACACGTGGGGCGTGAGGTCTCCACAGTACATCGATGTTGTCGCCAGTGGTCGGCGGAAGGTGCACGTGCCCGTCGACCTGGGACCGGACCGCAGCGACGCACGGATGCGCGCCAAGACCGTAGGATCCTACGCAGTGCCGTAGGGGACCGCACCGCCACTTCCCAGCAAATTAGGGACACTGTTGCTCCTGGGGTATCGGCGAGGACCATTCGCAACCGTCTCCATGAAGCTGGGCTACGGTCCCGCACACCGTTAGGCCATCTTCCGCTCACGGCGGAATGGAGGGACGTGTCGTCTTCAGCGATGAGAGTCGCTTCTGCCTTGGTGCCAATGATGGTCGTATGCGTGTTTGGCGCCGTGCAGGTGAGCGCCACAATCAGGACTGCATACGACCGAGGCACACAGGGCCAACACCCGGCATCATGGTGTGGGGAGCGATCTCCTACACTGGCCGTACACCACTGGTGATCGTCGAGGGGACACTGAATAGTGCACGGTACATCCAAACCGTCATCGAACCCATCGTTCTACCATTCCTAGACCGGCAAGGGAACTTGCTGTTCCAACAGGACAATGCACGTCCGCATGTATCCCGTGCCACCCAACGTGCTCTAGAAGGTGTAAGTCAACTACCCTGGCCAGCAAGATCTCCGGATCTGTCCCCCATTGAGCATGTTTGGGACTGGATGAAGCGTCGTCTCACGCGGTCTGCACGTCCAGCATGAACGCTGGTCCAACTGAGGCACCAGGTGGAAATGGCATGGCAAGCCGTTCCACAGGACTACATCCAGCATCTCTACGATCGTCTCCATGGGAGAATAGCAGCCTGCATTGCTGCGAAAGGTGGATATACACTGTACTAGTGCCGACATTGTGCATGCTCTGTTGCCTGTGTCTATGTGCCTGTGGTTCTGTCAGTGTGATCATGTGATGTATCTGACCCCAGGAATGTGTCAATAAAGTTCCCCTTCCTGGGACAATGAATTCACGGTGTTCTTATTTCAATTTCCAGGAGTGTACATAGAGGGGGCACAGAGAATACAATCAAAACAGCGGGCAAAACAATGTAGACACTAAAAAACAAAAAAACATGGAGCCGTTCACGCTGGACGAGAAAACATCACTGACACTAGTTGACACGGCGCACAAAACATGGATGATGGCGACGGTACACGTGAACAGTGGCGGCGTGACGGCGAACAAACACTAAACATAAACGAAGGCACACACACGAGACACTGATGGCGATGACCTCCGGCGCGCGCGAATGTTCACTGTGCGTGTGCGAGTCCGGGGACCTGCCAAGAGAGGAGGAGGAGGAAGGGGAGTGGGAGAGCGAGAGGGGAGAGCAAAGATGCCACGGGCAGGGGAGATAGGGGGAGGGAGGAAGGGGGAGGAGAAGCCCGTGGGAAGAGGGGTGGAGGGAGGGGACGGGGGAAAAGGAAAGAGAAGGGAAGGGAAGAGAAGGGAGGGAGGGTGCCTAAAGGAAAGGACACCGGAAGTGGGGGGTGGGGCAGGGTCAAAGTTGATAGGAGGGGTAGATGGAGGGGAGGAGGACATCATCAGGGAGGGGGAGCTGGTGGAAGCCACCTTGGGAGAGGGTAAGGAGGGTTGAGAGACGGAGAGGAGCTTGAGGAGACTGAGTCGGGAGCGCTGGCCTAACCAGCTGGTTGCGCTGTTATATTTGATCAGGGACGGCACCTGTGCAAAGACCTCAATATGATGCAGGTGTCAGTCGCGGTCAGAACAGTGCTCTGCGTAGTTGTGAGTGCATTATGTCGGAGCTAAGTGAAGTCCAGCGTGGGCGAATTGTGGCGGGTGCTCCAGCAAACAGGATAGTCAAAGTGTTTAGTGTTCCAAGAGGAACCGGATCGAAGATTTGTGCTGCATACGAGGGTGGTCCCATAAGTACCCGGCCTGACCGAGAGATGGCAGTCGTGGTTGAAAATTATCTCAGGATTAGAAAGTATATGACCTATGGAGCATATGTTTCAATACGTCAAAGATCCGCCTCAGTTGCGAAAAGTTACTGGTCTTTACCCAGGTTTCAGCCAGAGTAATCTTTAGAAGCATAAAATAAACTAATACATGCCAGTATAAGGCACGGTCAAACGCAGCGTCCGCGGCTAACCGACCGCTTTCCACGAAGTGGGGCCGGGGCTGTTCCTCAGCTGAGTAACGTAGCTTGTCATGGTACCACGGTACTTAAGCTTTTTATGTTTGACCGTGCCTTATTCTGGCATGTATTAGTTTATTTTATGCTTCTGAAGAAGGCTAGATTACTCTAGCTGAAACCTGAGTAAAGACCAGTAACTTTTCGCAACCGAGTCGGATCTTTGACGTATTAATTTATCACAGTTGCTGACAGGGCTGCTACATGTTAAAAATTCTTACATATGCTTCAAGTTTGAAGACGCCACATTGTTTGGTATATGTTTGGCAGCCATCAATAGTTAACGTTGTAAGTGAACTTGTGAAAATGGAGAAAATTGGTCATCGTTATGTCATAGAATTTTTTTTTTTTTTTTTTCAAAAGCCTCAGCGCAACCAATATTAAAGCTGAGCTAGATTCTACTTTGGGAGAGTCTGCTCCTTCGTTGACAACAGAAAATATTGGGTAGCTGAGTTTAAACGACGCCGTACCAGCTGCCAAGACGAGCACGCAATGGTCGACCAAATGAGGTGACTCCAGAAATGAAGGAAATCCACATAGCGGTACTGTATGATTATCATGTAAGGGGTTTCAACACATATGACAAACTCCTGAAAAGCTACCCTGAACTGAAAGTTAAAGACAAGGAAAAGAGAAGGCAATACAGCTTCAAAAGAAATCGTCCGCTGCAGTTCTATATCATCAAGCAGCTTGTGGCGGCGAAGTACTATGAAGCGCGACAATGCGGTTATTCCATCCAGTATTGGTACTACAACATTGGACATTTGTTGTAGCCAGGAATCTCGCGTGTAAAAACTTTACAGCATCAGTGGAATTTAGTATTAATTTGGAAAAATGTTTAGGATATCTGTGCTCCAAGCACGAAAAGATGAGGACAACGCGAAGGAGATGATTCAAAGAGCTCAAACATTTGTCGCTGAAGTCAGCCTTCATATCACGACAGAAAACACCAAAAAGGGTTCAGTGTGAAACTGTGATGCGAGTTAGTTCAACTACGAGCTTGGTTCCGAAAGAACGTTATCCATGAAATGGGAGGGAAACACCGTCTCTACGTTGCAATCAGTTAACAGCGCAACGCACAGCTACACGATCGATTTAGCTACTATCAATGGACAGACGATTGGCAGACAATCTCAATATACGCTTCCCATGGCGAAATGGAAAGTTTTGATCCCGACTGTCAAGGGAAATGGAAAAACGGTACTCTCCAAATATCTTCGTAGATGCAAGTGTGAGCGAGAAGATGACGAAAGAACATCCGAACACGCTTTTTCTGCCAGTTTTGACTCCGCATTTTCTGACAAAGTCACTAGTACTACGTGACTCTTAGTCTGGACATAAGGATGAAAAAGTACTATTGGAAGCTTCTGGCGGAATAGATTAGTTTTAAAAATCATTTCACCTAAAACTACAAAATATGCACGACCTCTGGACGTGTATTTCTTTAGAGAATATATCTCAAGGGAATAATATTTCGAAACTACGTTCCGCAATGTGCAGCCAAATTTGCATGACAGATTCTGTATCATGAAAATGCATTCTGTCATGTACAATCAATTATCTGCGGAAATATATAGACCAATGCTTTGTTACATGTGGCAGAACTCTGGCTACGACATTGATGAATCTTTGGACAACTTCAAAAGTGTCACTGATATGCCGTAAGCACTGATATTATAGAATGTGTAGGTGTCTCATATGATCAACTTACTTTTCTTCATTTTGCGTTTTGTAGTCATTCATATTGCTTTGAGTATTTTATTGTAAGTCCTCACCTGCATTTATAGTGAATATGAACTATAGACCTTGCCGTTGGTGGGGAGGCTTGCGTGCCTCAGCGATACAGATAGCCGTACCGTAGGTGCAACCTCAGCGGAGGGGTATCTGTTGAGAGGCCAGACAAACGTGTCGTTCCTGAAGAGGGGCAGCAGCCTTTTCAGTAGTTGCAGGGGCAACAGTCTGCATAATTGACTGATCTGGCCTTGTAACACTAACCAAAACGGCCTTGCTGTGCTGGTACTGCGAACGGATGCAAGCAAGGGGAAACTACAGCCGTAATTTTTCCCGAGGGCATGCAGCTTTACTGTGTGGTTAAATGATATTGGCATCCTCTTGGGTAAAATATTCCGGAGGTAAAATAGTCCCCCATTCGGATCTCCGGGCGGGGTCTACTCAGGAGGACGTTGTTATCAGGAGAAAGAAAACTGGCGTTCTACGGATCGGAGCGTGGAATGTCAGACCCCTCAATCGGGCAGGTAGGTTAGAAAATTTAAAAAGGGAAATGGATAGGTTAAAGTTAGATATAGTGGGTATTAGCGAAGTTCGGTGGTAGGAGGAACAAGACTTTTGGTCAGTTGAATACAGGGTTATAAATACAAAATCAAATAGGGGTAATGCAGGAGTAGTTTAATAATGAATAAAAAAATAGGAGTGCGTGTAAGCTACTACAAACAGCATAGTGAACGCATTAGTGTGGCCAAGATGACAAGAAGACCACGCCTACTACAGTAGTACAAGTTTATATGCCAACTAGCACTGCAGATGACGAAGAAATTGATGAAATGTATGATGAGATAAAAGAAATTATTCAGATAGTGAACGGAGACGAAAATTTAATAGTCATGGGTGACTGGAATTCGACAGTAGGAAAAGAAAGAGAAGGAAACGTAGTAGGTGAATATGGATTGGGGGTAAGAAATGAAAGAGGAAGCCGCCTGGTAGAATTTTGCACAGAGCATAAGTTAGTCACAGCTAACACTTGGTTCAAGAATCATGAAAGAAAGTTGTATACATGGAAGAAACCTGGAGATACTGACAGGTTTCAGATAGATTATATAATGGTAAGACAGAGATTTAGGAACCAGGTTTTAAATTGCAACACATTTCCAGGGGCAGATGTGGACTCTGACCACAATCTATTGGGTATGAACTGTAGATTAAAACTGAAGAAACTACAAATAGGAGGCTGTTTAAGGAGATGGGACCCGGATAAACTGACTAAACCAGAGGTTGTACAGAGTTTCAGGGAGAGCATACGGGAACAAGTGACAAGAATGGGGGAAAGAAATACAGCAGAAGAAGAATGGGTAGCTTTGAGGGATGAAGTAGTGAAGGCAGCAGAGGATAAAGTAGGTAAAAAGACGAGGGCTAGTAGAAATTCTTGGGTGACAGAAGAAATACTGAATTTAATTGATGAAAAGAGAAAATATAAAAAAGGAATACAAACGTCTCAAAAATGTGATCGACAGGAAGTGCAAAATGGCTAAGCAGGCATGGCTAGAGGACAAATGTAGGGATGTAGAGGCTTATCTCACTAGGGGTAAGATAGATACTGCCTACAGGAAAATTAAAGAGACCTTCGGAGAAAAGAGAACCACTTGTATGAATACCAAGAGCTCAGATATAAATCCAGTTCTAAGCAAAGAAGGGAAAGCAGAAAGGTGCAAGGAGTATATAGAGGGTCTATACAAGGGCGATGCACTTGAGGACAATATTATAGAAATGGAAGAGGATGTAGATGAAGATGAAATGGGTGATACGATACTGCGTGAAGAGTTGGACAGAGCACTGAAAGACCTAAGTCGAAACAAGGCCCCCGGAGTAGACAACATTCCATTAGAACTACTGACAGCATTTAGAGAGCCAGTCTGGCGAAACTCTACCATCTGGTGAGCAATATGTATGAGACAGGCGAAATACCCTCAGACTTCAAGAAGAATATAATAATTCCAATCCCAAAGAAAGCAGGTGTTTACAGATGTGAAAATTACCGAACTACCAGTTTAATAAGTCACGGCTGCAAAATACTAACGCGAATTCTTTACAGACGAGTGGAAAAACTGGTAGAAGCTGACCTCGGGGAAGATCAGTTTGGATTCCGTAGAAATATTGGAACACGTGTTGCAATACTGACTCTGCGACTAATCTTTGAAGCTGGATTAAGAAAAGGCAAATCTACGTTTCTAGCATTTGTAGACTTAGAGAAAGCTTTTGACGATGTTGACTGGAATAATCTCTTTAAAATTCTGAAGGTGGCAGCGGTAAAATATAGGGAGCAAAAGGCTATTTACAATTTGTACAGAAACCAAATGGCAGATATAAGAGTCAAGAGGCACGAAAGGGAAGCAGTGGTTGGGAAGGGAGTGAGACGGGGTTGTAGCCTCTCCCCGATGTTATTCGATCTGTATATTGAGCTAGCAGTAAAGGAAACAAAAGAAAAATTCGGAGTACGTATTAAAATCCATGGAGAAGAAATAAAAACTTTGAGGTTCGCCGATGACATTGTAATTCTGTCAGAGACAGCAAAGGACTTGGAAGAGCAGTTGAACAGAATGAATAGTGTCTTGAAAGGAGGATATAAGATGAACATCAACAAAAGCAAAACGATGATAATGGAATGTAGCCGAATTAAGTCGGGTGATGCTGAGGGAATTAGATTAGGAAATGAGGCACTTGAAGTAGTAAAGAAGTTTTTGCTGTTTGGGGAGCAAAATAACTGATGATGGTTGATGTAGAGAGGATATAAAATATAGACTGGCAATGGCAAGGAAAGCGTTTCTGAAGAAGAGAAATTTGTTAACATCGTGTATAGATTTAAGTGTCAGGAAGTCATTTCTGAAAGTATTTGTATGGGGTGTAGCCATGTATGGAAGTGAAACATGGACAATAAATAGTTTAGACAAGAAGAGCATAGAAGCTTTCGAAATGTGGTGCTACAGAAGAATGCTGAAGATTATACGGGTAGATCACATAACTAATGAGGAGGTATTGAATAGGATTGGGGAGAAGAAAATTTTGTGGCACAACTTGACTAGAAGAAGGGATCGATTGGTAGGACATGTTCTGAGGCATCAAGGGATCACCAATTTAGCATTGGAGGGCAGCATGGAGGGTAAAAATCGTAGAGGGAAACCAAGAGATGAATACACCAAGCAGATTCAGAAGGATGTAGGTTGCAGTAGGTACTGGGAGATGAAGAAGCTTGCACAGGACAGAGTAGCAGGGAGAGGTGCATCAAACCAGTCTCAGGACTGAAGACCACAACAACAACAACAACATGTCTGCATTGCGTGTGGCTTCTACAATGACATTTGCAGTGATTTCTAGAGCCTGTTTGTAGAGTCTTGCAAAAAATCGACACTCACCAGGTCATTGAGAAGTACGTAACGGTCCTACGAGTGTAAACAAAATTTCATACAGATATGTTCGTTCGAACGCAAATACTTTCCTTGTGACTGAAATGTGGCGCCACGCACATGGTCCCTTGAGAGGAAACGACATTACCATTCCGCGTGCTTCAAAGGTTCACTATCCTACATGCGGACACTGCTGTCGGAAGTGGTGAGACACGTTTCTGATTTCTCGTGCTAAATTCGGGATTTTTCGCGGCCTTGGAGTGGCCTCGGCTCTTGGTCTGATTGATTGCAGCTTACAGTGGAATGTCATTCACTACCACGACATCCTTAATGTCTGCAAATTTCTTAATGTCAGAGAAATCCCTATCAGTTGAACCATGGTTTCCAGAATAGTGGAGACACTTTAGAATAGCAGTATGGCAACATGTTGTGGAAAGTGTTGTGCTCGAAAACTTAAAACACGGACAGGAATCGGATGTACCTCACCTTTCTTATATTTTTTTTGTGTACCTTTTCACATGTAGCACCGGGACCGAGTACCGGATTTCGCTTAACATTTTCTCCTCGCTGAGTTCAGCATTTTCTGCAATAATTATAAACCTTATTATTATTATTATTATTATTATATTTGTTGTCCTTGCTGGAAAGATAAAATATTAGTGCACTTTTATCTAACGCTCTACCATTATGATCCCTAATTTGGTGCGACTTGAGTGCCCCAGGATTTGAAGCTACTGAATTACGTGAAAAATAGATACGTCATAATGCTGGGGTTAGTTTGCACACGAATCCTTTTCACTTCCATGTCTGATTCTCCACTTCTCCTTCGTTTCTTAGCACCAGTACCCATAGATTCCAGCAGCACGCCAATACTCGGTTGAATGATGGGCTGATCCTCCTGCGTAGCACCACCTTGTTGATATGTGTCTATCGTGTACACATCTTCCGGTAGTGACGAGTTTTGCTTGCGGTATTGAAGCATCTCGTCCATCCCCGTCGGATCTGAATAACACTTGCAGTGGCAGTATTAATTACCTGTCCTGTAACTGCCCGGGAATGGTTATTTAACTGTTAGTTTGAACTGCGTGTCTATAATGCAAACAGAGACACTTAGTAAAACACCAAGCGCCAGACTCGTTCGCCAAACGTTATCGATGGAGGGGGGACGCGAATGGTTACAGACCTGTTTCACTCGCAGAAAAGTCTATTAGAAACGCCGAATAATTCTAATTGGGACGCATTCGGAGAAAGGAGTTGTGCACTTCGCGAAAATCTTCTTGGAATATTCCAAGAACTGCCTTTCAGTGTGGAAACTACAAATTTCACTTACTTCTGCCTTCTAAGTATGAATCTCGTAGAGTCGTAGACACACTGAAACGTAATTAGGCTAACGGATCAAGCAGAGACATATAAACAATCATTCACACCACGGTTTATCCAAAACTGGAACGGGAAGATGCGTTAATAATAGTACAATGGAAAGGTATGTTCTTCTACACACTATACCAGTGGCAAAGTACGGTTGTAGATGTAAAGGCAAAATCGTCAATCAAGGTATAGCTTACCAGTAAGCAGGTGAAAAGAAAAACAGCACAAATTATTATCCCCATTTGCTCTAT
Organism: Schistocerca cancellata; assembly: GCF_023864275.1. Classification (NCBI taxonomy): domain Eukaryota; kingdom Metazoa; phylum Arthropoda; class Insecta; order Orthoptera; family Acrididae; genus Schistocerca; species Schistocerca cancellata. Next base: position 341,361,963 of record NC_064627.1, read on the forward strand.
AAGCTGTATCGCAGCTGACTGTCTAGTGGAGTTTAAACTGAAAACATTCGAGCTGCCTCCTGGCTGCGATACTTATATAGTAACACAATTGAGGTTACTAGCGGCTGCATGGAGTATTCACCGGATACCGCACGGCATGTTTACCGCCGTTAGTGCGTCTGTGCTGCAGCTGTACACGCAAGAAACACCTCGTGGAAATGTCATCTTTTGTTCAATGTTCGCCAATAGACACGGGTGCTTCGAGCTGTTCTGTTACTGTTACGTACGTAGTACAGTGGTTATTTCCCTCTCACACAAACACACGTATATTCATGCATCCGCTGCACAGCATGAGAGGAGAAAAAAAAAAACAAAAAAAAACGAACTCTTTGATAAATTGGACTGTAGTGCTGCAAATCGTTTTCAGCGACATCACAAATGTTGCAGCTGCGTCAGGCCAAAGCAGACAGCTAAGGAAATCTTTCCGTAAATGCAAGCATGAACCTCCAAACAAACTAAAACAAACACCGAAATCCTCGCGCGATACACATACATATGCCTTTTCTAAGTCCGAACTGATTGCCGTCCATAGAGATTTTTTTTTTCTTTTCTGTTCTTCTGTATACCGTCTTCTCAGTAAGAAGATAGTTCCCATATTCTGCTGTTGCTATCTTTGGAACTGTGTGGATGATAATTTTCCGAAAGTCTGATGATATGACTCCAGTTTCTAATATTCGACGCGCCAATCTAAACCGTCATTTGGGTGCCAGTTTCCCCAAAGGTTTTAGAAATTGAACAGGAATGTTATTTACTCCCTCCACTTCGAAAGGTGCCTATCTGGCTCGAAAAGTGGATTACGTATAGAAGTAAATCCGAATACACCCGATTTTATGAAATGAATGCTTACACCTTCACCACAACGATTTGTTGAGGACAAAGAGTTCTCATGGGCCAGCCGCAACTGTGTAAGTCCATTTCGTGAAATGAAGAAAACGCACAACAGTTGCTGAATCGACAAATTTTATTGTTTATTACATTACGACATTATACAAGCAGGCCAAGGCGAGCATGGTTCGTCATACACTTTTATTTAAATGTACATGTTCTCTTCCCTGTTGTGATGGATCCATCTCGGTTCTGCTGTCACTTCCCGCTTTTCCAGTTTAAATAGTTCACCAATCACAGCACGGAAGAATACCTTTTATGGAATTTATGTAAGTAATTCCACACAATATGTGATTTATCTTCCTCTCTTTATTGCATTTACATGTAGAAAGATGCTGGTGACTTCTGGTATACGGCCGTAACGTCGTTTTTTTTCGGATTTTTCTATTTGATTCGGATCTTTTGTTCCAGGACAACATTGGGGTGAGGATGACCTCAGATGGTCAAGTGATTTAATTTGTAACGTCCTGTTCTCTCTTTAAATTTATTTTAATTCATTTTAGAAATTTTACCCACATAGTTCCTTGTTTTACATTTCAGACTTGAGGATCCGCTCCCACTGTCCTGTAAGAAAATATTTGCATTATTACAGTTTAGACCAAATGATGGAACTTTAAGTGCTCCGAAACCGGTCGTGTATACAATAAAAAATTGTTCCTTCAGCAACTGGCGTGTGGTTTCTTCATTTTACAAAATGGATTGACAGTGGGCGTAGCAAAACTGAAAACTGAATTTAAGTGAACATCAACAATCGTACAAAATATCTGATCAAGCATAAAAGTGTTTAAGGAACGTAGGTTACAGCCATTTGCAGTCCAAATGGGTATGTGGACCCAGTCTGTTATAATGACACGCAGATATAAGGCACCGAATAAAACGATTTCCATAGAAAAAGGACAATGTCTCTACCATCAACGACAGCATCAAAACCTACCACTTTTTCTGAAATGCATACAAAGAAATGTGAAGTACAATATTCGTGGAGGTTACTACTGTTGATGATGTAAATTCTAATAAATAAGATTCCACCAACTGTGGAAGGCAAATTGTATTTTCCGCATCAAGTTAACGTATTGCTTTGTGAAAGTCGGCCTAATACGTTTAACTAGGAAAATGACTGGAAAGAAAATTTAATATAAATTCATATAATCGACTTTAGAAGAGAGAGGAATTAACAATTGCATAGTTTCATTAGTGCCCACAAAAGAAGTGACACACAGAGTTCCAAACGTAAGAAAATCAAAGTCTAATTCGTACAAGTCGAAAGCATTTACAAAGCATGTTGTCTTTTTTGTTTTTCGATGTCTTTTTCCGCAGTCGCAGTTATACAAGTTACGTAGGTTAATGTCGTCTTTTGCGACTGTAATGAAGGTCTTATTAAGACCATACACGTTTCGCTTATTTTAAAGCATCTACAGTGGTCAGTTTCTTTTTTACCTCATTCTTCACGTTCTTCTAACCATACGTGTTAGATTTTTGTACACAGCACTTTCACTGACATCAAATGTATTTACGTTGTTATGTTGTGTAGGTCCACTGCCATTTCGCCGTTTCGTGTTCGTTTTCATAAAAAAGGTACACGAAATGGCGAAATGGTAGTGGACCTACACAGCATAAAAAAGTAAGTACTTCATATCAGTGAAAATGCCGTTACGTTTCAAAACGGCTCTGAGCACTATGGGACTTAACTTCTGAGGTCATCAGTCCCCTAGAACTTAGAACTACTTAAACCTAACTAACCTAAGGACATCACACACATCCATGCCCGAGGCAAGATTCGAACCTGCGACCGTAGCGGTCGCGCGGTTCCAGACTGTAACGCCTAGAACCGCTCGGCCACTCCGGCCGGCTGCCGTGCACGAAAATCTAACACATATGTGCAGAAGAACGTTAAGAATGAAATAAGAACCAAAAATGCCTGACCACTGAGAATGCTTAAAAATAGAGTGAAACTCGTATGGTCTTAAGTCTTTTATTACAGTCCAAAAGATGTAACAGGTTTTGTACCGAGCCTGAAACACTCGCCCCACAAATACACAAATAGCGACATCCACACGTGCCCAACACATTACAGTTGCAACAACTTCACTATGCGAATCAGAAAATAGATACGTGCACACTTCTGCAAGGAGACAAGCTGCATCTCACCACCTCAACGTCCATCAACCAGCAACTCGCGCCATTAGACAGCAAACACGACCTTGCTCAACACAAGAGTGCCGGCCACAAATTCTCAGCGAGGCGGGAGGCTACCTGACTGGTTAGCTCACCCACATCTCAAAGCAGACTTCCTGCGTATCTCACAGACTATCTGAATACCTCACAGACTACCCGAAAGATGAGTAATTTACCCGTAATTAATACTAGGTACAGAACAGCATCTTTACAATAAGTCTGTGGTAACTAGTAGGCAAAATGATTGAATTGTAAACATATCAAATTAAATACTGGAAGCTGCAATGTAACAACCAACTTTCAACCTTATTGGACAACAAGTCTTTCAAAGCTCGGTCAAATTATGACTAATACTGAACCCTTTATGTCTTTCAAATCGACCCAATTCCAGCGGGTCCTCTCCCTTATAGAAGCCTACAGTGTGCTCTTTTCATCTATCTGCCCTCTTGCTCTTTTAATGGTTTCCTCGCACCTATCTTCCTTTTTTCTGTCCAACTTCTTTGACTGTCCTTTTTAGAGATCTTAGTTTCTGTGAAGTGCAACCACAATCAATGCGCAACACTGTGAAGACACTTTGCAGAAACTACGATACACAAGGCCATCAAAGTGTCTTCATAATGCTGCGCATTGATTGTGGTTCCATGCTCAAAGAACTCGACAAGCAATCGAAGAAGGAGGTCATCCTGACCTTACCAGAACTTGTGTTAACAGCTTTGGATTTGAAGCTTCCTGGCAGATTAAAACTGTGTGCTGGACCGAGGCTCGAATTCGTATCTTTTTTTTTTTTTTCTTTTGCCTTTCGCGGTCGATAGAACAGTCGCAGTTTTAGTGTGCCAGGAAGTTTCACATCAGCGCACACTCCGCTGCAGAGTGAAAATTTCATTCTGGAAGCTTCCGATTTCCTTGGTGGGGGAGATGTGGGAAGTATCCACTGTTGGCTTTGTCGTTTGCCCTTGGGTTGTAGCAATGCTGTCGGACCAAATCTTCGTCTTGCACGGAAACGCCCGCCCCCATACTGCCAATCGGACGAAGTCTACGGTTCATCGATTTTGTTGGTCCTCTGTACAGCCCGGACCTTTCAACGTGTGATTTTCACATCTTTGACAACCTGAAGAAAGTAATACGTCAGGGCTTCCCAACCTTTTCAGCTGGCGGACCCCTTCTACAGTCGAGAATCCTTGGCGGACCCCTTCTACAGTCGAAAATCCTTGGCGGACCCCTAGTTAATCAAGAGCGAAACCCATGGGAACTGAAAGTTTCTTAATGCAAGTGCCACGTTCCCAATTTCTGTTGTGCCCAGTGGCAGAACTGTAAACGACGTTCAAAGTCGTCGCCATGCAATTCCTGGTGCATAGAAATATGGTACGGGTGCAATAGATGTTGATGTAGCATTCTCAACACCGGCGTTTTTGAGACTCTCGATTCTCGCGCAATTTGTCTGTTACTGATGTGCGGATTAGCCGCGACAGCAGCTAAAACAGCTACTTGGGCATCGTCATTTGTTGCAGGTCGTGTTTGACGATGTGGCTGAACACTTCCTGTTTCCTTAAATAACGTAACTATCCGGCGAACGGTCCGGACTCTTGGACGATGTCGTCCAGGATACCGAGCAGCATACATAGCACACGCCCGGTTGGCATTTTGATCACAATAGCCATACATCAACACGATATCGACCTTTTCCGCAATTGGTAAACTGTCTATTTTAACACGGGTAATGTATCACGAAGCAAATACCGTCCGCACTGGCGGAATGTTACGTGATACCACGTACTTATACGTTTGTAACTATTACAGCGCCATCTATCACAAAACGAAAAAAGTGGTTCAACTGAAACATTTATATTTCTTTACGTACTACACGAATACGTAATAAAAAGCGGGGGTTCTTATTTTAAAAAAACGCAGTTGATATCCGTTTGACCTGTGGCAGCGCCATCTAGCGGGCCAACCATAGCGCCATCTGGTTTCCCCTTCAAAGTAGACGAGTTTTGTTCTTTGTAGCATCGTTTGATGCTTATTTCGTGAGATATTTGGTCCGGTCACGATCAATGGACCACCCTGTATATATATTTCCGCCGCGCGGAGTGCCCGAATGGTTTGAGGCGCCATGTCACGGAATGCGCGGCCCATCGCGCCGTAGGTTCGAGTCCTCCCTCGGGCATGGGTGTATGTGTTGTCCTTAGCATAAGTTAGTTTAAGTAGTGTGTAAGTCTTGGGATCGATGACCTCAGCAGTTTGGTCCCTTAGGAATTCATATGCATTTGAACATTTCTGTTTTTTTCCCCTTGAGGTTGGAGGGGAGAGGGGGCAGGGGCGTGAATTGGGGGCGCAATATTAAAACGAAAGCTTCCTCATTGTGTACGTTATTTCCGCGATAGTTCAATCACCATCTTTCTCCTCCGAATGCAGACAGTTTTTGTTGCCACAGCCGAAAAAAGACTGAATTAGAACTAGCACATTTGGATTTTGGTGTTCGTTTTTCTCGAGCTTCGTACGTGACTGGAACGGACGAGAATCTGAAGCGATTCTGTGAATACTTTACGAAACACTTAACTGTGAATTACAGCCGGCCGGAGTGGCCGAGCGGTTCTAGGCGCTACAGTCTGGAACCGCGTGACCGCTACGGCCGCAGGTTCGAATCCTGCCTCGGGCATGGATGTGTGTGATGTCTTTAGGTTAGTTAGGTTTAAGTGGTTCTAAGTTCTAGGGGATTGATGACCACAAAAGTTAAGTCCCATAGTGCTCAGAGCCATTTGAACCATTTTTTTTTTTCGTGAATTACACAGTGATCGTGTATCATTGCGCTGTAAATGAGGTGCCCCAGCAGAACGTAATTTCCGCCGTGCAGCACTAACTTTTTCAGAGACGCTGAGTATACTTTATAAGTGCTTAAAAGGTGAATTATATATTACATATTCCCAACTATTTGGCAAGGTTGCCATAAAAACGTTTTACTTTTACAATCCGCTAAGTTATCTTGGTGGAACACATATTTTCTTAAGGTGAGATCGAATGTAGAGCGCTTTCAAGAAAGGATAGTACCCTGCGTCATGCAATTGCTACATAGATGAAATATTTTGTGGTAGCTACGTTTATCACGAATGTATTCTTTAACTCATTTTTCATTAAATATTTGAATGAAACGTCAAAAGTAGATGTGGCTGCTCATGTTGTAGCAAAATAGCTCTAGTTGCGTTAAGGTATACTACAGACTCGGGTAGGGTAGATGAAACGTGAGAGCCTTCGAGAGGTGAGCGTGGCTTTGCTACCTGGTCTAGAGAGCTTGTATACAGAGAGAGTGGCCATATGTGAAGTTACCCGTGATTGGTTGATTAGCTTTGGCGCCATTTTTCTGCCAAACGTCTCTCGCGCTTCCTATGTTCGCCGTGCTTTTGAGTTGAATTGAAGTTCAGAGGACTTTCGGAAACGATTAAAAGGTATTTGAATTATTGAGAGACTTTTTATGCGTTGCGCATGCATGTTCGATTTAGTTGTATATCGTTTTTAGTACGTAATTAGCGTCTGCGATCTTAAATACGAGTTGAAATAATGAAGCGTTTTGTGATGAAGTCGGTAGGCCTACATGTTTGAAGTAAACACGTTAGTAATTGTACAGTATTGTTTTTTGACATCTGTAACTCGTTCTGCAGACGTTCTTAAACGATGCCAGGTTGTGCTGCAATTGGTTGTAAACAACTGCTTACGACTTTCATTGATCTGACGTAATACAGGTACGTTAAATCTTTAGCGTTATGCACTTCCGATACAAAACAAATGCTATACACTATATTTTTTTTATTTACGTTACTTTCATTTCAATATGTCTAGTAAACAAACTTTAAAGGAGATAAATGCAAGTAACGAATAATTTTTACAGCCAATGTATCAGATTTTCCTGTGCTGTACGTAGTAGGCTACTGTGAGTATAGAAAGGCATTTAACGAATGATTTCGCCATATTGTCTTTTGCTTTTGGTTCGGTGAGTGTGTACTCCACTACTGGCCATTCAAAAGTCCCGCCCGCGGTTTGGCAGAAAAATGGCCGCCGTATCGTCCGGCTGGCCACTCTCTCCCTACACAGGCTCTCTAACCAGGGCCTGTGCTAACTGCGGCTCGAGAGCTACAGGCCGGCCAGGCTGGACGGCTGCCGGGCTGGCAGGCCAGCTACAACTTGGTGCCGAGGCGAGACAGAAGCGAGCGAGCCTGTGGTGGCCCAGTTGACGGGGAGTGCGCATCTGCCGCTACCGGCGTAGCCGCCCAGCGGTAAACCGGTCGAGTACCGGAGGGTTGTGCTTGCTCCCCTTCGACGCAAAGCCGCGCAATTTGTCGCGGACTGCCGCGTAAGAGCTTCGGCTCACAGCTCTCGGTAGGCTCCGGTCACCCAGCGCCCCCAGTGTGATTAGCACGTTCTTTTAGGGACTCTGAGGCAGTACCAGGGCTCCTTAAAAGGATCACGCCCCCGTGCCGCGAGCCTTTTCTTTTCTGCCGAGCCTCTGCACTAACAGCGCATGTTAGGACGTAGGGAGTTCCCACTTCTATAGTGAACAGTGTACATTATTCTCGTATATCGATAAAAGCAAAATTGTCGTCCCCCCTCCCTACCGAATAAATCATCCTGAGTACAAGATGGCGGACGCCAGTAGTACTTCTCCTGCTGTCACCCGCAGAAAGGCTGCAACACAAGAGGCGCGAGCATCGTCTGTTACTCTGTAATATTCTTCTGCCGAATTTGTTTGAGGGTTGTCACGATAAACTTGGCGTCGACCGTGGCGAAGTATGCGAGGGATATTGAGCTCGATGAGGGTGGCCACCCAAAGTGTTCGCTCGCTGTCACTTTCTTAACAGTCAGACCGCACCTCAACACAACCTTCTTGACTTCAGCGGTTCGCAGTAGTTTCTAATATATGACATTTTTTCTGTCAAATCACGCTTCTAGGCCTACTACAGTGGTGACTTACATTATCACTATCGTGTTTCACTTAATTTGAGAAGCAAAAAATGCGAAGCCTACGTTTTTTCGTTTTTTTTTTACTTTGTTGTTTTACGTCCTGTTGACAGTGTGGTCATTTGAGACAGCTTAGTGCTAACTTATTGTAGCTTAATCTACATACATCACTAACACCGATACCCAAGGGGGGACACGAACACAGTCTTCGCGTACGCGCGGCTCATGACAACGCCTAAAGCTGTTCCGCTACAGCGATCGAGTACCATTGGCTTTTCAGAGTACTGTGAAATACTTATGAACTGGCGGCGAAATATATATATTATCAATAAAATCATGTGGGATGAAAGCAGGTGGGGAATGATGGCATTGTAGGATTCAGAAACAGGACGTAAACAATAAAAACTCATGAACTAGCAACAGGAGCTCATTTCTACTTTAAATACAGTTATGACAGTTTAGCAAGCTCGACAGCAGATTCTTCCTTCTACTCCGGCAGTTTCCTGGGCTATTTGCAAACACCAGTTCGTTTGTTCAAGATTTGACTTCCGAAATAAGCAAACAGTTTAGAACAAAGCCACAGCTCTAAGATCTAACACTGTTATGAAATTCATGCTTTTTTCAGATTGCGGCAGAAGCACACGCTTAGTACCTCAGAATAAATTATTTTGATGAGGAAAACGCATCTTCCTCAGTCTTTGGCAGAGTTGTCCTCTGCACTCTGAAGAAAGAGAAGTGAATGAGTTTTCTAGATTTCAGTATCTGTTTGAATCTGATGACCGTAACATTTATATTCTTACTGGACAAAATAAAAAATAAAATGAGAGAACGGATTGTGAATGAACGTTATTTTCGTGTACATTTTTACATTTGGCTAATTAATGTTTGTTCACATTCCGCATCAAAAGTGAGAAGAAAGCCAAAATGGGGGCGAAGCATTCATCCAGATCGAAATGTGCAATTGCAGAATAAAAGGGACTGTCGCGAGGTTCTCACTATTTGCAACTAATGAGAATATTTTCAAGTATTCCTTCGGTGCTCATTGCCTAATTATCAACACCATCTCTTTGCAAATTGCCACTAGAAACAAAATCTTACATACGCACGGCAGGGAAAGTGCTAAAAAGGGACACACATCGCTCATGCCTCAGCGAATATTATCATTTTATTCGCAAGTATAGTTGTTTCTTCTGTAGTTTATTCGCTAAATGGAAGAGGCTTCAAGGTCTCTTTTTGAATTGTTACATCAAACTGCGTGCCATTGTTTACATCTTCGACTTCAAGTATAATGTACTAGATAGGCCGTCGTAATCAGCCCCTAAAGCAGTCGGAAAAAAAGATCAGTCAAGCAGCAGGGGGGGGAGGGGGGGCAATTACTCGCATTGCCCCCCCCCCCCCCTTGGATCCGCCCCTGCACTGATTAGGCAACTAACATGTTGTCGGAGGTGACAGTAGAACTTTTGGCGTGGTCACCACGTTGGTGCGGGCGTGGAGGGTTCAAATGGCTCTGAGCACTATGCGACTTAACTTTGAGGTCATCAGTCGCCTAGAACTTAGAACTAATTAAACCTAACTAACCTAAGGACATCACACACATCCATGCCCGAGGCAGGATTCGAACCTGCGACCGTAGCGGTCGCTCGGCTCCAGACTGTAGCGTCTAGAACCGCACGGCCACTCCGGCCGGCGGCGTGGAGGGGCCCCATCTATATTTTAGGCTAGAAGCTCCCCCCACCGAAAGTCCCGTAGCGCTAGGATTTCACCCGGAACAAGTCCCGCCCATTCACCCCCCTCCAAGCCCATCCATAGTGTAAGGCCCTCCCCTAAACAGCCGCCAATCCCGCAAACTGGGAAGCTACATCAAAGTTGTTATCGTCACAGTTCAACACATGTTACCCTGTGATGAAATTCAGTACTGATAAAAATTTAAGTTTTTCTGGATAGTAATATAATATGAATCTGAATTATTAAAGAAATAAAAATATTTATAGAGAATTGAAAGCATCGCCAGCAATAGAAAACAAAAAATAACGTGGTGTTATTTAAGGGCAATAAGGACAAATTTTCATTAACGAATTCACTTATTATAATACGTTTATTTGAGGGGAAACAGCAGAGCAAACATACAATGCGAAAACAATGGTCTTGAATCTGTCATGTCGGTAGTAAAGCCACGGATGCAGTCGAATAACTCTGTTGTCTAAAATCAACGTTATATAGAAATAAGTCAAAGTCGTTTTGTTTATGTAGGCCCTCATAGTAGCTCACGAAAATTAAAGAATATAAGAATACCATAAAGTAGAAATGCCTAATGAGAGCAGTAAGATTTTTGTTTACATGACACATTTCGTTAGTATTTGCATGGATAATGGGTGAATTTTAACTTGTAAAATTCTTCCAATGCCATACCTGCGCTTTATGAACGAGGTTATAAAGAATTGTGGCTGTTTCTGTGTGATTAGTGTCCTATATGCTGTTGCAAACGTCTCAGGAACATTATCTGTTGTTACTCTTTGTCCTGTCTGTTTTTAACCAAAAGGTTTATTAATTTCGTAATAGTCACTCAAACCCATTTTTAAAAACAATAATGATGATGTGTATGTTTGTCACAGAGCAGCTATGGAGGAAGTAAGTGCTGCAGTGATTCACGGCTGTAAACCGTCCTTCATGCTGTACTAGTTCTTCTTCCACCACTCAGTTTTCAGCAAAACTATTCAGTGAATAACACGCAAAAACAGCTTGGATCGATCTAGCAAGAACAAAGTAATTTTGATGCCCTTTGGAAGTACAGCGAACATTGGTGCTTGTTTCACATATACTGTCTGAATTCTGAAACTTAAGTATACTGTGTTTCCTCTTTCTCCAAGTAAGTTATTCTTTGAGGGTAGGTTTTTCCTGTTTTAGCTTTGGGTGCTTTTTCTCACATAGAAAACTGTTTCTTCATAGGCTATTCATCTGAATACTGAGTTCTCGTAATTAGAGAATTCAGTACTAAATTGTTTTCTCTTATGTTTGCTGTGGAAGTACGTGGCACAGCTAAGGCCAATTGTGCACGTTTTTCGTATCGTGTCTTTTGACTATCTGGCAAAATTTAAGACATAACAAGATATTAATTTAACATTCACTCCAAATGCAGCCGAACGCGGTAAACCACGTGGGTCAACTGAAACGATGCCCAGGCGTAAAATAAAGACCGGGAAAACCGCGGGTGAATGGGCTGGACTTTTCCGGAGGGGTGAGTGGGCGGGACCTGTTCCGGGTGAAATCCTAGCGCTAACGATTCCTGTTCGCAGCGTACGGCTCTGCCTCAGCCGCTCCTTTTGACATATATACGTTTACTCCCTGTCCTGGCATCAGTATAAGGGCGGCAAGCGGAAATACACATCAGACTGTCTGTTGCAATGGCACACTGGGAGAGATCAACTCGAGACAGAGTCGTTACCCGTATTGAAGAAGGTAGATGTGCCGTCAGAGAAACTGTCGAAAGGTATGGCGTGCCGCATACCACTGTGATGAGATGGAGGGGAAGTACCTTGAAAGACGCGCTACCAAAGAGCTCCTGGCTCAGGCAGTAAGAGAGTGAGCTCACAGCAGAACAGGGAACTAGTGTCTAAAAGCAGAGAAAATCCCTTTCTGAATGCGAAGCAGTTGTTGCCAAAGACCAATTTCCCCAGCTCCAGTGACACAACTCGTCAAAGGTTGAGGGACGCTGGACTGCGTACACGACGATTCGCCGTGAAACAAGCTAAGACAGTGTTTTATACTGGCTGGCATTTGCGGAGCTCTGTCTGAGTGCGTCGTGTGAAAATGTCGTTTTCACTGATGAGAACGTGTTTTCCACCAGTAATGATTGAAATGGCTCTGAGCACTATGGGACCCAACTTCTATGGTCATCAGTCCCCTAGAACTTAGAACTACTTAAACCTAACTAACCTAAGGACATCACACACATCCATACCCGAGGCAGGATTCGAACCTGCGACCGCAGCTGTCGCGCGGTTCCAGACTGTAGCGCCTTTAACCGCTCGGCCACCCACGGCCGGCCCACCAGTAATGACCGTCCAAGAGTCGTTTACAGGCCGCATGGAACGTGGAGGAGGCATTCTTCACAGAACAGAAGGAATTCTCGACAGCAAGCAGTACGCCCACGTACTGGAAAATGTGAGTACGGATGCTTTACGGAGAAGGGGACTTCACATTGTGAGAGGGCCATTCTCCCTTTACAAGTCTGCAGCCGCGAATGGTATCCGCGTGGTGTGGGCGCCTTGTCATGGTTCGTCGGAGGTTCTAGTCCTCTCTCGGGCATATGTGTGTATGTGTGTGTGTGTTGTCCTTAGCGTAAGTTAGTTTAAGTTATCTCAAGTAGTGTGTAAGTCTAGGGACCAATGTCTTCAGCAGTTTGGTCCCATAGAACCTTACCACAAATTTCCAAAAGCAAGTCTGCATTCATTCAGCAGCAGCTCTCCACGACTGGCATCAACGTCACGGACTGGCCACCATCGGCTGCTGATATGAACCCTACGGAAAACATGTCGGCTGAAGTCGCCAAAAAGGGTAACGGAGAACTAGCCACGAAACCAACCAACTACAGCGGACGCTCTTAAGCCGGGTTCACACAGGCAACAAAAGTATCGCCACTGCTAATGGCGAACTGCAGTTGCTTTGTAGTTGCATGTGTGAACTACTAGTTTTCGGTGGCGCCATTTAAGAAGCGCAACTTTTGTCACGCCACAAAAAGTTGAACTTGGTTCTACTTTGTTGCGCCATTTTGCCTTCTCCATAATTGAATAACTTCATTCGATTGCTACCTTGTGGCTGGATTCAAACCTTTCTAGTGCGTATTCGTTCGCAGATAGTGCTTTTGTTTGTGCGTTTGCTATTAATATGTCGAAAAAGTGGTCAACAGCGACAATTTTGAGATTCTTGGAGGTGTATCAAGAACGAGAATTCCTTTGAAACCACAAAAACGAATCATACAAAGACAGAAATTTGAGAGATGCTGCATTAATTGAAATAGTAAACAGTATGCGTGAATATGTACCTGGAATTGATATAGCTACAACAAAATTAAAAATTCGAAGCATTCGAAATGTTTACATGAATGAACATAAAAAAGTACTGAAATCACTTAAGAGTGGTGCGTGTACAGATGGTATTTATAAACCCAGCCTTGCTTGGTTTGAAGCTGCAGACCGGTTCTTAAAACATGTAGTCGAGACAAGAGAGACGAGAAACACTTTGGTAAGTAATATTTTACATTTATTATGTTTCCAAAACATCTTATTTAGTAATATGTACAGCCGCTTAATCAGCTGAGACAGGTGACGCCATTTTGCAAACTGCGCAATTACGAAGCATTTGTGGCGTCCTGTGTGAACGGTAGCTCACAGCGCCACTTCAGAATGACTTGACTTGTGGAGATACTTTCGTTGCGTGTGTGAACGCGGCTTTAGGGACTGCACTCTTGAGGCCTGGGAGGAGCTTCCTTCTTTAGGCTGTTACGTCTGACGTCTTATAGATTCTATGCCAAGATGCATGATAGAAGTACAAAATAATTTGGGATTCTGGATAAAATATTGGAGACCTTAAAACGTTTTGTTATGTCATCTTTTTCTTCATTTTTCCTCATTGAGAACCAGAGGAAGATCTCTTGGCAATGCATAAAATTTGAGTTAGTTTTCCTTTGAGTTACCTTTTTAACTGAAGTGAGTTTCTTTTGAATATACAGTTTGTCAAGTATTCTTTTTTTTGTTTGATTTGCGCTCTGTCTAGATACATGCAAAGTAATCAGATTAGGTGCACTAAAAGTATTTTCTGTTATTTTAAATACATCTTTCTCTGTCCCTCCATCCATTAACACACCCTCTGTCCAGAAAAATTATGCAAACGAATTCATGTTACATTTGTTCATTGTTAATTTCTCCTCCATTCTCCAGGAACGTTATAAACATACATAACGGTTTTCATTGAAACTATACGTTCTCGTTTAATTTCTGCTTTCTTTACTGTCCTCTATCACTCCTCTTACAACCAAAAAAACCTTATTCATTTATATCCCCTTACCTATAATCTATTCTTCGTTCTGAAAACACTACCTTCTGTTCTCTCTCTCATAAGATAAAACAAACTGTGACGTAGGTGTAAGTAAAACTTTGCAAGCTTTTCATTCTTTTATTTTGCACTTCTGCACTCCTATCCATTCCTAGATCCCTCCCGACTTCCTACTATCCCTTCCTTGACATCTGCATCCACATCTACGTGAATACTCCGTAACTGACAATTAAATGCCTGGCAGGGGATTCTTTCAACAACTGTCACATTATTTAATAATTTTGTCTTTGAACTCTTATATTTGGTCCAAGTGTGCATACAATAACTGCAATATGGGAAGAGTGAGTCCGCCTTGATGTAACACACTTTTATTATTTATTTATTTATTCCCCAAACTAGTTTCAACGACAGATATCGCCAGTATCAATGTGTTCTTTGAATCTTATTTATTATACATTTTAAGATTGTTGTCGCTGTTAGCGGCATATTTTCTGTGTTTTTCTGTTGCCGTTTCTCTAGGTATACATCATGTCATCTGCAAGTTCGTTGGACGGCTTGCAGCTACTTTTATGCACAGAAAGACAGGACTTTCGCACTTCGTTCACAATCCAAAACATTACGCCATCTTGCTATTCGCGTGTGCCGCGAAAACACGCCAACAGCAATACAATTTGTAAGATTTAAGGAACCCACTCATAATGGCGATATTTGTCGCTGAAACTAGTTTGGGGAATTAATAACAAAAGTGTATTGCATCAAGGCGGAATCTCAATTGCCATGTTGTTATCACATTATTTCCCTACTGTTCCACTCTCAAAAAGCGCACTAAAATAATGAACAACTAAACCTTACCGTGCAAGCACTGATGCTCTTATCACAATGGTCATGTCTCCTATGTTTGTCGGGGTAAACAAAATGTGGCATTCAGCGGAGGAGGTTGGCTATTGAAATTCAGTGAAAACATCCCACCGCAATGTAAAATGCCTACGTTCCAATGATTTCCATCCTAACTCATTTAGCAGTTTCGTGACAAAATCTCCCCTATTTCGTGTTAATACAAACCGAGCTGCCTTTCTTTTAATTTTTCCGGTGTCTTCCGTCAGTCCTACCTCGTAGGGATCCCATACAACGCAGGAATACTCACGAACAGGACGGACAAGTGTGTTGTAGGCGATCACTTTAAATGATTTGCTGCATCTTATACATATTCTACCAATAAAACGCAGTCCTCGCGTTCCCTGCCCCACAATATTTTCCATATGACGATTTCAATTTATTTGTGATCGTAGTTCCTAAATATTTAGGTCGAAAGGTCTACATCACGTTACTTGTGGATCGCACTCATCACTTCTGTTCCACTAGGTTATGTCCCATCAGTCCCTGCAGATTGTGACCTATCAGATAAGATTCCAGTTGCATACTGAGACGATAGTCCATAGGGAAGCAGTTTGAAGCCACTTATGAGGAATGATATCAAAAGCCTTTTTAGAACTCAATAAATACGGAATCAATCTGAAAGCCCCAGTACACAGTACACCATGTGGACGAAGTGCCAGCTGTGTCTCACAAGAGTAATACTTCCCTAATCCATGCTGCTTTGATGTCAATAGGTAGTACATTTCATGGTATTTCATAATGATGGAACAAAGTATTTCTTCACACGTCCCACTACATGTCGAATTTAATGAAATTGATCTATAACACTGGATTACGCTTATTTCCTCTCACATGAATTGCAATAGTCTGTGCAACTTTCCATTCGTCTCCCCCACCATAAATTCTAGAAAACTCCTCATAACGTTGTAGGAAAAGTAATTAAGCCGTTGCATCGTTGATGCATAAGGTTGACGCCTAAATTGTTAGCCAACTCAAGAAAGACATTGCCTGTAGAAAAGAACTATGATAGGGTCATGACAACATTGTGGAATATGTCTGGTGACACTCTGGTAGTTTTGTTCCTTCTTGGAATGATAGAGAATTATCTTGCAAGATTTGCTTGACATATTCGAATGTACCAGTCAAAGATTCTGAATGAATTCCACTTTAGTGTTTCATCGACTTACTAAATATATGTTTGGAGACAGGGGAGAGTACTTTCACACAGCAACTATAACTAATCTCATTGTCCACATTGTGAATTATTTATATCAGCCATCACAAGAGCAATGAGGAGGCAATGAACACTGCAGTTTGTTGCTTGCTCCATTGAAAATATTGATGCCCTGTAAAGCGTAAGAAGCAGTAGCCCTCAGTTCCAAACTGGTGCAAGAGCAACATTTTACCTCATTTATGACAGAGCTACAAACAGTTACATTGAACTCAGAATGACATCTTTAGAAATTTTTTTATCATAAGACCTCTCGCTACGAACAGTACTTAGCAGATCTAGAGATAAGAAACATAAAATATTGTGGAACTGCTACTGAAAATACACAAATCTGTTAATGAAATCCTATCACTGAATACTCTGTTAACTACTCTTACAGACAGATTGCCATATTTATATTGTAGTCTGGTAAAACTATTTAAGTACGACAAAATACTTCACGTTTGATTAAGATAGCCATTTGTTGAATGTTATTATGATGAGACACCAGCTGTATTAGCGTAGTGCATGTTAATAGCATATCCCAATAGGTTACTGATCAAAATAGACACAAATATCAGAAATTTTCAACAATATGTTCCACCTCATGATCAAAAACTGTCTTATGATGCGCAGCAGTTTTTCGATCTGACTCGTGTAGCAACTTGCTGATTCTGAGTTAAATCACATTTAAAGCCCAAACACAAAAACAAAACAAACCAAAGAAGACAAAAACTAACTTTCTTGGTGGTTGGTCGATACTGGGCAAGAAACATAAACACATGCAGGTGCCACATTAGAAGATATGTGATAGACATGTTTGCCAACCAAGCTCCTTCTTGCTGTCTTCCAGGTCACATTTGTTACTCTGTGACTGCAAGGCATCTCATTTGTTGACAATAAATGGCAGCTGCGAAGGACACAGCCCTGTGAAGCAGTTCATAACACAAGACACCTTCTTTGTGCCTATATCAACAAAAATAAATTTTTGGACATATACAGGCCATAGTTTGCGATAATATTTGTTATGGCTTACCCAATTTTTTTGCTCATTGTGAAGTTACCACACAGTACTTCAAATAGCCATCAGGGTGCACTTCCTTCCCCATCCTTCCCAGTTTGACATACTGCTTCACATCTATTCTCGTTTTTGAAGAGACATTCTACCATAACCCCCCTTTCTTTCTTTTAAACTCAATATGACTACTTAAGGCAAGTGTCACATGAAGATTAATTGGTCATCACACCTGCCATTTATCAGATGTACTGTCATTGACCATAGTAGTAAATCGCAGAAACGCCTTTCAACAATGCCTGTTTGTCTTCCTGAATGCAGTGATTAATTTATCTCAAAATAATCGCACTTGAAACAATACAACTTGACTTCCTTAATAGCACTCACTCCATACAGGTCACAGGTGTTTTGAATTGCGTCCTCTGCATTCACTCCTCATTACATCAAAAATGAGAAATATTGAAAGTGTCATGGCATGAGCTATAGTACAAACTTGAACAAAATAAGACCATAGTTAAATATGCTAACAGCAACATGCTATACAAAATTGCCACAGAGCATGCTGAAACGTAGTATATGTCATACACAACTTTGCCTAATGTTGTTGTTGTTGTGGTCTTCAGTCCTGAGACTGGTTTGATGCAGCTCTCCATGCTACCCTATCCTGTGCAAGCTTCTTCCATCTCCCAGTACCTACTGCAACCCACATCCTTCTGAATCTGCTTAGTGTATTCATCTCTTGGTCTCCCTCTACGATTTTTACCCTCCATGCTGCCCTCCAATGCTAAATTTGTGATCCCTTGGTGCCTCAGAACATGCCCTACTAACCGGTCCCTTCTTTTTGTCAAGTTGTGCCACATACTCCTCTTCTCCCCAATTCTATTCAATACTTCATCATTAGTTATGTGATCTACCCATCTAATCTTCAGCATTCTTCTGTAGCACCACATTTCGAAAGCTTCTATTCTCTTCTTGTCCAAACTATTTATCGTCCATGTTTCACTTCCATACATGGCTACACTCCATACAAATACTTTCAGAAATGACTTCCTGATGCGTAAATCTATACTCAATGTTAACTAATTTCTCTTCTTCAGAAACGCTTTCCTTGCTATTGCCAGTCTACATTTTATATCCTCTCTACTTCCATCATCATCAGTTATTTGGCTCTCCAAATAGCAGAACTCCTTTACTACGTTAAGTGTTTCGTTTACTAACCTAATTCCCTCAGCAACACCCGACTTAATTAGACTACATTCCATTATCCTCGTTTTGCTTTTGTTGATATTTATCTTATATCCTCCTTTCAGGACACTGTCCATTCTGTTCAACTGCTCTTCCAAGTCCTTTGCTGTCTCTGTCATCGGTGAACCTCAAACTTTTTATTTCTTCTCCATGGATTTTAATACGTACTCCCAATTTTTTTTTTTGTTTCCTTTACTGCTTGCTCAATATACAGATTGAATAACATTGGGGAGAGGCTACAACCCTGTCTCACTCCCTTCCCAACCACTGCTTCTCTCTCATACCCCTCGACTCTTATAACTGCCATCTGGTTTGTGTACAAACTGTAAATAGCCTTTCGCTTCCTGTATTTTACCCCTGCCACCTTTAGAATTTGAGAGTATTCCAGTCAACATTGTCAAAAGCTTTCTCTAAGTCTACAAATGCTAGAAACGTAGGTTTGCCTTTCCTTAATCTTTCTTCTAAGATAAGTCGTAAGGTCAGTATTGCCTCATGTGTTCCAACATTTCTACGGAATCCAAACTGATCTTCCCCGAGGTCGGCTTCTACCAGTTTTTCCATTCGTCTGTAAAGAATTTGTGTTAGTATTTTGCAGCTGTGACTTATTAAACTGATAATTCGGTAATTTTCACATCTGTCAACACCTGCTTTCTTTGGGATTGGAATTATTATATTCTTCTTGAAGTCTGAGGCTATTTCGCCTGTCTCATACATCTTGCTCACCAGATGGTAAAGTTTTATGCTTCCTAATTCAAGTGCAGGAAAGTCCGCTGACTATCATAGGCTCTATGCATGATGCGTCACGATCACTAGGACGGACACCAGTCTGTATCAAGTGGACACTGGCTGGTGGCACTGAAAATGGTCTTTCCATGATGGATACCCACAAGCCCTTTCACAAACATGTTTCTACAAGATTTCTCTATTATTGGGTGGGTAGAAAACAAATGAAACTGTCTTTGACCTTCTGTCAGACTGATGCTCTTAGAAAACAGACAGAATATGGATTAAAAATAGAAAGAAAAGGGGTTGATATGATGGCTTTGTGTTTGCGCTGCATGATTTTGACTACTAGACCACAGATAGGTTATTCACAACAGCAGCTCAAGTGGAGATCAAAACATCTTGTACTATGTGCTGCATACCCCATTATGACAAATTACACACTGACAAATGACATAATGCTAATACAGGTGAAATACAGTGGTTGGTTGACTGGGACTAGCTTGTAACGGCTAAGGTGTGTGTTTGATTCCTGCTGAGAGTATCACTTTGTAACAGCCACAAACATACTCTTTTCACCTTAATTAACACTAATAAAGAACACAGGACTATACCATGGTTTAAAATAAACATTTAACATGTCCATTCACTACTGACTAGAAAAGAGTTGGGCTAGTTTTGGCAATCAAAGGCAGAAGTTGGTGCTTGCAAAAATTCTGTCTCTAGTAAGCTTTCTTACACTAGTAATGTTATTTTAATTCATGAAACAATCGTCATGTAAGGTTACATGACCTTCATTTCTTATTTTAAGTGACCTTGAGGTTTTGAAAATATTGGTACTGGACTGGAATTTGAGCTCTGATTCCAGTTTTTCTATGGATTTGACCCCTTCGTGATGACACTGTCCCATCATTTCGTTGTTTACTCATGATGCCAGACTCCTCCAGGTCTCTACGAATGGTGCTATCCTAACTGCTAGTGAAAGAGAAATTGAGAGTTGACACCTCTTCATATGAAATCAAAAATGATGGTATGCACACGCTTGGAGTCTTAGGCAGCACAGAATTATTCGTCGCATTACTTCTAGCTGAACATGTGCACATCTTACTACTGCTGAAGAAACAATAAATATTTCATATCTATCCGTAGCTATAAGACAATAGTGAAAGGTGCCAAGCTCAAATCGCTACAACAGCGGAAGGTGCTAGGTTCAAATTCACACCAGGCAAAAATCATTTGTATCATCGTTTCAGGTTCCAATATCAAGCTATTCGTGAACATACTTAATATCTGACATCAGATTGTTCTTAGTTAACAATTCATCTAGGTAGTGGGTTCCATTCCCAGTCCATCACCACAACTTTACTTCATGGCTTTTCATACTTGTGCATTGCACTTTATTACATACTTTCATGATTACTTCTCGGGGGCAATATAAGCTACATGGAGTTCCTGGTGCATACTAAACATAATGTAATTTATTTCCAGGTTCAGAAATGATACTGGTGATACTGGTGAACACTTCAATACTTTATGTCTCTGTATGCCTAGCTGAGTCTCTATCAGACACACAAGCTTTGTTTGGTAAACAGTGGATTCAAATTTGAAACACAAACAACAACTCATGTCATGCCATTTAATGAGTGTGATAAGACTTCCACAGTATCACTTATTGTAATGAAATTTAATTTACAAGCGGTAAGGACTGTCTCATCTATAATAGCATGTTTTCTAATATTTGTTGTATGGTGGTATTGGTTTACATCTGGACTGATTTCTGTGAAGAGCAGTGTTCTCTAATAATCTCTCATGGTATCCGTTGTGTATAGTCAAACAACAGTACTGTAAATGGTCTAGAGGACCTGTGACACAGCTATGCTATGTTGGTTGCATACAGTCAGGTGTGGCTTATACATGGGAATGAAGGGGTGGCCTGCTTTTTGTGCTGTTGTGTGTACATGGAAAACAATCTGCATCACAGGAAAGGAACAATTATGAACAGATTTTGAATATGTTCGCAGCAATATGACCACGCAGTGTGTAAGGAAAGCTACGAATATTCAAGGGGGGACAAGGTGCACTTTGTACAAAAACTGGTGCTTGTGTAACTTTACTGGATATGCATGATAGTGAACTGCTACAGTACGCATATTAAATTGTGCATGACACAAATTACAGTGATTTCAATGGACATGGTGAATGCTTGCATAGCTTCAAACAGTGCTACAGAATTGGAAGATGGAAGATAAAGCAATTTCAAACAAAATGCTAACTTAATGATCGACAGCAAACTGCTGAATTGGTCTGAAAATTTGTAGACGAGATAAACAAACTTATCCCACTGTTCATTAAGGAATTCGTTTTCAACTCCACCCAACTGGTATTTGATGAGCAAGTGCAATGAAAACAACCCTGGAAATTAGGGGTACCAAGAGAATTGTATCAAGGTCAACTAACTCCAATGCCTTAACTTATTTGTGTACAATTATGCCAACTGTTAATTTGGATGTTAAATCTGCTGTAAAGTTATTTATTACACTGCAAGAATTTGGAGATGCTCTGCCTCCTATGATTCTTTCTCTTGTGTGTGATCTTGCAAGGGCATTAGGGAATATTTATGTCATGCCAAGCAAGAGTGGTAAAATAGGACTAAGAGAACTACAACTATGGTATGGGCACTGCGTTTGGCCAATAGCTGGTCAAAATAACTTGCTTTGCTTAATTCCTGGTTTGAATATAAAAATAATACTCTTCTAGAGCAAAATATCCCTCCTGAAAAGTGTGTGACATGGCAGTTCATACCACCTGGAGCCACTGGACAAATTCAGCCTTAGGTATTTGTTTTTTTTGTGCCTATAAAACATACTAGTGCACTACCTGCACCTACGCCTTAAAGGGTAGCCAGTTTCATGAATAGCTCCTTGACAGACTGTTCTGCATTCAGTTGCATGCCAATCACAACCCATCAGTTCTTATCACCCTATTACACCAATACGATTCTATACACATTGTTTAAGAGTGGATACCTAGCTGGACATCCTGCATGCTTGGTAACTTCCAAGGGGTTCACTTTTGACCTTGATGGTGTAAACCCTTGTAATCACTGTGGCATGCCATTATTCATTTGGTGTTCATGCTGCAAGTTAACGGTTTGTTTTGAACATTTCTTGCATTTTAACAGTATCTATTGTGTGAAGTGTAATAACGTCCCATAGAAGGTCTCCCAGACACTCTTTTTCTGTCGCCCTCCTGATGAACATGGTGAGTCTCTAGCAGCTAATATTTTTCCTGCCATAATTGTTAACACATCACCTACAAATAAGACTTACCTCACATTCAAGGAGTTCCTTGTAAGGTCTAATTACTGACGGCCTTGTTTCATGATACCTACCACATGTTCAGTCTGACAGCAGTCGTGAACAATTCAAGTTTTTATGAACTGAATATTTGTTCAGATCAGTAACTTGCCTAAATACTGATTACTATGCTTCCATCTCCTGTACACATAAATCTGACAGTCACCAAGCAGGCAATCTCCTCAGATTAAGCACATCCGTTATGTACATCAGGATTGTGTTGTCTAGTTGCAGACATTGAAGCTCTATGATGAGTCTAAGTGTGATGTTAAGTAAGAGTTCTCTTACATGTTGTCATCTTTGTTTCTTGGGCTCTTCTTTCTACAGCTGCAGATAGTTAAGTTGTAAAGCTTAAATAACATCTATTGCAAGTGTAATGAAAGTCTTATTAAGACCAATGTAACAATATTATGAAAAGGATAGTTGCTACTCAGCAATAGCAGAAATGCTGTGTTAGATAGGCACAACAAAAAGACTGTCACAAAATGAGCTTTTGGCCAACAAAGCCTTTGTTGATAATAGACAACCGAAACACACACATGCTCACACAAACACAACTCACACACATGCACTCATTGGTGTGTGAGCTGCATTTGTGTGAGTGTCTGTTGTCTATTTTTGACAAAGACCTTGTTGGCCAAAAGCTCGCTCATTTTGTGACAGTCTTTTTGTCGTGCCTTTCTGCGACTCAGCATCTCTGCTATATTGTGGGTACAACTGCTCTTTTCATAATATTGTTGCATTCCATCCTGGATTTTCCATTGTTTGTCTTATTAAGATGAAACATACTTTGCTTTATTATAAAGCATCTTCACTGGTCACTGTAACAATACAGGTTTTTCCTCTTACAGTTCTGCATGCTTGGATCATGGACAATTCGCATGCTTTAATTTACCACTGTTAACAGTGTGAGTAACGATAAGAATGAATACTGTTTATAGCAGTAAATAAAGCATGTGAAATGTTCATGATCCTAGCAAACTAAACTGGAAGAGAAGAAACCATTTTGTTGTAGTGACCACTGAAGGTGCGTCAAAATAAAACAAAACACATTTGGTCTTAATGAGGCTTTCATTGCAGTTGCAAAAGACAGGTTTTAACCTGTACGACTTGAGAATTCCCTTCTACATTCGTCTGATGTAGATGTTCAGAAGCCATACGTCAATTGCACCAGAAAGACACAACTGAAACAGTTAGCATGAAATAACACTTGAATATCCAGAGTGTTAAAAAACTACCATTACAGACTTCTAGAGGGAAGTGAGTTCATAATATTTTGAATAGGAAATCATGCCTGGAAACATACTGTTTCTATTCTATGATGGTTTCAATTCAGATGTTTAACTCATCCACTTCTGCTTGAGAAATTGGATTATGTGAGGAGCAGTGAAATTATTATTAAGTAACAATTCAAAAGGAAAGATAATGAAACATCCATTTATCACTTATCACATTTGTTTTTATTAACACTTAAACATTGTGTGTTTACATTATTTCAAAACAAAAAAGAACCCAGCATAATGTACATACAGGACAGTAGTGATGCATTACAACAGTAGCTTGATGTGGCAACCACCAACATTGTTACAGACAATGTACCTATGAAGCATGTTCTGGGACACTCTCTCTATCCCACCTGGTGACTCTTCAGTTTCTAGGGCAGCAGCCAGGACTGGTGACATCAGTGCTTCCTCTGTCTCTTACAAGAGTCTCGTAAATTAAACTTTGCATACAACCCCACAAGATGTTATCCATAGAAGTTAAATCCCACAATAATGGTGGCTGTGCGATTAGACCACCTTGGCCTACCTATCTTTCACCATATCATCTGTTGAGATGTCTCCAAATGACATGTGAGAAGTGAGGTGGTGCACCAGCATGTTGAAACCACATTTCCTTATGGACAATCAGTGGCACAGCTTACAGGAATGGTTCAAATACATTTTGTAGGAAGATAAGTATGCAGAACCAGTTAGCTTGAGTGGAAGGAAGTATGGCCCAATCGAATGACCGTCTAGAATACTTGCCTATATACTAATACCAAACTGGTGCTGGAATCCCTGAATATGCGTGGCACAAGGGTTTTCATCTGCCCAGACATGGCTGTTTCGCTTATTCTGAACACAGTCCCTAATGAAATTACATTCATCTGTGAACAGAACTCAATGTGGAAATGGGTGTGTTGATGCAGCGTTGCAGGAAGTACGTGCAGTAGGTAACATGTTGTGGAAAATTGTCTGGACTCATAATGTGTACCCTTTGTAAGTGGTAGGGATGCATTGCACACACAATTCTTCAAGGACTCATTGATGGGTTCTCTTCAGTGTGATGTAGTACATCTTCTTCAAATTTAGGTGTATGGCATAGCCATGGAACACCACAGTCCTGCCTACTCACAGTAAAGGTAGCTGTTTCTTGGAGCTGTTGCATAACTTGAGCAAAAAAATTTGAATGATAACATGTTACATTGCAGGAAACATTTGTGATTCAGCCAACTAGCAGCTCTTCCATTACCTCGAGCTTTGCCATACACAACGAGCATCTTCATGTATTCCAAAAACATGTACCGAACAATGTTTACTGTACTGGAGATGCACAGGCCCTGAATAGGTGGTCTTGCAGCAAGGCACATGTTAAGTGAAATCAGGTGACCATCTGACTTAGTACACATCATCCTGCTTATCTGTTTCATACCATGATAGGCAACTCTGAGACTTTTCTCTTTCTCTCAGCAGACGTGGATGTGTTACACGTCTAAATTGAAACCATTGTACAATGTAAATGGTACATTCCTGGAAATGTGTTCCTGTTTAAAATATTATGTGTTCACTCCCCTCTACAAGTCTGAGAAGTTGGTAATGGGAATTTCTGAACACTCTGTAGATCATTTTGATTGATTGATTTCTTTATTAATCCATGTAACAATTTACATTGTGTGGATTTCGTCAGCAAAATCATATACAATACAATATCATGATATGGACTTCAGTCTGGAGGGGTTCGAGCATGTCCAGAGCACCTCTTCACTAAATATGGAGCAAGTGATGTGAATGCACTGTCTATCTCATTGAGGTCAATGATTCATTCTGGAAAGTTGCATTTCAAGGCAATCAGAACATTCAGTGGGACAAAATGAACAGCTCCTTTTCTGTATCTGCTCTTGAATTCATCTCAGAAAAGCATATAAGCAAATTAAGGCCAATAAGTATGTCAAAAACTTAACACAACAGGCAAAAACTACAATGCTCTTATGCGCTGTGCCTTTTGTCATGAGCAACTGATACTAGATAGTCAGTGGCATGGCACACTAATGGACGAGACTTCCTCCAGAATGGAGAAGCAGATGCTGTCTCCTAATTGTCGACAGACTGTGATGTTGTGTACATGAAGTGGCCACAAAGCATATTATGAACTCGAAGAGTAAACAGTGATACACTTTTAGTACATGTTAATTCTGGTGTTGTTGCTCATTGTTTAATCTCAGAAATCTTTTTATTTTCTTTCTAGATATATTTACATTGTTTAGCTTTAGAGTTGGATTTTGTATTAATCTGCCTTTGAGTGATATGTATATGGTGCCTTATTGGTGACTACTGACAATGTATTTTGTCTGTATCAGTGATCCATGATACGTAGCGTGTTACTGGCTTTGTGTTCTCAAGTCCACTGAAATCATAACTAATAGGTCGTCAGTATAGCCAGTGACTCCATCCGTGCAGAGGTACTCTGTCCATAAGATGTAGGAGGGGTCTACAGACAGACAGACATCTGTGGACATCCTTTTGTTATCTGTTTGATGACTTTGTGTTCCTCGTATCACTATTTGGCTACTCCATCTATACAATAGTCATGCACGCTGCTCTACAGGGTAGCAGGCACCTGCAGCCCAGGGAGGAGCATAAACATCGTGGGCTGTCAAAAATTATTGAAGGTGACCACAATGTTGATCATCATCACAACTGAGTATTTTTGGTCTGAGTAGTTTGTAGGGTCTGATTTATCACATCATCTGTAGATTTGTTTTTTCCAAAGCCAAAATGATTTTGGCTAAGGTCCAGGAGATTTCTGTAAGGCTGCAGGCAGGACAAGAGGCTCTCCAAAGATTTAGCTAAAGTGCTTAAAAGTAATATTGACTTATATGATTATTAAGATTGACAGAACTTCGTCCACAAATTTTTCATTACAAGTGTGCTTGCAGTTTTCAAAGTTGGAGGCATCTTTCTCAGCTATGATCCCTTTTTTTTAGTGCAGAATTTTCATGCCAAGGTGACCTCTTCATTTCTTCATATGCAAATGGACAGGTCTCTGTGTATTCTGACTTTGGTCCTAGAGGCGTTATCTTTCCCACAGTGTCCTGATGCTGACAGAACAGAATCACTTCCCACAGAGACAGAAAAAAAGGTGGGAACAGAGGTGAAATTTTTAGGGGTCTAACATCATCTTAGGTAATGTGTCAAACATTAGAATGTGGGATAACGATGTCCAAAACCAAAGAGACAGTTCTCTGCAGTGGTGGCTTGTGCTCACCTTTGTTGTTGGGGTCCAGTTCTTAAAAGTAGTAATGGAACTGTTCTGAAGTGTTTATTATATAACCTTCATTTATATCATACTGCTTACACATATTCTAAAGATAGTAAATATGCAGTTTTAAATGTAGCTAGTAATAAAATATATAAAGACTTGAACTCACTGTTTGTTTGTTTGTTTGTTTGTGTGTGTGTGTAATACTGTAGTTGGTCTGGTGCACCAGCTTCACTATTTTTCCACGTACTTTAAAGGTGTGTGAGGTAATGCTGTTGCAACACACTTTGTCAAATAACTTTAGGTGTTTGGAGCTGTTTGGGTTCAAACAGAAGTTCATCAGCTCTCCTCCTTTTGATGTTCATACTTATTCTAATTACGTTTCTGTAGTCTGTCTGTGTTGTAAAAAAGAAAAATGGTGTGACTGTGGGAGGGGAATGTACCAGAGTGCAAATACAGAAACCCTCCTGGCTTTTGCCTTATGGCAAAGGGGAAAACCCTGAGAAAAATCTTGACTAGAAGTGGTTTATCCAATTAGTATGTTAACTAACGAGGTCTTTATCCTGGCGGGTACTTATACAGTAGTTGTGCATGCCTATTCTTCTGACTGCTAAACATATTAATTACTCTGTTGCTGAAGTTTGGAATGGAACAAACAGCCAGTGGGTTCAGCCTTTTCTGGCCCCTACTGTTCCTGAGGAAGGTATTAATTCTTTTTAAGTTGCTGAAACTGCGGTCTGCTTCTGCTGTTGAAACAGGTGTAGTTAGTGAAGTTGGCAGTGTTTCATGCACTTCAGTGAATGATTCTTCAAAGGAATGTTCCACAAGAAAGGTGAACAGCTTACAAAACAATGTAATGCCTTTACAAGTATCATTACAATAAATAACTGACAGTTCATTTTCAATATATCAGGGCAAATAAAGGGACCGTAACTTTATGAAAAATTGTTGACTAAATTGCCTGGGAAATGTTCTTTGAAAGAAGCAAACTTTTCTGCACGAATAATTTCGAAGCTGCTGAATACATGAGAGTTTTGGAATCTTTCTTTCAATTGATTGGTTACAATGTCACACATTTTTTTTTGGCATCTGCTGTCAAATGAGGTTCAGTGTTACATTTGGAATATTTTCTTGCAGGAGCAAAACATTCATGTTCAGAAAGTCAATACCTTTCAATGTTCTCTCACATTTCAGAAACAGCTGACTCAAAATGACATATTTCATTGGATATAGTAACGGCATTTGCGACAAAATAACCTCATAGAAAAAACTTAGTAGGAACAAAAGGTCTGGATTCTGAAGTAGATTTCGTAAAGCAAATGCTTCTGTTATTGTAATATCATCCCAAGAATCTCCTTCCTCAGTCTTATCAAAACATTCCAATAAGTGTAATTTCTTTTCTTGAACATTAGTTACTACATGAGACTGGACGTTACATGTAGTTGAAGAGACTGAAGGAATTCTGTTGTTGCAGAGTGTTCATAAGAATCACTTTGCCTAGGCAATGAAGAAAAAAATGTTGTAAATCCAGAAATATTTATGAAGAACAACCTCACAGACTTAAGTTTCTACTACAAACATTTTGAACGACCAAATACATTTGGTGTGCAAAACAGTTGACATACAGGGTGTACATAAAGTCCGGGAACACTTTCAATTATTTATTGCACAAGAACCAAACACTGAACAGATGTCATACATATGTCATTTTGAAGAGAAACTCTGAAAGTTGTTTTTCATGTATACTGCCACAGCGTGGTTTGGTAATTTGCCAATAATCAGCGCTAGTCGCAAACATGTCGAGTTCAGGTGCGGTGCAAGATTTCGGTGTGTTGGTGTTTGACAAAAACAAAGTCACGTTTCACATTAATGGGAAAGTGAACAGGCATAATTGTCAAATATGGGGTACAAAGTATCCACACGAATGCACTGAATTTGAGTGCGATCCCCCAAAGGTAAATTTTTTTGTGCCTTGTCATGTCGAAAACTGTACGAGTCAGTCTTCTTTGCTGAGAGCACTGCACTGGTTATTCCTACTTGGAAATGTTGCAGCAATGGCAGATACTTCAAATGCAATTGGACTCTCCGCTCATCTTTTAGCAGGATGAGGCTCCAACACATTTTCATCGTGAAGTTTGTGGGTACCTGGAGCTATGGGAAGTGACTGCCACACTCGACAATGCCATGCTGGGACAGGTATGGCAAGAATTCGATTAATGTATTGGCATCTGCCGGGTCAATCATTGTTTGCATATTGAATGTTTGTAAAAAAAGTTTCAGAGTTTCTCTTCAAAATGTAATATGTATGACATCTGTACAATGTATAATACTTGTGCAATAAATAATTGAAAGTGTTCCTGGACTTTCCGTACAGCCTGTACTTGGCATATGGGAATGTAGTGTGCATCAGTGTCTGTACTCCACCATGACTGCCGCTCATTACTGGGATCCAATTGTATTTCTGTGCAATGTGTTTTTCTTGAACATTGAAAGGTTTCAAACTTCTTTTCAGAACCTCACTAAGCCCAGATGTTGTCCTATAATTAACATTTTCAAAGGAAAGGAATCTTTCAACGTGTCTTCCCCTTATTATACCATAGTATAATGACAAATTGCCTTCTGCATGTAATATCTGTTGTTTCATGTGCCTGCACAGAAACAAAAGTAGCAGTATTAATGTCTTCAATTAGTTCTTCAATGTAAACTTGATACATACAGCCTGAAAGCTCATTTTGGATCATGTGTGATGTATATTTGCATATGGAAGTACGGGAACGGCTTAAGAGGTCATTTAACATGCTGCCAGGATTTCTTAGAAGAGATACCAAATCTAAGAAATTGTCGCCCGCATCTCGTGGTCGTGCGGTAGCGTTCTCGCTTCCCACGCCCGGGTTCCCGGGTTCGATTCCCAGCGGGGTCAGGGATTTTCTCTGCCTCGTGATGGCTGGGTGTTGTGTGCTGTCCTTAGGTTAGTTAGGTGTAAGTAGTTCTAAGTTCTAGGGGACTTATGACCACAGCAGTTGAGTCCCATAGTGCTCAGAGCCATTTGAACCATTTTTCTAAGAAATTGTCATGGTTTGCTAACTTCCAGTTTTCCTTAAGCCCTTAGTGCTATCTTGTAGTTCCACAAAACATTAAGCACTCTACTATTCTGTTTAATATGTGTGTATTCTTCATAACTAATTTGTTATATTTCTGAATTGAAATTTTATATGCCGAATCAATCTGAGTAGCAATGTTAATTGTGCCAAACATTTTGCAGTTACAAGCATTTTCTAAATGTAGTCTGCTTTCTTCAAGTTCCTTAATTTTTTCACTTAAATGCTTTAGTTCCTTATAGCCAACTGTTGTCCACAATCCTTCACCACCAAATAACATACAATAGAAAAAAAAAATAATTTTTGTTTCTCTTCACTCATTGTTAACCAAGATTTTTTATGGAACTATACATTACAAAAAGTTTTCTTCTTCTTTCCGTCGAGTTGAGACACCAAGGAATATTTTGGTTGTGTACCTAATCACTTGATTTCCAGCTTCTCTTCCATACTTAATAAATAAAAGATGTTTTAAGCAAATAATCTACTTTATTCATTTTAAAATCGCTGTATGAACACTTGAGTTTCAATGACACAGCTCCAGAATACCAGACTTTACTGAGAGGGTGACTTGTTTGCTATTTTTCATATTTCCCATCGATGAATGGCAGTAGGGGGGTAGGAATGCAGTATGGCACTTGACAGCAACTAAAATACACTCCTGGAAATGGAAAAAAGAACACATTGACACCGGTGTGTCAGACCCACCATACTTGCTCCGGACACTGCGAGAGGGCTGTACAAGCAATGATCACACGCACGGCACAGCGGACACACCAGGAACCGCGGTGTTGGCCGTCGAATGGCGCTAGCTGCGCAGCATTTGTGCACCGCCACCGTCAGTGTCAGCCAGTTTGCCGTGGCATACGGAGCTCCATCGCAGTCTTTAACACTGGTAGCATGCCGCGACAGCGTGGACGTGAACCGTATGTGCAGTTGACGGACTTTGAGCGAGGGCGTATAGTGGGCATGCGGGAGGCCGGGTGGACGTACCGCCGAATTGCTCAACACGTGGGGCGTGAGGTCTCCACAGTACATCGATGTTGTCGCCAGTCATCGGCGGAAGGTGCACGTGCCCGTCGACCTGGGACCGGACTGCAGCGACGCACGGATGCACGCCAAGACCGTAGGATCCTACGCAGTGCCGTAGGGGACCGCACCGCCACTTCCCAGCAAATTAGGGACACTGTTGCTCCTGGGGTATCGGCGAGGACCATTCGCAACCGTCTCCATGAAGCTGGGCTACGGTCCCGCACACCGTTAGGCCGTCTTCCGCTCACGCCCCAACATCGTGCAGCCCGCCTCCAGTGGTGTCGCGACAGGCGTGAATGGAGGGACGAATGGAGACGTGTCGTCTTCAGCGATGAGAGTCGCTTCTGCCTTGGTGCCAATGATGGTCGTATGCGTATTTGGCGCCGTGCAGGTGAGCGCCACAATCAGGACTGCATACGACCGAGGCACACAGGGCCAACACCCGGCATCATGGTGTGGGGAGCGATCTCCTACACTGGCCGTACACCACTGGTGATCGTCGAGGGGACACTGAATAGTGCACGGTATATCCAAACCGTCATCGAACCCATCGTTCTACCATTCCTAGACCGGCAAGGGAACTCGCTGTTCCAACAGGACAATGCACGTCCGCATGTATCCCGTGCCACCCAACGTGCTCTAGAAGGTGTAAGTCAACTACCCTGGCCAGCAAGATCTCCGGATCTGTCCCCCATTGAGCATGTTTGGGACTGGATGAAGCGTCGTCTCACGCGGTCTGCATGTCCAGCACGAACGCTGGTCCAACTGAGGCGCCAGGTGGAAATGGCATGGCAAGCCGTTCCACAGGACTACATCCAGCATCTCTACGATCGTCTCCATGGGAGAATAGCAGCCTGCATTGCTGCGAAAGGTGGATATACACTGTACTAGTGCCGACATTGTGCATGCTCTGTTGCCTGTGTCTATGTGCCTGTGGTTCTGTCAGTGTGATCATGTGATGTATCTGACCCCAGGAATGTGTCAATAAAGTTTCCCCTTCCTGGGACAATGAATTCACGGTGTTCTTATTTCAATTTCCAGGAGTGTAGTTGGGTGATAAGGCCCCAAGATGGCTGGCCCCAAACACTCTGAAGACTTGTGGGCAGGTGAGCAAGGGGAGGAGAGTGGGTACGTGGCAGGGCCAGCGGTGTTCACTGGAATGCCAGGAAAGTGGTGTATGGGTGAGGTGGTCCATCCACCAGGCTCACTTGAGCTGCCCCTAAGCTACACTAGGGAAGGCCAAGGTGGAGAAAGGGAAACGGCATGGTCATGTCACTGTGACTGCAGTTTTAGGAGCCGGAGGTGTGGGGGGTGTAAGGGCTGTCTGCTATTTACCCACAGCATGGCTGGGTGCGGGGAAAGAGGGGTACATGTGCGATGGCCCGTCCACCGGGTCCTGTGCTTGCTGGCTCACAGTGATGCTTTTGTGAGTGGTGAGTGGGGAGAAGGGGAAACTGCTTGGTCATGTCACTGTGACTGCAGGCTGGGAGTGTGGAGGAAGTACGGGGCTACAGGCCACCTGCCGCTGGCCCTCAGCTTTCGATGAATGGGATGGAGAAAGAACTGTTTTGTCACTGCAGGATGATACACTTTGTTTGGGTTTGCAACAGAGAGAACTGGGCTTGATTACGTCTGGTTTCTGTCAGTTGTAGGTGTGTCACAATCATGTCATACTCAAACTGTTTGATATAAAACTAAAAAAAAAAAAATATCACAAAATTGTTGGTGGAGTTGTGCCCCTCTTGCCCTTTAGAACGAACTGCCTGTGGTTCTCTGTTTCCTCAGGATCGTAATGATCTTTCAACTGCCTATGAACCTGGTCTATCAATTCTTAATTAATGTATGGGATGGGAGGAAGTCAGGCCACAAAGTGAGGGTGATGGGTAGTTCTGCAGTGCTGGTCAATACGCCATGCAGAGGAATTGTGCAGGAAACAGAGCCAGCAGCAGATTCCTGCATCAAAATTACTAACTTGAAGAATCACGTCACATAGTAATGCATTGGAGTATTGGTAAGTTTGGTAACTTTAACCTAAATAGTGTGAAATTTTGCTAATTGTCATAATTGTTGTTAAATGTAGTTCAATGGTTTTACTGAAACTTTGAAGTTCTGTGTATGAAAATTGTTAGTGGGGCTGTGTCCCTCTTGCCCTTTAGAATGAACTGCCTGTGGTTGGTACTATGTTTGTTGGCTCCACACCAAAATTGTCTGAAGCACGTCAATAATTGTAAATACAGAATAAACAGATCACTTTACTGTGTCATTTTGGTACAGCAGACAAAGTCTTGCTTGATCGTTACCCTCTTAAAAGCCAATTATCAGCAAAGCAGTGTCTTGCTGAAGTTGACAGTGCACTTAAAAATGTGAACATCATTTTACCAACAGTATAAGTGATGGGCAATGTATTTAGAATTCACAGGATATTATGAATGTCTATTTAAATGTTAAACTTTTTACTAAATTGTATCAGGCATTCATTTTTCATCTTAATTCAGAGTCTCTGCTTCATAAAGCCCAGTCTTCAGGGATGTGAAATGAGGCATGTTACACACAGACAGGTAAAACCAGCCACTTCAGACATCTGTAATGTATAGGAACCACAAACTGCAATAAGTGCTAATTATTTATTATTATGTATCATAAATATTTCTAGTTCATTTTAAATGTACTACAATTTGAAATGGATAAATGTGTGTTAATAGAAAACAACTCGCTTGAAAAAAAAATAATAATAAGACAACACAACTAATCTTCCTCTTACACAGATCAGCTGCAACTTATCAGAGAATGCTATAAGCTTTTTATGGAAAAAGCTGAAATCTGCTTAATTTGTAGACTTATGAGAAGTGAACTGTATATTACAGAATAAAAACATTGTAATAAATTACAGGAGTGACTTACAATTTACTTTTTTTTCAATATCTGTGATTTACCAATTTCCTGACTGATGTAATGACTCTTGTAACTAATGTGGAATTTATTTCTGAGCTGTAGACAGTGACACAGTATACAAGGTTGTCCCAAAACTTTAGTCAAAATTATACAGATAGTACAGAATCCCAAGCAGAGTGCTTTGAGACAAGGAACTGGATAGTACAGAATCCTAAGCAGAGTGCTTTGAGACAAGGAACTGACGATGAATTATTTTTATACTCTTGAGACAACCAACTCACACATTACAGCAAAAAGTGGATCTCATTACAATGAACCATGTTGACCCACCCTGGGGAGTGGAACTAAAAGAAGCCAGAAAGAACATAAGTACCTTGTCCAAAGGGTGATGGCAGCAGAGCTTGGGCACCCGAAATTTAAAGGTACAGATGCGTTCAGCCACAGTCTTAGAAGCAGGGTGGAAAGATGCAGTATGTATCAGCACTATGCAGTTTCCTTCACAGAAAGTGGAAAAGCAAATTGAAAACATGCGGGACAGGATTTAAATGGTCTGCCCTGCAGACGTGGTAAAAAAAGAAATGGAGGGGTGGCCTGCTTGTTCTGGCACGTGGGGCTGGAGGTAACCACATGGGTGATAGCCGCATCTACATCCCGTCAGTATAGATGTTGGCGGCCCAGGTGTTTGGTGAACACAATGGGAGGTTGGCTGCGGTTAAGTTGGCAGCGATATTGAGGTGGAAGCAAACTTCAGGATCTGCATCAAAGGCAGGGTCCTGGCCCAGAAGCAGACACAAAGGGTGGTCAGCACTAGCATGTTAGGTACTGAATGTCACAATTATAACTTGAAAGAAACACAGCCCACCACTGAAGGAGGTGTGCTGTTTTGGTTGTAATACCTGCAGACACTTTGAAAAGAGGAAGCATGGACTTGTGGTCTATGAACAGCTTGAACGGCAGCTGTGGACATAGTCATGAAAATTTTTTGGCGGAATACGATTGTTAGGGATTCTTTTTCTGTAATTACGATGTGCAGCAGAAAATGTCATAGAAAAAAATGTAGTTGGTCACACCACCTTATCAGTCACATGTCAAGGGGCTGTCCTCAACCTGTAGTCTGAAGCATCAGCTGCCAAGAGCAAGGGCTCAGTGGAGTCATACACTGTGAGGCACGTCAGGGCCTGCTCCAAGCTCCGGAAAGCTTTATCACATGCTAGGGGACATTGACTGTGAACATTTCTGCATAAGAGATGGTGTAAAGGTTCTGCAATGGCTGCTGCATGCAGAATAAATTTGCAGTACTAATTGAGCTGCCCCTGCACTGATTCCAGCTGGCTGGTGTTGGTGGGGGTCGTTTGCACCAACTCAGTTTACTCTAAGGTAGGTCGGGTGCATGGCACACTAAAAATGTGACCAAAGTATTCTACTTTATGAACACAGCATTTGCCTTTACTGCATCTAAGGCTGACCTGTTGGAGGACCATTAACAGCGCAAGCGTGTTGATAGCCAAGTTCAGTGTGTCCTTGTTAGTGACAAGAATGTCATCTAAATATGAGGATGCTTTGAAAATTCTCAGAATCATCATGAGATGTCATTGCTAGCGAAACGAATTGTTCATGTGATAGTCATTGGACTGTTGCCTGTAAACATGTGCCACGTCAGAGCTCTTGGAAGAGAGCTGTGGCAGTGACATGGGGGGGGGGGGGGGGGGGGGTGTGGAGTCATGGATTTCTAAGCCAAGAACATTGAACAGATCCAGGTCCAAGACTGATGGCCACAGGAGTGTCCACAAACCAAAATCATGGCTGTGACAGAGGTTGAACAGTACTGAACTTGGGTTGTAAATTGACTGTTGACTTTAATGATGTCATCGCTGTAACTATGCAGTGGAGTGTCAAAAAGATTGAAGGGGAGGGGACAATATAATAATATTTCCATCTATAATGGTCGCAAAGGAGGCCATGTCAGTCTTCTGCGTGATGGGCACATTGTTGATGGCTACCGTGAGCAAGAGACCCATCTGGGCTGGGAAGGATAGATTGGACGGATACATCTGAGCACAGGTCTGCCCTATTGACAACAGTGTCCATATGTACACAGTTGACATTCATTTTGAGTGCTGCTGAGCATGCTTTAGTCCTAAGCCTGGATTTCCAAAAAGAGGTGCACTGGAAGGGAGCACTTGAAGGCAGCATCTGGCCACTGAATCTTGGCCTGCATTGTATGTATCTGACTGTGGAGTTGGCATGTTGGAGGAGACATAAACACTTGTGAGGGGTCCTGTAGGGTGACTGATGATATGTGAGACTCTTCATAAGCTCTGATAATGGGGAGACCTGTATCTAAGGAAGCGCCCTTCAATTTTAAGAGATCTGTGTGTAGTCCTTCATCGGGGGCGTGTACAAGAGTCATTTCGCAGATGAAGGAGCTGCTTATGATTGATTACACTGATTACTATGCTGGAAGCAGTAGTCATGAGATAAACCCCGGAGTCAAGTGGTCCATTTGCAGTAAGACAACCTGTTAAGTTTACGGCAGCTGAAAAACTTGGTGCGGGCTGCTGCTCATGCACCTGGGAGTCAAAGTATTCTAACAAACTGGACTTCAACCTGTCATAGGGCAGAATGTGGGGTTTCATTTCAGGGTGAAGTTGTTGCAGAGGGTGGTAAATATCTGGGCTGGCATATGCCAGAAAGAAGGAGCACTCTGTGTATCACCTGTGATGCCATGGGCTAAGAAGTGCTGTTCCATATGTGCTACGTAGTTCACCCACAGTCAATCTTCTTATTGAACTGCTGGAATGGCAAGAGTGTCACTAGGAAACCCTTGACCATGCAGTTGATCCGAGAGAAAAAGTTGGTGAGCCCCAGGTTACTTGGAGATGGCTGCCAGCCACTCGATCAGGAGTTTACAGGTGTGCTGCATCTGCTGGAGCTGTAACAACTTTGGGCACAGCCATACACTGTTTCTGCCATGCTGGAAATATGACAGTAAATGAACTTGGAAGTGGAAAAACACATGCCAAAACACTGCCTGCCTGTGTCAGAGGACACTCGTGACATACTGCCTTGGGGGATTTCCTCCTCATTGCCATCTAATGTGACACCAAACGCAACAATGGAAAAATACCCACATATTAAATGAAGTTTACTGTAACACAAATAAACAATGTTTTCTGATGGGAGGCTGTTTGGAACACAGTAATTGAAAACAAGCTACTCCCTGAATACTGGAATAACAACAATAATATCTGAAGGCCTGAAGATGTCACAGTAAACTGAAAGTTCCAGACTCCAATGTCCTTACATTAAGTGTGCCACAATCAAGGCCCAGAAGGAGCATGCAATAGTTAAAGTCCTGAGAGGATGAGCCAAAGTTGAAGAGATGCACGAAGTGTAAGGTCAGCTTATTGCTGATGAAAAACGTAGACAGATATTACAAAGCCCAATTGGTGGTCACGGTGTTGAAGGCCACGTCTCTTCACTGTGGAGGTCACAAAAGGTAGGTCTGTATCTGGCAGCTCCTGGAGCTGAAGGGCTACAAGGATAGCTGTGTCATAGCAGTGGCTCCAGAGTGAGATCCTGATTGAGGGAATGCTTTTGCAGTTGGTGCCTGGCTCAGGAGACTCTCTCATAGCATTCTGCTCAAGTGTAACCTGAATGCTGGCCTAAATACTTTCGGGCACCTAGATACTGCTGGCACTACTTTTGGTAATGTTTCTTGCAGAGGAGGAAAGTTCCGTGGGGCTAGTATCCTCTAACAGTGCTTGGGTTGCCACATGTGGCAGCATAACACAGCCATATTGTGTCTGTCATCTGAAGAGCTGTCCCTTGTGAAGTCTGTGCCCACAAATTGTGTCTTGTGTTGCTGTCTGAGTAGGCACAAGACCTCAACACAGCAGTTGTTATTGAGCTCGTGCACTGTTTGTCATTTCGTTTCTTGTGACCATGCCTAACAGTAGTCAAATAAGAGTGCATATGAATGCAGTTCTATAATACGGCTAGAGTGCTAGGTTATCTTTCTGTTGCACATGGTATTAGTTGAATAATGTGTCATACAACCATTTCCCTTAATCACATCAAGTATTCCCCTTAATATCAATATTTATGTAAGGTAATCTTAGCGATATTTGGTTCTTACTGCCAATAATTTCTGCAGCATGTTTACCTATTCATACAAAACAGAATATCACAGCATATATAATCATGGAATGATCAGACAGCCCCCCCTCCCCCCACTCAAAAAAGGGGGAAAAACCTTAGATGTGACTTGAAACTCTGAGAAATGACTTCCAACTTCCTCAGTTGTTTGCGTACACAGATCTCTAACTCAGGTGTGTCCACAGTGAGTAACTTGCATTATTATGCATCAAGACCTGTCCAACGGGTCAAAGGTATTTTACTTAGTTCTCAATGATTACTCCAACTCAGAAACTCATAAAACAACCATTATAATCATCAGCCTTCACTTTGAAAGATAATTTGATCCTGTTTCCCAGTGGGTTTCATTAACGTGCATTTATCATCTCCAGTTTCTCATTCTTTCCACAATTTCCATTCCCATTAGTTTCATCTCCTTAATCTTGTGTTATTGTATTAATTGGTGGTCATTCAATATTGAGATTTTTATATCTCCTTTTTATGCTCCATCTCTAACTTTCTCTTCTCCTCTAATCCATTCCCTACTCCCCACCCCCATCTTTAAACTTTCATTCAATCATCATCTTTTTCCCCTCGGTGACCACCTAACTCTCACATTTTTACCATTCTGTTCTGTAGACTATCCCCATCAGCTGTTGATTAAAGTTGACTCAAAATAGTTTTACCTGCATATGCTAGCTTGTTCTGTCTCTAATATCTTTGCAAATATGGGTTATGGACATTTTTGTGTGATAAAGGAGTGTGCAGTCATACCTCTACAAACTTACGGCATCAAATATAGGTCATTTGACACAAAAAATCTAATGTTTGACATTATTACTATTATTAATTTGTTTGCTATGTTTAATTTGATATGGTTATCATCTATGTCAGATGGCATTAGTTTATTAAACAATTACAAATCAACTATAACACAGTTTAGTAAGTGCAATTGACTTTATTGCAACTATTTCTGTATAACGAAAAGGAGAGGAAACACCAATACATAACTGAATAGCTGCACAAAAGGAACTATTGAAAGAGTTAATTAAATATGTTAAATAACAAATAATAAGCATTTGCTTTATTGGTATTTTCTTAACAATCAAAATAAAAATGACTCCCTTAACAAGCATCAATACTATGAAAACAACAGGGCACTTATTAATACTCAGGAGGCACAAATACACAATTCAATACTTTCTTTAAAAAAAAAAAAATTGCACAAAGAATGTAGCTTGTTAATAGAGTAGCAGTTTCACCATCATTCTACTGCTGAGAAGGATGGAAAATGGGGCCTTTGGAATGAATATCCAGTTATTTACAATACAACATGGTAATGAAGTTTTCTTACATATAGGCTGCAGTTATGCCAAACCACATGAAAACTCTTCAACTAGAGGCTCCTTAGAATTATCACATCAAATACATTTATTAATTTCATAAAAAAAGATCATGCTTAGTTGCTACTGACATGATATTCATTGAGGAAAAAGGTGATGATTTATTCTTATGGTCGACATTAGTTTCTAACAAAATATAAGGCTTTGCATTCATGTCTGAGATTATTCTATCTCTGGAATGGTCACATTTCTGACAAATCAGTTACATGGCACATGGAAGTAAGATTTATTTTATTAGTAAGCTGAAACAACAGTCCTTTGAACATTCTACTGCAGCAGTTTCAAAGAGAATTACTTTGGGTCTTTGAATAGAAGAGGTAAATACTTAATAACTGAAATTTGTGAATGCTTTGATGATTGGAATGAATAAAAGCCAAAACATTCATTACAGAACTCAGATACTTTGGGTACTACTCTCAACCCCTTCTGCCACACATACGAACACAATGACATTATGTACGCCAAATTATCTTGAATAAAAACTGGAAACCATAATCACATGAATTGAAAAGTGACTAAGTAACTGTTGAAAACAAGTATGTATCAGAAGAGGATGAGATGAAACTATATT
Organism: Schistocerca cancellata; assembly: GCF_023864275.1. NCBI lineage: Eukaryota > Metazoa > Arthropoda > Insecta > Orthoptera > Acrididae > Schistocerca > Schistocerca cancellata. The sequence goes on from NC_064627.1 coordinate 341,402,136, forward strand.
TTGAATTCTGTTATGAATCCATTGCTTGATATGTATGACCAGTGGACATTATAGAAAAATTTAAACTGACTTATGCTTTTGAATTGAAATCAGATTATAGCTGATACCCACTGCTTAATATTTTATTAATACTGTAACTCTAAAGGGATAGATATATGTGACCTAGTAGTGCAGTATGTAGTAACAAAGTATTATCATCACTGATATGATTTTGATTACAATAATGTACACTATAGAATGTTCATTATTACCAGCATATTAGCATATTCTGATGCAGTTCACTAAAACTGTGGAATACTCATAAATTTAAGCGGTGTTTTCTACGTTTCAGGTCACAATGGTATAGATCTGAAACAAGACCTAGAAATTAGATACCCTTACAAAAAATGTCAACACCATTAACAAAACTCTTATATTCCAAAGCTTAACACAGTAACTGCATGTGATATTAGTTCACATTAACATCCTATAACAATTAATAAAACTCTTGATCTTTAAAACAAACACACATCAACATTCACACAATACCTAATTAAATGACTAGATAAAATATTAAACATTGGTGAACAGCTGCAGCTTTTGTTTTTAAAAGCTGCATAGTTCAGTTATACTGTAAGTCAACAATGTAACTATACTTCTTAAGACAACTATATGAAAGGTTTCACACATACATGTTTGTGGCAAATGTTTTACTTTAATACTGAGACACTACTTCAGCTTAAAATAGAAAATCAAACTCTTGGTCATTAGAGGTTAGATGAAAACACACAACTGCTGAGCCAATGATCAACTATTTACAAAAATGGAAAGATACGTAACTGATCTTACATAAGGTTCTTCACAGAACAACCCAAATTTGCTTACATAGTATAAACACATAAGCATTCATCAATAGTAAACAGTAAGAAACAAATATTTTCATAACCCTCCCAACAACAAATTGCTACTAACCAAAGAAAACACATACCTCTATCCATTCTTGGACATTTAAACACACAAATGCATTGAATATAAAGTTTCTCTTGTGAGACATAAAATACATCCTTCAACTGTACATAAACTGAATTGTGACAATTTAAATTTTTTTCTTCTTACAATTTAAACTCAACAATACGAATTAGATAAGTCTAATAATTAAAAAAACACGTTAATACAATGAACAAAATATTGAAAAACAATGTTAAAAAATTTATTATTGCTATCATATAAAGGTGCACGAGAAACTATGGGTTTCACTGTTGATTTACCTAACATCTATATAAATTCTAGTATACATGAGTAAAAGCTAGTCAAAGATTTGGAACTAACTGGAAGAAGTGTGTGCTCTAGATTATTCTTACATTTAAGCAAATAAAAGTGGGATTTAACAAGTAGAACTAGGCAGTAACAAAAATCTGACTGCAAATGCCTGAGATTAATTAAATTAAAAAATGTACATGGCAATATTTACATAAACTTTTGTTATTATTAAGTTTACTTGTTGTTTCATCTCTCTAAATATCATAAAATTATATACAAGATATGAAAATTACAGGTAGAGTAATTACACCACATAGTAGAGCAATATTTTTCAGCGAACATTCTTCTTTATAGAATACATTTACAACACCTTTTCCCTCTTCCTCCCTCTGTTTCTCATACACACAAAGATATACATGAAATACTTGTGCCATATACAAGTTTTTATTTCAATACTGATATCAGGACTTCATGGCCAAAGAAAGTGTAGTGTCACTATGACAACAGAGAAATAAAAGCATACTAATAAACTAATTTACATTTATGAAAAGGCTCAGTCATGCAAACACAGTAAATGGCAATGGAATTATATACATAAAGAACAAATATCTCAGCTACAAGTAATGCTATACACATCAGCTTAAATGTGATGTCAGGTGTTATAAAGAATACTGCCATTCCTTACATTCAATATTTGTATGTGGGTACATACAATATGAAATTTATCAAACAATGTTAGGCTCTGACAATATTATATACTTTTACGTAACATGTTTATTTATCAGTTAATCTTCTGTGTAATTGTTCATCACCCGCTCCAGATTCACCTCCTCGGACAACTGACACCATCCGCAACATAAGGACAGCCAGAACTTTGTCAAGAGGGTCCATAAATCCACGCTGCACCCATTTAGGTATTGTAGTACGAGCATGAGAGAATCCCAGTTTCTGCAGAATGTAATCCACTCCGTATGGTTCTATGCTTTTACCCGCCCACGAGAGAAGCCTGAAACATTTTTAAATTACTTTATCTCCTTTCCAGTATTAGAACAGAGGAAAAGATGTACATTGCTATTATAGTATGCACCCAAAAATGATTTTTGTCTGATGCAGAAATTGTATTAGATTGTATGAAGTACTGCTGGCACTTCAGTAACATTCATATTACACACAGGCATCTGTTGTAAAATATCAGATTGATTAAAAAGAAATAATGTGACAGATTTCTTCCTCATTTTGGAGTTGTAGCCATATCTGACATAAACAGGAGAAGTATTATAGGCTCAGAACCATGTAGTAGTAGTAGTAGTAGTAGTTGTTGTTGTTATCATCTTCAGTGTGGTCTGATGCAGCTCTCTACACTGTCTAGATAATTAATATTATTAAATAAATACTTCCATCAGAAAATGCTAGTTTAGAAAATTTCAGAACAGAGATCTTAACCTGCACTGTAATGAGCAAAATAAAATATGAGTGCTAACATGTACAGAGTCATGAGTGTTGGAAGTGGTTGCTCTCATGTGCTGCCACACAGCATTAGAGAAACCAGAACTATACACTGAGACAGAGATATCAACTAGTGCCACATAATGTACGCATGCAAGATCTCTGAAAACATCCAACTAGACTCTATCAACTAACCAGAAACAAACATAGAACATCTCAAATGTGACAAATAAATAAAAAATAATGAACAGAACTAATGAGAGTTAAAAACTTGGAAAGAAGCTGTTGAACACAACAATATTACTGACAATATTTTGCTCCCCTTTTACATTACTGCGTTACAGTGACATGATACATATCATTACCAATTTATGTGTTGTTTAGCTGTAAAATATGCAACTATGCAACAGTTTTATTTAAGCTACATATTTTTTTATTGTTGACAGGTCTATTATCTGGTGTACAGCACTGCCTTTTCATGCCAATCTTAATAATACTGAAAGAAAGAGTACGACATGTGTAAAACTGCTATGCAAGGAAAAAAGTGCAGCAAAATATTTTAGTTGATGGTCAGACAATAGGCTGTAGCAGAGAGTGTGAGCAGAGACATCATTGTGATCGCCACACTGAGCTTGCTGGTGTGACATGTATGGGGGAAAACAAAAACTTCCAGTAATCTTAATTGCCTCAATCTCTGCTAGCCCCTTGTCCCACACCCCACTGCACCCTGCCCCAGGAACCTAACTGCATTTATATTGTACTCACCCCTCTTCCCTGCAATCTACCCTTCATCCATTCTGTCTTCTCTGTAAACTCCTTGGCTGCGAGATCTAGGCGTGTCTCGCCCCACAAGTATCTCGGTGTGCTATCCCCTTGCATGCACTCATCTCGCTGTTGAGCTCACGGGTCATGCGTCGGTGGGAGGATGTGTGGCTGGAAGTGACTGACAATAAGCTCCGTATAGTCAAGCCCACAACGCGTGTGTGGTTTACTTCCTTTCAGCCCCATCGACGGGACGAGGTTCTCCTCACTCTGCTTCGAATAGGTCACAGCCCTATGACGCATGACTTCCTGCTCCGGCGAGAGGACCCTCCAATGTGTGGTGCTTGCGGCGTCCAGGTCACTGTGTGCCACGTTTTATTGGATTGCATTTTATTTTCTGACCAGCGGGTCGTGGCTGACTTGCCAGCGGACCTGCCATCTCTTTTAGGCAACACTCGGACGAATGTGGTTAAAGTTTTAAAGTTCTGTGCCCTGTCAAATGTTTTTACAAAGATTTTAGGGAGAGGATTTTAATTTGCTCACTGTGTGACAAGCTCGCCCATATTTTATGTAAGTGGCCAGCCAATAACAATTTCCTGTGACATTCTTATTGCTATGTTTCCCCTTTCCTTAGGTTTTACTTTCTTATGTAGGATTTTCCTTTTTTTCCTGCTTTCTTTGAGTGTGTGCTTTAGTTTTCTTAGGTCTGTCCACATTCGTTCCTTTTAATGTGTGTCAGGGCGCTGATGACCTCAATGTTGAGTGCCCATAAGCCCCAACACACCACCACCACCACCATCTGTAAACTCACTCCTCCACATCATCGCCATTGTACACTGCACACACTCACTGTTGCCGATGCCCATGTCATGTTCCTATCCCACACACTTGCTGTCTCCCTCCCAGGCATTAGCCACCTTTCCCAACCCTTCCTCTCACTTCTCACCTTCTTTTCTCCCCCTTACCCTGTCCATCCAATACCACCTCTCGTCCCAGCTGAGCTGCAAAACTGCAGCCCCTGCAATGTGTGTTCAGCCAGCACTACACAGCTGAACTACGAGCTAAGTATAATAAGCTACAATATTTTTATAGTGTTAACATGCTAAGTTACCATGTAATGGCAAATATATTTGACAAACAAAGAGTCAACATTTTTAAAATTATTTCAGAGATCTTCTCAGGTTTCTATTTACAAGTAGTACAATAAACAAGTTCTAATTTGAGGATAGGAAAGAATTACACATTGACTTCCAGAGCCAGTGTTCGTGATTTACCTGAAGAACACTATACCTGCTCTCCTACTGTAACAGTAACTTACTTTCATATTTTTTTCATTCATAATGTCTGTATATGTAAGCTAACTAACTGTCCTCAATTTCCTTACTCCTTTACTTTACACTGAAACATTTTTAAACAATTGACTAGCACTACACCTAACTAAGTAACTTTTAATGTTAAATACCTCACAGTGGGTTCCAAGTGCCATGTCTTGCAGTGGTAATTTCTCCAGTCTTTTGTAAACATCTCTGCTGGATCAAATGCTTTGCGCTTTCTTTCTTCTTCACTGAAAGAACTGTTTGTTCGCCTCTCATGCTCTGGACTGTGTGCTCTAAGGCCACTCTGTAAAGAATTTCAGTTACATAAGGGAACTGCTAAGCATATTGACAGCATATGGGCAAAATATGTTACAAACTGGTTGTGTGTCCAGGATGCCAGGAAGTTTGGTGCATGTATATTAATTATCAGGGAGAGACCATCATTTCTTATTCACTAACAATTATAATCCTAATTATGGAGTAAAATTCAACAATTGTTAAGATAGATTTATTGTCAACTATCAGCCCTACCCTTATTTCACATCTCCTGTCCTACACAGCACTGAACTGGAACTATTATAGTAGAAAATCCACTCTGGCAGCCACTGTTTGTTACTTGTTATGTGGATGACATATACAATTCATTGTGACACAGAATGTGTCAATATTTTACGACAGCAATCCAGAAAGTAAGTTCTCATCATACTCAGAGATGTAAAAGTTGTGGGATCAGAATGTAATTGTGTGATAGTAGAGAGGAGTATGAGTCGATACTATGGTGCTATTTTATAGCTGGGATGGCAGTTGTTATTTCACAATATTCAGAGAAAATAGCACCCTTTAAACTGTGAGTGTAGTGAAATCATCAGATTTCTGCACACTCAGAAACAAAATCAAGCATGGATCCACTGCCCTGACACTTTGACAGGCTATAAGGCCAGCGAGGTGTGTTAGGAGCACACTTATTTACTGTAAATGTAAACAATCTGGTGAATAGTGTAAGCAGCAATCTGGGACTGTTTGCAGATGACACTGTAGTGTATAGGAAAGTGCCATCATTAGGTGACTGTAGGAGGCTACACGATGACTTTGACAGAATTACTATTTGGTGTGATTACTGGCAGCTTGTGCTAATTGTTGAAAAAATCTAAGTTCATAGAGATGAGTAGTAAAAATAATCCTGTAATACTGCAAAGTGACATGAAATAGAACAAACACATGAGAGCAGTTGTAGGAAAGGCAAATGGTTGAATTCAGTTTGCTGGAGGAATTCTAGAAAAGTGTAGCTTATCTATAAAGCAGACAGTGTATGGAAAACTTGACTCATTCTTGAATACTGTTCAAATATTTGGGATCCCACCATGTAAGATTTAAGAAAGCCAAAAAGCAATTCAGAGGCAAGCTGATAAATTTGATACCATTAGATTCAACCACCACATAGGATTATCAAAATGCTTCTTTACCTGGAGGGAAGATGATGTTCTTCTCACAAAATGCCATTGAGAAAGTTTAAAGACCGGCATTTCTGACAGACTGCAGTACAATTCTACTGCCACAAGGTACCTAAATGTAGATGTTGATGGTAATACAGACAATTAGCTGAAAGCCAAACCGAGCTGCACAGTCAAAACCATGGTGGCCAACAACCCCTCTTGGTGATCCAAAAAATGACGAAAAGTGTGAGGATGCAATTTTTCAGGTCCAACACTTCCCCACACTCTGGTCAATTCTCCAAGATGTCTTGGTCATTGCTGAACAGAAACATTGCAACATTGCCTCATGGCTTATTCATGACAAAGTGTATTTGAAATGAATACCAAGACAGTTCACAGATGAACATGAAACCAACTGTCTGGCCACAGCACTGACACTTCTCCAGCAGGAGGAAGAGAAGTGTAACGAGTTTCTCACTCGTAGTCTCACTAGTACTGAAACATAGGTTTCACATGTCACACTGCAAACAAAATAACAATCAATAAATTGTTCATAGCGGTTCATCTGTTAAAATCAATTTCATTAACATAAATACTGTAAACGGTGATTAGTACTGTCAGACACTGTGAAATCTGCAAAGGGCATTCTAAAACAGTACTGATAAAATGTTGAGTGGAGTCATTTTTACATGTCATCCCTTCTCATCCTCAAGATATTTTTATACAAGTAATGAGTCATGTATATACATTCCTGGAAATGGAAAAAAGAACACATTGACACCGGTGTGTCAGACCCACCATACTTGCTCCGGACACTGCGAGAGGGCTGTACAAGCAATGATCACACGCACGGCACAGCGGACACACCAGGAAGCGCGGTGTTGGCCGTCGAATGGCGCTAGCTGCGCAGCACTTGTGCACCGCCGCCGTCAGTGTCAGCCAGTTTGCCGTGGCATACGGAGCTCCATCGCAGTCTTTAACACTGGTAGCATGCCGCGACAGCGTGGACGTGAACCGTATGTGCAGTTGACGGACTTTGAGCGAGGGCGTATAGTGGGCATGCGGGAGGCCGGGTGGACGTACCGCCGAATTGCTCAACACGTGGGGCGTGAGGTTTCCACAGTACATCGATGTTGTCGCCAGTGGTCGGCGGAAGGTGCACGTGCCCGTCGACCTGGGACCGGACTGCAGCGACGCACGGATGCACGCCAAGACCGTAGGATCCTACGCAGTGCCGTAGGGGACCGCACCGCCACTTCCCAGCAAATTAGGGACACTGTTGCTCCTGGGGTATCGGCGAGGACCATTCGCAACCGTCTCCATGAAGCTGGGCTACGGTCCCGCACACCGTTAGGCCGTCTTCCGCTCACGCCCCAACATCGTGCAGCCCGCCTCCAGTGGTGTCGCGACAGGCGTGAATGGAGGGACGAATGGAGACGTGTCGTCTTCAGCGATGAGAGTCGCTTCTGCCTTGGTGCCAATGATGGTCGTATGCGTGTTTGGCGCCGTGCAGGTGAGCGCCACAATCAGGACTGCATACGACCGAGGCACACAGGGCCAACACCCGGCATCATGGTGTGGGGAGCGATCTCCTACACTGGCCGTACACCACTGGTGATCGTCGAGGGGACACTGAATAGTGCACAGTACATCCAAACCGTCATCGAACCCATCGTTCTACCATTCCTAGACCGGCATGGGAACTTGCTGTTCCAACAGGACAATGCACATCCGCATGTATCCCGTGCCACCCAACGTGCTCTAGAAGGTGTAAGTCAACTACCCTGGCCAGCAAGATCTCCGGATCTGTCCCCCATTGAGCATGTTTGGGACTGGATGAAGCGTCGTCTCACGCGGTCTGCACGTCCAGCACGAACGCTGGTCCAACTGAGGCGCCAGGTGGAAATGGCATGGCAAGCCGTTCCACAGGACTACATCCAGCATCTCTACGATCGTCTCCATGGGAGAATAGCAGCCTGCATTGCTGCGAAAGGTGGATATACACTGTACTAGTGCCGACATTGTGCATGCTCTGTTGCCTGTGTCTATGTGCCTGTGGTTCTGTCAGTGTGATCATGTGATGTATCTGACCCCAGGAATGTGTCAATAAAGTTTCCCCTTCCTGGGACAATGAATTCACAGTGTTCTTATTTCAATTTCCAGGAGTGTATATATATAATTTGGTTGAAATAGCTCCAGGTGTCCACGAGTTATGCTTGTATGTCGTACCTTGTAACCATCATCCTCAGCCATAGGGCTACATGGAGTGTCTAGAACACACAGTAATTTTTTTCTGATTAGCAAGTGATAGGTGGCCCAAATATGGAAGAAAATGCTTCAGGCATTACACTGATATGCTGATCTGTCACTGTCTTCCCAATGACCCTAGCATCCCAGAAAACTATGGATTCATTACTGGTATCAGTCATTATCGAATATTTTTACATGTCATGGGTTCTAAACCAAGTACCCCCCACCACCCATTCCTAGAGGGGGGGGGGGGGGGGTAGGGCTATGGTCATACTAACTCAGAAACCTTTGTGGGAGCACACACAACTCACCAAGGTTTCATCATAATAGATGAATGGTACAGGAACACATAGAAGATGAACAATAACTACATCAATATATAAATAAGTTTTCATTTTGATATATTATATTGATGGTTTTTCTTTTTTAACTGACTGCCAGAACTTACTTCTATATGACCCTTATACAAAGTCAACACACGATACATCTAAAAGTACTCTGCTAATCTCATTCAATAATTCAATATTTATGACCTGCATAAAATGTATTCAGAAAAGTATGGACTCAGTACTTCAGTATAATTTCTATGAGAAAACTTCATTAAATTGAACTGTTAAGGCAGTATTATGCAAACTGTCCAAAAAACTCACTACCTCTTTATCTTCATTGTGTTTTAGTGGTGAGATAAACATAAGGTTACAGAACGACATGTCACACAGTCTTTGAAACTACAAAAATTTGTCAATTTCTTGAAATGAATCAATAAAGGACATGTCTAAAATCCAAACAAAATGTACTTTTTGTTGCTTTAAAGGGATTACTTGAAATTCTTTTGCTTTACAATTGTGTTATTTTCATGTGATGTTTTTTTCCTAATTCTGATATGTTCTGTCATTGAATTCTTTTTTACTTAAATCATTAGCCTGACATGAATACCAGGTGACTGTAGACTATAGGCATTTCACAAACAAAAGAAAACACTGTAATCAGCAACTTTTTTAAGAGTCATTTCAAAGCATAATGTCCAGTCTCAGGTGATAGGTAAGGCTTACTTCAACCCTGGTTTCTGCCACATCAAATTGTTGTATAAAATGTAAATTATTTTCATTCTTGCTAATCCAGTAACAAAAACTACATTCAGAAATATTTTAACTTCCTGACCTAAAGGAAGGAGGGAAGGTTAGGGTCTGTTGTCCCATTCATGACAATGTAATTAGAGACAAACTAAAAGCTCACATTGAGGAAAAGTGAGATGTGGCCTTTATCCTATAACTTTCCGTAAGTGATTCATGAAACTCACAGGAAACCTAGGTGACCCAACAGGAATTGTGCGTGCATTTGTGCTCGAACATGCACTGTTGCTGTATGGTCCGAATAAGAATATGAAATGAATTACAATGTTTAATGTCTAGTCTATTTCTCAATGCTTCTTTATGTGGTGAGTGTTGTACTTACTCATACAATTTCTTGAAAGAATGAAGCTAATCATACACCCAGATACTGCAAGAAAAAGTACGGAAACAAAGTACAAAATATTAAAAAGTAAGTTAATTTGATCTATCAGGTGTAGATATTGAGTGATGATCGCTTTATTTTCCTCCCATGTAAAACATAATTCCTTAATTATGACATATTCCTGGCTTTAAATGTATGTCTAGACCTGCTACCCTTGTGCAGCAGTTAAGCCTGATTCTAGCTTAACACAGAAATGGGGAAAGATGTGTACTACATCTTAGTTTCATATATATATCAAAGGTAGTGAAAAGGTATTCTCTGAATTGTGTTACTATGCGATTGTTCCATACATAGTAAGTGCCCCAAAAATGTAATAAGTATTATGTTATGCATAGGTTAATGAAGGTATCATGATAAGTGCCTGAAAATAACTCTTAAATTCATAAACAATGGAGATCAGTGGAAATGCTGTTCAAGTATTGAGCACTTAGGCGAAAACAATTTAAAGGGTCTCTTAAAGTTGTAGGAAACAAAATTAACACATTTAAAGAGGATCTAGTAGCAATGAGTCCGGAACATGAAGAACTCATGGAAGTAAGAAATCTCAAGGTTTTTCTGGTATCATAGCAAGGAGTTTTTTGTAGGAGTAATTTAATTGAAGAGGATCGTGCATACTTGTGGAAAGATCAATGGAATATAGTGCAAGATACGATTTTGATTCCCTTAATGAAGAATCTATATTTGAAAGTTACTGTCTAGAGTTAGGGCAAAATATCAAAATTCTACTTGTGTAGAGAATTCCAGAAATAACAAAACAAGTTTTGGCGAAATTCCAGTGCCTACTGCAAAAACTTCAAAAAGAAACCAAGAAAAGAGTCTAAATAACTGCTAATTTCAGCATAGATTTAGCCAGTGATGCCAACAACTCAACAAAATTCACTGACATGATTCAAATATTGGGTTTCAGTTCTAATTTCACTGATTTTACTCGAGTGGGGTGAGCTTTGTGTGTGTTGGAGTTCGACAAAAACAAGTGTGCTACAGCTGTCCAATGAATGTTTAGAACCAAGTATGGTAAGAAGCCACTAACAAGGAAGGCCAATTATCACTGGGACAACAAATTTGTTACGATGGGTTGCTTGTGCCTGGCAAAGAGAAGCGGACATCTCAGTGTGAGTGAAGTGAATGTGGAGGGCATACAAGAGACATTCACAAGAAATCCAAGGAAATCGGTGCGTTATGCATCCCGTGAACTCGAAATGGCTCCAATGAAAGTGTGGAAAGTCCTGTGACAGAAGCTGTCTATGAAACCATTTAAATTGGAGCTAGTGCAGAAGCTAAATGATGACGACAAAGACAAGTGTTTTGAGTCTTGTTCGGACTTGCATCAATCGAATGAGGAAGGAGATGGCATTGTTGATCACTTAAATTTAACAACGAAGCCACTTTTCACACTAATGGCAAAGTGGAAAGGCATAATTGTTGAATCTGGGGTACAATGGATTGAATTTGAGCGTGATTCTCCAAACGTAAATGTTTTTTTGTGCCTTGTCACGTCAAAAACTGTATGGGCCATTCTTCTTCGCCAAGAGCACTGTCACTGGATATTCCTGCTTGGACATGTTGCAGCAATGGCTGATGCCTCAAATGCAAACGGACTTCCCATTCATCTTTCAGCAGGATGGGGCTCCACCCCATTGTCATTGTGAAGCTTGTGGGTACCTGAACATGGCGGCTGCCGCATCGATAGGTCGGCCATGCTACAGAAGGGGACAGCTGTTTCATGAAATGGCCTCCCCCGACACCAGATCTCACGCTGTGTGACTTTTTTCTGGGGGGACACATTAAACATCTTGTGTATGTACCACCTCTGCCATGCAATGTAGCAGAGCTCTGGGAGAGAATATGGGAAGTGACTGCCACAGTCGATGACGCCATGCTGGGACAGGTCTGGCAAGAATTCGATTACTGTATTGACATCTGCCGGGTCACTCATGGTTTGCATATCGAATGTTTGTAAAAAAAAAAACTTTCAGTGTTTCTCTTCAAAATGCAATATGTATGACATCTGTACAATGTTTAGTTCTTGGGCAATAAATAATTGAAAGTGTTCCCGGACTTTGTGTACACCCTGTATTTTAACCAATCATACTTATAATGAGCCAAACAAGTTTTGTTTAGATGTAGGTCTGTGCTCTGTTTATGGAGTTATTAAACACAACAGAACCATGTTAAAAAAAAATTACACCAAATGTCAGTTCATCACAAAAAATACAAACTTACTCCATCATGGATTACATAAGATGGAGTGGGCTATATATCATAGTATTTCATGTTTTGGAAATTTTGCTACTCTCCTGGAAAACTTCGTACACATTTTAACTAAACTTTTCCCCCTTACTGTACATCACAAAAAAGTAGGAAATAAAGTAAAGTAGATGACTGAAGGAATAAAGATCTCTAGTGCAAGAAAAAGACAGCTAAATATGGAACTAAAACATAGCAAAAGTCCTGATTTTTCCCCCTATGTACGAAACTACACAAATATTTTTATAATAGTTGTAAACGCAACAAAGGAACTGGTGAATAGTAGATTTGTTTTGGATTGGAAAAACAAATCAAAGGTATTATGGTCAGTGATCAAAGCTGAAACAGAGCGACAGAGGCCATTATATTTCTGATATCAAGAAAGAGGACAAAACTATTGTAAATCCTGCTCAAATTTCAGAATTATTTAATGAATTCTTTATAAACGCAAATAAATCAATCATCAATGTAGAAAGTTAGCCAGACAAGGTAAGTTTCTTTAACCACGGGCAATTTAAAGGTGAACTTTTCTGTACATTCAGCGAAACTACTGTAAAAGATATAGAAAATGTGATACTATCACTAAAAGTCAAACATCAGTAGGATGGGATGGGACAACAACAAAGGTGTTAAAAACAGCCTCTAAAATAAATGAGTAGCTACTATCTACAATAGTTAAACCGTCCCTTCAAGAAGGATATTTTTGAGACACACATAAATATGCAGAAGTTAAGCCACTATTCAAAAAAGGTACAAAAGAACATATGGCAAACTATCACCCAATCTCTCTTCTTCCCTCACTATCAAAAATATTTGAAAAGGTAGTCACCACACAAATTAAAAATTTCACGGAAAAATTTAAAATAATCTCACAAAATCAGTAGAGATTTAAAAAAGGCAAAACCACAGAATTTTTGAAGATAAAATTAGCACCTCACTAGACAACTCACTGCCTGCCATAGAAAATTTTTGTAACCTATCAAATGCCTTTAATAGTGTGAACCATTTCTTGCTACTCTGTAAATATGGAATTAGGGGCACTGTATTAGAACGGTTTAAGTCATTCCTAACCAACCGGAGAGAAAGAGTAGTTATATCATCAGGGAGAGGAACTTATATTTCAAAATGGGAAATCATTTTACAAGGAATACCCCAAGGTTCTGTCTTAGGTCCCATTCTGTTTCTGTTTTACATAAATTTCTCAAAATGTATTTCATACTTAAGAAAAATTAATAGCTGGTTTGATTTAAACGAGTTAAAATTAAACATGGAAAAGACTGAGTCAATGCAGTTTAAAATGAAACAAGCAAAATTAAATGATATTCAAATCAATTGCCAAAACATGGTTTTGCAAGAAGCTAGCTGTGTGAAGTTCCTAGGAATGCAACAATGGAAAATCCAGGATGGAATGTAACAATATTATAAAAAGGAAAATTATTACTCAGCATATAGTGGAGATGGTGAGTCGCAGATAGGCACAACAAAAAGACTTTCACAAATAAACTTTTGGCCAGCAAGGCCTTCATTAAAATTAAATCTCTTTCTCACACACACACGCACGCACACATCACACACACACACACACACACACACACACACACACACACACACACTCACAAACGCACGCACACATGCGCGCGTGCAATTGCAACTCACATCTACACGACTGCAGTCTCTGGCAATGGAAGCTTTAGTTGCCAGAGACTGCAGTCCCACATGTTTTTGCGTGTGTGTGTGTGTGTGTGTGTGTGTGTGTGTGTGGGTGGTCTCATTCTGCTGGCCAAAAGCTTATTTGTGATAGTCTTTTTGTTGTGCCTATCTGCAACTCAGTATCTCCTTTATATGGTGAGTAGCAACTTTCCTTTTCATAATATTGTAGCATGTGGCTCATGTATACATTACCTTGCAAATAATTAAATGGCCTGGCATTTGCAATAAGGATATTGTACAATGCTACCAGTATGAACATACAAATAGTGGTATAGCACAGCTACTTAAAATCAGTAATAAGGTACGGAATTGTATTCTGGGGAACTCCAACCAAATGTGTTGAATATTAAAACTTCAGAAAACCATCATTAGAAACATTCACAATGTAGGACGAAGAACATCAGTTCACCCACTCTTAAAAAATCTAATTATATTAAGTGTTTTCTCACTATACATCTCTGAGTTGATTATCTTTGTACACAGTAACCCTGATTTATTCGTGGCATAGCATTTTCAACAAGATTACATCATCAGAAATCAAAATGATTTTATGCCACCCACCCGCCGTTTAAAACTTCACAATATTTGGGCATGAAAATTTATATCCAAGTGAAAGGAAGAGGACTGCTCAGTATAAATTTAGAAACACTGAAAAAAAAAAGCTTTATAGAGAAACTAGTTGAGAAATGTTACTATTCAGTAGAAGAATTCATGAAGGAAAATCTGAAAATTTGAGCAAGATAGAGCAAGTACTTAGCACTGTTAATTTTTTAAGAAAGTTTGTTACTTTTTAAGAAAAATTATTGGTTGCATATTAATTACATCTCCAGCATAGTATATTATATTACTGATATTATAATAAAAATTGTAAATCCATTTTTCTATTTTGACGAGTCTCCTATACATTATGTCAATGATTTCAAATTGTATATTATAAGACAATGAACTTCTATTCTGTTCTTAAATACATTAAAAGAAGTCTTATGTAAGCACATTCCAAATATAAGGATAAAGAAGTCTTGTGTCAGCACATTCCAAATATAAAGAGCTCATGAAGAAATGAAGGTTCACAATTGGTCAGGAGTGCAAATGGAAACATTTCTACACTTGTGAACAAGGAGCTTGATTCTGGTACTTCCAACAAGAATTCCTGCATATCACCAGCAGCTTGAAATACATGTCTACATCCAGGTAAAACCAATATATGCTGAAAATGATGCACAGCCCACTAACTCAAAGTTATCAATCATTAACTTTGAAAGCAAAATAAAAATAGGTACAGAATTACATGGGAAACAAAATTTGTGTGGTAAAAAGTTCATTGCTATCATCTTGAGAGACAGCCCATGCCAAAATCTGGTGAGTTTTCTAAATGATTCACTGAAACTTTCTAGACTTTTACCATAGAGGATGTTGTAGAACTTGCAGCAATTAATTACAAGTGGGGAGGGGAGATCATTATTGATCTATACAGACCTCCCGGTGCTAGCCTAGATATTGTCTTTGAAATTCTTAATCACCTGCTTGTTGAATCAACACTAAACATTGTAATATCAATGTCTGGGTTAACAGAATACAAACTGGAGATATAAACAATGACTTGCTGTTGATGACAATCATCATGTCGGTAACAAAAACTGACAAAAGAGCCACAACTGATGACAATTATGTCAATTTCAGCAGTACGCTAAAAAGATTACAACAGTGTGAAAAGAACAGCAATAGTATCACTGAATTTTTATTATTACTTCAATGTCTCATCCCTAGAAATGACCTTTCCAGTAAATGACTGAAAAAAAAGTAATTGGATAAATCATGAAGTTAAATGTAGAATTGACAAACTATCATGGTTATTACAAAGAAATGTATATGACACAAAGAAAGACAAAAAGCAATGAGCACAGTGATAAACACAAACAATATAAGTACCAGTTTCGCAAGCAAATCAAAAGATTGAAGGCCGAAAAGATTAACTCGAAAATATAAAACTCAGATTGTATCTCCAAGACCTGCTGGTCAATAGTAAATCAAATAAGAGACAATAAAACAAAACTAACAGGTAACATCAACATACAGATATCTAATAACAATATTGATGTCACAAATCCTCACGGGATGAGTAACATTTTTAATGAAATTATACACTGAAGAGCCAAAGAAAGTGATACACCTCCCTAATATCAAGTAGAGCTCCCACAAGTAGACAGAAGAGCTGCAACAAGACTTGGCATGAACTTGACTAATGTTTGAAGTAGTGATGGAGGGAATTGACACCATGAATCCTCCAGGGCTGTCCATAAATCCATAAGAGTATGAGGGGTTGGAGATCTCTTCTGAACATCACGTTGGAAGGCATCCCAGATATGCTCAATAACATACATGTCTGGGGAGTTTGGTGGCCAGCATAAATGTTTAAACTCAGAAGAGTGTTCTTGGAGACCTTCTGTAGCAATTCTGGATGTGTGAGGTGTTGCACTGTCCTGCTGGAATTGCCCAAGTTTGTCGGAATTTGCAATGGACATGAATGGATGCAGGTGATTGGACACAATGCTTACATATGCATCAGATATCAGAGTCGTACCTAGACATTTCAGGGGTCCAGTAACACTTCAACTGCACACACCCCACATCATTAGGGAGTCACCACCTGCTTGAACATTTCCCAGCTGACATGCAGGGTCCATGGATTCATGAGGTTGTCTCCATATCCGTACATGTCCATCCACTTGGTACAATTTGAAATGAGACTCGTCTGAACAGGCAACATGTTTCCAGTCATCAACAACCCAGTGTCAGTGTTGATGAGCCCAGGCAAGGTGTAAGGCTTCGTGTTGTGCAGTCCTCAAGGGTACACAACTGGGCCTCTGGCTCCAGAAGCCCATATCGATAATGTTTCGTTGAATGGTTTGCACTTTACAGTCAGGTTGCACTTCTGTCACGTTGAATGATTCTCTTCAGCCGTCGTTGGTCTCGTTCTTGCTGGATCTTTTTCTGGCCGCATTGATGTCAGAGATTTGATGTTTTACCAGATTCCTGATATCCACGGTACACTCATGAAAAGGTTGTACTGGAAAATCACCACTTCATCACTACCTCGGAGATGCTGTGATCCATCACTCGTGTGCTGACTGCTGTAACACCACATTCAAACTCACTGAAATCTTGATAACCTGTCATTGTAGCAGCAGTACATGATCTAACAATTGTGGCAGACACTTGTTGTCTTATACAGATGGTGCTCACCTCAGCGCCATATTCTGCCTGTCCACAGTTCTCTGTATTTGAATGTGCATGCCTATACCAGTTTCGTTGGCACTTCAGTGTATATAAGAAGTTGTGGAATTTTACAAAGTATTACCACTATGGAAGCACAAGAATTCTGACTTATCCACAAGTTGATCAGGAGCAGATTTGACTTATCTAGTGTGTAATTTTATACTTGTAATTTTGGAAATAAAACTTAACAAATCTTTGAAAAAGGTCAATAAAAAATAAAATGAAATAAAAACCTAAATGTAAATAATTATAAATAAGGTTGGGATCTAAATTAAGCATATCTCTCAGTTTTTAAATTTGTGTACTTACATGGTATTTACTGTTATAAAAACTAATATTTATAGCCTATTTCCAATGAAAAACTGCATAAATAAAAAATTTACTCACCACTTTTTCCTTCTCTTTCATGTACGATGTGATGAGATCATGGAGAAAAAAGAAAGCATCTGCATCCACAGTAACAAAAATGTGATCTTCAAACTCAGTAATGAAACTGCATTCGACTAATGGCTTTTGTCCTGCACAGAAATTGGCAAACACTAGATACACATATCTGAGGCTTTCCCGGCATATATGATGGTTCCAAGATTGTCAGGTATACTGCTGGATGCAATCATGGAAGGTCCATGACTAAACAACCGTTCTGCCATCATTGAGTGAGCCTTCAATGATTGCATCCAGCACCATACCCGAGAACCTTGGAAGCATTACACCACAAATAAAACTTAGTAATGCCTGACATTATCATCTTTATGCAATTTGTTAACTTCTTTTGCAAAAATCTTAATTTACATATGACAATTAAAATATTGTGACTATTATTCATGTTGCTTTCTACACAAATGCATGTCACTGCATGATTATTATTACTGGTACATCCAGTTTGTGCTCAACCTGGATTAAAAACATGCATGGGAGGTTATAATAAAAGCACATTTTTTTTTCTTTTTTTAATTCAAATACTGTGAAGTCGACTATGAGGCACATTCATTGTTTATGTAGGATTGTTTCTTCATTTATGTACAATGTTAAACACTACCATTTTTTACTAGAGTAACAGGTTTCACCTCTGTATTTTTGCTTTCTTCAAACAGTGTTATCTTTAATATTATGTTGTAAACAAAATTTTCTAATGCAATTTTCTTTATTTTGCTAGTTTACAGATCTGAAGATGATTGTTACTTACATCCAAACTACCTAGTCATTGTATTTTAACTGTATTATGTAAATGTGATCTAGGTTTTAAAGTATTTTTGTATTTAATTTTTGCTGTATGTAAGATTTCCTTTTTAACATATGCAAATCATTGAATCATTATTACAATGCTCGCTTTTCATGGAGTATACTTTTATTTATTTCAAATATTGCGAGGACACAGCTACAAGTTTACAATTACTTTAAAATGAGAACAAAGTAGATACGGGCTATTTTTTTAATATTCCGTTGTTAGTTCCTTATTACTGTATTATGGAGAAAATGTGTGCTTAAGAATAATTTGATTGCAAGGTGCTCACTTATTACATATTTCTGACAGCTGATGGAAAGTTTATTGATGTAAGATGAACAGCAGGTTCACGAAAGCCATAATGAATGATAATCTGAAGAAATATCTACAGTGCTGGATAAAAATACAGTTAATATTTGTCATATCTGATAATTATACAAGAATATACAACAAAAATTCAGATTTAATGTTGACCAAAGGTAAAACAAAAAATTGGACAGTATAATAAAAAATAATGATCAGAAATTCAGTATAAACATCTGACTGCATCAGCAGCAATCTGATGAGTTCATAGTGTGGAGTAGATCAGAGGATGCTTAATTACACCAATGTTGTACAAATAAATTAAAAAATCCATTTTAAGCATTTGATTACATTAATGTAACAATTATAATTACATAGAACTTTGGAATTTACATTATTTCTTGGTACAGCGGTATTTTTACACCTTAAGAGCTACAGAACACTGAGCAATAACAAAAAAAAATGTAACAATTACAGCACATCTACTTACGAGATAATTTTTGATGGAAAATTTTTGTCGCAAAACCCAATTTAGAAGTAATTATGTTACTTAGAATCTCATGTTTACAGATGATGTCATTAATATTTGCTCAAGAAACAAATAAGACTGAGTTGTAAATTACGTGCCCCGATGACAGTTTCAGATAACATAAACAATCACCCATTAAGTGATTGGTGAACTTCATATTTATGACTAAACATTGTCCAAGCTCCACCTAACATAATAATTTATGTTGGTTACTAGATTATAGCTTTTTCTATGCATGAAAGTTTTGGTACCCCTAATATTAAGATATCTGAGTAAAGATTACTCAACTGCATCTGTTGTGGAAGTGGCATGTAACAGCCCATCTAATACTTTAATTATACAATAAGACAGCAAGCTCACAGTACTCAATATGTATTCCTTTATTATCTCTTGTTTGTCACATTTCAATGAATAAATAACTTCCTTCTGTGATGTAAGAAAATCTCTGTATTTGGCTCAATACAGGGAAATGATTTTAATATTCATTTTAAAGTGAAAATATTGTTAAAAGGAACATGCTGGAAGCTTTTGAGAAATAAAACATTACTTATGAAATGCTCAAGTAACATTCTAACAAAGAAGAGTGAAAGTAACATTTACCTGAAAGATCTGGTGTCCTTGCTGACTGGAGGTGCTCAGTCTTGAGATGAAGTTGCATGGATGGCAAAGCAAAAATCACCTCCCTCGTATGATTATGATCCTGCAGTTTGCTGCTGCTGGTACTACGTGCTCTTTGCTGCTCAGTTGCTTCTTTCTCACGCTCCAAACTTGGAAATCGATCCACAGCTACAACATTGTAAGAAGCAATACAAATATCAAGGTAAAAGAAAAGCATGTATTTGTAAACCAATACTTATGGATGATGTGGACTACAGCTACGACATTGTAAGAAGCAATACAAATATCAAGGTAAAAGAAAATCATGCATTTGTAAACCAATACTTATGGATGATGTGGACTACTGTTAGAGAACAAATGCATTAGTTAAGTGTGAGCAAAATATTAAAAATATGTACTCGATAACATCAACCAACACTATCATTTGATCATAACCAACACACTCAATGAAGGGAATTAAAAGATATAAACAGATGTAAAAAGCAATAACCCATTCACTGACCTACAAATATCGACCATATTTCCTTCATGTTTATGTATTTTCCTTTAATACCTCTCTTGTATGTTTTACAATGTGTATACCTATACTTGTTCCCCAAAAGCCAGAACAACATGTACGATGAAAGGTGACTTTTCTTATTATTTCTTGTCCCACTCTCCCCCCATACCAATATAGTACATAGCAATGATTATTAATTGTGGACTTCTGTTCATGCTCTAATCTTATCATCTACAAAATGTTCTCTCTGCACCTTCTCACATGTTCAAATCTTGACTATTGCTTAAGGCATGTGTTCAAGGATGTTGTTGTTGTTGTTTTTGTTTTTTGGGGAGGAGGCCAGACAGCGAGGTCATCGGTCTCATCGGATTAGGGAAGGAAGTCGGCTGTGCTCTTTGAAAGGAACCATCCCGCCATTTGCCTGGAGCGATTTACGGAAATCACGGAAAACCTAAATCAGGATGGCCGGACGCAGGATTGAACCGTCGTCCTCCCAAATGCGAGTCCAGTGTGCTAACCACTGCGCCACCTCGCTCGGTACTGTGTTCAAGGATGCCAATACAATAGTTTGTAGGGGGGGGAGGGGGGGGCAGGGGCACTTGAATCTGGGGTTGGACTATTTTTAACATTTTGGAAGGTGAAAAGCAACTTTTAAGTAGCCATAAAAAGTTCCAGTTCTAACTCTGCCAAAAACCTGCATAATACTGACGTTTAAATGATTTTCTCGAAAGAGAAACATCTGACTACACTATAGTTTTTCCTTTCCCTGAGAGCTGGGGGGAGGGGGGGGCTGGGGGACCGTGGCCCCCTTGTCCCTGGGTATGGGCACCTTCACATATGTTCACTAGCAGGTAATCTTCTGCATGTCATTTGTGGGAACTATCTAAGTTTCAACAACTTGAAGAAGTAGCTTCTGCAAGCTGGTGGAAACAATTTTGTGCATCTTGCTGCAAGTACTTGCCAGTTGCTGAAAGTTTTGTGTGTTCAATACGAGTACAAAAACATGAATGTGAAAAAGGAAAATGGCACAAAGACAGAAGTATGGGAAAAAATGTACCATGGGTACCCATAAACATACCCACATGTTCGGGGTATAAGTACACATTTTTTATTGGTGTCTCAGGACAGGGTACTGAACAACTTTAGGGCAGTATTTACTTCATTTGCAGACTAATGATTATAGCTATCAGGAGGAGTGTGTTTTTAGGTTGAATATTACCTCCAAGTACATGTGGTAAGATCAAGCCATTAACGCTTATTTTCTCCTGGGCAGGTGGTCAGATGTTGAAGCGTGGACGCAAAATGGTTAGTATATTCTGGTGGGGCAGTCCACTTAGTGGTGCAGTTACGACCTCGGAAAAAAAATATCCTGGTAATAAATTATGTGACATATTTGCAGGAAGACTGTCGCACACAGAGTAAAAAACTAACACACTGAAATGGGTACATATTAAGGAACTAATTACCACAGTATCCCCACTTATACCCCTTACACCTTGTATAATTGGCCACTGTCAGCCAAAGAAGTATAAAGGAATTTATGCATTACTTTGTTTCACCATAAGGGGAACAAGATGGCATTAGAGATGTCTTTAAATTTTAGCTGATTTTTTAATGTTAGTGTAAACATAAGTAAGTTTGTAATAAATATTGTTTGCAAAGATCAAAGAATAATTAAATGCGATCTCGTGGTGATACAGCTTGCAACTTTTTAGTATCCTATTTTCAAATGCATTACATTTATAATAAAAGTAATAGACACAGTTTGCAAAAATCACAGAGTAATTAAAAGGTGACCTCTTGGTGACAGCTGGCAGCATTTTTGTACCCTTGTTCCAAATATTTTATTGTACAGCAGACAAAAAATTTTCTATAACTGTATGTGGCATTCTTAGAAAGTTTTTAATTAGAGTGAAGTCCTCCCATTTTAGTTCATTCAATAGTCTTTCTTGATAACTTAAAATGTATTTCTCTGTATCCATTTCTTTACTCAAATGTTTCTTTTCTGTTAACTTTTTGTTTTTGTCACAGTTTTTCTTCAATAATTATCCACCAATGGTGGCAACTGCTCTGGTTCTTAAGAACACACATTGTAAACTTCCCCTTGCCTATCTCATTATGCAATCCTAGTGAAAACACATCTACAAAGACATGGGCAAGTTAATTTCAGGAACTTGCTGCGACTGACTTGCAAAAGTAAACCTGCACAAGTTTCAGTTCTAATGTAAACACCTCAGCAAGTGCTTGCATAAGTTACTTGCTAGTGGACACATGCCTTAATGTAATAATCCCTCTTTTTCTATCATGCAGCTCCTTCAATTCAACAACCTGAGTGACTTGCACAACCAATTTAGTTCGCATTTTTACGGTTTATTTATTCATTTTTATTTTTTCTCCATGTCCTAATAGTAACTTATGTTTAATTGATGTAGTTTTTCATGGGGACTGTTTCCTTCAAAAAATACTTATACTGCATTCCATGAACTTTTAGACAGAAACATGTATATCTATTCTGCAAGCCAGTATACACTGCATGATGGAGGGCACATTGTACCAATGCTATTCATTCCTTTTCCTACTCCCCTCGGAAATGGAATGAGGGAAAAATAGCTATCTATATGCTTCCATACTATCACTGATTTCTCTATATTTGTTGTCCTTATGCAAGATGAATGTTGGTGGCAGTAGTCATTCTGCAGTCTGTCATAATGTCAGTTCTCTAAACTTTCTCAGTAGTGTGTCGCGAAAAGAACAGCCCCCCTTCCCCCACCAGGGATTCTGATTTGAGTTCACAGAGCTACTCATGTGTTGATCAAACATTTTGGTAACAAAACTAGTAGCATGCCTCTGAATTTCTTCAATGTCTTCCTTCAATATGACCTAATAGTGATCTCAAACAGTACTCAACAAAAGGTTGCAAAAGTGTTCTGTATGCAGCCTTCTTTACAGGTGAGCTACATTTTCCTAGAATTCTCCCAATAAACCAAAATTGACCATCAGCTTTCCTGCCATTTCATGGCGCTTTGCGATGTTACACCCAGATATTTAATCAACAAAATGGTTTACACAGGACACTAGTAATAATGTATTTGAACATTACAGAATCATTTTTTCTACTCATCTCCTTTAACTTATACTTTTCCATGTTTATAGCAAGCAGCCATTCATTACACCAAATAGAAATTCTGCCCAAGTTATATACAAATTGCTTCAGGATGAATGTTAATGATTCATCCTGAAGCCAATTGTCTACGGCCATCGACCTTAAATTAGCACAAAAATTTATTCAGATAAAGCTGAATTTGGTATCTGCATTGCAAACATTAATTGCAGATTATTTTGGCATGAAATAGGATCAACTCTGTCTAGCACAATTTCACAGACCGAGTAAAGTTTGATTCTAATTGTCACTTCACAACATACTGACAAGACAAAAGAACTGATTTTGTTCTGGAGGTAGAAAAGCAATAAAGAAATCATTAACACAAAAATGATACCTAAATAAGTGAACACATTACTCTAAAATGTCTGAAGTTCAAAAAATAATTGCTACTCACCATATAGCGGAGACGCTGAGCCACATAAAGGGACAACAAAAGACTGGTCTGGCTCCAGCTACCAGAGACTCTGTGTGTGTGTGTGTGTGTGTGTGTGTGTGTGTGTGTGTGTGTGTGTGCGCGCACGTTGTCTAATTTTGACAATGGCCTTGTTGGCCAAAGGCTAACTTTCTTTTGTGTTGTGCCTTCCTGCAACTCAGCATATCCACTACACGGTGAGTAACAACTATACTTTTCATTATACTGTTACAGTCCATCCTGGATTATCCATTGCTTATAGCTAAAAAAAAATTTTTCGATTTGTAAGATTGTAGTAGTTGTTGGCAATGTAAGTACTAAGTGCAGACAATAATTGCTCCCTTGAGACTTCTTGGAGACAACTCACAATTAACATGAAAAAGTTTAAATGTGTTTCATAGACACTTTATGGCAGAGTAAGAAAGGGGAATTCAGACTATTTGCAATGCACATTGAGTATGTCAAGTTTGACAGCAAACAAATAATGACTGAACATCTTTTACAAAAATAATCCCCAAGCTTGGATAGCAGTAAATATGGAACTTGTATTAAATTCAGCCCAAACCATTGTTGAGAGGAGAGCTAGAATTTAACTACTGAATGCCAACATCACATGTAAACTTCTATAATAATTGTGTGTGTGTTGATAACCAAAATAGTAAGTACATGTACGTCAATCAGCAAAAGGGTAAAGAAAGAAAGCAGTTACATGCTCAACTACTGTTTTAAAGGTCAGAACCAGAATTTTTCTGGTACTTATCACTTCTTTTAACTCTGGACACATTTGTTAATGTTGAAAAGTCAAGTCGCATTGTAGAATCTCTGATATCTTGATGGGCAAGTCAGTTCAAAGTCTGGATGAAGGCAAACACCAACCTTTGGATGGATGACAGCTCTACCAAAGCAGACAATGCAAATGTACACATCTGCTGCTCTGTGCAAAAACTTTATGTTTGATGTTAAATAACAGTGGCTTTAAAACCTGCAAATTACTGAAATTTCATCCACATGGAAAGATGCCTAAATCTGTGGATAGTGATCTGTAATATGTATGTTCAACAGTTGAAGGTTGAATGAAATGTGTCTTCTCTAAGTTAAGTGAGTTCACCAAGAACCAGTCAATATTACTTTTGAGTATGAGGGTTACACCATTAGCTTTAAGCAGTAATTCAGAAAAAAAAAATTATTTATAATATAAATGTCACAACTTTCCAAAATACTTTTCATGAGGACTTACAAATTTTTTCCATCTTTCGAAAACATTTCAAAAATGTCTCAGACCAAGCTTCTTTAGGGAAGACACTTAGAGCACTGTTGTGTGTTGCAACAGCCTTGTCATCAGATGAAAAACACTTCCCATGAATTTTTTTTTCCTTTGTCTCTGGGAAAAGGAAGTAGTCACCCAGAGCCAGGTTAAGTGAATAGGGTGGGTGCAGTAACACTCACACTTCTTCCTTCTCCAAGATGTCCATTGTTCTGACAGCTGGATGTGCTGAAGCATTACTGTGATGCAGAAGACTGTGCCTGTTCTTCAACTTTGGATGCTGTGACTTCCATGTCGCATGTGGTCTCCCTGTGACTTTCAGCATTCAGTCACATACCAGTCAGCATTGACTGTGCAATGTGTGCCCAAGGTCACAGAGGTGAGGTCATCCTCTTGGTGAAGAAAGTTCCAGAGCTCCTACTTTTCAAAACTTTCATGGGCAGTTCCTCACCTGGAAAGCACCATACTGAAGAGCACCTCTTTGTTTTGGGATCATAATGGAACATCCACGTTTCATCACCTATGTTGACATTGTAAGTTCCTTTCAGTCACCATTTGTTGAATTTTTCAAGAATAAAACAACACCAATCCATTCTTGTGTGGTTTTGGGCTTCTGTCCAGGTCATGTGGCACCCAATGGGCATACCTGTTTCTCAGGTGAAAATGATCACGAATGATGGTCTGCATCGCAGCCAACCCAATTTTTTTAGGGTCTCTTCAATGTCACAAAATGTGACAAGAGGTTCATCATCTGTCATTTCCATTACAGTAATAATGTTTTCTTGGGTCACAGCCAATGATGGCGGATTGCACTAACATTCATCTTTAAGACACTCCCAACCCCTTGAAAATTCATGAAACCATTTTCAATGGTGACCCTAGAAGGAGCAGACTCACCAAAAACACAAACCAGAGAAGAGTGGCAGTCTTCTGCATTTAACTTCTTTTTGTAGCCATAACAAACCACTGTACAAAATTTGGGGTGCAACAGATTCATCTTGCACTCATCACACTCAGCACTGTCTGCGTCTTCACTCACTGTTCGCAGTAGGGTTTGAAATCCAGTGGCAGGGGGACTGCTAAATGCATGCTCTGAGATCAAGAAAAACTGCTGTTTGAAATTAAGATAATCCCACTGTTGTCACACTTCCTATTTAAGAGTTGCTGAAAACTTTTGGCTAAGCCTCTGTATTTCATTTATTGCTGCTTCTGCTGTTGCAGCTTTGCTAGACTTCATTATGACGCTTACGTCATCTGCAAAGGTTTGTTAGACCTGATTATGATGCTTGCATCATCATCAAAGGGAACTATTTTTGTTTTAGCAGTAGAAGATGCAAGTCATTTATATACAGCATGAACAGTGGTGGTATCATAATTGAAGCCTGTGGAATGCCAGTACGAATTTGTCCCCACTGAGAAGACTATTCATAATGAGAGCTGCACGAGCTACGTGGCTATTTAGAGTCGCACTGATAAAACAGGAACCAACAATGTGATTCTTGAAAAGCCTGTATTGAATAATTGAGAAACTAAAGTCACTGTTTATTCACTTCTCTCAATTAGTGCGTATTTTCAACTGAGCAGTAGTGCATATTGTGAAGATCAATTTGCTCACAGTTTTTGAATTGCTGTATCACTGATCGTTCTTTGTAGGCACTATTTGGACAACTATAATTGATTCTGAATGTCATTGCCATGAAGCTTCTGGTGGAGCCAAATGGGAAAAGGATGAAATGTGCTGCAATGTAGTATTTAAACAACACTCCTTTGGCCGATACCTCTAGCATATTCACACTGGGCTCGGACAATCAGGATGCCTTCCAGTTTTCAATCACATCTCTCCTCTAACAGGTGAACAATTTTCTCCATAAATGAAAGCTATATCCACATTTACAACTATCATATACATTGTGAAAATCAGAATAGATCCTTGTTCAAGTTGTCTGTCTGCTGCAAGTGCAGAGCACAGACTTATGGGACCAAAGCACATAGTTAAACACGCGACCATACCAGATACACATGTCTGCTTATATCTGATACAGTACAACAAGCATTAGAGGAACCCCTTTTCCTGATGAAAGAAGCTCTTTGATTGGTTAAACCAATGCCAAAGATAAGGTACACAGGAAGAAAGGAGGGAGTGAGAGAGAGGGAAGTAGAGAGAAGTTGTGTCAATTTAGCAGCTATAAACATTAAAAAGAAATGCATCCTTTTCTTCTGTCCATTGGGTGACTCACTCTTAATTTTTGTTCTTAATTGATTTGTTCCTTTCTTTGTTGTCTTTAAGTTTCCCTATCAGTTTTCTTTCTTTATAAGAGAAGAAACCTACTAATTTCAAAACATTCCTGCTGCCTATTGAAAGACTTCCCTTCCTCCTTGGAAAACTGTATCTATATTTAATGACTTAATGCAAGTATATTGATGGAGCCACTTTGATTCATAATGTAGGACAATCTTGAAAAATTACTTGGAATGGGCATGAATAACATCACCTTTCAACAATGTAGGAAAAGACATATTGCTACTACTGTAAAGAAGACACATCAAGTTGCTGACAGATACAATTACGAGACACTCACAACAGCTTTCGGCCACAGCCATCGTCAGTAAAAGAGAGACACCTCACTCACACAAACAAGCACACCTCAAGCACACATGACCACCAACTCCAGCATCTCGGGCCGGAAGGCAACATCACATGGGATGCGAGCAGCAATCTGGAGAGGGTGAGGGAAGAAAAGGGAAGGGATAGTAGTCTACGGGTGGGGAGAGAGATGAACACTGTCTGGTGGAGTGTGCAGGGACTAGACTGCCAACAGGCACAGCATCGGGATGTTGTGGGGCAGGGAGGTGGAGAAAAAAAGGAACAAAAAAAGGAGAGGAGCAGTGAAAGGCATGCAGATGCGTTGGCAGAGGGCTGCAAATAAACAGGGTGGGAGCTGAGAGGACAGAGGTGGTGGAAACTGTTGGGTAGAGGGTGTGGACATGGTATATTACTGTAGGTTGAGACCGTAGGAAAGGATCCAGATGGCTAGGGTAGTGAAGCAGCCACTGAAATCAAGTGTGTTACGTTCAGCTGCATGTTGTGCCACTGGGTGGTCTACTTTGCTCCTGGCCACAGTTTCACAGTTGCCATTCATCCTAGTGGGCAGCTGGTTGTTAGTCACACCAATATAAAAAGCTGCACTGATTGCAGCAGAGCTGATAAATAACATAGCTGCTTTCACAGGTGGGCTGGCCCCTAATGGGATAGTATAAACCTGTGACAGGACTGGAAAAGGAAGTGCAGGGTGGGTGGACTGGGCAGGTTTTGCACGTGGGTCTTACACAGGTCCTTGTGGTAAGGGATTGGGAGTTGCATAGGGATGGACTGGGATGCTGTGGAGGTTGGGTGGGCAATGGAACACCACTTCAGGAGGGGTGGGAAGTATCTTGGGTAGGATGTGCCACAAGGTGGTCTACTTTGCTGTCGCCCACAGTTTGATGGTGGCCATTCATTCTACCCGAGATGCTTCCCACCCCTCCTAAAGCAGTGTTCTGTCGCCCACCCAAGCACCACAAATCCTAGTCCATCACTATGCCACTCCCAATCCCAACCCCTTGCCACAAGCATCATGCCCCTGTGGAACAACCAGGTGCAAAAACTGCGCAATCCACTTACACAGCACTTCCTTTTCTAGCCCTATCATAAGTTTATCCTATCCCATGAGAGGCCAGGCCACCTGTGACAGCAACCATGTCCTTTACCAGCTCTGCTGAGACATTGCACAGCTTTTTATATTGGTGTGATTGCAACCAGCTGTCTACAGGATGAAAGGCTACCATCAAACTGTGGCCAACAGCAAAGTAGACCACCCTGTGGCACAACATGCAGCTGAACACAACACACTTGATTTCAATGGCTGCTTCACTGAGCCATCTGGATCCTTCCCTCCACCACCAGCTTCTACGAGTTGTGCAGATGAGAGTTATCCTTACAAGACATTCTCTGCTCCCGTAATTATCCCGGCCTCAACCTATGGTAATATACTGTGTCCGCACCCTCCACCCGACAGTTTCAACCCCCTCTGTCCTTTCATCTCCTCCCCAAACTCATCTCTCGCCCAGTTTATTTGCAGTCCTCTGCCAATGCATCTGCAAGCCTTTCCCTGCTTCTCTCTTTTTTGTTCCTTTTTCCCCACCTCCCTGCCCCACAACCTCCCATTGGCAATCTAGTCCCTGCACACTCCACCACACAGTGTTTGTCTCTCTCCCATCTGTACACTACTATCTCTCCTCTTTCCCTCCCCAACTCTCTCCAGATTGCTGTTTGCATCACACGAGATGTTGCATTCTGGCCCGAGATAATGAAGTTGGCAGTCATATGTGCATGAGGTGTGTGTGTGTGTGTGTGTGTGTGTGTGTGTGTGTGTTTGTTGTCTCTCTTTTACTGACAAAGGCTGTGGCCAAAAGCTACTGTGAGTGTCTTTTAATTGTTCCTGTCTGCAACACGACATGGCTTCTTTACAGTAAGTAGCAATCTGTCTTTTCCTATATTGTTAATATTCCTACTTGGAGTTTCCATTGTTTAACATCATTTTTCTTAATATAACACAAAGAACCAAACACTGAGCTCAAGTCACTAATGCCACTGATCTAATGCCCTCAACAGTCAGTCAGTTTGAATTGTGGTGGATCAATATGTAGCAGGGGGATGAAGAGATGACAAGGTGGTGGGGCATGTAGTCCCTTACGACTAGACTTTGTGTCAATGCCTCAGATTAAATTTCATGGCTCTCCACTTTGTATCACTGAAGGCATATGACACTGCTGATGCATCCATCGTATTGGGATGTTTGGGTCAACAGTAACCTTGGAGCTACTCTAAGGGCATAGGCTGTGTTCCAGCTTTTCCCTACTTTATGTGTTGTTTCATCCAGGAATTTTCATTGCTGTTATACATAAAATTACACTAATAATATATTACACTGATTAGTAATTATTTCAACATATGCTTCTCTATTGTAAACAGGGCCATCAATCATGAGCATTAGCTCAACACTGGTTCAACAATAAAATAAATTATTGTATAGAGCAGCCTTGGTCATCATGCAACTGAAAGTCTTATTTTTTTCAAATTATGTTTGTGAAGCACCAAGCGGAAAAAAAAGACAAACTGTACTATAGTATAAAGTTCATATTTATTTACAGGTCCCTTCAGAGGTAGCTAGTCGATCTACTTCATAGGAGAAAAGAAATCACATAAAAATGTATCTATTTCACTTCCTGCTGGGTAACAGCTTTATTACTTTTGTTTGTGACATTGTTTCAAAATATTAAAAAAAAATCAGTTTTGTTTAACTTGTGCTGGTTGTGTATGGCTGATAATATTTATGAGGATGCTATATACTTACCATCAATTTCACTGCATGCAAATGCATAATGAAACCATTCCTGAAGTGTTCGAAACTGTGGAGGAAACAGTACATTTCGACTGACGCGGCATATTGTTGCCATGCTGAGATGTTGGGCATGAGGTTGCTCAGTTGTCATGCCTAAACTGAATGTTAGTGTTTGTACAACGTGGACATCCAAACGTTGGTGTTCACTACCTGCAGAGAATACAAAAATACCAGTACATAGTTAAGTAACAATTGATATCTGTAGCTACATAATACTGTATGTATAATATAACAAGAAAATCAGAAGATGACAAAACTCGTTGGCCAGCAGGTGCGGTCGGTCTCTCTCTCTCTCTCTCTCTCTCTCTCTCTCTCTCTCTCTCTCTCTCTCTCTCTCCCACCACCTGTGGGACAGTAG
Source organism: Schistocerca cancellata (assembly GCF_023864275.1). NCBI lineage: Eukaryota > Metazoa > Arthropoda > Insecta > Orthoptera > Acrididae > Schistocerca > Schistocerca cancellata. The sequence continues at coordinate 341,433,142 of NC_064627.1, forward strand.
AAGTACTGCCAATGGTTTCAATGTTGTCTGACAGCATAGTGGCATAGCTGCCAGAGACCCCTTTCTGTCTACCCATTAATAGGAATGCTCACAGCCAAAATAGATGGTGCGGAGCAAATTGAAGCAAGCAGGCAATCACATTGTGGAGATGCACTTCTGCTCCCTACAGCCAACTGAACCAATCTGAAAGGGGTCAAATTGTGAATGTCCAAGTGGTGGGGTAGTCCTTTTAGGGAATTGCCACACAAGTTGGATGTGCTGCATCAGTTGTGCGACAATGCTGGTCTCGGTGGCCACATGAACATTCTCACACCTGTAGAAGAGGTGCTGGATATCCATGCAGCACAGATGCCCACCAGGATCGCCAAATTGTGAAGGCAGCAGTGGCAGATCGTACAACTGCCACAGCACAGGTAAGAGGGCTTCTGAGCCCAGGTGTGTTAACACCGACTGTCGTGAACTGGTAGTTAGCAGTGGGCCTACAGGTAAGCACACCTCTAGCCCATCTTCCAAACACGCCACAGCATCAACATGCACGGCTCGACTGGTGTTGACAGAGAATCACTTGGAAGATGAAAATGTACACCGTGGCCTTCAGCGATGAAACCAAATTCTGCCTGCACACAAGTGATGGTTGGTTGTGCATACGACACAGACCTGGTGAGCGTTGTCTTGTAGAGTGCATTTGTCCAAAACACACTGGCCCCACTTCAAGCGTCGTGGTTCATGATGCGATAAGCTACAACTTTTGTACGCCTTTTGGTGGGTATACAGGAGATGCTAATCAGGGCTAAGTATGTGCAGAATGTTGTTAAACCCGTTCCTTTGCTGTTCTGGCAAGAGGAAGGTGACGTGTTGTTCCAACAGGATAATGCTTGCCCACATACTGCCTGTGAAACTCAATGTGCTCTGCAAGATGTGCAATGACTTCCTTGGCCAGCATGATCTCCAGACCTGACTCAAATCAAGCTTGTGTGAGATATGGTGGGATGAGAAGCAATTCAGGTGACATGTTAACCAACAACTCTTACAGAACTATGTGAATAGGTTGAGCAGGCATGGCATAACATATTGGAGGACAGTATTTGCCATCTGTACAATCATCTGGATGACAGAGTCAGTGCCTATGGAGGTTACACTATGTACTCATATGGCCATTGTAGCATGGGTTGATACATGATACCTCACTAGGGAAACTTCCCAATGCACCCTCCTCAGATTTAGTGGTAAAATGGTTCAAAGTGCAGCCCGTCAAAACTGAACACAGGTCAATTATGAAAACAGGAAGAAGACTTCTGGAACTATGAAAAAAGAAGCAAAATAGAAACTGAGAATGGCCCAAGCTCAAGATGTGCAACATCAAGCAACATGCAATAATCACGATTTTGTCGTCGTCATGTGGTCACAGAGTTAAACTGCAGAGCATGAGATCAGTGTTCAAATCTCCCTCATGTCCTGTAATTTTTCTTCACAAAATTATGAACTTTCTGTCCAGACATTGATGTATCTGTTCCCTTTTTGTAATCTTGGTGACTGTCATACTATACACTCATTACAGAATATGAGTTGAGAGGTAAGAGTATATTACCATCACAAGTATGTGATGAATAGCAAGTGCAGGTGAGATGCTGCACAAATATCTTACATAAATGAAAACAACAAATAAATGGGTGTAAACTATGTTACAACAAAGGAATTCAAGAGTTAAAACTTCCAATATGGAATGCCAGAGTCAAAACGTGGTACTTGTGCAGGACAAAGAGGAGGTAAGTATTCTGGAGGCCCCTTCCTTACACCTCACTGTTGTAAACAGATGTTACACCACAACAACACACACACACATATTTGAATACACGAATACAGCAAACAGACATGTGAATGACCAAATGGACAGCTCATAGTTTTTGGGGAGAGGGAAAAAAGTTGTGTTACCCCCCCCCCCCCCCCCCCACCGCCACACACACACACACACACACACACACACACACACACACACACACTGAAATCTCATCATAATAAGTTCTGTGTAGGTATTCCCATTCCCCCCCCCTCCCCCCCCTCGTGCAATTATTCTCTCCATTGTGTGTCAAGGAGGCTCAAAAAACTTGTGATTGTTAGTTATAGTTTTGTATTTTATTCTATGTCAAACATTTTCTTTACATTTGCTAATTTGCTTCTGGTATGCATGAATTTCTGTTAGCCAATTGTTTCAATCCTTCATCAATGAATCTAAGTTCAGAACATTCTCAGTGAACATGATGTTAGTCATTCCATGTAAGTGAAATAAAGATGTAACTGCAATTTATTGATTATGTCTGTGATTTTTTCCCCTTTGCTTTCTTCTTCATCCAAATTCCACTTATGTAACTGGTTCCTAAGATTTTCCTCAGACTTTTCCTTTCTTGTAGCTTGATGTTTTTGATTAGAGATTTGCCACCGATCATCATCATTTCAGATGTGTAAAGCACTTCTGATTTGAAAAAAAGGAGAGACAGAGAGAGAGAGAGAGAGAGAGAGAGAGAGAGAGAGAGAGAGAGAGAGACAGTTACAATGTTGTAGATCCACCTTTTGTGAGAATAGGTATTTTATTACTTTAAGGTAATGTAATTTTGGAGTCTTAATTCTTACCATCTGTTGAAGGTACTTCCTGAGCCTCAGTGGCAAAAGAGATGCAGGGTTCTTTGAGGGAGAACAGTGCCCATGACTTTGACTTGAAGTTTATCCCGTGAAAGCAGGCGAGTGAGATGTTGCTGCCATGTAGCTCCATAGTACCACCTAGCACAGTGCCTGATGATGGGAGTGGGAAGCTCAGTGTTGACAAGTGCAGGCCTGCCACCTGAGAAAGGACTCGCTGCCAGTGACGGTGGTGCCTTGCATCCTCCCATGGGACACTTGCTGAAATTTTCATAGGGTTATTAGAACATACTGTATATCATCAAAACTATAAGCTAGGTGCTAGCATTAAGAGGGGAAGCAGAACAAGGAAAAAGGAATGAAGATAAGGTTTGATGTCACTTCAGAATGAGGCCATCGGAAATAGAGTACATGCTCAAATTGGGAAAGAAAATTCTTGTAATGGTATTGTGAGACAAGAGATAGGCTTTTAAGAAGTACTCAATTTAAAATATAATTCACTTTTACTATGTACATAAAAAATTACACGTATACAACACTTCTATGAGCAGATATACAAAACCAGTTACCTGTTTCATGATGAGACTGCAACTTGTCTGTAGAGGCTTAACTGTAAGTTCCAACTTAGTTCTTGTGAAACATAAGATGAATGATAAGTGAATCAAGGTAGTATACTTACCTCTACTTGAACGTAGGGTCATACTGACAATTACAAAATAAAACTACAGTTGATAATATTACGGAAAACAACACTACAAATATTAACGAACATGCAAAGAAGATAATACTACAGTCTGTTCTACACTGTTAAGTTATGAATAGTGCAGCATAATGCAAAAAAATGTGCACAGCAACAACACAGCAAAAGGAAAGTGCTCAACCACATTTCACAAGGCATCCTGAAACGGCATTCTCAAAAAAATTACAATCTGTTTTGTGAAGTTATAAAATTGGTATAAATAGTTTAGGACTTGGTATTGACTGTTTTTGGAAAACACAACTTATTCTTACTTTTCTTGAGAAAGCAAGCTTTTGCAAGTCTGGGCAGTCATCAGTGGCCCTTTTTTGTTGTACAAGGGCTGCTCAATAAAGAATGATCGTAATTTTTTATGGTCATAATTTCACATGCTAAAATTTAATCTTATGATATTCTGTTAACTTAATGTGCAACAAACATGCATTAGCAGTTCCATTTTTGAGACTCCTGGTTCCCGCCTGTAGAGGCAGGCAAGGTCAGACATGTTCATTACTGCCTATCGCTGCAATGGAGGTAAAATGCGAGGAACAATACGCGGCTTTGAAATTCTGCTTTCGTCTCAACGAATCTTCAGCTGAGGCCTATACAATGTTACAGGAGGTCTAAGGAGAGGCTGTTATTCCCTACAGCACAGCTCGAAGGTGGTTTAAAATGTTTAAAGAGGGGAGACAATCGATTTCAAAGGAAGGTGGACCCAGTGCCCCAGTTACTGCTCTTACGGAAGAAAACATCAACACTGCTGCTGTCATTGTGAGCAAGTATTGATGAATTACCTTAAGATCACTTTCTGAAATACTTAACATTTCATTGGGTGTCACCCACATGTTGGTGACAGAAAAATTACATGACACGTGCTTGCGCGCAATGGATTCCAAGACTGCTGATTCCCGAACAAAAGGAAATTCGCGAGCAGGTCTGCATGCAGTTAAAATTGACGTTAGAGGAAGATCCACAGTTTCTTCCAAATGTAATCACTGCTGACGAAACCTGGCTACATCATTTTGATCCTGAGAGTAAACAGCAAAGGTCAGTGTGGAAATCTCTTTCATCATCGATCCCCAAAAAAGGAAAAGCGATTGCTTCTGCTGGGAAAGTTATGGTCATCTCATTCTTTGATATTCATGGAAAGGTTTATCAGCACATTGTACATACACACACATTAGTAACTGAACAATATTACAGGGACATCCTGAAAACATTGCAAGTCCATATCAGGTGCAAAAGACCACATTTCCGTGAAACAGGCTGGATGCTGCATCACAATAATGTGCGGCCGCATACTGTCAATGTTGTTGCTGAATATCTTGCAAAAATCAACGTGAAGTGCATCCCTCACCCTCCCTATAGTCTGGATTTGGCCCCATGTGACTTTTTTCTATTCCCTAACATGAAGAAACGCCTTCGTGGGAGGCGTTATCAATCATCAGAAGCAGTGGTGAAGGCTGTGGAGGCGATTCTGAAGGATCTCTCAAAAAATAGTTTCCAGCATGTATTTGAAGACTGGCAGAAATGCTGTGACAAGTGCATTGCATTCATGGGAGAACACTGTGAGAAGGACTATCAAAATTAAGAGGATGAGTAATGGTATGATGTCAAAAAAATTATGATCATTCTTTATTGAACAGTGCTCGTATATAATAAAACCCATTGCTGCTTCGACAAATGAGACAAAATAGGTTTGATCCAGAAAATGGAAGAATTATTATTTTGCAAAGACAGACAGAATGAATTTGTATATGTTACACTACAATAACAGAATTCCCTGTCTACTATATATAGCAAAAACTAGTGACTTTAAATAGCTCTCTTTGTAAGAAATGAAGTGAAACCACAATGCTACAACTTTGACTACAAATTAATGCCAGATCTAGTTATTACCTTTAACTCTGGTAATAAGAAAAACTATTCTACTCTTGTCACCATGTATGTATTCTCACATTAAATGAAAACATAATTTTTAAAAAAAAAAAAACAAGATGTTTTCTTTAGGTTTTTGTAATAAGATAGTTACTTATAAGATCACTGCATCATGCATAATGTCAGAAGTTACTGTAGAAGCCATAAATATTCCTACCGGAAGCTGTTCATTTTCAGGGGCTGGTACCACTGTAGACAGCCAATTCATTTGGTAGGCTGCATAAACATGCAAGTGCTTGGAGCAAAAGCAACAGTTACATCATCTCAGCTGACATCAAGAGCTCCTTGTTAGAGACACACACTGCATACACACTTTCTAGTGTGTCCAGCCTAGTCACCCTTAAAAATATGATTCCTGCACTTAAAGGAGGCAAGGAATCATAAGATTTTTTCCTTGGTGTAGGAAACAATACATCAACCAGACCTGTCACATGGTTGTAGACAGATACGACAAATATTACCCCGAGAAACACTACAGCAGCCAGAAAAATCTGATATTGTTGATTATTGTCTAGATACAGGACATGGTATGAAGTATGAAGGTGCCAAGACTCTTGGGCATCTCAACCAACTCCATTGTTGAAGAGGCAGTCAAAGCAGAACAGGAAATCAACTAATCAACAAGGCCATAGGATAATAGAGCAGTAAAGAAAGATTACCTGGGATGGCGGATGTAACATAGTGATATTAACACTATGCTGGTCACTGAGGACTAAATTTGCATATTTGATCACTACAATCTTATTCTTGTCATAAAAGGTTTTTCTTCTTTCTCTGTCCCCTATTCACGTATCTTCTTACTCTCTTTCTTCCTTATTATTTTTGTGAACTGACACTAGAAACTCCTCTGGAAGCAGTTTTTGCAACTCTCCACCATGATAAGGCTTTCATCAATATACAACTTCTAAAGTTGCTCATGGATCATGAACTTAACTCTACTGCACCAATCACATTTATAATTGTTGCTGTTGTTTATTCTCCAAAGACTGGTTTGATGCAACTTTTCTTGATAGTCTATCCGTGCAAGTCTTTTCATATCTGCATAACTACTTCCAACATACATTTATTTGAAGCCCCTTACTTTAGTCAAGCTTTGGTCTCCATCTACAATTTGCACCCCCCCCCCCCCCCCCCCACCATTACTAAATTAACTATTCCTTAATGCCTTAAAACTAGTTCTATCAACTGATCCCTTCTTTTGGTCAAGTTATGCTTAATTTCTTTTCTCTCCAATTTGATTCAGTACCTTTCCAATAGTTATACGATCTACCAATCTATTTATTGGTTTTATTATGTAGCACCACATGTCAAAACTTCTGCTCCCCTCTTGTCTGTACTGCCTATGTTTCGCTGCCATATCCATCTACAGTCACAAGTACTTTCACAGAAGATTTCTCAACACTTAAATTTACGTAGGATGTTAACAGATTCCTCTTTTTCAGAAATTCTATTCTTGCTTCTGCAAGTCTGTATTTTATATCCTCTCTACTTCGGCCATTATCTATCTTGCTGTCCAAATAGCAAAACTCATCTACTACTTTTAGTGTCTAATTTCCAAATTTAATTCCCCATTATTGCCAGAATTAATTAATTACACTTGCTTTACTTCCATTGCTGTTCATCTTATAACCTCTTTTCATGAAACTGCCCAATCTGTTAAACTGCTGTCTCTGGCACAATTACTATATAATTGGCAAACCTTAATGTTTTTTGTTACTTACCCTTAGACTTTAACTCCCTTTCCTAATTTATCCTTGGTTTCCTTTGCAGCTTCTTCAAAGAACAGACTGAACATGGAGGGATAGACTACAAACCTGTCTCATTCCAGCCTCTACTACTGGCTTCCTTTCATGTCCTTTAACTAATAACTGCAGTTTGCTTTCTGTACAGCTTGTACAGTCAGTACCTTTGGGCCTTCATGGCCTGTTCAGGCAGAGTTTAGTTTTTATAACTTGTAGACAGTATTTCATTCTCTCTATTTTTATCCCGGCTATCTTCAGAATTTCGAGGAGTGTCAACATTGTCAAAAGCTTTCTCTAAATCTACAAATGCTCCAACTGTAGTTCTGCACATAATTCATGTTACAGTTTTGCAACCATTAAACTGATAATTCAGTAATATTCACACCTTTCAGCATGTGATTTCTTTGGAACTGGGACTATTACACTCTGCTTGAAGTCTGAGGATATTTCACCTGTCTCATACATCTGAGACACCAGGGGAATTGTTTTGACTGGTTGGTTCTTTTAAGGATGTTGTCTGCTCCAGGTGCATTCTTTCAACATTGGTCTTTCAGTGCTCTATAAAACTCTCCTTGTAGTATCACAACTCCAATTTCATCTTCTTCTGTTTCCACAATACTCTCTTCAAAGTTCTTTCCTCTACATGGAGGAAATTTCCATCTTTCAGTCTTCTTTTCTTGGGTTAGTACTGACTTGCTGTTTGAGCTCTTGATATTCATACAGCTGTCTCTCTTTTCTCCAAAGGTTTCTTTACTTGTCCTATATGGAGCATCTATGTTATCCAAAGCCATGTATGGTTCTACAACTTTGCATTAATTTTCTAGCCACTCCTGTTCACCATCCCCCCCCCCCCCCCCTTAAAAAATAAAAAAGCTTGTATTTTCTTTTGTAAGTTATTCAGTATCTTGTAAACTAATTTACTATACTCTGTTCTTTTGCCTAGTTGGCCCTCAGCTGCTATCACAATGTAATTACAATTATTGGTACTGACTGTGTTTTTTAATGTTATTGTAATATTGTCATAATCACACGATGAGATTTTTCATCCTATAACAAAAATGAATTTGACTGATTGAATTTTCCTTCAAGTATTTTGAAATGTATTTTCAATGTTTCTGTGAGACTAGCATACTATTTCTATGCAAGCTTAAATCTTCATAGAATACAATTACAGAGTTACGAGTCCACACTGCCTTTGGCATTAACTTCCTGAGCTAAATAACTCACTTTACCTTACATCTACTCAAATACTGTGTATGCGTGTGTCACATATGCGGTGGGGTACACAAAAGGAGCCTCCGAGAAGATTGCTATGATCTGAAATCAGAATGATAAAAGCAATCGGGCGTACCCTGGGCAATGTCAGAATATGATTCATAATAATCTGATGGCTGATCCTTTCACACCAGAAACATATATACACCTGAGCCCTTTTCAGGGCCACAGTTAATGATTGTATCTATTAACATAGGAGGTATAACACCAGCCAAAGAAGAACTGCTATGAGAACTATGCAGTCAGCACTTGTGTCATATACTGTGCATACAAGAGACACACAGAAGTTTTGACATGCATAGACCAAAACTAGACAGAATGTGTCTCGCCATCGAAAGACCACATGATAAATATGGAAGTGCTATCTTTGTTCATCCAGATATCCGGATCTTATCCACAGCATTCACGGAGGAAAACAACATTGAAATTCTTACTCTAGAAACAGTTAATTGCACCATTACATCACTTTATAAACCACCTGGTGCTGAATTCATTGTTAACAAACCACCCAATTTTCTACATAAACATGTGCAGATTGTGATCAGCAATTTCAACAGTCCTAGTACCATTTGGGGCTATGATCATGAAGAAGAGAATGGGACAGCAGCACAAGTGTGGGCAAAAGCAAGTCATCTGACTTTAATCCATTATGCAAAACTGCCTGGATCTTTTAATAGTGGCAGGTGGAGGGGAGCTTACAATCCTGACCTAATTTTTGGTGGCACGAGCATCAGCCAACAATATGTAAAATCTGTCTGCTGCCCAATACCCAACTCACAACATGAACCAATAATGCAGCAATTATTTGTTGCTATAATACCTAATGGTATCTTTCCGGAGAAGGTTTAATTTTAAGAAGGCTGATTGGTCAAGATTTGCAGAATTGCTGAACATTGACGTATCTTATACAGAACCAATACCCGAATGCTATGACACCTTCACGGCAGCTGTAAAGAGATGTTCGAGAATGTCTGTTACTCGCGGCTGTCGAACATCTTATATCCCTGGGCTTACTTCAGACCAAGCCACCATACGAGTGGAATACAGCTACCTATCTGAAGAAAACCCTTTCAGTGAAGCAACTGTGGAAATAAGGAACAAGCTTATTTCCTCTATAAGGGAGACAAAAAGAGATAAGTGGATAAAAACTATAGAAAACTTGGATCTGAAAAGAGATAGCCATAAAGCTTGGGGACTTCTGAGACGCCTAAACAATGATCCAACTAAGACCATTACACATCATAATATTGCTGCCAATCAAAGAGCATATCAGTTACTGATGAACGGGAAGCCAACACACAAATCACAAAAACCGAAATTGCACAGAGAAGAGCAAGAGGAGAGTAATGACCTTACATCATCATTCACCATGGAAGAACTACAGAAGGCTATCAAACAATGTCAAAATGGCAAATCAGCTGGCTTGGATGATATACGAACCGAGCAAATCAAACACTTCGGCTTAAATACAAAGAAATGGACTCTCCAACTTTTCGATAACTGTGTAAGCAGAAACCAGATTCCAAAAATATGAGATACAGTGGAAGAGTCGAATGATTGCATTGCTGAAACCTGGCAAAGAAGGAAATGATCCAAAGAATTTTAGACCAGTTGCACTACTTTGTCATCTTTACAAATTGCTGGAAAGACTGATTTTGAATCGCCTGTTAACTGCAATTGACCCTTCACTTACTGTATTTACCCGAATCTAAGCCGCACTCGAATCTAAGCCGCACCTGAAAAATGAGACTCGAAACAAAGGAAAAAAAGATTTCCCGAATCTAAGCCGCACCTGAAATTTGAGACTCGAAATTCAAGGGGAGAGAAAAGTTTTAGGCCGCACCTCCAAATCGAAACAAAGTTGGTCCATTGTAATATGAGACACAATTTAGGTCGAATGAATGACGATACAGCTACAGTAGTTTGGTTCGAGTCGTAAGCTTTACCAGGTAGCCATTGCTATGCGTCAGGCGCTCCGTCCGTATTTATACGGGTACCCTTCCTTTTTCACGTGCTTCGTCTGGTTTGAATCGATTGCTTATTTTGTTTGATCTGATAAGTGCCGTTTTCTCTGTTATAGGTGTTTACGTCACTCTAAGCTGAAAATGCATCACTGTACTGTGTCATGCATTGTTTGTCGCATTCTGATAGTGCGTGTTTACGGCCTGTCACTGTTCGCGGCATGGCTTGCTTTTGTGCGCGCTACCGCCGCTTACAACTAAAAAGAGGCGAATCGTCTCATTAGCGAAACAATGTCAAGAGACTGCTATTTGTTGTTACTTGCACTGCTGCTTTCTTTGAGAATGATCAACAAGAACCAAATAATAGGCTGCTTATGATAGAACATGTTCTGAACGAGAGTTAGGCGAAAATTTTTCTCCGTTTGAAAATCTTTGCGGCCGCTTCTTTAGTACATCAAATTCTGCACAGAAATTAGAGTCATCTTAGATTTAAAAATCTAGTCAGTTGCCGTGGTTCATTTCTGACTGTATCACTATTAGGCTAAGAATAATACGAATATAAACATGACACGATAAGTGTATTCTTCTGCGTTTGCTGTTGTCTCACTCTAGTTTCGTAGTTTATTAGGCAGACAGGATTTAAATGAGATAGCAACAAACACGGAAGAACACATGGCAAAATGTTTATATTCGTATTATTCTTATGGTGAATGGTGAAGAGAATACTGCTTGTGATTCACATTTCATCAGGTTACTATTAGCAACCATCTCTTCTCACAGGTAGGAAAAAATTCAGAACGTAGAGTTGGCCATATTGAAAAACATCCCAAACAGTCTTGCCAGTCGGATTTTCGTAGTACATTGAAATTCTAATACATTCGAAGATGAACAATACGGAATTTGTATTTACTTCGTTGGATAATGTATGGAAATGCAGTGGTCGAAACTCGGGGCAGAGAAAAAAAAGCTCGTCTTCCACCTTTTTTTTTAATTTATTTACTGACGCAGAGGTTTTGGCGCCAGTATTTATCTTTGTGCCTACAAAGCATGTCTGTGTAGCGCTACATATATTCAACGGCAGAAGTTAGTTGTGGCGGCACCTACCAACATTTTTCAGAACTTCCGCTTGCTTTGCACTCGATTCTAAGCCGCAGGCGGTTTTTTGGATTACAAAAACCGGAAAAAAAGTGCGGCTTAGATTCGAGTAAATACGGTACACCTCAGCAATCTGGATTTCATCCAGATAAAAGCTGTACTGGATAATTGCTAACTTTCACAGTTTATAGAAGATGGCTCTGAAGCTCGGAAGGTGACAGGAGTGGCATTTGTCGACTTATCAGCGGCATATGATACGGTCAATCACTAGCTACTGCTAGACAAGGTCTACAATCTGACCAAAGATTTAGGTCTAACCAGACTCATCACCTCCTTTCTGCAGAATTGCAGGTTCTTCGCCGACTTTCAAGGACAGTGTAGTCGATGGAGACTACAGAAGAATGGCCTCCTGCAAGGAAGTGTTTTGGCTCCAATTCTGTTTAATACATACGCAAACGACTAACCTATAGCCCCAAATACCAGGAGCTTCTTATAGGCTGACTACCTCGCTCTAGCCACCCAGTGCACAGATTTTGAATCACAGAACAGCCTCATGAATGCCCTTAAAGATCTATCCAGATACTAAAACACAAACCAGCTTAAACCATACCCTTCAAAGACCAAAGTGTGTGCTTTTCATTTGAGAAACAAGGAACCACTCACAAGTTGAAAATAGTATGGTTGGGGGTTGAACTGGACACTACGAGACTCCAAAATTCCCAGGAGTGACACTTGATAGATCTCTCACTTTCAAGAAGCACTGTATGAAATGCAAGTTGAAAGTCTCCACCAGGAACAATCTCCTATGGAAACTGGCCAGATCACAGTGGGGTAGTCAACCTGAAACAATTTGAACATCTGCAATGGCACTATGCTATTCTGTGGCAGAGTATGCCTGTCCTGTTTGGTGTAATTCAACTCATGCCAAACAGGTGGACGTAGCGCTCAACGAAACCTGCACAATTATAGCAGGTTGCTTGAAACATACTCCAGTCAAATGGCTTTACCACCTAGCAGGAATAGCACCACCACCTGTTCGAAGAGAGATAGCTGCGAACAAGGAATGAAAGGCAGTGGAACAGGAAATTACTCATCCTCTGTATGGGCATGAACTGCATCCGCAACAATGGAAGTCAAGGAAGAGTTTCCTCAGGACATCAAAGTAACTTAGAACCACTGCTGAAAAACCCAGGTTACAACTATGGAGGGCTACGACCCTCCTTCCCCCTGGTTAGAAAAAGAGCTGTTGAAGCTTTACCTCCAGGCTATGACAGGGAATGGACAACTTGGAAGTCCCGGAATAGACTGAGATCTGGAGTTAGAAGATCAAAAGTTAACCTGTCAAAATGGGGATACACTGATCCAAATGATACTCGGCGTGACTGTGGAGAAGAACAGACAGTCCAGGGACGACTTTCAGGGTTTCTCTTCAAAATGACATATGTATGATATCTGTAGAATGTTTGTTTCTTGTGCAAATTGAAAGTGTTTCCGGACCTTATGTACACCCTGTAGGAAATTATGGCCTAAGGGGAAAGAAAGAGAGATCAGAAGTGTATGAGAGGTTACGTTACAGATGGAGCCTAAAAATTAAATGGACTGGTAAGTCAGAAAATGATGAGGTTCTCTACAAAACTGGTGAGCAAAGGAATATGTGTAAGCACCAACTAGAACGGAAGTATGACAGGACATGTGTTAAGACCTAATTTGCATGGTACTGGATGGAGCTGCAGAGGACATAAACTGTAATGGTAGACATATAGCATGTAATTGAGAATGTTAAGTGTGTTGCACTGAAATTGGCATGGAAGAGGAATTCATAGCAGACCACTTCAAACCAGTCAGAAGACTTAATGGGAATACAAGCCCACAGCTTTAATGATTTTAGTTTCTATAATTTCTGAAATACTTCATACGAATGCTGGGTTGCCTTCTCCAACAGACTCACACACTACTCTTTTCTTCAACTGTCTCAAATTGAACTAACGCTCTGGCTTTGATAATCTCATTATTGATGAGGCATGAAATTTTCATTATCTTATTTTTTGAAAATAATACTACTTGACTATGCTTTACAATATGTTAGCAAAACTGAACTACAACTACATTCTTACAAATGTTGCTACATTTCCATCACTGATTATTGAAAAGTTATTATGAATTACTGTTTGTAAAGCGAAAACCACCAAACTAAAAGTTATGCTTTTGCTACATGCTATTAGAAGGGGCTACCCAAAAGCCAACATGCACTTACCGAGCGACCTGAAGACATGCACCAGGAAACTGTGAATACCTTCAGGTATGGCTGTGGCTCTCCTCTTGCTAGCACTTGCTGGCTGAAGAGGTTGTTGCTGCTTTCGCTTAAAGCTGCTGGCCCTTGTGTTCCGAGGCTGCAGGCTTGAGAACACCCGTTTACTGCTCTTGAACTGTTGTGAAAAGAATTCTTCTAGTTTATAGAACATCTTGAGCAAGTCTGCTGTTGTTGACTTGGAAATCATGAGCTGCAGCTGATCCCAACCGAGATCACCATGCATGAAAATCATTGCAGGTCTGCAAAAAATGGTAATTGTAATAATGTCATTTTATGTAATGTTATACCTCTTAGTACATTAAAGACTACACAGTCTGCATTTCAAAATTCCAATGAAAATTACCTTTTATCAAGATAGGGCAGGAATGTTGTATTTACTCCAACAAATATGATGGCCTCTGTTAATATCTACACTGTTCTGTAAATACCAGGAACACACACACACACACACACACTTTGAAATTAGAACTGGAGAAATTGTACTAATTTTTTATGAAAATGCAGTTCAAAACAAGCCCTAAGGTAGTGATGCACAGCTTTCACAAAAGCAAAGGAACTAAAATAATGTGCTTTTATTTTATATATTTTGCACAAAAAAAAGTGGTCCGACTTTTTCAGGAAAAGAAAGGCTGCTGGTTCTCTGCTGGTATTCTGAACGCAGAATGGGTAATAGCAACGAGGTATACAATGAAATGTGGCTGAAATTTGGACAATCTAAAATGAAAGATGTAGCTTTGTTTCTCTTAACAAATGTCCACAAATTCAAACAGTTCAAAATTATGAATGATTTAGCTGTGAAATTTAGTAATACTCAGAGATAGCAATACGATATTAATGTTGTTGTTATATTTAAATAAATAAATGTTAATAAGTGGTGTATTGTTCTTTTGAATTAACAACTGTAGCTTGTACATGACACTTTCTATTGCTGTAATGACCTAATGACAATAAAATTATTATTATTGCAGCAACTGTCACTTAACCACAGGACAGACCTCAGATTAGTTGCAGATGCAGGCAGTGGATATTAGTAGTGGAACAAAAATAGCCGTCAAAACCAATGTATTAAACATGACACAGCCAATGCTAAGCTTTGGACAAATATGGCTCTTATTATTAGTTATAATTTCTTGCATCTACAGACACATTTACATTCCATAACAAACCATATAATGTGCAGTGCTGCGTTTGGTATTAACACTGTTTCCTCACCACCATTCCACAATGATCAGCCAGAACATTATGACCACCAACCTATTAACAATATCATGTAATAGGGGAGAGAGTGTGGCAGATACGATAAGCGAGTTGGGATGGAAGTCATTAAAGCAAAGACGTTTTTCGTCGCGGCGAGATCTATTTACGAAATTTCAGTCACCAACTTTCTCTTCCGAATGCGAAAATATTTTGCTGAGCCCAACCTATACAGGTAGGAATGATCATCAAAATAAAATAAAAGAAATCAGAGCTCGAACAGAAAGGTTTAGGTGTTCGTTTTTCCAGCGCGCTGTTCGGGAGTGGAATGGTAGAGAGATAGTATGATTGTGGTTCGATGAACCCTCTGCCAAGCAATTAAATGTGAATTGTAGAGTAATCATGTATATGTAGAAACCCATCCAGGATATAGCGGCATCACCTGGCTAGGAATGACTGCTAATCATACACACACTTGGTGCATATAGTATCAGTGAGTGTGCTATTTGTGTGTAGAATGGGGCAGTCATGCAATCTATCCGAGTTTGACTGAGGGTATATTTTGGTGGCCCAGAGGCTTGGCAACAGCATTTCGGAAACTGCACGACTTATTGGGGGTTTGAGGAGTGCTGTGGCGAGTGCCTTTAACACATGATGAAACCAAGGTGAAACCACTTCCACACGTTGCAAGGTTCGGCAGCCACCTCTCATTACAGACGTTGGAGGCTGTGCAGACTGGTAAAAAAGGACAGGTGGTGAACTGTAGTGGAAGTAATATCAGACTTTAATGCTTGGCATAGTGCAAATGTGTCTGAATACACAGGAACCAAACGCTCCTAATGATGGGGCTCCACAGCTAACAACCCATGCATGTGCAAATGACATCAGCAACTATGACTGAAATGGGGACGTGACCATCAGCATGGGAAGTTGGTGCAGTAGCAGAGCATTGCATGGTATGATGAATTCCAACACCTTCTTCATCATGCTGATGGGAGGGTGTGAATCCATTGTCTTCCAGGGGAACAGCTCCTCGACACCTGTACTGCTGTATGGAGACAAGCTGGTGGCGGCTCTATTACACTCTGGGGGACATTTACGTGGGCACCCATGAGTCCACTGGAGCTCGTGCAAGGCACCATGACAGTCAAGGAACATCACACACTGGTTGTAGACCACATACACCTGTTCATGAAAATCATGTTTCCTGATGGTCATGGCATCTTTCAACAAGAAAATGCACCATGTCACAATGCGTGTGATGGAGTGGTTTGCAAAACATAATGGCTAGTTCCAATTGATTTACCAGCCCCAACTCCTCATCTGGGATGTTATTGAATATGGCGTCAGAGCTCACCGCCCCCTTTCTGGAATTTATGGGAATTATGTGACTCGTGTGTACAGATGTGGTGCCAACTCCCTCCAGTGACCTACCAAGGCCTCACTGCTTCCATGCCACAACGTATTGCCACTGTTCTCCATGCTATTAGGCCAGCTATTATGTAGGTGGTCATAATGTTCTGGCTGATCAGTGTATATCGGACTTCGGCAACCAATACATTTCCTAATTTTTGTAACATTGTTAATGCCTACAGAATATGTAAGTAGTTCTTAAAATTACTTAAGCCATCAGATTCATAGAATTTTAAGGCAATCCCTCACAAGTTCACTTGTTCTTTATGTTTCTGTCTGAAAATCTCTCTAAGATGACAAAATAAATCAGCTGAGAATTGGGAAACTTTTAACTAAAGTTATTAAATTTCTTCCACTGCGCACAAATGATACAAGAAAAACAACCAACAGTCAATTATGGACTGCAGGCATATCTTTCAAATTACTTGTTTTTCAGAAAAGCTGCATTTTTCTGAATCATAAAAATGAAATATGATTGACTAATTGCCCTTTATAATTACAAGATTCACAATGCAACTAACTTTGTACTGTTTTTAATTTTAATAGTCTGATCACTGACTGTAGTGATGTGTCACTGATATTACATATAAAGAATGAAAGCACTTCACAAATACTTGCATTTTCAGCATTCACATGAACCACATCCTTCTAGTTTGAAACCTTTAGGTGACCACTACCATACAAACACAGCACTATCTTCTCTTTGAGAGTCACTGACAGAAATCCTAACATTTCTCTGAAGCTCAGCCAATCTTTGTTTCTGATGACGACAGTCGAGATGAACTCTTACCTAGACAGAATCCAAGGTGAAATTATGAACTGGCACAATTTTCTGTAAGCATCTCTTTTCATTGCCAAACAATTGATTGGAGCCACATCAGAAGCCTCTTGAAGTCACAAAATACTGTGACAATTCAAATGTCATTACATGTTAGTTTCTGGGTGTTGGGAAGAAAGAAATGTAGTTTTTACATGAAAAATGCTCCAAAGTACGGCTGACTCTGCCAAAAGTGACATTTAGTCTCATGGAAACTCATCAAATTTAAGCATGAACTCAATTTCACAATTCCTAACCAAACTAATTCAGTGACATACACTTAGAGCTTTAGTGACAGATTTAGATAAATAAACATGCACTTTCTTTGAAAATGGGAGTAACCTGTTCTCTCTTTCAGTCATGAAAGATGCTCCAGAGAGTTAGTCCAAAAAATGACTAGTAGTAGTAGTAGTAGTAGTAGTAGTAGTAGTAGTAGTTGCTGTTGTTGTTGTATGCTCCATGCACAAAACTTAAGGATGACAGTAGCTTTCGCATGATGTGTCACAGTCAAGTGCATACTTCTATGAAACCTGGACCATGCATAGAAAGAACTGATACAGTACAGCAGGTAACTGAAGAAAATAAGCAATGAGACAAACAGGAATTACACTTTTATTCAAAGATAATAATTATCAATGAAATCACTGCATGAAGGATCCATTGGAAATTACAAAAGATAGGACATGGGTTCTTAATAGGGTGTATCACCACGAACGGTAACACACGCTCTCAAATTTGCGTTCTTGCTGGTCAGAAGATGGTAGGGCATTCCATTCCTCCACCAGTGTGGCTGACAACTGCTGGATGGGCATTGGTGCATGTAGACATGCTGCAATACATCTCCCCAATACATTCCACACATGCCGCTGATAGGATTTAGTCAGAGGAAAGGGCAGGCATTCGCGAAATATCCTCTCATTCCGAGTGCTCCTCCACCTGCACTGTTCAATGTGATATCACACTGTCATTTAAATGAATCTGTACTATAGTGTCATCTGTTCAACAGTAGACAATGATACATCTTTGTTTCATGAATCATTTAATACCATTCATATTTTGACAATTTCCTTTGAAAATTGCATCTCTTTGTTCATTATAGGAGCTGTTTGGATTATTATATTGTTTAGCGACTATTATTTGAAATTTTATTTATCTTTTTCCTATTATATTGTGTAAGTCCATTCCTTTCATTCTTAACTTAAGAAAATGTTAAGTATCCGGTGAAACTGGATTTGTTCCTTTAGTCAGCAACAGTCAGATAATTACATATTTAACATTACCCAAATCACAAAACTTCATTACCAAAAATTATGCTTAAGAATATACATGTATTTATGCTCTAATTAGTACTTTCCTTATAACCGTAAACTCAGATTTGCTGTAAAGTTACCTTACAAACTCTGTGCACTGACAAAGTCTGCTATCTTTGTTTACTGTAATATAACTTTGGCTAGAAAGTCTTTGGGAAGCAATTGGCGGTGATCAGCCATAGGAAGCCAAGTCTGTGACTTATTTCTATGTTAGATGATGTCAAATTTGTCTTGTGAGCTGCCTACAGCCACAAACATCTTTATAAAGAATTGGAGTGCATCAGTATGAGAAGAAATATAAATCCAGTCACACTTAAAAGCAGTGTTTAACTTGAAAATGATCATTTTTAAACATTCATTTATTATGTAACTGAGGAGAATCATATTATTGTCAGAGTTCAAGAACATATTATGATAATCCATCATTAACAAGTAATGTTTTTTTCATAAACCTTATGAGACCAGGGCCTCTGGAGGGGTTATACCCAGAATTTTACTGGAGAAAGAACTGAGGCAATAATATCTAGGAAAAAAAGTTTGAGACAGAAGTGTCAAAACATTCATCTATCTATATTTTATTATTTCAGTGATTACTGAACTAAAAGGGATTGTTAGACTATCCACAAAAATGAAGTTAGGGCCAAATGCACCCCTGAAAAGATGTACATGGGGAAGGAAGGTGTACAGTGTCACAAGGATGCTGACTGGGGTGTGTACCACGTCCAAAGATCTGGGGTCAGTATGCCCTTGCAACATTATGCCTTCCCACACTACAGCACATGGACCACCAAAACGAGCATGTTCGACAATGTTCCTGGATGCATTACATGTTATCACTTCTTGTCATATGAAGGTATGTCCAGATCAGTACTCAGATCGAATCTGCTCTCATCTGAAAAGAACACAATCCCACTCTCTGTTGGTCCAGTCCCCAGGCTCTTGGCATAATTGCAAACAGTGTCGTATATGTGATGGTTTCAACGAGACAAAACATACTAATCCACTCCTATGTAATCACTGTGCCACTGTGGAGCATGGGATTGTGTGCCTTGATGTCCTGTTAAATGTGGTTGGAAGTGAACCTACAGTTTGCCTTGGGTTCCTTCCTGCCTGTTGCACAATGTAGCAGTCATCTGCTGCTGTAGCTGACTGTGGTCAACCACTTCCTCTCCTTTGGACAGCAGTGCCTGTGGTACGGAACACTCTTCACGCATATGTAAGCAATACCAAACTGCTGGGCTACACCTGTCACCACTTTGCCCTTCTTCCAGTTTCACTATGTTTCTTCTCCATGTGAAGTCATCTAAATATTGTCTCACGGGCATGTTGGAAGAAAGAACACCACCACAGGGCATCATACTGCTCGCTAATAGACACACACTTACTTTTTACTTTCTTTCAGCTGCCTCATGTTGCAGGGCCAGCTCCATTTGGCACTACAGTTTCAGTTTCACTGACATCACGCCATGTGATGTCCGACTTCTTGTGCACAATTGGGAGACCTTTGACAACATGCTTCAGCACTTTAATTCATTTCCACCAAGTTGTGAATATGTTATGTTACTTTATCTATCTTGTCCTCAAGTTGTGCAGAGCAGTGTAGCAGTTATATTACATGTAACTGTAATCATGGTAGTTGTAATAGGACTAATAATACAAGATGACAAGGATAACAACAGATCAATTGAAACAGATCAAACATAATGAAAACTTTTGGCTCTTTTTCTGTGAGAAAGAAGGGCACTGGTGTGAGAATGGAAAAATATATTCCATGAAAATACTGTGCAGAGTAAGATGTAGGTAGCTGTTGCAATGTTAGAATATTGATAGTAGCAGGAATAAACAGAAATAAAGAAAAAGAAATATACAAATACTGAAGAAAAGCATACAAAAAATGATCATAACAATTTAATATGTAATGGTCAATTCTTGTTACGAGATGTGAATGAATGAATAAGATAGTAAATGATGTTAGTTACTTCCTCCGGGAGAAAGGGTGTAGTTCCTCATAACAGGTGGGTGCCTCTCAACTCGTAGTCTGAGTGATGTGACCCTCTTTTCCACAGTTCCTCTCCGAGTATGGAACTAACAGTTCTGAAAGCTAGGAGAATTGTTTTTTCTTTTCACTTCTGTACATGTTTATTGGCAATATCAGAATGTTACCTCAGTTAGGTACATCTACTTTTACATACATACTCCACAAATCACCATATGGTGCATGGCGGAGGGTACCCTCTACCACTACCAGTTATTTCCTTTTCTTGTTCCACTTACAAATTGGGTGAGGGAAAATATATACCGACATATAAACCCTAATATCTCTAATTTTACCTTCAGAGTGCTTATGCGGAATGTACATTAGTGGCAGTAGAATCATTCAGCAGTTAGCCTCAAAAGTTGGTTCTCTAAATTTTCTCTCTAATGCTCATTTAAAATATTGTTGCCTTCCCTCTGCTGACTCCCATTTGCGTTCCCGAAGTATCTCTGTAATACTTATGTGCTGTTCGAACATACCGGTAGCAAACCTAGCAGCCTGCCTCTCAACTGAAATACCGACTATTGCAATTTTACAGTCTTCTCAAGTAAATTCTCCTTCTGATACAATACTTTTAAAATTATTAGTTCTATATAATGCTTGTAGGGAGTGATCAATATCTGCAATTGTGTGATAATATTCTTTCAAATGGGGGCTACCATTGCAAAGTTATTAGTATATGTCAGTTTTGTATGTTCTATGATCTGAGAGTTGAAATGGCTTCCTGTGTGACCTATTCAAAAATTTCGGGCATCTAGTGTACGCAAAATTTTCAGCACCTGCCCCATTCAAAAGTATAGATCTCTAATTTGGGGCAACTACAGTCTACTTTTCTTCGTTGTTTCGCAAATCAAGTTACTCAGCGTATGGTCAAAGAAGACTAATGTTTGAATGACCTGACTTTTTGTAATTTAGGAATTTTATTTTTCTTTGATAAATTTCAAGTTTATGCAACAGCTTAACATTTGTCATTTTCCATGACTAAAAAGCTGCTGCTTTGATTGGTTTCATTAACCCACAAAATTCTATTAAACTGTGTAGGCCATTTAACTGAGCATAAATTATCTACATGCATACTCTTCACACCATTGTGGAAAGCCTGGCATCATCATAAATTCTTCTGGGTTTGTGGCCGTATTGTCAAATATAAAATTCCGACATTTTGGTGACTATATCCAGACGCCTTTCTCAGGGTGTATTGCTAACTGCTGAATGGGTGCTAGTTTAATTACTTATATACTATGGAGGAATGCTGTCATTCGACCTGAGGATGAAAGGGTTTTAGGTATTCTTTTATTGATCTTTGCATTGCATGTGTTACTGGCAGAAATAGGTGTTTTCCATTGGTGGAAATCGGTGAATAGAAAACTGAGTGGTGACTGCAGCTTAACACTGTTTACTAACTGCCTAGTATCGGCTATCCTTCGCCGATGTGGCCTACCGCACGCCTGTTGCTTTGCCAGAGCTGTCCTTCTGCTCTGCTGGCAGCCAAGATGCTGGGAGTCAGTACACATCTCCTCTACTCATGCTGTCGGGTCGCTTGGCTATTTCTATAGTCTCCCTGACCTTGACCCTCAAGCTAAATGGCTGTTTTGCCAGTATTTGGGCCTCTTGAAATTCAATCTTCATCCTGCACTGTTCCTAGTGTTCTGCCACTGCTGATTTGTTGTATGGTTTGAGACGGATATATCTCTTGTGTTCAGATAACCTTGTGCTTATTGGATGCCCAGTCTCATCTACATACATCAGTCCACATTTGCACCTGATTTCATAAAATACAGTGGCATGAAACTTGTCAATTGTATCTTTCGTCAAGCCCAGAATGTCTTTTATCTTGTTGTTGCTATGAAAAATTGGCTTAATACCTGCCCAATGGAGTATTTTGCCCAGATGTTCAGTGACCCCTTGTACGTATGGTAGTAGGATGCGTTCTGTGCTTCATTTTGCATTTCCCTGTTGCCCTCCTCCTTTGGGACCATGGTTTTATGTATCATCCTAATATCGTAGCCATTAGATTCTGTAGTTCAGCTTTGAGATTGTTTCATTGCTGATCCTGCAGGCCCTCTTACTTAAAGTTCTATGTGGCCAGATGACAAAGGTGTCATCAACATGTTGTATCCAGCATTTTGGGTGTAATGGTGCAGACTGGAGTGCTGTTTCTTTGAGCGCCTGCATAAAAATATCTGCCGCGACAGGCAATAGAGTGGAACCCATAGCTACACCGTCCATCTACTCATAGAAATCCCCTTTCCACCTGATGTCAATAGCACCCTCAGCACCAACCAGCAGCATCAGTGCCTGTGTCTTATTTATTACAGAAGTCACATTTAAATGATTCACAAATATGTCACTACATCAATACTATCTTGTTGGAAATGAATCTCGTTTTGATACTTAATATAGTCATAGGGCAGTGCCAACTAATTCTGGTAACTCCCGAATGTTCACATATTAATTTCTTTAACTTATTCTTTGCAACATCAGATGTCTTGTTAATGGATGTTTTAGTATATAAATTGGAAATATAAAATGCGATGAATTAACCATTCACTGTATCTTTAATTTTAGTCACCATTTCCTTTGTATTGTGCATCTGGGTACGTGACAGTAATGGGCCAACCTTGTACACAACTTTTCCGGTTTTTGTATTGTAACCTGAGTAAGTGTGTCCTAGAGTACTCTGTGCCACTCTTAAATCTCTTCCTTAAAAATGATTTTTAGGTGGGCTCTGAATAGAGGCATCCTGATGGGTAGAAATATTACTGCTGATAAGTTGCTGTTAAATGGTGGGGTAGGAAGACAATAACTTAAAAAAAAAAACTGTCATCAACTGGATCAGTATTACATGCTGATTACCGAGATGAGTTGAAGGGGACAGTCATTAAAATGATTTAGTGAGGCAGGACAGGCAAGAGAGAAAAAGATAAAGACATTAGGGAATCGACAAGAAACAAAGAAAGAAAATTAAGAAATGAGTAAATTTTAAAAGAAATACAGCATAGAAAACAAAAAAACTGAAGCACTGGCAATAAGAAAGGAAGAGGGTATATAAGAGTTTACATACTTAAAATTACCCACACTACAAAACTTGTAACTATTTAAATACTAATAGCTTCAGTGTTCAGTACTGACATAATTATCGTTAACTTGCATTTCGGTTAAACTTCTGCCATTCTCAGGTGCACGTTTATTAATTACACATTATTTTGTATGATGAAGTATGCCACAAGTATTATATTTTCGTTTCTGTTTGGCTGAGAAATTTACAGTGGGTTATGATCCAATACTTTTTTGGATACCTGCACAGCATAAAATCATACAAAATAATGTTGTAATTAATAACTGTGCACCTGAAAGATGGTAGCAGGATGCTAAAATATGCCACGTTACCAAAATGACTTGAGCAACAATTTGTGTTTTTATAAAAGAATGACCTACTTTAAACATTTCCTTTGGCCACTTCTTATGGTAACAATAGTTGTTTTTCTGCAGTGTATTATGGTAATCATTCTGAAGTATATTGACTTTATGCTTAACTTTCAAAACTTTATTTTGCTTCTGCTATCGTTTCATACATCTGGGACTGCAACTCATTCATTAATCTTCATTTGCCTTTAAGCTTTTAATTGAGTGTTGGCAATGATCAGTGGGAGAAATAAGAACAGACGCACATCTGATAGCTTTGAGACTAATATAGTCTCTTCCTCTACAAAATGCGAGTATGCTGCATAAAATGTAAATTCGCTACAGGCTATGATGATGTATTATGTATAAAATATGAAACAATACTCTCATAAAATATCAAAAATATCATGAAATATGACACAGTACTCTCATAAAATATCAATACATCAGTATGTAATAAGAATCTAACTTGTTCTAATGTGAAATAAATCAGACAGATTATAATGAATACCTGCGTGTTGGACTAAATGTCTCTGATTTTCTGCTATGGTTCAGTTTCCATTCATCCCGCAATGATACTGTAAGAGAGCTCACTCTCGACATGAGAATACCAGTTCCCATATAATCTAGACGCAGTTCCAGCGCAAACAGCTTCAGGCCTATTGTGTGGTCTGGTTCTGTTCCTGGATCTTCTCTTATGTGTACTGTTGACAAATAATTGCAAATAAGTATGAACAGTTCTGAAAGCTAATTTAACAAAGAATTTTACTGATTTCATGTTTGTGCAAAAGCAGCATCTACTTCAAAGAAGAAGTATAGAGTGATTCAAAATTTCAGCACATCATTGTCATCATGCTTTGCACGAACTCTCTGGTACCAGTTTCTGTGTCACATTCTTATCCCTTCAGCACTCCTATCCCAAGCACCTGCTGTCCCTCTACATCATTTTTCCTTAATCCTCCCTCCCTCTCACAGACTCCTTTCTTCCACTGCCCACTGTATGTGAAACAACCCCTCACCCAATCAAGCTGCAGAACTCAGTCATTGCACAGTGTATTCAGCTGGCACAATGTAGCCACATGTGCACGTGCATGTGGGGGTGGGTGGGTGGGGGGGGGGGGGGGGGGGGAGGGTAGCGCATGGGATTGGCATGAATGCGTACTACAGCTTGACAGGATTTCCCGAAAACTAGCGAAGTTTTCTATTAATAAGTCCATGCCTCTACTATTTTGTGAATTGTTACTTTTACTCCTAAATTATTTACACTTTACCAGAATACAGAGTCACATACATCAGCAACAGGGAGGGAACCAAGCAGGATTCAGAAAAAGGTGATCATGAGCAGACTAGTTATTCACAATTATAAAGTAGATCAAAACCAAAATGCCAACAAGAGGTAAGGTGGTCATCATGACATTTGTTAGTTTTAAGATGTATGACTCAACAGACTGCCACACACTTATTAAAGTGCCAAAAGTGTTTGGGATGGATGATAAGACAAGAGTACTTACACAACAAACATTAATGAACATACAAACACATGCAAGTGTGCATTTGAGTGTCTGTATCTAATTTTACTCGAAAAAGAGTGTGTAGCTGAAAGCTAGTGTCAACATTTTTTCCTTGTAGTATGCTTGTATGCTCCACACATTTGTCTGCTACAGGTGAATGGTTGCATTCCGCCTATTTTACGTGCTGTTCCATCCCAGAATTTCCATTATTGTTATGAATTTCCAAGTTATTATTTACCAACATACTTAATGATGTTGTTGATAAACACTTGGAAATGGTTATATAACTTGAAACTCGTGTGACTATACGTGGTCTTATTAAATATTACAGTGTCTGAGGAAAAATTCAACAAATTTATGACTGTGGTGTTCACTTTGAAGAAGAGATGAAAATAACAAGGGTGAGGGTGTTGCGGCAGGGGATACGGATAGAGAGTGAAATTTAAGTTCGAGTGTTTGTGTATACATGTTATCTGTGTAACTTGTGTTCTTCTTCAAGTTATAAAGCTACGTCACTAATTTCAACTTATTGTTTATGTGCCTATTCACCGTGTGACTTTCTTTTACTAATTCCATTGTTAGTACAGCATATGATTTAGAATTTTCCATAACCATATAGGAATGTTTCTGAGTTATGAGTGAAATTTGCATCCACGTCACGCCACAGTACAGAAACTGAACAGAATGATGACAAATTTTAACCTGGCTATGTTTTACTAAAAGGAAAATGTGTTGCTGCTTATAGATTCTTATTCAAAATACTTTTTACTCAGAAACTTCTAAATGTCATGCAACATTACAATAAGAATTTTAAATTGTCCTGTACCTAGTGTAGACTGGAAATAATTCCTGTTTATGTGTAATTTCTTGCAATCACATATTATTTTCATGATTGTCAGCTGATATTTAATGCAAGTTTTCATTTTCCTTTTGTATTTCCTTTGTTGCCTCCCTGTTCAGGTGAGGAGATGTCTTTGATGGTACAGCCGACCAATCATGCCAAGAAATGTGTAGCCACTTAGATTACATGTAATGTAGGCAGAGATGACAAATTTGGAAAGACAATGCCAGTAATGGGGATAAGAGAATTTCGAACAGCTCGGTCTGTATTTCTGAATCACACTATATTTTTCTGTACATTTATACCACTACAGGTTTCTGAATTACTGCAATCAACTTTCGAAGTTGAAGATACAAAACATCTCTTCATTTTTAATTACTGAATGCAAAAAAAACATTGTATGATAAATACAGATCATATATTTCACTTGCATTTCGGTAAAACAAAATTTTTCTCTTAAAGCAGCAGGACATAACGTAATTAAACTAATCACTTAACACAATCAAAAATGTTATTAAAGAAAAATTAACGATTTGAAACTATACACAATATACTTTGTGAAGGATAAAAAGTGCAATGCTCTGCGAACACAGAGTAGAGCAATGAGTATTTTGTTAGTCGCTTTGGAACTGTGGATGGAATTGCTAATAATGTGCTCAAAAATTTATGAGATAATTGTGAAGACACGAGAAAGATGCCAACTAAAAAAAATAGTCTGGCAGAGTATTTGTGACTTTAAAAGAAACAATTATATTAAACTTTACATTCATTTACATGTGCCCAGAAGAGTCTAAAAAGCATGTGAGAGTTAATTTAAATGCTACTCAATTGCTTTACACTTGGCAGTGATGTCACAGTGTGAACACCAATATGCCAAATCGCAACATAACTACAACATTACGCACCAACAGTAGTGAAGTTAGTGAGGCACCATTGTAGCTGAGAAGCATTTGTTCATATTATACCTTCTGTGCTAAACAAATGATAAAATGATATTATGTTACTTCTGAAACAATACTGGTTCACAAAATGATGCAACACAAAACAGTGTGTCATCAAACTGCTAAAATAACTCCAACATCGAATTCCTTAATTTTGGCAGGGGCTCCCATAAGACTGTAATTTTAGCCTATAAATCATGCTAATTAGTGACAAATCATAATACTTGAAATGTCTGTACAGGTTGGAGGGCATTGGCAGACCTACTGAAGTATGCATCTCTGACATTTATCATTTTCCAATTTTTGACATTTCTGATCAAAGTGTAAACAGTAGCTACAGCAGATGCATGCAAGTTAGTAAGATCTCCTGCTGTGATGCACCAATTATTCAGGTCAGTGTTTAGACTCTTTAGGTTCTTCTCAAATTGATTCTTATTGCACTTCAAAGAAGCACCACCTGGGAATCTACCTGTGCTCACTTCAACATACAAACTCTGTTGATTAGGTATGCCATTTCTCATTAACTTGAGATGCCCAAACCATCTAAGTTGGTAGTCAATGACAGTGGGTTCTTTATTCTTCATCTCTGTCTTCTCATGAAACTAGTAAGGAAAATTCTGGCAGAATGTAAATATGAAACTTCCTGACAGATTAAAACTGTGTGCCGGACCAAGACTCGAACTCGGGACCTTTGCCTATTGTGGGCAAGTGCTCCACCATCTGAGCTACCCAAGTATGACACACAACCATCGTCACAGCATTACTTCCACCAGTACCTTGTCTCCTACCTTCCAAACTTCACAGAAGCTCTCCTGTGAACCTTGCAGAACTAGCACTACTGAAAGAAAGGATAGTGTGGAGTCATGGATTCGCCACAGCCTGGTGGATGTTTTCCAGAATGAAATTTTCACTCTTCAGTGGAGTGTGCACTGATACAAAACTTCCTGGCAGATTGGCGCTGTGTGCCGGGCCGAGACTCAAACTCGGGATCTTTGCCTTTCGCAGGCAAGTGCTCTACCATCAGAGGTACCCAAGCACAACTCACGACCTGTCCTCACAGCTTTACTTCCACCAGTTCATAGGAGAGCTTCTGTGAAGTTTGGAAGGTAGGAGACGAGTTACTGGCAGTAAAGCAGTGAGGACGGGTCACGAGTCATACCTAGGTAGCTCAGATGGTAGAGCACTTACCCGTAAAAGGCAAAGTTCCCGAGTTTGAGTCTCAGTCCGGCACACAGTTCGAACCTGCCAGGAAGTTTCATATCAGCGTACACTCCACCGCAGAGTGAAAATTTCATTCTGGAGAATGTAAATGATTTAAAAGTACAGGAGACCACTCACCAAACAGTACCGAGTTGTCAAAAGACAAAAGAGAAATAAAATTTGACGGCTTTCGGAACACACACACACACACACACACACATACACACACACACACACACACACGCACGTGCATCCATGTGCTCTCTCACTCGACAAAGGATTTCTTCCAAAATCTAGCACATTTTCATTCTATTTTGTGTGTGCTTATCGATGACTCAATGCTTCTGTTATTTGGTGGGTGGTCTTCTCAAGAATAGTTATGTTTGATATGAAGTCATTCCATTTGATGTTCATTACGTGTCCACATTTCAGGTGGCTGAAGCACTCTAGTTTCTTAACATCACAGCAATATAGGTCCCAGTTTCATAGTTTCATAACCATAGAGCAGGGCAGAAGCAACAATTCCTCAATACACTATCAGCTTGGTACATAGTGTCAGTTTTTTCCTTCCAGGAAGACCCAATACGTGATACCTCCAAAAGTAACATGGACAGCATGTACTCTATTCTCCAAATCCTTTTCTGATGAGCAATTAGTTCTTAAGATACTTCTTAGGTACAGAAAATGATCTCCTTGTTTCAATGGATTGTTGGAAACAGAGATACTGAAATCTGGAAAAGCAGTTACAGGAGTTTGTTGTGCAAGTACCTTTGTTATTTGGATACTGATGGTTAGGCCAAAACACTCATATTTACAAGAGACACAATTTACAGATGGTTGCAGCTCTGCACGTGTATGAGCTGGAGAAGCATCGTCTGCATATTGCAGTGCACTTATCTGGGTGAGACTTAATGAACTTTTTAGAATAAAGGCTGCACTGCTTAAATAATCCTCTATCAAACATGTGTTGTTTACAGAGTGTCAAAATATGGCTGGAAGGTACAGGGCAAACAAAGTTGGTGCAAGAACACATCCTCATTAGAGCCCGTTAGTAATGAGGAAATTATCATATGTTCCATTTTGATATAGCACTTGTCCAGACATGTCATCATGGAGAACCTGAATCAGTTCAACACACAGTGGAAATGTTTTAAGACTTTCCACACAGCTCATGTAGGCACCATGTCAAGGCCTTTTCTGGTTTATAGAATGATAATATTAAAGGTTTCTGTTGGTCCCTGCAGTTGTCACACAGGTCATATCAATAGTATCTCTGGAAGTGTGAAATCTGCACTGAGATTCTGGAAGTACACATTTGGAAAGAGTATGGATGTAACTGAACAAATTTCTGGAAAAAATTTTTCCAGTCATGGAGAGCAATGATAGGCCACTGTTATTACAACAGATGGTTTGATCACTTTTTTAAAAAAATTCTGACAATTACTGGGTTCTTCAAGTCAGCTGATACCCTAGGATTTTCACATTTGAAGAAATGCGGAAAAGAGTCTAATTTTCAGAGGTAAGCCATCTCTTTGAGTGATCTCCACAAGGGGTGCTATCAGCTCAGGGTGCTTTTCTCGGTTTCAGGCTATTTAAAGCATTGCTTCAGTCATAAAATGTTGATGGGACTGCCAGCCAATGTTGTGCTGAAAGTTGTGGGGCATGTTTGAGAATGTTTTCTGCAGCAGCAGAATGACAGTTGAAGGGTGAGATGAAGTGCCGTATTCAGCAACTCAAGATGTCATGTCAATGAGGGTGGTCGTAATTTATGCAGCTTTCAGGGTTCCTAATAATGAATGGACAGGTCCATGTATCTCTTTTATTAAAGTGTCAAAACTCTACCAGACCCTGACAAATGATAGGCTCTGGAGTTCCTAGGGTTTTTGTTGGCACCATTTGTTCTTGACTGTTCTTATTTCTGTTTACCATCTGCACGTGACCTCTTGGAAATGTGTTTTCTTTTCCAAGGAGAATGGATCTTGGGAATGAAATAAATAAGCAATGCAATTGACACTTGAGTCTGATCTCAAACCTTCTTTGCCATGAAACTAAAGACATGGTCTGTAGTGTTTTCTTTTCTTGTCAATATTTTCATAGGGATATAGTAAATGATTGCTACAAATTTTCAACAATTCTTAGCACATAGTTACAGTTTCCTAATAAAACAAATACTCACTGTATGTATCAATTTTACTCAGCTCTATTGTACCACCTACAATTCCTCCTTTGGCATCCAGACTGGAACCGCCAAGTCCAAACCCAATATACATATTTTTATGCCCATTACTTCCAATCGACAGACGTCCCTCTGATTTAAAATCTTTGGTTAGCCACCTGTAAAAATATTTTTCAATCTTAAACAACTGTATTAGGGTATACAAATTAGTATGTTTCTATAATATATATGTTACAGGATTATTTACTATTGGTACTGGAATAGTACTTCAGTTATGCTACTTTTACATCATTTTAATTTCTTACATTACATTGCCCATTACATTCCCCATGTTCATATGGACATTAAGTTTGGTGAAGTTCACAGCAAATAATACAAGTGTTTCCCAAGCAGCTCCTTGTTTTTGGTCAGATGGACTTGGAGAGTCAGATTTTGCATGAACATTGCCTGCCTCTGAAATAAGCACCAAACAATAATTTATAACATTAAAATTCATGTATTTTTTTAATAAAAGAAATTTTCAAGTGTTTGACACTTATTATGACTAATGAAGTCTTTATAAGGAAATGAAGTTTCAAAATACGTCTATAATCAAATACAGGTATGAAAAATTTTTGTTTATGGCATGTAACATACAAGAAAGATGGATACGTGATAATTGTTGGAAGACTGGAGGCCACAAAGCTATTAGGAATTACAGTGATAAGAGGTAAGCTACTAAGGAGTTTGTGTCAAGGGAGTTGCTGCAGAATAGGATAGGAGGAACCGAAGGAGTAACTGTCTCAGAAACAGAAGATCATTAACCATCAAAGTTCTTTTATAAAGGAAAATGCCATATATGTGGCACCCAGCAGCAAAACCTCACTTGCACTATACTTTTGTGATCTAGCTTTTTACTGGAACTGAACTGGACTAAGTTTTGTGAGCGTTATTCCACTGCTTGGCGTTGGACTACCTGGATTATTCTCTTAGTGTGTTTACACTTCATGAAGATGCAGCATGGACTGGAATTGTGAACGATCAAGTGATTATAGAGCGTGGTTTGAAAATTTTATGCAACAAGATGAATCAATCATATTTTACATCTGTGTCACATTGTAGTTGATGTAATAGACAGAATGTTATAGGAAACTCATGATCATTCATAAACTTAGCCAAATATGACTGTAAATAAAATTCTGAAAGGAAAAGTGAAAGTTAAGTGGACAAAGTTGGCTATGAACATACACAGTTGAAAAGTCGATTTCTTGTACTGGTGCCTGTTGATTAATTTCTTGTACTGAGCATTCTTATACACAAATAAGAAACACTACAGAAATTGTGTAACATAAAGTGGATATCTAATGAATTATTATTTAAAAACAAGTGCAACGCTCTTTGAATATATTGTAATAATTAATATTAAAAACCATCTTTGATGCATTTCACACAGGTAGGGCGTCATCAGGGTATCTAGAAGTACAATGAAAAATGGATATACTAAATAACCGAGTGTGGTCCTGCCCTGAGCTACTATACCAAACTGTGAAAACCAAAAACTCAGATATGCAAGATGTAAAGGACATGAAAGAATGTAAAAACTGTTATAATAAGTACCAAAAAGCACTCATCAAATACGCCTAAAACAGCTGCTAAACAAATGTGAAAAACATCATAAAAGATGACATAAAAACCATGAAGACTGAACCGTGGTGCGGCTGGCGCCAGTGTTCTCGCACTTAAAATGGCATTGCTGCCATCGATTATAGGGTCACCATCTTTGCCTTCAGCGATTCAGGCTGGTGGTCGAGTGGTTAACAGAGAGAGAAAAAGAGATAGTGGACTGGATATTTGCAGGGTCGGAGGTGGCTTGTTGACGTTTACCGTGAGGCCTGTGGTACAACGCCTGCATGCTATGGGCAGGGTTACCGAGACATCCCGGCAGTGACGTGACGGGACCTCGGGTTTGGTATCGCGGTGGTGCACTGTTGTGTTTTGGTGCTTTTCTGCTGTGAGGGCATGTATAGGTTCTTGTTACTGGCCATTGAAATTGAGATGTGTCTACGGCGTGACGGAGGAAATGCGTGATGCTCGCCGCTGTTGCATGTGAAAACACTTCGTCTGCCTTGTGTCTGTGCAGGGAACTATGTGAAGTAAATAGCTGATACCATGGTGACATCTTGCTCTCACGCGTTGTTGAATATATTTCGGAATTACTGAATGGTGAAGATATCCCATGTGTAAAGCAAATGAAGCCATTTGTGCCATACTAAGGTACTGTTGTATTCTGCTTAAATCTGTGTCAGTTATATTTGCATTTATATGCCCTTCTTTAGTTTCAGAAGTTATAGAAGTGTGTAAACAGAGAGCTATGTGGAAAGGGATGTAAAGTTGAAGCCCTTCCAATAAGTGAATACACTCAAACTCTGCATTACTAAAGGTGCCTTTCGATACCAGCACCTATCTTGGGTAATAAGTGTTATTTGGAGGTTGTCATGGTACTGTAAGTAATTATTATACATAAAATTGTTTATTCTGATTATACTAAATTGGAGATGTAAGGTCGGTCATGTGCTGCTGTAAATTACTATTGTCTACTCTGTATAGCAGCCTAGCATTGTCAGTGGCTTCAATCATTCCTGTCATATTTCGAGTTTTGTGTTCGCAGGTTTGCTTATGCTGACACTGTTGAGTAGTAAGACCTATAAACAGGCAAGTCAAACTGAGTATTCTATGAGCTCAAGACGATATTCTATTACGTGGTACCTTAGTTTGTTATAGGTTAGAAGTATTTTATGTGTTATTAATATTCTGCTGTTTGCTTTGTCTAAAGAGGAGCTAGTTCTGTGAAGCAGTTGTTTATATTTTATTAGTGTGTTATGCGTTGTGGCTTTTCATGTTAATTGTTTTTAAGGAGCTACAAATGACTCTGTGTATGTTGCAGGTAGCTGAAACTGACGTGTTCACGGGGGTCACATCCTGGCGGGGTTGATAGTGGCCCTTTTACTATGGCATATCCGGTTATCCTCCTTCAGTACATTTGTCTCGCTTATATCGTTACTATGTTTGTCGAGTGGAATTAGTGCTTACTGTAATCACCTTATATGTTGAAGTTAAGTATATCCCTTGCCAGGGCGCGAACCTTCATGGATATAGTCGTATTCTCATCTGTAAAGACTGATAGTGTTACTCATTTGTTCTCGTCACATGTATGATAATTTATCTTGTTATATTTAATGTCAGTAAAATGTAAGTGTTAGCGAGGTCCGAATTGGGACGTTTTATTCTCGTCTTGTGGAAACAAATTTAAGTGATTTCATTCCTTTTTTAAGTAGCCTTTAGATGCATGCATTTTGCCTCCATGTTTGGTGTTTTTATGGCTTCCACGTTAATTAAAATTACTATAAAGGTAAATTTGGCAACAGAGGGTTTCGTGTATTTATTAGTTGCTAAGTGGATCCTAAGTTAAGTGCAGGAACCCCGCCAGACCACACTCAAAAACACTAAGCATGATTCCAGAACAAATTGCAGGTGGCCAGTCGACGATCACACAGTGTACATACAGTACTGAGAAGATCAGAAGCAACTGATGGTACTAGTAAAGATAACTATCGCTACATGGCACCAAATGCAGGTACAAAGTTGTCACTGAAAAATCATTATTCTAGAGAAAAAGAAATTCTCATAAGTGGGCCACAAACAGGAAACAAATTGCATAAACATTATTATAGGAACCTGTCCATTACCTGAGGCTTAGGGTTCATGTAGGCAAACACATTACAATGGAATAGAAAAGATTTAGCGACAGGAAGAAGAAATGTGGCAGAGGTGTGTAATACAATAAACAGAGTGGGGAACCTGACAAATAGCAAGAATATAACATAACAAACACTATACAACACAATATACAAACCAAAAGTACATAAGTGGTGGTAATTCTAAGAGAAATTTTTGTACAGAATGACTAAAACTAAAAGAGTGCCAGTAATTGTCAATTAGTTTAATCCTACAACTGACATATACTTCTGTTGTCATGAACAGGAACTTTCTGCATAAATTAAGACAAAACTGCACTCTCAAATATTCCATAAAATATAATGCATTTACAAAACTTTTTTTTTGAAGATACAACCATAACAGAAACCTACAACCGGCTCTATAAATTGAAGCCAGTAACTGCATAATAAAATATTATCCACAGGGGAATGGATTGGGAGCACATAAGAGTGAGCGCATCATTGGAATAATTATGTAATAAGACTAAACCAAAAACAGAGCCTGTGCATGTGCAGACTATATAGGCGTATACAATTAGTGTATAAGCTAAAATTACCATAAGGCTTTTCTGTGAATAGCAGGAACCTTTAATATAAAATGAGAGGAACTACAAACCTCAAATATACTAAAGAGAATTATGTAGCTACAATACACAATTATTTAATGTAAAAACATGAAGAGATATAAATATGAAATTAGCCTTACTGATGAAAAATACTGAAGGAATCCAAAAATTCTTTAAGATAGGGAACACAGACTCATAAAAAAAACTTGGTTTTTACTAGGCAATATGAGTAACACATATTTCGTAGTACATGAGCACCTAATGATTTAAATTTCTTCCAGAGGTTAAGTCTCCTCCCTTTGGGAGCACAGTGTAAAGTCAGAAGGTTTCTGAGTGTGGGTGGCTGGTGGCCACTAGGTTTGAGACACTCATCAAAGAGAGAATTATGCTTTACCTGACCCCTCTTTGTGAGCAAATGTTGTTGGAATCTAGTTTTGAATGTCCTTTCAGTTTGCCTGATGTAGGCTGCATTACACTTGTTACACCCAAGCTTATATACTCCGGAAGCAGTATACATATCTCTACGGGGTTGTTCATTACGAATATTGTAATGACCACATCACGAAGGAAGCAAACAACCCTAATACAGTACAAAGAAACCCCCTATTAACAAGCAGGGCAGAGTTCAACAGTTTGGGAGCTCCTGCCAGCTGATAGGCTTGGGTGTCCTTCAGCTAACAGCAGAAAATTATGTAAGTGAAAGAATCTATTCAATTACATTTGTATACTAGAAAGGACTTGCATTCTTGCCTATACATACTTCTGGATTGTGGGTAGTTAGTCTATCATGGCTTATTTGCACCTATGACTGACTGTCACTTACAGTGTGATGTGTAACAGAACCTGAGGGTCCAATTTGAGCAATAAGAAACTGGCTCCTTTTCATGATTCTAGACAAAGGTACCAACCCAGAAGCTCATTTCTTTATTTCTACAACCCTAGCCTGACACTTTGTATGTCTCCACCCACAGAAACCTGATAAACCTCAGTCAGACCCTGTCACTGACTTATTCCTGTGCACAAAGCCAGTTGCATATCGAGTTGGTAGACCCAAAAAATCTCACATTGCTTCCTATTTGACTGAGGGACTCACATATGTTGTGACCCTTGTTGGGTTACAACAATATACTGGTAGCGCATCGTGTTAGAACTGGTGAATACCATCTTTAAATTAATATCATGAAAGAATCTGGCAGTTCTGCAGGACATTTTACATAAAAATAGGAACTTAGCATATCTATAATCCTGCAGTGAAGGACTGTGAGCAACTTCATGGTCACTTGGCACTGTCTTTAGCCTATACAACTTGTCAATGATGGAAGGACTGTAGTCACATATATTAAATTATGCAGTTCACTATTACTTGATTCTGCTTTAAGTGGAGCTTAAGTGATATAATTATCATGGCTTAAAGTGACCCATCTTATATTTACGGGGATGAGAGGACATGGCATGCATGACAGAATCATTTGTTGAAGGCTTAGGTTAATGTTGAATTTAATGACTTTGTCAAAAAGGCAAAGTTTCATATCAGGAAAGTTTAGGACTCCCTCACTATTCAAAACTTTGTGTGTAAAGATAATTTTATCATGGAGGCGACTGAATTCTCCTACCAGATGTGCAATGTCGTCATCTTCACTGTCAAACGCCATGCATATATCATCCACATGTCTGTAAAAACAGATTTTAGTCGAAGTAATGGAGGCCTGGACAAAATAATTACATTCCAAATAGTTGGCAAATATGTCAGTAAGGCATCCTAAAAGAAAATTCCCCACAGCTAGTCCATATGGCTGGCTGTAAAATTTTTATCAAAAGTAAAATAATTGTATGATGACAAAAGTCTAAGCAAAGTTATTACCCACACAATTTTATCAGTTCTGAAATGCTGATACATGAGCAAATTATCTTGAATAATGGAGACAGCCTCTTTTAATGGGATGTTTGTGTGTAGGATTATTATACCCAAAGAGAGCAGATCACTGCCCACTGGGAGGCTTGCCACTCGAAAGTTTTACAAGTCTCTTCTATTAGATATACCAAAATTATCACAAAAGACATATTCATTGCGGAGCAGTTCAAGCAAATATCCAGAGATCTTCTCACTTGGGTTCCCAATCATGGTATTAACAGGACATATTTCCTATACTTTATATCTGGCATATCTACTTTTTTGGTTTATACTGATGAATATAGCAGCTCAGGATAGGACCACACCCAGTTACTTATTATGTCCGTTTTTCATTTTACTTCCAGATAACCTGATGACACCCTACCCATGTGAAATGCATTATTTTTGAGCCAATAAAGAGCCTTCTGCAATCTAGTACTGTCTTTTAATATTAATCACAATAGAAGGCTGCTGTATCACTGCACAACAATGGATTGGAATAAATTCTATATTATAATAACACTACTGGCAGATAAAATACCGTAAGATGATAGAATTACTTCTTTAGTGTTTGACTCTACTATTAAACCAGAGTGAGATTTCCTACATGAAAACATACCTTTACTCTTTGCTTGTCTTGATATATCAGTCTCCAAACTTAAACGCAACTTCTCTCTTGTAGACAGCATTGGACTTTTTTCATTTGTTGGGGCAGATCTCGAAAGTCCGTGTACTTCAGCATTGTGCCTGCCACTGGAAAATGATGACAGAGTTACAATAAAGATCCTACAACAAAAATTTATAGTTTTTCATAAAAGTTCTTGGGTTGAGACTCACCTAGGGTCAAATACATTGGCACTTTTCACCTGAGGCTGAGGAGTCGCTAGAGGGTCACCATCAAGGCTGGAAGGTGAAGATTCTTCACCCTCACTATATGTGGCACTTATGCTCAGATCACCAAGGAAAAGTCTTCGAACTATACTTCGTCGGTACCATGCCTTTGGGAAGGCAAGAATCTCAGTAAGGCGACGCATATCGTATTTGAATGATGCAGAACCAATATCTATTATTGCTGAAAATCAAACAATACACATAAAGGTTACTATTTTAGGCAAACGTGAACATCGGCATCATTTGAGGTTTGTATTATGTTTTAATGATTTAGTAATGATAGTCAAATTCAATACTCTGTTTTCTGTTTTAGGAAAGGACAAATGTTAAAATTCCTGCTTATCTGAATAATGAGAACTGTCACAACTTTATAAAAGGTATGAAGATGATGATGATGATGATGAGGGGGAAATACCTGCAAATATGACTAAAATGAAAGCTAATCAATGCAAAAGACAGTTACAATTATACACTGAATCTAAAGTTCTTAAGGAGTTTTAGTATCTTTTCATACAGCAGAAGCCTCTAGTTGTTTTAGTGCGATGAGACACATTGGCCTCATTTTTTTGGTCTTGTTCCTCTCTTTGTAGTATTCTTCTTTTCTCTCTTCAGTGCTAAGCTTTTGAGAATCGATACTTCCTTTACTGCCATGTTATTCCCTGACTGGCCTTTAATATTTTAGTTTGTTCACTGAAGCTGAATATTTTCTGTAAATGTCAAAAAACTGTGCTAGTGAAGTGTAGGGTATACTATTAACAGACAGCTATGAAAAATTGAAAAAAATATTAAAGAAAAACTATTTGCCACTCCTCACTCAACCCAAATTTCTGATAAACTTCTACTTCCACTCCCAACCCACTGCCACAGGGATTACATCCTTATGGAAGACTCTCAGGTGCAAGACCTATCAAATTCACCCATCCAGTACTTCCCACTCCAGTCTGGTTACAGGCTTATGCTACCCTATCAGTGGCAGGGCCACCTGTGAAAGTGTCCATGACATATACCAAGTCCTCTGCAATCGTTACATAGCATTTTATGTTGGTTCCTACTATACTCAATCTTCTACTTCTGTTATCTACAATGTTCTTAGTGAACTTTTGCTGTCAACTCTATATAATTCTGAGCTTTCAACAATATTCAACATCCTTTACACCAGGAAACAATAGAGATGACACAGTTTCACAAATGTAAATCATGTAGAAGTGCCAACTGCAACACTAGAATACATTGGCAGCAGGAATGAAATGTTGACCACAGTGCTATGGTTTACATCATGACATATAATATGGGATAGTTTCCTCTATAGTCTGTTTATATCACATGCCTTCTTCCACGCATTGCCTACTGTGCAGCTGATATTTCTGTCGAAATTGTTAACATACATTCAGACTTCCAGGGCCTCTTTGATGACCGAATTCCAGACTAATATAAGGGCAACAATCTGCATATCTTGTACCTATTCCTACAGCAGTATTTGGCTATTGCTAATTTTTCTAGATCCCTGTACTTAATGTACCACCAGTGTTTGGAAAAACAACGGGAAATGCTTTGAACAGACAGTCTCATGTAAGTACTACCATAAAATCCAAAACAAATATTATATTTGTAAACTGAGAATAAATAAATAAATAAATAAATAAATTGTGATGTCCTAACCATTCTGTGGAGAAGTATTGAGTAAAATCAGAAAAATCTTGAACAGGTTAAGGATTACAATGAATACTTGGCCATTTAAGAAAATAAAGAGATAGTTTGTCCTATGAAGAGCAGTCATGGCCTCAGATTAAAAGTATACTACAATATTTTTGTAGATAGCTTCCACTGATTACAATGCATTTTGTTACCTTCATAACTATCAAAATACAAAAAATAATGTTTTGAAAAGAATTCTGAACACACAAGTTGCCATGTATACATTGAATATTTGTCTCTTTGTCAAAGCAGACAACACACTTTTCCAGCAATCATGAAAAATTTAAGCAACTTGCTATATGTGGCACTTGAACTTTAATTTTCTAAAATTTTAAGTAAGTATTGTGCAACTGATGGACAAACTTATCATCATCTTATGAAAATGATTACTGCAAACATAGCCACAGAAAAAAAGGGTACCACTACATGCAACGAAGGGTGTCTCAGTTGTGGTGCTCGCTATTCAGTTATTCGATGCACATTTGAATGTGTTTTTGATCAATGCTCAATGAAGTTTTAATCGTTTATTTCTGGGTATATGGCAAGAAAAAAGAACTACACTCCATACAGGAGGGTTGTATGGTATTTGGTGGTGCGGGGAAGATTTTACACACACACACACACACACACACACACACACACACACACACACACACACACACGCACACACACAGAGAGAGAGAGAGAGAGAGAGAGAGAGAGAGAGAGAGAGAGAGAGAAAATTGTGCACTAGAACAACGCTCAAAGACCTGGGATGGAAAAATGTTTTTACTTAATTTGATACAATATTAATTAGAATAATCAAAATTTCATTTGAACTTACTTGAAAATCTGATAACTGCTTGGCTTTGATCTGAACTCTTTGGGAATTTGCTTTGTTGCTCTAACTGGAAGTTGAGCTTTCGACTGCGCGAAAGATGAAACTTAACAAATTCTACATTCACACTCAGCGAATCTTTGCGTTCACTGTCAGCTAAAGGAGACCACTGTGCCTCTTTCAAACCTGCAAATACATTAACAAATAAGGTAATTCTAGTAGAGTGGGATGCATTTAGCCATCACACTTGACTCTCACTTTTAATACAAGTTCAAAAGTTAACACAATTCCCTAAAATAGTTACTATTGTGACAGTTATTCATGTACCTTCTTCTTTTTTAAGTAAACAGACACAATGAATTTAAAAATGTTATATGAGTTCAGTATGTAATATGTCAGATGTATGCTGAAACACAAAGCAAAAATCAAACATTTACTCGCAACAAGACCAACATCTTGGAGAGGAAAAAGTTACTATCATTACTGGCAACAATATAATTTGAACAACCTACGCAAGTTTGGGTGAGGGACGGATGAAGTGACAAGTGACTGGCATGTTTGCACAATCACTCTCATGGTTCAGCAGCAATGACCCATTACATGTATTGTGTGTTGTCTGTTGGTGAATGAGTAAAACTAAAAGTTCCATAAAAATTGTTGGCTTAGGTTAGATAATTCCTGATGCACTGTGTCAGTCTAAATGCAATAAAAATATTCATTTAATGACATCTGAGTGTTCATTTATTCCCTAATTTTTTATGATGTCCTGTCTCAAAGTGGGTGTTTAGGTGGTTGTTTAGACCAAGTTATGACCCAATACCACAATAATTTGTGCTAGTACCATATTTTTATTGCTGTCTACAAAAACTCTCTATATCATAATCTGTGAATGCAAATCATGAATTAACGGTAAACATAATCTGTCTATATTTATCTTAGGTAGTAAATAATTTAGGAGTGAAAGAGACCACTCACTCAGAAGCAGAAATTCTTGAGTCATCGACAGCTGCACACACAAAAGAAAGAAAATTTTCTAACTTTCGGAGTAACCTTTCTTGAGCTAGAATACAAATCTGTGTGTGTGTGTGTGTGTGTGTGTGTGTGTGTGTGTACTCCAGCTCAAGAAAGAAGTATTCTCAAAGATAGCAAGTCTGGTTTCTTGTGCGTGCCTGTTGATGACTCAGTGTTTCTGCCTTTCGGTGTATGATCTACTTTAATTCTAAAGTATTTACATTCCACTAGAACTTTCCAACAAATTTATCTTAGTAAGGTAACAATATTATGAGAAGGAAAGTTGCTACTCACCATATAGTGGAGATGCTGAGTCGCAGATAGGCACAACAAAAAGACTTTCACAATTAAAGCTTTCGGCCACTGGCATTCGTCAACAATAGAAACGAATTTGCACGTGGGCACACACACATGTGCACGCACGCACGCGCACACACACACACACACACACACACACACACACACACACACACAAATGAAACCACAATGTGACAGTCACCGCTGACATCATGCGCTGGTGCTGCTGCTCGCAGTGTGGTTTCAGTTGCCTGAGCCTGCAGTCATGTGTGTGAGTAGTGGTTACGCACATGCACGTGTATGTCTATTGTTAACAAAGGCCAATGGCTGAAAGCTTTAATTGTGAAAGTCTTTTTGTTGTGCCTATCTATGACTCAGAATCTCTTCTATATGGGAGTAGCAACTTTCCTTCCCATAATATTGTTACAGTCCATCCCGGATTTTCCATTGTTTGATTATCTTAGTAATGTTATGATAAAAGGATCCATTACATGAAAAGAATAATTATCATGTCAAAAAGTGCAGTCACTTGCCACCTTGGGAATGACTTTGTGCATCGGTACTACAGACTGGAAACTCACTCTATCACAGCTCATCTAGAGGTATATTGTAAAGTTGTTTATTTATTTCATTGTTACTTACCCGACTTTTTTCCACCTCCATACGGATGAAATATATACACAGAAAAGTCTGCTAAACATCCTGTTACACTTAGTCCTCCCACAGCAGAAGAAGGTGCAGATGAGTCAAAAAGAGATGATTTGCCTGACATCCTTGCTTCCCCAAATTCGCTGGCAAAATGAAACACTTCAGTTTTAACACACGGAGACACATCAGTAAATAATACTACATATTAATTGATTTACAGTGCATACGTAACATTTGAGTTTCCCCCCCAAAAAATGTCATTCTGGAATACAAATATGGAAAATACTTGTATATTACTGGGGAAACTGCTAGCAGCTCAAAAATGCAATGTGGAGTCTAAATCTAAGATTTTCTTATTTTGTTGGTCTTTATGTGTAATACGATGGCTGCATTAACACCTATTTTTGTTGCAACATTTACATTGCAGATTTGAAAAATTCACAAAACAACTAAAAGTAGGTGGAGGAGATTGATAAATAATATATTGAACAGGAACCACTTTCCTGATGTTGCACATTCAGTGTTACTGTCACGTTCTATCTAGCATTTATGGAAAATTCAGGTGAATAACCAAACCTTTGCAATTCCTCTTCAGCGCGTTTCGAGGAGAAGACAATGTCCAATGATGGGAGTTGTAGCATGCATTCCACTCGTGAAACAGGTAAGCAAGAAAATCGGAATGTCGATGGTTGCATATGGAAATACACAATCACATCAACAGGAAATGATGCGTACACATAATTTCCAGTTGCAGTAGCTGCTGCCCAAGTGGAATCTTGATCCATTGTGAACATCGTATTTGCTGCTCCACCTTGCAAAATAGATCAAATAATGACATCATGTCACATGAAGCTGAATCGGACACTGTCACTAATAAATAATGTATTAGCACAGTCATCAAACCACTGAGCTGATGAACTTTCAAACTCACTGAACCACATCACCTATATTTATCAGTATGAGAGTAAAGAATTGAGGCATAAAATACATTTTCAAAAATCCTTAGAAAACCAAAAATGTATTTTCTGAACGACCTGTTACAATAAATTGTAATCTTCTTCTTTCCCTCCTTCTTTCTTCACAACCTGCTAAAGTATAATTTAAGTACAAACCATCAGAGAATATTTTAAATGTGTTCTGCAGTGTCGCAAGGAAAAGTCACATACTAGTGATTGAAAGAACCTGGGTATCACAGGGTAGGTATTTTGTGAAGTCATGATATCATGCATCCCATGTTTGGTCATAATGGTATGGTACAGAAGAGCAAAATCAGTAAACTGTTTTAGGTAGCTCAAAAATTTACCATACTGTCAAATGGCATGGCGCAACAGATGTAAAAATTATTCAAAGAGTAGGAGAGAAAACCTCAGAACAAGCTGCCACCACCCAGCAAAAAATAAATAAAAAATAAAAACCATAGCAACTATTTCTGATGTGTGAGCAGAAGATGATTTCGACAACTCAGAAGTTACTGTGTTTAAGTCACATTCTAGCCACTTGTTTCACTGTGCACTGACAAGAGTTTTTAAGAAGTTCTTTAAAAACAGGTTAATATTCAAAATGGTAAAACATCAAAAGCTCTTTCAAGAATAAAAGGAAATTACCCATGGTACTGGTTAATTATCCCTGCATTTACGTCAAGTGATACAATGAAACTACAGCTTTCAGGATGACGTGTGAGAAAGCACGAGTTGAGTTTCGCATGACTGATGTTTATGGAACCTATTCTAAGATATGTAATTAAGTTTCAGCTCAATGTTCTAAACTTATATTACAGTTGGATGTCAAATATATTGGACGATAATTTTTTTGGGACTCTTCTGTTGCCCTTCTTGTAGTCAAGTGTGACCTGCACTTTAAGACGTGGAAATTGAGTTCAGCATTTACCCTGTCTGTCTTGTTTCCCTGTAATGATGAGTGAAATAGCTGTAGACATTAACGCCAGTCGTGTTGATAAAATGCTGAAAATGTTAAAATTGAACAAAGTTATAGGGCCCAATAGAATTAGTATCAGGTTCTGTACAGAAATAGCAGCTAGTGAACGGTTGACTTCGTTTTATTGGAAGAATTTTGGGAGAGTGTAGTTCATCCAGATAGGAGATAGCATACAGAGTGCTAGCGTGACCCATTATTCAGTACTGCTTGAGTGTTTGAAATTTCCAACAGGCAACAGGTCAGATTAACGGAAGACATTGAAGCAGTTAGTAGACAGGCTGCTAGATATTTTACCGGTATGTTCAATTAGCACACACATATTATGGAGATGCTTCATGAACTGAAATGGGAATCCATGGAGAATTTAGAGAACTGGTATCTGACACTGACTGCAGAATGATTTTGCTGCCACCACCATACATTTAACTTGAGGATCACGATGATATGATGCGATAAATTGGGGATTGTACG
Source organism: Schistocerca cancellata (assembly GCF_023864275.1). Classification (NCBI taxonomy): domain Eukaryota; kingdom Metazoa; phylum Arthropoda; class Insecta; order Orthoptera; family Acrididae; genus Schistocerca; species Schistocerca cancellata. The sequence continues at coordinate 341,477,654 of NC_064627.1, forward strand.
GAGGCTTTCAGACAGTCGTTTTTCCCTTGCGCTGTTTGTGAGTGGAAGAGGAGAGGCAATGGCTCATAGTGGTACAATGTACCCTCCACCACGCACCATACGCTGGTTTGTGGAGTGGTAGATGTAGCATGTAGATGTAGATGTACCCACAGTTTCAGTTCCTGTGTCATCCATAAGTGTCTGGACACCAATTTTGGTGTCATTTATAGCTTTTACATATTGTTCAGAATTTCTTTAGGTCCTGTGACAGGAATTGGCTATGACAGTAGCTTAAGGCTTCACACATTGTCATTTTGAAAGCCAAACATGTTTCATTTAGCATCTCTCTATCTATTGCACTATATTTGGTTTTACAACTACTGTGCAATAGTTGCTGTTTCTTTAGAAGTTTCTTTACAGACTTACTGTGCTGTAGTTGCTGTTTCTTTAGAAGTTTCTTTATAGAGTGTATATCATGGATAGTTTCTCCCATCATGAACTGTTATACGACTGTGCAGTAGTTGCTGTTTCTTTAGAAGTTTCTTTACAGACTGTATATCATGGATAGTTTCTCCCACCATGAACTGTTTTACTAGGTGGTGCGTGTGAAGAAAGTGCTGCAAGCTTAGGAAAACAGAAGCTGAGGAATAACTTGGCCAAAAATCTTAATTTGATACATATTCCTAATACAAGAATCTAGATTTGGAGCAGAAGTTTTTGCAGTTCTCAACATTCAAGCTACATCAACTTCACTGCACAATAATCTAGATTCCCTCCAAAGAAAAAGTAATCTCTTGTCTCAATTTCTGTAGAATGTTTTTTGGCTTTTTCTTTATATAAAACCTTGCTGAGTGGCACAGGATGGAAGGGGAACGGACAACAGGGTAGGTGTAGGGAGGGTGTAGTCCTGCTTGTGGGAGCATGCATGGATGTTGTGGTGACAGGATAGTGTTGCTAGGTGCAGTGTCAAAGGGAGAGGGGAGTAAAGATGGAGGAGAAAGAGAGAGAAGAAGAGACAAGTAGAGGGGAAGAAAGTATGGAAGGCATGTGTAGTACTTGGTGGTGGAGGTGGTTGTGGTGGTGTGGGGAGGGGGGAAGGAGCAAGATGGGGGAAGGGGGCAAGATAGGGGAAGGTATGTGGTGGACAAAGACTAGTGGAGGTGGTTGAGGCCAGGGGGGTGTTACAGGAATGAATACCTGTCTACAACATATCTCTATCCTGTTCCCAACACACCTCTTCATGCTCCCATGGGCAGCACAGTTTCCCCTGTCCTTACTAGCTATTGCCCCCCCCCCCCCCCACTCACCCCATCCTTCTCCTTACACGCAAAACCCACCCCAGCAGATTGCTGCTCACATCATATGCAGTCACAGTCAAGCTCTAGTGCCCAGAGAGCAGCCATGTGCTTGTGGGAATGTGTGTTCTCTATTTTAGCAGAAGGATTTTGTCCGACTACGTAATATTTCAACAGTCTTTTTCATCGTGCCTGTCTATAGCTCAATGCTTCCTCTTTGCGGTTTAATGTACTGGACAGATAAAAAAATCTACTCACCAAGTGGCGGCAGGAAAACACATATCCAATTACATTATGTTCTCAAAAATTTATTATTTTAATTAATCTATGGGTTTTGGAACTTTAATAGTGGCAACTATTTTCTTACAACTTACACAAAACAAATGTTTCAAAGTTTTCTCGTCCTTCAAAGTCGTCACCAGGACTGTGTCTAACACACTGCCAGCAACGTGGAAGTCTTAGGATACTCTTAGCAGCTCCACTGTGTTGACAGTTTGAGTGGAGCTGTCTATTGCCCAACGAGTATCTGTGAAAGTGGTGAAGCAAACTGCCATGAAGTGCTTCCTTTAATTTAGGAACCAAGCTGAAGTCACAAGGGCTTAAATCTGAAGAGTATGGTGGGTGGTCATAACTTCCCAACCTCATCAATCAAACAAGCCACTCACAATTTGTGTCATATGCATCTGAGCATTTCCCCACAAAAGGATCGGCGAGTCTTGCAGAAAGTGTGTCTGCTTCTTTCTCTAAGCCGTTAATTTTTGGGACATAGCCTGTGGCCAGCTTAGAGAAAGAAGTGCTTGGGCACATAGAGCACAAGTTGTGACTTATTTGTTTCGATCGATGGAGACAGGGAAGTGTTGCACTATCCACCATTCTCTCCAGACTTAAGCCCTTGTGATTTCACTTTGATTCCTAAACTGAAGGAAGCACTTCACGGCACTCACTTCAGAACGTTACAAAGATTCCACTCTACTCACTAGGCTACAAGTTGCATGTGTTTGAAGCTTTCCTATTTGACATTGATGATAAAGTATAAATGCAGTAGATTACACATTTCATATTTTATTCTTCATTAGAAAAACAAAAGTACATTGTTTTGGTTCTTAAAAGGGATGTCTTTAAAATGTCTTTCAGAAGACAACCACATTTTTATCTTGGACCGGTGCAGCAGCTAAATATGATTCCTCCTGCAAAGATTAAAGTGGCAAAGAATCTTCCTTCTCCACTGAAATCAACCACTAATCACTGCCTCATCTTCTCCAATCATCACACTTGCCACAACCATTCAATCCATTTATCTGTTGCATGACTCCCAAGTCCCATAATTGCAAAGGTGACATGACGCCTATGCATTAGTGTTCAAAAATATACAGATTTAGGTTATGAAACGTTCTATACGCCTGCCATCATTGGCGATGATGTGGCACAGACGAATGGTGAAATTCTGCATGACCCGCTGAAATGTCGGAACATTGGTGCGGTTGATGACCTCCTGAATGGCTGTTTTCAGCTCACAACAGTTTTGGGGTTATTGCTGTACCCCTTGTCTTTAATACAGTCCAACAAAAAGGAGTCACGTGTGTTTAGACCCGGAGAATATTGTGGCCAATCAAGGTCCATGCCAGTGGCCTCTGGGTACCCCAGAGCCAGAATGTGATCCCCAAAATGTTCCTCCAGGACATCAAACACTCTCCTGCTTTGATGGGGTCATGCTGCGTCTTGCAAGAACCACATCTTGTTGAAATCAGGGTCACTTTGGATAATGGGGATGAAATCATCTTCCAGAACCTTGACAAACCATTCAGTAGTCACCATGCCATCAAGGAATATTGCACCGGTTATTTCAGGACTGGGCACAGCACACCACACAGTCACCCACTCACCCACTGAGGGTGAAGAGACTTCTCGATAGCGAAATGCAGATTTTCAGCCTCCAAATTTGCCAGTTTTGCTTATTGATGAACCCACTCCAAAGGAAAGTGGGCTTTGTCACTAAACCATGTGTACATGTGCATGCTAATTCCCATCATGCCGCACAGCCAACTGTGCAGTTTGAACGTCCTAACGCAAACAGTTCAGAAGTTATGACAATTTTATTTCAATAATTGTCACACTGTATATCCATTCACAATGCCAAGATCATTTATCAATCCATAAAAAGCTGACACTTCTCTCTCCAAAGGAACACAAAGAAATATGTGGCTTTTAGCCAAGATGACCCTATGATCCTTCCAGAAGGATTGTATGCATAGAGGTACAATAAATAAACTAACTAACATTGCTGGAGTTGTTGAACATTTTTCAAACAATGAAATGTAAGTTTTAAGTAAATTGTTGACAGAGTGTAGCCACAAAGAGTGTCATACTGGTGCCACAGTCGTCTGTGTTGTGCTTTGAAAATCACTCTTCTGCAGCAATGGATGAACTGACCGACATAGTTCTGCATGAGTGAGTAAACTTTATTATGAATGTTTATTATTTATATTATTTTTATGTTAATAACATCTTAAATGTTTAATCTTACATACAGTGGTAAAAATGTTACCTAAAAACAGTATCATAGGTAGTATTTAGGGCCTTATTTCTACATGTCCTTCCAGAAGGATTGTAGGATTGTGTGACTACTTTCTTATTTACTTGCAGGAAAAGAATTACACTAAATGAACTATAAGAAATTCTGCATAGCAATGATGACTTACCAAATAATGGTGTAGATGTGGCCCTAACTCCTCTGATTGCCACAGGTGACATTACTGGCGAAGATTCAGGAGCTGAGGGTAATCCTTGTATAGATAACTTACCTGCAAGTGAGCTAAATGCAAATGTTTTGATTACTGACCCACATATTCGGACTTTGACTCTAGATTCACCAATGAAAACAAATTCTTTTCAGAAAAAACAAATACCTGGAACTACTTCAGTGTGTAGCAACAACAGAAATGATACTGGTAATAAGCATCAGATATCTCAGTAGATATCTCAGTCAGCTACTCCTCCTTCCCCAAAAAAATATAAACAGGATTCTGTTTCAAAATGCAATTCTAGGAAAGAAGAAAGTTTTAAGTGGACAAAAGACAGCATTCCTGAATCAACTGTAAAATGGCCTCTAATGAATACTGTCCCTAACAAAAAAGGCACGTGTCCTTTACAATACTATGAAAATTTTTTTGATGAAGAGGTTATTAGCCTGATGGTTACATATACCAATCAATATGCAGCGATAAGAAACAGATTGGGAGACTGAACTGAAAATGAAATGCAGGTTTTTATAGCTATTCTTCTCCTTAGTGGGTATGTTGTGGTCCTGAGGAGGAAGATATACTGGCAAGGAGAAACTGACACCCATAATGAACTTGTCTTCAATGCCATATCAAGGGACCGATTCGATTTTATTGTGAACAATCTTCATGTTAGCACTAATGATGAACTGGATCCAAATGATAAATTTGCAAAAATCAGAAGATTGTTATCCATGTTCAATGGGAGATTTATAGCACTGGCACCACGTGAATGTCATCATTCAGTTGATGAGTTGATGGTGCAATATTTTGGATGACATGGGTGTAAACAGTTCATCAAAGGAAAATAGTTCATTTTAAAAAATTACATTTTGTCTAAATAATTTCAATTGTCTTCATAATGATATATGTTTCAGGAAAACCAATTTGATAGCGATATAAGTTCTGGTGTGGATGTACCAGCGATGGATATCTAATATGGCTGGAACCTTATCAGGGAGCTGGAACTTGCAGTGAAAAGTAAGAGGGCAAGGGTCTGGGGTATGGACTTATATGTACATATGATGACCAGCTGCTGCAAAATATTCCATACTGATTTTTCTTTGACAACCTGTTTAGCAGTGTTCAGCTTCTGCAAGACCTCAAGTAAAGAGGCACTGATGCTACTGGGACAATCCACTGGAACACAATACCCAAATGCTGCATTTTGTCTCCAACAGAAAAATTCAAGAAGGAGAAAAGAAGAAAACACTAGTCCTGTTCAGATAAAAATCCTGGTAAAAGTCTTAAATGTATACATTAAAATGTTATGCTCTGAAATAAATCTACATGTTAATTAACTTTCTTTTGTTTCAGGAAAATCATTTGTCATGTGGAAAGATAATAGTTTCTTTACTTTGGCTACCAATTACGACCAGGCTCTGCCACGGAGACAGGTAGGCCGATTCTCCAGGGAGAAGAAAGAGAAAGTGTCAGTGCCTCAACCTAGACTGTTACAAGCATATAATAATCATATGGGTGGAATATATTGCGCAGACCAAAATATATCCTTATATAGAACATCCATAAGACAAAAAAGGAGGTATTTTCCTATAACAGCACATCTGATTGATGTTGCTGAACAAAATGCTTGGAATCTGTACAGGCGTAATAAGGGGCCAATTGATCACCTCACATTTAGGTGCTGTATTACCACTGCCATACTTGACGGAAATAAGAGGATTGTTCAAAGCAGAGTACGACATTCCAGAGTAAATATAATTGAATCACGCTACGATGGGAAAGAACATTATGTTCATGATTTACGAGTAGATGCACAGCAACCAAGAAAATACAACTGCAAGGCAGAATGTGCAAGAAGAAGACCACCACTAAGTGCCTCAAGTGTGATTTGGCTCTCCATGTTTCATGTTTTCTGTCTTTTCATACAAAAATTTAGTTGATGTAATGTTGTTGAAAATGTAGTCAAATTATCCTGCCATCCTTCTAGAAGGAAGACCTATTGTGATTAGACTATAAATGTAGTTGTTGTAAAAGCTGTTTTCTGTGTTTGTAATAACAAATGCTAATAAAATATTAGAATATAAATCAAAAGTTTTTAAAATTTTATTTCAGGAATATCTGGGTTAAAACAAGAAATTCAGACGAGTACTAAAACGCTATACGAGTTCTCCATTAGAGAGACAAAAAACACAGAAAAATTACTAATTATGCACTATGTGCTATGTACGAAGTGAATGTACAAAGCAAAGAAAGCAATACAACATAAGAATTTCATCATTATCATAATATCATCCAGTTTTGATCTAGGCACCTTTACCTGTTCCACTTTTAAGCAGATTGCAACTGATCTCTCCATCTCTTCTTAGGCAGCCCAACATTTCTATTCCTATAATACCATACAGTAAACTTAAGTTTACCTAGATTTATTAATGTTAAAATAGAAACCAACCAGAAGTTTTTGCATGCTGGAGATTGGAAGGAATTGGCTCCAGAGTTTGCTCTAGAAATTCAAGTATGTGAGGGCTGATGATAGTTTCTTCTGGTATGCTTTGCAGAGTCATCCATGCAAACAAGCTTGCTTTTTTTATGCCACCTTTACGCTGCTGCTGCTGCTGCTGCTGCTGTGGAGGTGTCATGTCACTTTGAATTTTTGGGGACAAATTTTCCTCCGTTAGTGTCTTTGATTCGTAATGGACCTATGAAAAAAAAAAATAAATAAAATTTACAATATTGGAAATTCTAGGAATGAGACAATGAGCAAAACTGAGGAAACGAAACCACACTTGCAGCTGAATGCTGTATGACACACATATCTGTAACTGTGCAGAAAATTGTGTGTGTGTGTGTGTGTGTGTGTGTGTGTGTGTGTGTGTGTGTGTGTGCGCGCGCGCGCGCGAGTGACTGAGATATCGCAACACAAATGGTATACATACTGACCTTTACGTCTAGACCAGGAATATGGAATATTGTTAGGTCCACCAATTGAGCTACATTTCCGTGCAAATATCGAAGTCGTGACGCAGAACTAGTACCATGCTTGCTTTCCTTAGTACGCCTGCTTGTGTTGGGGCTAGATGGCGGAAAATCAAAAATTCCTCCAGAACAGCTTCGCTCCTTCTTCATCCGACTGGTTCTATAGAACATAACAAAAATTAATGTTTCACTGCAGTGCCTGTATTTCACAGTAGTATATATCCTACTCAATTGTTTCTGTACCCATACAGATAAATGAAGAATTGCCACTAAAAAGGTACAAGTCAGCATAAAACAGTAACTCCTGAAAATACTCAACAATAAGGTTTGTATCACATTCGGACACTGAAACGCCATACTGAATCCAGAACAGAATGGAATTTAACACTTCATACTACATAAAGCATATTTTTTCAACAACAGTAAGTGAAAAATTAAAAATTTACTTACACTTTTAGTTCATCTTCCTTAGCAGGATCTTTGGTATGCAGCACACACTTTCCACTGTTTATGAATACCTTGACATCAAGTTCGAAGTCAATATTTGGCTCTTGGGCCTTCTGGAACGTTGAGCTGAATGAAGCTGGACTGCTACCACCTGGTTCCTTGCTGCTGGGTTCAAGGAGAGGGATGCTAGTGGGAAGATAGAAACTTGGAATGAACATGCTCCAAAAAATCTTAGTTAACATACTACAGATACAAGAGCTTCCCCCCCCCCCCCCCCCCCTTTCTTAAAAAAAAAAAAAACTGTTGAATAAAGTCAAAGAATTATAAATTGTAAACTACAGGAGAGTGTTTGAAGGACTTGTCAATTCTTTTCGTGAAGCACCAGCTCCAGTTACAAGCATACAGATATAGTTTATTTACAGTGGAAATATGCCAAACAAGAAAAGGTTAGATTACACTCAATGACTGTAGATTGGTTGATGCATAAACTTGGTATGCAGATTACAAACAATGTAATGAAAATTACATTGGCTAACTGTGACCATATTAAAAAAGAATTAAAGACAACTGCAGCCACTAACTATGTGGTTAAAAAAACATTTATGTATGACTGCAATGAAGTTCTTGAAATAATAATAAGTATAGTAGTGGAAGTGTCAGAACAAGAGATAATCCCCGTTATCCAGTAGTAACAACACAGATGTAAACATTTTATTCACCAAATGCCTTCCACAACTTTTTTTATACATAATACGAGGTTTATTTATAAATTAACCTCCAACCAACTATTAAAATTAAATTAATGCTTGTAGATTTATGACAATTACATGGTTAAAAATGGAGATTTTGAAAATCATGATGCCTCAGCCAGCTTTGTGTTACATTTGTCAGTTTGTAAGCAGCAAGAGATTGAAGTACATGGTGTTCCTGCATCTCCTGACAATTGCGAGATATATTTTATCATTCAGTTCCTGCAAACAGAAACCAAGACTCGTTATCAACTGTGTCTTGTGTATGAGAATGTAGTTATCAATGATGGTGTTTTGAGGGAGCACTACAAAAAATTCCAAGATGTGTATGATGAAAGTGACTGAGGAAGACCCAAAGACATTCAGATGTAAATGATTAACTTGTGTAAAATGTTGATGACATTGTGCATGTGAGATGACAGTTCACAATTTCTGATATTTCTGAACATGTGCCTCAGATTTAAAGAATAATACCCTTTAATACTGTCACAGAGAGGTTAGGTTACTATATGTTTTGTGCATGAGTGGGTGCCAAAATCTTTAACCAACATTTACAAAACTGAAAGAATGGGTTCAGCAACATTAACACACTTTCAGCACTGCAATGAAAGGAGAGGGAGGGGGGAAGGGGGAGAGGGATTTCTGAGAAGAATCATGACTGTGGCCTAGATATAGATGCAGTAAGTCAATTATGAAACTAAAGAGCAGCAGACATAACAGTGGCTGCCCAAAAAATTGAGGCAGATGCTGTGAAAATGCAAAGTAATTGTTAGTTTTTTGGGATCACAAAGGAATTTTGCCAACAGATGAGAGCAATGGGTGAGAATACTTTTGACATCACAAGCTTATTGTGAGACACTTACAAAACTCTTAAGGGCAGTCAAAATGAAATGGCATGGGATGATTACTGAAGGCATCACCCTCTTCACAACAATATGTGACACCACAGTGCTATTCGAACACAGGCAAACCTCAGACACTTTGACTGGAAGATTTTTCAACCTCCTCCCTACAGACCAGATTTGGCACCATGCAACTTTCATCTCTTCTCCAAGATGAATGCCTGGCTGGCTGCTCAGCACCTCACAGCTGATGATGAGCTTAAGGATGCTGTCAAGAACTGACTGAAGCACCAGGTGGCAACATTCTTTGATGAAGGGACACAGAAGCTGGTGTCATGGTACGACAAATGTTTGAGTTTGCTTGGCAACTACGTGGAGAAGTAATGACAACAGCTAAGTGCAGGTCATATACAAGAAAGTCCATTATTTTTTTTTCTTTAAATAATTTATGAATAGACCCTGTAGTATCTGAAGATGACCAGTGTAGGCCACAACTGGTTATTATTCTGCCACAAAATCTGATTACGTCAGAAATAAAAGGAAGTTCATAAAATAAATATATATCACTGTTGTTTTTACCAACATAAACAACATCAAAAGATATCAGGTTTACTGTGCTTTTGGTTTTTGGAGCCAATATTATTACCGATATACCTGGTATCTTTGTGAGGAATGTTATTCATTTACTATCACATAGATAACTGGCAATAAATAATATAAATCTCTGTAGATGACCAGGATTGCAGGTACAGGTGACCTGCATTTCAATTAAAAATGAATGTAATCAGCACAGAAGAATGGTTTGGAAGTCAGCAGAGGGCAGCCCCTGTTGATCAGTTTTTCTATCTTACTTAGTAAGTCAGGCATCCAAACAGCAGAAAGTCTTTAGCCTCACCAGTCAGCCTCCTCCATCTTCTTCAGTCCTTGTATTCTTCTACAGCTAGTTCCATCACATTCATGTCCTCTCTGATCCTGTCAATTGATCTCAGAGGTGTTACCCTTGGTCTGTCATCTCTGACGTCTTCATCCATCTCCCACCTTGTAATGTAGCCTTCTCGACAAGTCTCCTATTTTCAATCACTGCCACAATTACCAGCAATTTATACAACTTCTGACACTCATGGGTTTTCTGTTTTTTTGCAGTCATGTCTATCCTTCTCTGGCCCAAAAATCTGTCTCAAACAGCATACTCAAATGTCAGGAGTTTTCTGTGGAGTCCAGGTTCTCTGCTCTATGTAGGACCATGGGTTGTGTTATAATCCTGTACAGATTCTGATGTTCATGGATATCAATAGAAGCTGGGACTTGAGCAGCTTTCGAAATAGAAACCTTCACCCGTTTCCTGTGTATCTGCACTCTTTTACCCTTTTGAAGATTTTACCATCCACGTCTATAAAAATCTATCATCATCATCTCTGCTCACTATGAAATATTTCATCTTATGTATAGTTACCTTCTAGCCTGTTCTCATTGGCTCTTCCATTAACACTTACCATTCTGTGTTATTAAAACAACAACATCCACACTGATCCTTCTACCAAGCTCAGTTCCTGTCTCTAGGCTTATCAGATTAAACAGAAGAGAGGGGGGGGGGGGGGGGCAGTCACCCTGCTGCACTCCAGTACTCATCTCGAATTTCTCAGACATCTTTTCAATCACTTTCACCATGCAACATTGTCTCTTGTATACAAGCTTGTGTTAGTTTTACTAGTTTTATGGCAACTTGGACCCTTTCCAATTCTTACTATATTGCTTGCCTGTTTGCACTATTGCACACTTCTGGAAGTCCACAAAAAGACTGTGAACATCTATGCAAATACCCAGCAGCTCTTTGATAACATTTCCCTTATTATATGCAGTTGGTCTACTATTTATTTCCCCCTTCAAACCTCTGCTTGCTGGAATCCAAGTACTTCCTTGAAGAATGGCGTTAGCTGCTTCAGCAAGCAATATGCTCTTATGATATATACATAGTAGGGTAATTTCTCTGGATTTGCTACATCTCAATGGGTTTCCTTTCTTCAGTATTGGGCAATGACAGACTGCTGCCATTCTGGTGGGATCCTTTCTCTCTTCCAAATTAAACAGATCGAGTGGTACACTCTCCCTTGTAGGACATGGTATCTATTCTGTCTTCAATCATTCTGTAAGTATTCCATCTATTTCAGGGGTATTTCCTTTCTTCAGCATTTCTATGACACAAGAAGGCAAGGATACCACTGAGAGACCAAACCTTCATATTATGTTCAAAATTAATTTAGAATTGATAATTTGCCAGGACTATGTAGAGCTGTGTACTGGAATTGCCACATCTCACATGGAGCATACAGGTAACCTTGTATTTCATTCAACTGGCTCTAACTCTCAAAAATTCGAGTTACAAAGAAGGAACTGGCCTCATTGTTCTGACAGAGCTGCACTATGTTTTCATTGTTTTTGAATAAAGCAACAAATTTTTAAAAGATACACAAGAGGATTACTAGAATGTGTTTCTTGATGACATTACTGAATTTCTGACAAACAAGGAAACTTTTCCATTACTGAATTTAAGTGAAAAGTTTAAGAGACTGAAATTTTAAATTACTTTATATTTTACATAATGCTGGTCATAACCTTTGCACCTTGCAGTGGGTCATCTTTGTTATGTAGAAATCGGAATGGATGTACATTTTAATTTAGCGCAATATAATGAGAGACAGAAATTTCTTTGATGCAGTCTTAAGCTTCACCACAAACTACAAGACATTGAATATGCACTAGTAGGTTTCTTGATGAATGTGTACCCTTGTGTCTTACTACTCTTTATGTCAATGTGAAGCTTTTTAAGTTTTTGTTAAGATTTGTTTTGGTCCTAGAACTATAGTCACACTATACAATTTTCTGGGAAAAGAAAAATGTTGACAGTGGCAAAAGACATTAAACAAAACTCTATAGGCATACTCATCTACTGCCAAGTTAGCTGATAGGGGTAGCTGAACTGAAAGAAATCAAATAATATTGACCATCTTTGACTTTTTTGTCATAATATTTCATCGACTGTTGACTCCAAGTGTCATTTCTGCTTTCACTAATGCAGGTGCACTGAACACATTGTTGTCTGCTAGCTAAAATGACAGGAAGTTATTGTATAATGACCAATGAGATTTGCCTTCTTTCGATTCTGTTACTCTCGTCAGCTACCTCATTGAGAGCCTTCATATCTCTCTACAGTTTTCTTGGTATAACCAATTAATAGTGTGCTTCTACGTATTGAACAGATTTTGATACTGAACCTTCCTGATGTTCTTGGCCTCATCCTGATCAATCTAATATACCACCTACCATTTCATTATGCTGAGTTCATCCTTTTCATGTATTACTTTCATCATCTCTTAATCATTTACCAATAACCTATAATCAATTAAGTGTCTTAATTCAGCTACATGAGATTTTAAAAATGAGTAAACTACTTCAATTTTAAGGCCCAGTCTTGTTACAGCTGTGTACAGTATTATTGTGAAATAGTTGTCATAAACCAAGTTTTTTTTCAAAGAGGTCTCTACAGGACAATCCACAACTAATGCCAGATCTAACTCTTGTGTATGTAAATTGAGTTTCTCCAAAGCAATCCCACAATTCATTGATAAACATAAACATGCAATGTAAAACAAATTTTTCATTTATAAAATTGCTTATATTGGAACTCAGAACTTAATTAATTCTAGGTTGTTAGTAAATAATTAAGAGATGGTGAAAGTAATACATGAAATGGATAAAATGATTAAAGAAAATGGGAGGTCATAATGGTACAGCCTCCCCCTAGATTCATATGAAATGTCTGATGCCACCTTTTTTTATGCATATGGGCGGTTTTCAGATGATTCAGTGCTTCCTGGAGACTTGTGTGTGTTTTGGATGCATTATTCAGTTCAATTTACCAAAATACAGTTTTTTATTCTGGAAGGACCTATATTATCGTAATTGTCTATGGATTTTTGTCATTAACAAAATTATGTACAGGTTCCAAATCAAAAACCTAGATGAGAAGTTGAAGTAAGAGATATTTAGTAACTAATGTTATGAGGTTGTGGAAATGCTGCCCTAAGTGGCTGGCACCTCTAATTACCTTAACTGCAGTTGATTGGTGGGTTGACAGAGAGAGCCTCATTATCTTGAGAAATGGCTTAAAAATTATTACCAAGTGATGTATTTTCATTTGTTATCTATTTTTATGTCCTCCTCTGTAGTTAATATCCTTTGTAAATACATTTCTAATTAACTCTCCAATGGTTTACATCACACAACTTTACAATTTTCAGAATTTGAGGCCTTATTTGTAACTTTCTCGTATGCAGTCGGATGAAGCACAAGAGTTGTACTGTCATTGAATGTTAGTAACCAAATCCAAACTTTAATTAATTACGTAACTAAAATAACACAAGAGACACTGTTGTAATTAAAGTTCAGATTGATTTTCATGTTTTTAAAACTAGTGATGATGCCATAAAAATTTATGTAGTACGATATTACATTTTATACCTATTTGGCTGTAACATTAGTTACTATACATTTTGTAAATTTTAATTGTAACATCAGAATTGTACAAAATTAATAATGGGTTATTTTGAAATTTATTGTTAAAATTCTATATAAAGCAAGTCTGCAAGTTAGTTGTTGAGTAGTTGTTTTGTCAGTCGGTCAAAGAGATCTGTGAAGTATGTCAGTCAGTGTTTCGTTAATGTGATGACTATGCAGTTCAATTGTCAATAAATTTTGTGAAGGTGGAAACTGTTATATTCTTTCATCAAATGAACTCCATGCCAAGAATATAGCATCGTTACACGGTGATGTAATACATTGGAGAAGATGAGGTCAAGACCATTAGGAAGATACAGCAGCAAAGATGTTGAGAAATAATAATCCTGGATCAACGTCTCAACCCCTCACACTCATATACAAAAGTTATAATTGTACAGGGTGCAGCACATAAAACTAGCCTATCGTACACAATGCTAATGTTCCAAAATACTGTCCAAATAGGCACCCATGAACTATCCATTTCCTCTGATGTATGAACACAGAGCGGAACTTTGTCGTTGTGTAAGGCAGCTGCAGAGACAGCCAGTGAAACTTGTCAAAACCATATGGGGAAAAAAGCTTCGTTGTGTGAAACCGAGTTAGTGTGAGTGTGTGATAACACCGTATTCGTTACCCGAGCAATTTGCCATTGTTGAAGTGTTCATTCACACTGGATCTTTAGTGTAAACAAAAAAAACTGTTTCAGGAGAAATTTTCAGGATTCTCTAAGCAAACAAAAAGCACCATACAAACTGATTGAAAATGTCAGAGTACACGATTGGTTCAAAATGTTCCCGGAAATAGACTACCACCTTTCTGCACAACTGAATTAAAGAGGTGCAGGTGCAGGAGATAATGACAAGAAATCCTCGTAAGTCAACAGGTAGACTGAGTCAACAGGTTCAAGCGAGTGAGAGAAGTTGCTGACATGTTTTAAGGAGACTGAAGTTAAAACCGTACTGGATGAGTGTTGTGCAAGAACTGAAGGAGTCTGACATGTAGATGTAGATTTAGATGTAGATTGCACTTCTGTTCATGGCTTTTGAGAAATGTTGCCAGTGGTGTCTCGGACACATTAAGGCTCATCATGAGTGACGAGTTATGGTTCCACCTCTATGGGTACATAAATTCGCAAAATAACTGGTACTGGTCGACAGAAAATCCACACACAATCCACCAGGTAACCTTGTAAGATGAGAAGATTGTGTATTTTCTGTCACATGTGTTATGGGGACCATATACTTTGAGATGACAGTGAGCAGTGACATGTATTTGGGAATCCTGGAATAGTTTTATTCGAACCTGACAGAAGAGGAGCGCCAGTTATATTACAGGTCGGTTTTACGTGCCATACCCTCTATGTGCTTGAGGTTATTAAAAATTTCCTGCATATATAGTAACCAGTGCACAATGCTTGTGTGGAATTTTCCTGTACCAGCACCAGAACTACTGAACATGACCAAGCAGAGACAGCAGATAATTCGACAGAGTCTTTGTCTGAGAGGGGTATTTCAATTATGTCATGAAGCTCTGAGATTATACATTCTGGTCAGTGTAATATAAGACACATCGCATATTCAACTGGTCCATATCAATGCTGAAACTTTTCTCTTTGTCGGTGGTAATCACTTCATTTATGTTTCTTTCAAATATTTTGATGATGTTGCTTATTAGTAAATCAATGAACTTTTTAAAAACCAGATATTATAAATGAATGATAGCCTACACCCCATTACATTACAAATGAGCTGTGTACATTCTGGGATGTTCTTGAATTACATTATTATTTAAAATCTTACATTTTGGGCCAAAATTTTTGGAAATTTAACTGACGAAATCTGAAAGGAAGTATATCTTGTTTTGGAATTAAAATCTTATGTTGTCACATGGTAATGATTTAATGTACAAAATTATTATGCACTTCATGTAGTAACATACGCTATGATGGGGTGGTGTGGTGGTGTGATGTGGTACTACTATGGAATAAAAATAAAATAAATAACTGAAATGGATGATGATGAAAAAATGGAGAGTGCACAGAGTAATCATCTTGGGACAACCTGTAAGTACATTACATGCACCTCTTGTCTGCAGCCCTTTTGGTTTCATCTGTAATCTCTTATAGCACAGGATCCCATTCAGTCATACTGCTGGAGTTATTAGTAAAAAGTAAACTTCCAAGGTTTTTGGTAGTCCTACTTTCATTCCACCAGATATTATTAATGAAGCAAGTAAGTAATAGATTATAATGCAAGATGGTATTTTGTACTGATGAAATGAAATGTAAGATTCACAATGACTTGAAATTTATTTGCACCCATCATGGAGCCAATAGCAATAGGAGTATATATATATATATCTCTCTATTTCAGTGTGTGTGTGTGTGTGTGTGTGTGTGTGTGTGTGTGTGTGCACCCAAATGTGCATATAAATCAGTTTATAATGTTGTACACACCTGCCTTCTGAGAGATCATAGCTTCCAGAATACACAGATGATTTGGGTCTAAGCTCCACGATTTCACCATCAACTTCAATGTGTTCTGGACGTGGCCACTCAAAATCTCCTTCAGGAAGACTCAAGTCTGAGCTGGCACTTGGTAATGAAGATTGTCTGTATATTGACAAACATACCATACACTTTACTGATGCTACAATAACCACAACATGTACAGTTTCATAACTATGGACTTAAGACTAACCAGGGAAGAATTACTAGCTGGTGGGACATGTCAAGTATGTTAGCAATTACCAACTCTGCACTTAAAATTAAGTACCAAACAAAAACAAATTAATTAATACTACAAAAATTACAATTTTATCAAGTTATCTGAAGAGCCATAGAGTGGCTTTGCTGTGAAATAAATAAAGAGCAATGCCTTCAAGGTTTATCACAAACTGTCACAATTACTACAATAGTTGTTGTTGTTGTTGTGGTCTTCAGTCCTGAGACTGGTTTGATGCAGCTCTCCATGCTACTCTATCCTGTGCGAGCTTCTTCATCTCCCAGTACCTACTGCAGCCTATATCATTCTGAATCTGCTTAGTGTATTCATCTCCTGGTCTCCCTCTACGATTTTTACCCTCCGCACTGCCCTCCAGTACCAAATTGGTGATCCCTTGATGCCTCAGAACATGTTGTACCAACCGATCCCTTCTTCTAGTCAAACTACAATAGTATCACTTCATAACCTGAATTACTGCTTTTGCCTGCGAGAGCATAGCATTGTAAATAATATCGTTGGCTTGTTAGCATTCTGTGATTTTTAACACATTTGTGTAAAGGACGTATTTTCAAAGAAGGTGTACTTCTAATGTTAAAAAGGAAATGACAGCTGCAATATCTTAAAAGGCAAATTTTTTCTCATTTTTGAAGAGAATATTATGCTCATCTTTCCTCTCCTAGTAATTATGATACAAAATTCAAGCAAGCAGAAGACTTTGGATTTTGATTGCTAGGTAGTACTGTGCGGTTCCTGTTTAATATCACGGTCTTTTGTGAAAAGTGAAATATTGTGGAACTTTCCCTACCGACACAGACTATCACAGCTGTTCAGAATCGTATCCATCTGACTTGCTCTTCAATAACAGCATCAAGAATATTTTTAGAGCTACATTATGATGCAGATCCTGAAAAGCTGTTTCTTACACTGGCTGCTAAGAAGAACTTTAACCTTGAGTACGCTCATTGCACTCCAGAAACGCCAAGCATTACTGAAAAATTAATAATTCACTCTTTCTCAGCCAAAAACACAGTAATTAAGAGCAACAGCACTAAATATTTTAGTTTTGATGGAAAGGTCAAATTCAATTTTTCAATTTAAAAAGTAATGCCTAGGGACAGATTCATTTAAATAATTTAATACTATGAAGGGAAGAGGACCTGGTAAGAGTAGGGAACAGCAGTTACAATTAATTTTGTAGCAGAAAGTTATGAGGCAGCCTGTTTGTTTGTTCTTTTTACTCTTATCAGGAACACTCAATAATTTTTCTAGTGGCCAAGGCAGGGTCATTAGACTGCACAACACTAACTTATTTTTGTGACTCAGTTTCTTTTCTCAACGCTAAAGACTCTTCGTGGTGAAAGCAGTGGAGGGCTCCGGAGAACAGCGAGTGTTTTCTGTATACAAGTGCATTTGCCTAAGGGGAAGGATAAAGGAGAGGGGTTAATGCATTGTGATAATCACAAATAAAACACTGATCTTTGATGTTATTTCTGAGACAAACAGCATTTTGACTTCTAGCTTTTTTTGGAGGGGAGGACTTGGAAAGCCAACGAATTGCAAATAATGGTTTATTATCCCTTGACCATGGTTTTGATATTTGCAAAAATATCTTCTTCAGAAGTAGTGGCCTTATTACATCACATGATGCAATAGACACCACGAGATAAAATATTTGCGTAAGTTGCATGTACTTTATGTCGGAGACTAAGACCAAGCAATAATAAGCCTTTATTTGCAACTGGTTGGCTAGTTTTTTCAATCTGTTCTGCATTTGAACACCTTGTCAGTCCATATCAGCTGACAATTAAGATCAAACCATCCTGTTCTATGTACCTGCTCCAGTGACAGTTTGGAATTACAATCACAGTTCAGAGATAGACAGTATATAATCACAAAAATGTATGATATTCACTCCACCATCTGAAGAGATGATTGCAGTAAGAATTACAATGCTGATTGTTTCTCAAAAGTGATGGTAAAGATGGAAAACCTGCAAATAATCAAAGCAAGTTAGTATGTGCACATTGCCAACTATGTCAAGTCGTTGTCTTTGCTTGTTTCACTGCCTGTATTCTATCCAGGATTTTTCAGTAGTGTGTTGACAACTTTGCTATTATTTTAAGTACTAAGCACAGAATAGGAACAGGATAAACATAATTAAACATACAGTCTGTAAAATGACAGTTCTACCACAGAAATATTACAGAATTCAAAAAAAATAAATATTGCATCATACGGAGATATTCACATCCCCCCCTTCATCTACTGGAACTTCAAAAAATAAAGATGAAAACTCAGTTAACTGATAAAATATATAAGAACAAATATAGATTACAAAAAATAAGAGTATAACAATGAAAACAATCAATTAGCGATAAAATTATTTAATTGAATGAATATAATAGAGGGAAACATTCCACGTGGGAAAAATATATTTAAAAAGAAAGATGATGAGACTTACCAAACAAAAGCGCTGGCAGGTCGATAGACACACAAACAAACACAAACATACACACAAAAATCTAGCTTTCGCAACCAACGGTTGCCTCGTCAGGAAAGAGGGAAGGAGAAGGAAAGACAAAAGGATATGGGTTTTAAGGGAGAGGGTAAGGAGTCATTCCAATCCCGGGAGCGGAAAGACTTACCTTAGGGGGAAAAAAGGACAGGTATACACTCGCGCACACACACACATATCCATCCGCATATACACAGACACAAGAGACATACAGTTCTGCTTGTGTCTGTGTATATGCGGATGGATATGTGTGTGTGTGCGCGAGTGTATACCTGTCCTTTTTTCCCCCTAAGGTAAGTCTTTCCGCTCCCGGGATTGGAATGACTCCTTACCCTCTCCCTTAAAACCCATATCCTTTTGTCTTTCCTTCTCCTTCCCTCTTTCCTGACGAGGCAACCGTTGGTTGCGAAAGCTAGATTTTTGTGTGTATGTTTGTGTTTGTTTGTGTGTCTATCGACCTGCCAGCGCTTTTGTTTGGTAAGTCTCATCATCTTTCTTTTTAAATATAAATTATTTAATTGGATAGATAAAAAATCTACTCAATTAGCAGTGGCAGAACACACGCACAAAAGTCTGTGGTGACCTTCAGACAGAAGGGTTGAAGGGGAAGGAAGAAAAGTGAAGTAAAAGAACTGGAGAGGTCTGGGAAAAGGGAAGGATTTTGGGGAAAGTCACCCAGAACTGCAGGTCTGTCTTTCCTTCTCATCCTGTACGGTAATTCTCTCCTGACCCATGGTTCTGGATGACTTTTCTGAAATCTACCCCTTTTCCGACACCCCTCCAGTTCTTTTCCTTCACCCTTCTTCCTTCTCCTTCAAGCCTTCCACCTGAAGAAGGAGTCACTGGCTCTAAAAGCTTGCCAATCACAACAGCCTTATGTGTGTGTTCTGCCACCACTTGGTGAGTAGATTTTTTATCTATCCAATTAAGCAAATAGGAGTAGCTATTTAATAAAGAGTCTAAACCAGGAACAGCCCCACATCAAAAAATATGAAGTCGGTGGAGAAGAATATTTCACGCAGCTGCAGTACCAACAGGTAAGAGTATTGTACTGCTTCCTGCTTAAAGTTTTAACACGCATAACTTCATGGAAATGCACCTAGAGCAGATGATATGTTTTAAACCTTGATGCAGCCTGCCATGAATTCCTCACCTATGTCAACCTCTTCATCTCAGAGTAGCACTTGAAACCTATGTTCTCATTATTTGCAGGATGTATTCCAATCTCTGTCTTCCTCTACAGGTTTTACTTTCTACAGCTCCCTCTAGTGCCACGGAAGTTATTCCGTGATGTCTTAAAAGAGGTCCTACTATTCTGTCCTTTCTCCTTGTCAGTGTTTTCCATATATTCCTTTCCTCTCTGGTTATGTGCACAACCTCCTCATTCTTTACCTCATCAACATTTTTCCGTAGCACCATATCTCAAACGCTTCAATTCTCTTCTGTTTCAGTTTTTCCACAGTCCATGTTTCCCTACCATACAATGCTGAGATCCAATTGTACATTCACAGAAATTTCTTCCTCAAATTAAGGGCTATGTTTGATACCAGTAGACTTCTCTTGGCCACAAATGCCCCTTTTGCCAGTGGTAGTCTGCTTTTGATGTCCCCCTTGCTCCATCCACCATGGGTTCTTTTACTGCCTATGTAACTGAATTCATTAACTTCATCTACTTCATGACTATCAATCCTAATGTTCAGTTTCTCGCTGTTCTTGTTTCTGCTACTTCTCATTACTTTCATCTTACCCCGATTTACTTTCAATTCATGTTCTATATTCAGTAAACTTTTCATTCAATTCAGCAGATCTTCAGATCTTAGTCTTATAAAATTATTTAGAAAAGGAAAGCTATAAATTATTTGTAACTTATGTGCACTCTTGAGATGGAAGAAGCGGGGTGCCTGAAGTGCAAAGGACTAGTAAAACATAATTGAAATTAACATAGTAAATGTCTTACAACAGTGGGGAATCATTCTGGTTATTATGCCTCTAATTCATTTAGCTTCTGATATGAACGCAATGGTGTTTGCTCTTGGCAATCTGATGATAGATGAGAGCAGGTCAAAGAAAGATTTAATCAATTCGAGACCACAAGAAATGGGTTATTTGCTAGTCTGTCAGGCCTATAAGGTATATTTAAGATCTGCATTGTAATCATTATCAGCATTCTTTATTTGGAAAGCAATGTGATTATAATCAGAAATTGTGAAACAGGACTATTTTTTTCCTATTTCAATGATATTTTAAGTGGGATGCAGTGACTGAAACATAACTTAGAAAATCCCATGGAGGGCAATTTATACAACTCAGATAAAATAAAATTTATCACTATAAGATATTTGAAACTTTTGCAGGGAATGTTATATGTATGATAGTGCTTTGAGATACCGAACTAATGGTCATAAATGAATATTTTCTTATTTTTTGTTATACTGGCATACACAACTTACTTCTCACAGTGGCAACTTAAGTTCACAAGAATATGTTAAACTTTCCAAGTGATTGTTGCTATTTTCAATGAACATATTACAACATAATCCATTGATAAAACTAAACTCTGGGTTCAAAATCATTTAGCCTTTCTGTTTGTGCACATTTATGGGGGAGGAGATTTGCCTGCTCTCTCAGTACACTGCATACCGTATTCTTTTAAATTTCCATTTTGTAGATAAGTTGACAAGTGATTACTGATGAATATTGCCCTAGTGTTTGGAATCTACTGCAGAAAGAACCATAAAGGGTAATCTGTGTAATTCAATCTAGAATAATTATGAATCATTGTGTGTGTAAACATGCGAAGTCTTAGCTTAAGAACGAGTCCAGAAAATAAATACATGAATCTGCAAATTATATTCCTTCTCAGAACTTTGTAGGTGTGGCCATTTGTCACAGCAAGTATATAAATATTTGTTTTATAAACCACACATAAAATGTTCTCCTCTTTACAGTTAGCACATCAGCCTAGAACATAAGCTCGGATAAGTGATCTCTATATACAAATTTGACCTGTTGCTGGTAATGGTGCTTTTTTCTGCTAACCAATGGTTACCAACCAACTGGGAAGTAGAAATATCAGCAATGTGGGAAAAGACAGATTGCTACTTGCTGTAAAGATAATCATGCTAAGTTGCAGACAGATACAATTAAAGGATGCATAAGCTTTTGGACACAGCCTTCAATGAAAAACGAGAAACACACTCCATTCACTGACACAAGCAAATGCGCTTCACGCACATATGACCACCAACTCCAGCAGCTCGGGCAAGAACGGCATTTCAATTGGTTGGAAATCACTTTTTTAAGTTAAACAAGTTTCACCCCTTCTTGTCATTTAACTTCTTCCTCAGTGATTTGGCAACTGCAGTTTGCTTACAAAAATTTTGCTAACACATTGCCCTCTCAACTGTAACTGCTCTTATGCCACACTGTTTCAATTTTTTCAATATTCTTCTCCAATGTTTGTGAATTAAGTGTTCTGTCTCCAACAACTTATTTTTTCTGATTTTACTAAATAGTTGATGCACACTGCGTGAAGAGTTTGACAGAGCACTGAAAGACAATTCGAAACAAGGCCCGGGGGTTGACAACATTCCATTAGAACTACTGATAGCCTTGGGAGAGCCAGCCCTGACAAAACTCTACCATCGGGTGAGCAAGATGTATGAGACAGGCGAAATTCCCTCAGACTTCAAGAAGAATATAATAATTCCAATCCCAAAGAAAGCAGGTGCTGACAGATGTGAAAATTACCGAACTATCAGTTTAATAAGCCACGGCTGCAAAATATTAACACGAATTCTTTACAGACGAATGGAAAAACTGGTAGAAGCCGACCTCAGGGAAGATCAGTTTGGATTCCGTAGAAATGTTGGAACACGTGAGGCAATACTGACCTTACGACTTATCTTAGAGAATAGATTAAGGAAAGGCAAACTTACGTTTCTAGCGTTTGTAGACTTAGAGAAAGCTTTTGACAATGTTGAGTGGAATACTCTCTTTCATATTCTGAAGGTGGCAGGGGTAAAATACAGGGAGCGAAAGGCTATTTACAATTTTTTCACAAACCAGATGGCAGTTATAAGAGTCGAGGGGCATGTAAGGGAAGCAGTGGTCGGGAAGGGAGAGAGACACGGTTGTAGCCTATCCCAGATGTTATTCAATATGTATATTGAGCAAGCAGTAAAGGAAACAAAAGACAAATTTGGAGTAGGAATTAAAATCCATGGAGAAGAAATAAAAACTTTGAGGTTCACCGATGACTTTGTAATTCTATCAGAGACAGCAAAGGACTTGGAAGAGCAGTTGAACGGAATGGACAGTGTCTTGAAAGGAGGATATAAGATGAACATCAACAAAAGCAAAATGAGGATCATGGAATGCAGTCGAATTAAATCGGGTGATGCTGAGGGAATTAAATTAGGAAATGAGACACTTAAAGTAGTAAAGGAGTTTTGCTATTTGGGGAGCAAAATAACTGATGATGATTGAAGTAGAGAGGATATAAAATGTAGACTGGCAATGGCAAGGAAAGCGTTTTTGAAGAAGAGAAATTTGTTAACATCGAGTATAGATTTAAGTGTCAGGAAGTCGTTTCTGAAAGTATTTGTATGGCGTGTAGCCATGTATGGAAGTGAAATGTGGACGATAAATAGTTTGGACAAGAAGAGAATAGAAGCTTTCGAAACGTGGAGCTACAGAAGAATGCTGAAGATTAGATGGGTAGATCACATAACTAATGAGGAGGTATTGAAAAGAATTTGGAAGAAGAGAAATCTGTGGCACGACTTGACTAGAAGAAGGGATCGGTTGGTAGGGCATATTCTAAGGCATCACGGGATCACCAATTTAGTATTGGAGGGCAGCGTGGAGGGTAAAAATCGTAGAGGGAGACCAAGAGATGAATACACTAAACAGATTCAGAAGGATGTAGGTTGCAGTAGGTACTGGGAGATGAAAAATTTGGACAGGATAGAGTAGCATGGAGAGCTGCCTCAAACAAGTCTCTGGACTGAGGACCACAACAACAACAACAACAACGACAGTTAATGCACTGCAGCAGACTAAACTTTATGCCAATAGTATAAAGGGCAATGAAAAAGTTTCTTTTATAAGGCCATAAAGTCAAGAATCGGTATGCCAATCAGGCAAAAATCACCAAGAGCACTGAGGTGATCACCCCATCGACACACCAATTTGGAGATACCTGTTTGGTAAAAGACCATGTCCTGCTGTGTGAAGAAGTCTGTAACTGCCTCTTACATCCCTTATCCAACAGGAAACATTGAGCTTTTCAAGGCCCTTTTTTGGGAACCAAAGGCGTGATAATCACATGGGGAGAGATCACGACTATAGGGTGGATGCTCGAGTGTAACCCACTTGAGTACATTAGCACATTTAATGATTCCTGATATACTGCATGCATATCAGAAAGACATGAATGCTACAATAATCCCTTACCTACATATCAGTGCTACATTGCATATATGCTGCAGTAACATCCTCAAACGGAAACTTTTTGATTGTTCCTTATAGAAGGAATCTGTGGGTGGGAATGCTATTCTTTCTTCTGAACTATCCATCTTCCCATCATGGGACAATGCAGTAACACAGTGCCATACCTTGTAACTATATCACATAAATAGTTGATGAAGATGACGACAAACTTACCTGCAGATGTTGTGTGTGTCACTAAAAGTCACCCTTGGTCCAGTTATACCACGCACTCTTAGTGATGCTGAACGTGAGGGACCTGTGCGTGGTGAGCTTTCAAAGCTTGCAGAGCTCCCATTAGCAACCAAAATAACAGCTGCATCATCTGGGCTAATGAATTACAAAAGCATTTTAAAAATCCAACATGAATAGATGAAAAACATTGATTAAATTATGAACAAGATTTACTCATTTCGACATAAAAAAATTTCTAAGGTATCAAACACAAGGTGATATTTAAACTGTTAAGTCCTTCTCCGGTGTTCAAAGAGAAATGGCACTACTGGTTTTATTAAATAACAAATTGTTATTTTATAACCTTATGAGTTCAATTCCACATACCACAAATAATGGGTTGTAAATGGAAGGATACTTTGTCTGAAACAGTTATGTCTACTGACATTAAAAAGCTGCAACAAGAAACAATGCTCATGGCACTACAAGCAATGTGCAGAGGAGAAACAATCAGGCAGCATAGGAATGTATCCTCTTTTACAACTTATTTATATCATTTATTCTTTTTAACATTTCTTAGAGCTCCTTCAAATTCCTGGAAGAGGAAAATCTGATTCTGATAGCAATAACAATGTGAACAATGTAGCATTTGTGATTATTCTGACTTGTCCTATGTATTAGATGCCACATATGAATCAACAAAGAATTGTAAAGCTACTGATAAGTAGTGTGTCACAAACATTTCTAATAAATGTTTACTTGAAATCAGCAGTTCTTAATGGAACAATGTGAAATCAAATCTTTTTATGAAAGTCATGTATTTTGGTAATTTCCTGTGTAAATCTGAAGGTAACTGTTTACTAACATAGGCAACTGATAGTTATTTAATGTTGAAATTGGATTTTCAGTTTTCTTCTAAAGGCTGAGATTCATACATCACCTTAGATAGAACATCCATTACCTGACAAATGAACTTGTGCCCTAGATGTGATGTCACATGAAACCATTCAATGACAGTATTATTCATCAATGCCATTTTTACCCTCACTTTTAGACAGCATATCATACCAAAACTGACATGTTTTGGAGAGACCTTTAATGCAGTGCATCAATTAAACTTCATATGTTTTTAGTCTGTGAGTATGAATACATAGACCAAATACTGTACTGTACTTATGCAAACACACAAAACCAACCTGGTACTTGCTCGGTTTGAACTATCACCCAATCACACCACAGGGCACATGATGTCATACATCATTATCCACATATGATGCATGCATGCATGCATGCTTGAGAAATACGACAGGTTCTTATGAAACAACTCAAAACCAAACTAGCAACCTTCTACCTAACCTAGACTTGGGCTATCATAGCATGCTTCATTTCACAAAAGAATAAAGATAATTTTGAGGGAAATAAAATCTGCTGTCCTTGCAGAAAAACGTCCAAATGACATATGTAATTCGCTGTGATTGCTTGACAGCAGCAAACTGAGCAGTGCCATGTTGGTTTACATGCTTGTGAAGCTGGAGTGCCGTATTTGGTGGTTTTTGTATTTATAAATGCGCACTACGAAAATATGCAAATTGATTGATATACCACACTGCTGCTCTCTCCAAAAAGTGACATTTTTGGTTTGTTTTCTTGTCTAAGAGTGTAGGTAAATGTACACCAACAGATAAAACTGGTAGCTCTATTCCAAGTCAAACAGCTTGACGAGGCTTTATTATTTATATTTGAATGGCTGTTTTGCAGAGAAATTTAAAACAATATTTTAATTTTTGATGAATGTCTTCCGCTTCCTCTGTGTACACATTTGTTTCATATGTTTCAATCTCTGCTTACGGAGCTCTTTGATGGTATGGGACCACTTTTCTTTTCCTGTCTTGTTTCTCCCTGAGACCACTTTTTGAACTTTGTTCCTAAATAATTTCCTGTTACCCCAAGTGTCAATTATGTTTATGTTTGTTTCTCTGAGGTCATTTAACGTGTGAGAAAACCAATGCTGATTGTCCTTTCACCTTCATCAACCTGTCATCATCCATTCTAGCCAAATGTTCCAAGAATGACCTTTTCTGCTTGGTGCGTAGTATGTTCTCTGCATGTTCATAGCTTTCTTTGTTAGGTCATGACCTCTTGTTTACTGCTACTGTTGTCCTTAGGTCAAGTATGTCTAGTAAACCGGGTATGCGGGCTTCCTAGACACTACAAGATTGACGATGAGGTTAACGAATACTACAGCAACAACCCACAGCCTGGCTGTCACAGTATTGTTTGTCGTGGGAGTTTGTGTTCTGCTAGCACCTTAATTCTATGTTATCTTTTCTTTGCAGGGGTGTGTTTACATGTTTTAACATTATCTCTTACAGTGTTTTTTCTATTCAGTGTTTTCAGGTGGGCATTGCAGAAATTTTCTTTGCTTGTATGCTTATTTTTATTGCTTGCATTATCTGTTTATTGCATTTGTCTACTCCAAAATAAGGAACCCATCTTTCCCACAGCCTGCTCAGGCACCTCAGCTGCAAGCGATTGTGCAACACAGCTAACACAGATGTTTCAGTTTCAGATGCAGCTGATTGAAACTCTTTAAACACGGTACAGCAGTTATTGGCGAAACAAACACCTAACACAGACCAACAAGCAACAACTGTAGCTCCAAGTGCCATACCGCCTTTTCACCAGTTTAATGAAAAAGAAGAGGAATGACTCGAGTGGTTGCAACAGTATGAAGCTCACATCATTGCTCATGAAGTATCAGCTACTGTGAAATTACATTACTTTTAGTCAACAGTAGGAAGTGCAGTCTTTTGCCGCATTCAGAAATTGTTCCCTAATGCCACTTCGAGTGAATTGTCCTACGATCAGGGTATAGGGTCTCTAACTAACTATTATGACCAACAAGTGACTGTGGTGACAGCTAGGTACCAATTCTTTAGTTGCAAGTAAAGGTCGGATCAAATTTATCATGAGTGGGTAACAGATTTACAGAGTATGATGAGGAAATGCAAATTAAAATGTGCTTGTGGTGCTTTATATTCAGATTTTATGTTGTGTGATGCGATTGTGTACAATGTAACTGATGTCAGACTCAGAAAACAGATTTTGAAACTGTCAGATCCATCATTTCAGCACATAGTGAAAATTCTGGATCAGTGCGATTCAGGTGGCATAACGGCTGATAAATTTGAGCAGCCACCAATTTGTCAGGTTAAGTTGTCCCTTGCTCATGACTGGCCCAGGAGACAGCAACAGCACATGCACACCAAGCCCCGTAAACAGGTGAATAGAATTACGTCATGCACTTGGTGCTATTCACAGCACAAATTCCAAGAGTGCCCGTTGAGACAAGCACAGTGTTATGGTTGCCACAAGAAGCATCACGTACAATCCGTATGTTTGCAATGAAACAAACATAATAATTTTGCCCACTCACACAATTCTCGTCACAAGGCCCACATAATCAATGCAGTGTATTCAAAGCCTGTTGCAGGCACTTTCTCCTGTGCTATGCCAGTCCAACAAACTTTTTTTCATTTGCATATTAGTGGAAAATGTGTGAAATTTCAGTTGGACACAGTGTCTCTGTTACATTACTGAAGCATAACACATATGAACTGTTAGGCTCCCCATGCCTGTTTGAAACTAGCATGCACCTGACGGCTTAAAATGGACAAGGCATTCCCATTCTCAGAAAATATATTTTGCCTGTCATGTATTGCTTGCATACGTGAACTGTGACTTTCACTGTGCTACAATCACGCGCCTGTGAGAACATATTTGGCCTTGATTTGTTTGGCTTTCAAATTCAGGACAATGTGTTGCCAGTGACTGCATTCAATGTAAAAGACAGTGTAGGGCAAGTCCACTGGTTTTGCTCTCCAAACCTTCAGGTTGCATTCGCCTCCATGTTGACTTTAAGTCTACAGTCAACCCACAAATTGTGATTGATACTTACCTACTGCCACGCCCAAAGGATCTCATGGACAGATTAGTCACTGAAAATTGATTTGCACAACGCATATCTTCAAATACAGCTAGATGAAGAATCTCAAACTATGTGTGTTGTGAACATCATTTGGCTTGTTTACATATTTGTGTTTGCCTTTTGGCAGTGCTTTCACACCCGCCATTTTCCAACGGTATTTGGAACAGCTAACTGCTGAAGTACCAAACTGTTCAAAATATTTGGACGATATTGTAGTAGCAGGTCAAACACCTGAAGAACATATCGCAAATTTGCATGCTTTGTCAAGCGCGTTATCTGATGCAGGACTAAAGCGCAGACTGGACAGGTGTGATTTCTTAAAACCTGATTTGCAGAATCCTGGTCATGTCATAAACAATAAGGGTGTACATCCTCTTCAGTAACAATTGTCAGCCATATGTGACCTGCCAGATCCTCACAACATCACAGGATTGCAGTCAGTATTAGGGAAAAATGAACTATTATATTCAGTTCATACCCAATGCTACACAAATCACAGCTCCATTGCATTGCAAGAACATCCCCTTTGTTTAAATAGATGAGTGCCACGTAGCTTTTCAAAAACTTAAAGCTGCATTGCTCAGTGATTGAGGCTTGGTTCACTTTGATCCTGATGAACCAGTTGTGTTGCAAGTTGATGGTTCCTCTTACAGAATCAGTGCAGTGCTTTCGCACAGATTTAGTATTAAAGACAGGCCTACTGCTTTCGCATCAGAAGTGTTGTCCAAAGCTAAGTGTAACTATTCACAAACAGAGAAAGAGGCATTGGCTATTGTGTATGGTGTCACCGAATTTAAACACTATTTATATGGCAGAAAATTCAACTTAGTAATGGATCACAAGCCACTGCAGTCCTTGTTTCATCCGATGAAGCCAGTTCATGTCCGAACTGTCCAAAAATTGCACAGATGGGCTTTGTTGTTGTTTCAATACCAGTACGAGATTGTGTATTGTCCGACAGCTCAACATGGTAATGCGGATGCACTTTCACTTCTTCCCATTGGCCCTCATACAGACTTGGACGCTTTTGCTGCATCTTCTTGTCACATCCTGCTCACGATTCTGAATTGCTTCAATCCTTTCCTCTGAACTATAGGAAAATTGCACAGGCCATGGAAGCTGATTCAGATCTGAACATTTTGCTAAAATACATTTGCACATCTTGGCCTCACTCAATGTGTAGCATAAAGAACTCTGTAGTGCGCCAATACTTTGCACTTTGGCATAGCCTTGCTGTACAGCAATGTGTGATTCTTTTCAAAATGAGAGTTGACTGTCACATGTGTTGATTCCCAGGGCTTTGCAAAAAGAAGTGTTGCAGTTACTTCACCAGAGACACTAGGGGACTGTTTGTACAAAACAGTTAGCACATCGACACTGTACTTTGCAGGCTATGGACACCCAAATAGAACAGATTACATCACAGTGCCATGCATGTGCAGGAAATGTCTGCTCCACCAAAAAAATTCTCTGCTTGGCCTAAGTTGCAATCAACATGGTAACATATGCACATAGACTTTGCGGGACCTTTTTGAAACATTTGTTGGTTGACTGTGGTAGACTTTCATAGCAAGTCTCCTTTTGCCATGCCAATGAGCTTGGTAGTGTCACGCAGCACAATTCAGGAGTTGTACTCTATTTTTTGCCTTGAAGGTTTGCCTGAAGTCATAGTGTTGGACAACAGTCCTCAGTTCACGTCAAATAAATCTGAAACATTCTGTGAATGCAATGGCATACAGCATCTAACAAGTGCACAACTCCATCCACAATAGAGTGGCACAGCGGAACAATTTGTCAGAACCTTTAAGCAGCAGATGGCCAAACTTCACATTGCACACACCAGGGATCAAGCACTGCAACTTTTTCTTGCCTTCTATCATTAGCACCCACGAGACGGACCATCACTGGTGGAATTGCTTCATGGAAACTGCCATCGGACATTGCTCCATCTGCTCCACACTCCTCAGCATCTAGTGCCAAAGGAAGGTTGCAAGTGGCTTCTTCAGGCCCAGACGAATTGCAGTGCCGACATCATAATCAAATTTGCCACTGACATGTGCATGGTAATCCTTCTGTATCTGTTCACCAAGATTCACAGATCCCAAGGACAGTGCAGCCACAGATGCCACCTGAAGGTGTCATCACAACACCGTGGGACGACTTCATGGAGATGGTACCTTCGCCTTCTCTTGTCCTACCAATGGAGCTGGACCCGCCCATGCCACAGCGGCCGACACCTACCCTTCCGAGTGTTTTCCAGGGGACACTTCCACCAGAGCGAAGGCCAGATGATGGGCTACAACCGTAAATCTGATGTCCTCTGCAGCCACAGCTTCCGGTCCAACAGGGCGTTAATGGTCCTGCCTCTCCTCCCGTTGTCATGCTCCATATACAATGACGGTCTGTTGCTTCGAGGGGAGGGGGGGGAGAGGAGGAATGTTACAGTGTAAAGTCAAGCACTGGCGCACCAGTTGGGAATGGCAGGGAAGAGAAGGATGGGAGAAGAACTCAGCCAATCGCACGCTGACAGGACTTCCCCCCAGGACAACAGCGACCCCTCTGTCAAGAGGACATAAGCGCCGCAACCGACTGGTAATGGCCCACTTTAATAGCAGCTTCACAATTAGCCACGTGGATAGCAGTGTCAATGTTAGGCACTTCAATTATTTCATATGTTGCCCTTTGCTTGCAACACATCTGTGTGAGTGACAAAGTTAAGTAATGTATTTGATTAATTGTAATAAAACTCATCAATATGGCTTGTCTGATTGTTTGCAGGCTTCATTGACACTACAAAAATAAAGAATAAATGGTACTTCAAACTAGCAAAAAAAACTGAAAGTGGCAAAAAATAACACTGCAAGCAGCAAAAAATAACACTGAAAGTGACAGAAAAATACAGAAAGGAGAAATTTTTTTTACCTTAACACAAAAAATTATTACTAACAAGCACTAATGCTTTATTTTTCATGCCTGTTTGCAGACTTTTACACAGTCATTTAGCTATGTCATGTAACATTATTGAACTCATTGTTTTAGTAAGTGTTCACCGTATGTGTAGGAGGACACAACACCGTCTCTCACACCCTTTCATAAAAGTCCATGTTTCTCACATATAAAGAAAATTGTGGTACAACTGGTGCAAATTGATCATCAATAGGCTCTGAGAAAAGTTCAGTAGACAGAAACAACTACTTTGGAATAAGTGTACACGATTATTGATTCATTACTGACAGTATAATGTAAACGGACAGATAAAAATCTACTCACCAAGCAGCACCAGGAGAACACACACACACACACACACACACACACACACACACACACACACACACACACACAAAGTTTAACTTTCATAAGCTTCCAGCGGAAGGAAGAGGGATGAAGGAAATTGACTGGAGAGGAGAGGTTTGGGGAAAGGGGTATAGTTCAGAAAAGTCACCCAGAACTGGGGAACAACTGAGACTTACCGGACGGGATGAGAAGGTAAGTCTTCATTGATCCGGGGTTCTGGGTGATGTTTCTGAACTTTACCCAATTTTATTGATACAGGAGAACACAAATCTGTTACTTAAAAATTATTTTTTCAATGTAGGTGGATGGTTACTTCTTGCTCTGCGAATATCTCAAACATTACAACATTTCCTGAATTAAAATATGTTCTGTACAAATTCCTGATAATACTACTTCAGTGTAGTCTACTGATAATTTATTTAAGTCTAAACCAAATCTGCAGTTGTTCCTCTTTGAAAATGTTTTATAGAACAACTGTATATTGATGTACAAATTGTTAATGCAATTGCAGCCCTGACATCTCAATGTTTTGATTATTGGCAGACAAGTTATTCCACTCATCACTGACACTTCCAGAAGTATGTTATTTTTCTTCCACATCTTTCTTTATAATGACAACAGCAAAAACTGATTTAAAAATGTTACATTTCAAAATTATTTCTGCTCACAAATTACCTGTCTGTCTCCACCTGGTGCTCTGGTGTAGGAGATGGAACAATGAATGATCGAGAGCGGTAGGTACTTGCTTTTGACCCAAGACCAAATTTACCTTTAATTGATGATGCTTTCACACTCTGCCTCCTTAACTTCTGTATCATATCCCTGTAAAAGTGGTATTTGTAATAATAATAATAATTATTATTATTATCATCAATACAAAATCTGGAAATACAATAAATTTTGCTAGATGCAAAAGTATTGACACTGATTTACCCATCTTTTAAACATCCATTTTTCATTATCTTTATCTTATTCTTTTATTGGCCCTGACATAATGTGAGAAATAGTTTTTTTCAATTAATGATTAAAAAGTGATTTCTCTAACTAACTCAGTTGACAGAGTAGAATGGTGCTGATAAAAAATGAGCGGAAATAGATAATAACCAAACACACCAATCAGGCTCCATTTTCAACCATTTACAAAACCTAAGTGGATTCAAATAGTTTTCTACTGCAACGTTAAAAACAAACATGTCATGAAGCTTAACTGATTGTCCAGGCCACAGTTTAATTTAAAAAGTATAATAACCTAAAATTAATCAATACAGTTACTGCAAATACAGGATATAACTTTGATATGATTCTGAATAATGTGAAAGAAATGCCTTTTATGTAAGTCACTAGAAACTCTCATTGAGGTAAAATATAGAATTGTGTAGTTTACATTCCAATGGTACACAGTCTTCAGTGACTCAAAAAAATCTACATAAGGTCTTCACATATTACGTCTGCTTACATACCTTCTGAAATCCTTGAAAACCATTGCTTCAAGTTCTTGCAGTCTTTTCATCTCTTGTTCAATTGTACCATGAGAAGCACCCAGTGATCTTAAGTCATTTATTATTTTTGCCTGCTCATTCATCTCCTTTTCTATTAACTTCGACCTTTTCTTGGCATCAATTGATGGGTCGAACACAAATGCAGGCAAGCTGTCAGTTAAATTCCGACTTCGCTTGAGAGTTATGCTCTCCTAAAAGAAAGATAGTACATATGAGCTGACAATTATAATAGATATGTGCATAATAATTACATGTAAAATACTTATCTCAACAGTAAATAAACCTCCAACAGTAGAACCATTTTGATTAATTAAGCTTAATAATAAAGCAAAGTTCTTGGTAAGTCTCCTATGAAAAAAAGCTAAACAACCAGTGTATCAATAATAAAGTAACACAGAAGTTGCTGAAATTCCGAAAATTATATACTTATTTGTAATACCGCTGATCAGCTCACATTACTTGAACATAAATCCACTATCAACTACCTAATAGGCCCCCTCTCCACCCTTCGGCTTCATGACTTTTTCACTTGCTAAAATTGAGAGAACACCATATCTTAAATGTAGTGATTCACAGTGAGTCAAGACTTACAAGTGAAGCTGTATTTCCATCAACCTGATCAGTTTCATCACTGTCATAGCTTGTTGCATTTGCTTCATCTTCTTCTTGTGAGCCTGTGAGCATTGTTAATGTATGTCCCAATGCTGACAACTGTTTTCCAACATTGACGTCAAGATGAATATCTACACCTTCCATTTGCCACTGCACATTTAAAAACCATTTTGCATTTTCTGAAACAAAACAAAAAGGATGGAAATGTAATTTCTTCTCAAAAACGTTTAAACTGATGTTATAGATTACACTATAAATGCATTATATACTGTCAACTACACATACAGTGGCGTTAGGGAACTTTATATATATAAATAATGATCAAATTACTTATTTTCCTTCATGTGGAACACTGCTCACAACTGAAAACAGCTCATTGAAGGCATTTTATGATTTGCAGTATGTTCAGTTCTGAAACCGTTTCTCTAAAGAGCATAGGAAAATAAACACACCAGTCCCGCAATCCTTGTGGACTTGCTGTAGTAAATGAGATAACACAAAGGAAAAAAAACAGAAGAGAAGAGACATCATTTACCCTAAAGACATTGTTACTACTGTTGAACTGAAATAACAATCAGAATCAATGTTGCGCATTAGCCTTTATTATTGTTTCAACACACTATATGCTTCAGTTGTGCACTGGCGTAGCCAGCACACACACTTGGGTGCTGCCTCCAGTCCTTTGAATGGTTATATTTTTATTAACGGGCGTAGAATTTCCTGGCACGTTAGAAAACGAAACACATGGAAGAAAACTCCTTTTGGAAAGATTTTTGATGAGCAGCAACATGTACGCTGCATTACAAAAGTACACGCGGCTTATGATTAATTCAGAAATCAACTTACAGAGTGTGTTCAAAAACCAACAGGGATGTGCATCAAAATCATATGAGTAATCGATAGACCAACGTGCGCTGGATGCTAGGCGCTTTGTGAAACAAGGTATTTTCTCCTCAAGGATATGAATCCCCCCCCCCCTCATAGATCGGAGCCTACTGCACATACGTGAATCTGGCAGCTTGGGCGCTGTGGAAAATTTTTCCTGGTTGCATCTAGCTGCTTGCTCTTGCTGTGACTGCTTACACAGCCAACAGCCACATTTCTGTAGCCAGAAACGGGAGAAGGTACTACTCACACATCATTCAACTACGCATGCGCATGAGCCCACTCGTAACTGTTAAATCGAATCTAATGTAAACAGTGATGGCGTCACGCTCATCGGAGGCACTTTGTTGTTATGAAGCATCGCATAGTCTTCCTGAAGCCTTTGACACATTTTCCTGTTGGCAAACACTTGTATGAGCACGGGTGTTTTGTTTATTATATGGCACATTTCCTTTGCAATTTATGTTTTATTTTCGTTTTTATTCCCTCAGTCATGTTTTATTGTTGCAGTATTATTTTGCAGTAGCGGGTTACAGTAATATCCTTTTTTGAGTATCGATTCTTACCAGTCAAAATTACAAAAATTTAACTGAAAACTAAAATAACGAAAAATTCCCGGAATTCTACAAAATTCCCGAGTTTTTCCCACTTTCCTCCCAGATGAAAAAATTCCTGGTTTTTTTCTGGATCTCCCGGTCATCCCGGGTCATATACACCCTGATGTACCATCTCAAGTTGGACCATGAGGCACCAAACACCACTAAAATGGTATTTCTAACCCTTTCATTAAAGAGATGTTCAGTTTCAAAGAATGTATACATTATTTTGGGACAACCTGTATATCAGAGCAATTCATTTCCTTCTGCTTTATCAATAAGGCCATCTCAAAAAGCAGGAGGAACTTCCAGATGAGAATAGTAACTATATGAAATATCAAACTACAATCAAAATGATACATAAGCAAAAAGTACAAGAAGGCAATAAAGTTTGGTACACTGGCTACTGGTGTAAACACTTAAATAGATGAAGTAGTTAAAATATGTCACAGCAGATGGCATCTATAGATAGTGTGTAGAGAACATGAGTTATCTTGAGATCTGTTCATAATGGTTGGCACACAAAACAGAAGTAAATCAGGATCAGTCTGCAATGTGATAAGAAACACTATCCATTCAGTTCAGCTGATCTTCCAAATTGTTTGCTGCCTCTGACAAAATTACAGGACCATCGATACATCTTAAAGTGTTAATTCCTTTCTCTTAACTTTAATGCCTCTTCCAAATTTCTC
The DNA here is from genome assembly GCF_023864275.1 of Schistocerca cancellata. Taxonomy (NCBI): domain Eukaryota; kingdom Metazoa; phylum Arthropoda; class Insecta; order Orthoptera; family Acrididae; genus Schistocerca; species Schistocerca cancellata. Next base: position 341,513,705 of record NC_064627.1, read on the forward strand.
TTTACTACTTGCAGGCATTTGCAATGACGAAAATGTCTCTGTGCAGAACAATACGAGGGGCCATCCCTTTCATTCTTGTCCTCCAAGTCCATGTCCTATAATTTTTTATCCTCTTCTTTTGCCAACAATCGAATTCAACTCCCCCATTACAATCAAATTTTTAGCTATGTTAACAAACTGAATAATTTCTTTTATCTCATCATTACTTTTTCAATCACTTCATCATCTGTTAAATATTAGAATATTTAGGGAAAATTTAAAGGAAGAAAATTCTAGATGTGAAAATGAATTCCTTCTTAGATATCCTCTCTATAAAACTGAAAACATTATACAGCATGCACCCATACAATGTGAAAACCCATAATATTTTATAATGAATTAAATACATGAAAACAAGGGTTCGACACAAAGGAATGAATACTTTGTAGTACAGCTAATACTTTTAACTTCTTTTTGTAGCGAGACATTGCTTACATAAAATTATGTCTTTTTCATGGCATTAAAATGTTTTTGGAAAGAGCAGTGCAGTTATGTAAACATTTCTACAAAAATTTCACTTCAAAAATTTACATCACTGTAATTATCTCTTCTAAGGTCTCTGCGTTTCTGTACAGTACCATGTCCAGCCATCCTGATTTAGGTTTTCCGGGATGGTTCCTTTGAAAGGGCACGGCCGATTTCCTTCCACATTCTTCCCTAATCCGAGCTTGTGCTCCGTCTCTAATGACCTCGTTGTCGACAGGACGTTAAACACTAATTTCCTCCTCCTCCTCCTCTGTACAGTAAGATTAAAAAAGTCACAAGAACTGATCACGTAGCAAAGTACTTGTCTCCTTTTGTGTGTTATTTGGGAGGCCAACATGTTGTCTTACCAATTTGCCAACATATGATGAGCCTTGAAATGTTGTCTTGTTTTACTTAAATTATGCAAGAATCCCTATTTAGCTCATGTGTTAATTATGTGGTGAGTAAACCTGATTTGAACAAAAACACTTCTTAAGGGTGATTTATCATATTTATCAGATGTATCACTTGTTTGTGAAACAGTGCAGCCATTGTGGAATGCCTATCAAATATGAAACATTCTTCATCATTAAGAAAGTTGCAGTTGCCAAAAGAAGTTACACAAGAAATGAAAGAATTAAAATAGTTAGTGTTATCATAATAAAAGCTTAAGATGTCATACCACTGCCTTGTTTCTGTGCAATTGTGCGACTGCAGACTTCATAGGTTCCCTCAGACACCACACACAGATTCATTATAGTGCTGTCACTCATATCAGGCTTCCAGTCATCAAGGCTTGTTTCAAAATCATCTGCAAAGCGAAGACACAAGCCCACAAATCGCCCTTTGCTCACAAGCGAACCAGAGCTACAAGCTGAAATGCTTGTGCTTTCTAGAGTCACCACTACAGCTCCTCTTGAGTCACCATCGTACAATGTGCGGTTCATCCCCCAAGACGTCTATAAAATAAAGAATATGCATTATAAAACATTGGTTTCTTTTCCAATAAATGTTTTCTGACAAATATTTTAAATTTTTTTATCAATAACCAAATGAGAAAATTCTTAGTACTTGTACATGAAGTATATGACATATAATTTAAGATTACTTCTTTCCAATAGGACAAGATTGGAATGAGGAGAGAAAGTATAAGAAGAGGATAACTATGGCAAGGCCAGCATAAACTAGCAAGAACTCTAGGCCTTAGAAAGCTATGTGATGTGTTATACAGAGTTACATACTCGTCAAGGTCTGCCAGAATTACAAACAACATAATGATAGGTGTCAGATGATTTAAAATTATGCTGTAGTGTCAGTTTTACAACCATATTCTTTAGAAATTCAAAACTGAACAAGTAGATATTAATATAATATTGTACCCCCCCCCCCCCCCCCACACACACCCCTTACTTCAGAGGTTTAATGACATAAAACTACTGACCATGCACAGTATCCTTAAAGTTTCGATAATTAAAGGAACTGAAAAATGGCTTGCTGAAAATTGAGGACTTTTTCCTAGCACCAGTTGCGTACACTCTTTAGGCATATAGGGTGTCTCTCCTATGAGGCCTTTCTATTGTGTTTCTTCAGATATGTTCAAATCTGTTTTTGTGTTTGTGTAGACACAGTCAGCTGAAATAAATACTGCACATCAAATCTCGTGGGATGCTCAACAATGTCACTTTGTTTCCTGTGACTAATAATAATAATAATAATAATAATAATAATAATAATAATAATAATAATAATAATAATAATAATTATTATTATTATTATTATTATTATTAAAGAAAGCTTTTGTATGCCCACTCAGTGGAGCAGTCCCAAATTAGTCTAAAGTGATACTCAGTTTAGCAATATGTATAAGCAGGGATAGTAAAACATGAAAAACAATGAATTCTACAGCAGCAACTGAGTATCTGTGCTGCATGGTGGTAGCAAACAGTACAGGTCAGGGCAGCACACAATACGGGTAATGAAGACATGATGAACAATGGATTTATTGTCTCTGGTAATACATATCTCTAAACTGAATAAGGCATTGACTAATTTCGGGTTCACTCTATTGAATGAGTACATGAAATTCTGCTTATAAGCATAATTTTGATTGTAATGGGAAACACACTGACGGACTGGGTACTGCACGAAAGATATGATCAGCAGTATTTGTATGTGCTGCCTCCAGCTATATACTGCAAAAATGAAATTGCAAATATCTGTCAAAATACCAAATGAAAAGAGACCAATGACTATTGGGAGAGACACCCAGTATAAGATTACTGCAGTACTGGTCTTCTTCATAATCTGCCTGCAACATACATGACACTTAAGTTGCACGGGCAGCCTGATTCCTTACAGAAGACATTCAAGGGCAGCCACATCACATTCAACCACCAGACAGCAACCAAAGTGCCAGCAGACGTTGCTGGTGCCATGGACCTCTTTCTCACGCCAACAACATAACAGGATGCAAAAACCGACTGTATCCTGGCACTGAAGGCTGTTCTTATGCCGGCGCACAGTCCCTGAGAAGCAAGTTCACTCTGAGTGGGCTTCCCGGACCAGGTGCCGAATGCTTACGCATTTCTTCAATCGGGAGCTCATTCTGGAGGCATCCCTATACTGTCACTACTGTCCGAGACAGCCTTCTTGCACTGGATATTGCAACATGGTCACACAGAAGAAGGCATGGTCCGAATGTGGTGATTGAGAGGCGGATATGTGATATTTCTGTGTTCATCTTTACTCATCTGATGGCTGACAGTGTTGTCCAAAAATTTTATCCTCTCTCTTTTTTTCTTTTTTTACACACACCAACTCTTCCCATGTGGCAACATCCATTCGTTCTGTACGTCCATAACACAAAATTTTTCAAAGCAATTTTTTTTTTAATTTTTATTTTTATTTTGGCAGTCTTATGTTCACCTGAAACAGTCACTTATTAAACATAGTTCCACATTGCAAACATTAATCCCAGCTCAACTCCACCATTTGTAATGATGCTATATTCTTGAACGATACTTAAATTAACTTAACTTGGCCTGGAGTTCATTTGATGAAAGAATATAACAGTTTCCAACTTCACAAAATTTATTGACAACTGAACTGCATACTCGCAACTTTAACAAAATGCTGACTGACTGTACCCACAGAGGTGGAAAAATACCTCATCAGTCAGATGAGTAACAGTTTATTTTTTGTGTGTTTTGACTGTGACAAACAATTGTGTGGGAAGTTTTTACTGTTACTTCATGAACAACTCACCAATCATCTTTCATCTTTATTCAGCTTCACCAAACTTAGAAACTTTCTCATTGGGACCGTCTTAAGTGTAAAATGGCCAATTTGCTCTTATCTAACTGACATAAATACAGATAGCTTTAACCAATAAGGTGATAATTTATTGTTAATCAAGCTATGGATTACATTTTTGAGACTTGCTTCTCTTTTGTTACACTAAGCATTGACAGAAAAACTACTGTTATCTGTTGGTGGTATGATCCTCTTATGCTTCATTGTCAGGAAACAGTTGTGAACCTTAGTTCATAGCTTTTGTATCTCCATTACCAGGCCTTCTGCCTGAAGTACTGTTAGAGTTCCCACATGAACAGTTTATTTTGGACTTTGTCTAAACTAAGATTTCCATGAGCTTTTTTCTCCATGGTCTATTAACAGTCATCCAGGCCGTTTGTGTGAAATTCTGTTTGTTGTCCAAAGAAGAAGCGTAATTCTGTTTCCACAGCTGTTCCACTCATATTGGTATCTGGCAGCATTCTGCGAGATTGTATCTCAGGCAACTTAAACACAAAACCTCTAAACAGTGTGTATTGGAAATGCCTTATACAGGGGCCACTCAAATTCAACCTACATATTTTTTACTGTGAAGAAGTAACTGTTGCTGTGGAACACTGAATAATTGCTAGGAGTCCCTGGCACCTACAACATTGCAGATAAGTGAGATTGAGTATTGTCTACTTTTTACAGGAAGCATGCCAAACAATTGTAGAAAACATAAATCACATGGTCTATTATAGCCATCTAAGTGAGTAACTTTTATCACTCAACACTTTCATTATCCACATGTCACATGATAACAAGATGAATCAGCTTATATTGGCCTACTGAAATGACTGGCCACTAAATTGTGACAATGACGACAAACGTTGTACCTGTTAATAAATATCGAAAGTATCTTGGCAAACAAGTTTACAGTACTGAGAGCCAACTGTATGTTTCTATCACAGTATTGACACCTTTTAATGATTTGGAAGAGCACTCATTGAGCTAATCTTGAAATTAGTCAATGACTCAATGCATTTCTATAGAATATGCAATAGTCATATACAGTAATTCAATAAAAACAGAGACAGGTAAATCAACTCTAACTACAGATTACATTTCTGCTCATCCAGTCCTTAAAAAATTGAGACAATGGTATATAACAAAATACTGACAAATTTCTCAGAGTACCGTATTTACTCGAATCTAAGCCGCACTTTTTTTCCGGTTTTCGTAATCCAAAAAACCGCCTGCGGCTTAGAATCGAGTGCAAAGCTAGCGGAAGTTATGAAAAATGTTCGTACATGCCGCCACAACTAACTTCTGCCGGCGAATACATGTAGCACTACGCAAGCATACTTTGTAGGCACAAAGATAAATACTGGCGCCAAAACCTCTGCGTCAGTAAATAATTTTTTTTAAAAAAAAGTGGAAGACGAGATTTTTTTTCTCCTCCGCGAGTTTCGACCACTGCATTTTCATACATTATCCAACGAAGTAAATACAAATTCCGTATTGTTCATCTTCGAATGTAGCACAATTTCAGTGTACTACGAAAATCGGACTGGCAAGACTGTTTGGGATGTTTGTCAATATGGCCAACTCTACGTTCTGAATTTTTTCCTATCTGTGAGAAGAGATGGTTGCTAATAGGAACCTGATGAAATTTGAATCACATACAGTATTCTCTTCACCATAAGAATAATACGAATATAAACATTTTGCCATGTATTCTTTCGTGTTTGCTGCTATCTCATTTAAATCCTGTCTGCCTAATAAACTACGAAACTATAGAGTGAGACAACAGCAAACGTGGAAGAATATACATATCATGTCATGTTTATATTCGTATTATTCTTATGTCTAATAGTGATACAGTCAGAAATGAAGCACGGCAAGTGACTAGATTTTTAAATCTAAGATGACTGTAATTTCTGTGCAGAATTTGATGTAATAAAGAACCGGCCGCAAAGATTTTCAAACGGAGAAAAATTTTCACAAACTCTCGTTCAGAACATGTTCTATCATACGCAGTCTATTATTTGATTCTTGTTGATCATTATCAAAGAAAGCAGCAGTGTAAGTAACAACAAATAGCAGTCTCTTGTCATTGTTTCGCTAATGAGACGATTCCTCTCTCTCTCTCTCTCTCTTTTCTTTCTTTCTTTCTTTTTTTTTTTTTTTAAATTGTACGCGGCGGTAGCGCGCACAAAAGCAAGCCATGCGCGAGCCGCGACTGGCCGTAAACACGCACTATCAGAATGCGACAAACAATGCATGACACAGTGCAGTAATGCATTTTCAGCTTAAGAGTGACGCAAACACCTATAACAAAGGAAACGGCATTTATCAGATCAAAGCAAAATAAGCAATCGATTCAAACCGGACGAAGCACGTGAAAAAGGAAGGGTATCTGTATAAATACGGACGGAGCGCCTGACGCATAGCAATGGCTACGTGGTAAAGCTTAACTGCTAAGCTTACAACTCGAACCAAACTACTGTAGCTGTATCGTCATTCATTCGACCTAAATTGTCTATCATATTACAAGGGACCAACTTTGTTTCGATTTGGAGATGCGGCCTAAAACTTTTCTCTCCCCTTGAATTTCGAGTCTCAAATTTCAGGTGCGGCTTAGATTCGGGAATTTTTTTTTTTCCTTTATTTCGAGTCTCATTTTTCAGGTGCGGCTTAGATTCGAGTGCGGCTTAGATTCGAGTAAATACGGTATGTCTTTGTAAATATCTCTCCATTGTCTTCTGTAAAGCATCTTTCGAAGAGAAAAGCAGTCCTATTGATGTAGTCTATGACCTTGCCTTGGCCTCTGACTCTGTGGGCATATACTTCTATGTGGTGCAGAGTTCATTGCTGTTTTAAACCTATGTAAATGACTATTCAGAGATTTTTCAGAACAATTCAAAAAAACTTTAATAGCTGCTGATGGCATAGGCATACTAATCAAGGGCACAAACTCAACCATACCAGTAGCAGAACAGGGAAAACTGATTATCTGTTGACAATAATACATATTAATGGTCGTAAACTAAGTGTAGCACAATCTGTAAAATGCATTGAAGCCTGGTTAACTAAGAATCTAAAATACATTCAGCAAACAAATAAATTAAACAAAAGACTTCTTGTACCCTTCAAAGCATCAGTCGATTTGTTGATTGCAAGGTAAGGTCACTAGTTTATTTGTAATACTTAAACTCAGTGATGCCTTACAATGTTATTTCGAGAGTAACTTACCAAAAGTAAAAAATAATCATTCAGGGAAAAGTTAGCAGTCAGAAATAGCATGCATTAGATAATCACACACCTATCAGATGTCTCTTCAAACACCACAATTCATTTATTCCTCAATGGATGTTTGTCCTAATAATTAAAATCAGTTTCAATTGAACTTTGATTTATGTAACTACAAAATGAAACACAAAAACAATTTTCATGTAGGCTGTCCGTCCTCATCTAGGGCTCAGGGCATGGCTCTACTGTCTAATGTTCAACATCTTCAACAATTTCCAAACAGATATAAGGCAAGAAATCAGGAGGCCTTTCAAATTCAAAAGAAAATTAAAAACAGATATTAACAACTGCTATACATTATCTACACATACAGATTCAATGATTAAAGATTTCTGTTGCCTGTGTGAAAAGCAGCAATGTCTCTTAGTAAATAAGTCTCTATTTTAACAGCACATGAGTAAGCATTTTAGGAAATGCAACCCAGCAAAAAAAGGATGCATTTTTGAAAGATCTTTGATGTTCGTCAACATTTTCGTTTTACAAAAGAATAATCACGAATTCCACCTATTACAGCATGGTGATTTCCAAGGTACTGAAATCGAGACTGAAACTTCTTTTTATCAGCCAATCATAGCTCATATCTCACCAGCCAATAACAGCAGATATTCAAAGCATAGGACACATTATGCAGTCAGCCAATTACATCATCATCATTAATTAGCACATACACATGAAGAGAAAAAGTTAATGGTTTAAATTAATACACATATAGTATAACCACAAGAAAAGTTAAGCTCTCACAATTAATATAGGTCGCCAAAATTTTTTTGCTGTTTATCTCAAGGTGTGGTTAGGCGGTATGCTAAAAGCATCAGCTTAAATTGCAGCAGCTGAATATTTATCTTGGTATTATTCTGTTGATTATGTTTTATTGCTGCAGTATTATTCCGCAGTAGTGGGCCAAAGTAATATTCTTTTTTAGAGTATCAATTCTTACCAGTCAAAATTACCATTCAAAATTACAACAGTTCATCTGAAAACTAAAACAATGAAAAATTCTAAAAAATTCCTGAGCTTTTCCCAGATTTCTCTCAGACAAAAAAATTCCCAGGTTTTTCCTGGGGCACGTATATCTCGAAATAATAGTCACAACACAATGACTCTTTTCTTTGAACTAAAGTTTACTTACCAAAGGTAATGGATTTAATGGCAGGCAAATACCCATGTCATCAACAGTTAGTTGCAAAAATAGTGTGCCCAAATGCGGAGTGCTTAGCTGACTTGTCAGTTGTCCAAAAGGCACTTTTTCAAAAACCTGAAAACAGCAGCCAGGCATTACACGCTGTTTGCACCAAGATAAAACTTACAATTTAAGCAACATATGTTCTAAACAAAGAAACAAACAAGTGAGAGCAACATGGATAGAGACTGTAGCTCTATCTCTAATAAAGTATAATACCTATTTACTAACTTTGTCTGACCTGCTCCTTGTCACAAGATATACAGGGTTTGGTTGGTTGGTTGTTTTGGGGAAGGAGACCAGACAGCGAGGTCATCGGTCTCATCGGATTAGGGAAGGACGAGTAGGAAGTCGGCCGTGCCCTTTCAAAGGAACCATCCCGGCATTTGCCTGGAGCGATTTAGGGAAATCACGGAAAACTTAAATCAGGATGGCCGGATGCGGGATTGAACCGTCGTCCTCCCGAATGCGAGTCCAGTGTCTAACCACTGCGCCACCTCGCTCGGTATATACAGGGTTTCAAAGCACTGTTTATTGACAAGTGTACAATGTACAAAGAGGGGTGATACATGAAAAGAAAGATACATTCATCAAGTTTAAAAAGTCCATCTCATGCTTCATGTGCACTCTAGATAGCAGGCCTCTGACAGTTCTCTACAAGATCAGGTGAAGGGATTTTTGTGTTAGAATATGTGAAGTGTTCCATCAGTTACATGCATTCAGAATACACTCATATGCAAATAACGAAAACCTTGCAACTGGTCACCAAAGCATTTTGTGTTTATTTTTCCTAGTTTTGTGATACTGGTTGTCTCCGTAAAGGTAAAAGTATGGGGGAGACAACATGTAACAGAGCTCAGAGTGCAGACCACAAAAATCAACTGTTTGTGCAAGCTGTCAACTGGAAATTCTGCAGAAAACAGCGTGGAATGTTTTGTGGCAGTGTTTGCATTTCAAACCATACCATTTATAACTGTTACAACACCTGACTCCAGATGATTATGCCCATCAACTGGAGTTTTGTGCCTAAGTACAGCAAGCTACAGAAGATAATTATGACTCTGTGAAGACACTGATATTCAGTAACGAGGTGTATGGCACTTTTTTCTTCATTGAGCAGTTGGTGACAGGTTCTGTCTACCTGGTCATGTTCCAGCTGTGGCTGCCGCCACAACTGTCTGCTGACTCCTCAACTTTCATTCTTCAACAGACAGGGTTCCACCTTACTGGAGCATAATTTCCATGCATTCATGAACTGCCACAATGCTGGGTAGGGCGTGTAGCTCTAGGTGACATTCCTCTGTTGCTATGGCCCCCATGTCACCAAATCTCACACCATGTCTTATGAACAACAAAGTTTATGTGCCACCAATGCAAACAATGCTGCAAGCACTGCAGGAGCATTGCAGGAACACTGCAGGAACTGCTGCCATAATGGACACTGATAGAAACATGATAGTGAACATATGGATGGAACTGGATTATCATTTGGATGCGTGCCATGAACTTGGTGGGTGTATATGTCTTTTAATGTATCACTTATCTTTCCTAAAACCTATAATTGTAAATAAACAGTGCACTGAACCTAACAAATCATTTAGGCCAGATCTGACATGTCCATTATTTGGTATTACAGGAAGTTCATTGTGGATATAGAATGACTGGCCAGTACTTATCTTCAAGAGGTGAACTCCAGTACCGCTGTCAGGTATGTTACAAATATAAGACTCTATACCTTGCATTGAGAACTGTTGGTTTCTTTGTCACAAAGAAAAGAGGAACACGTCTGGGATGATTTGAAAGAAAGCGCAAGCTACTCTGACCTCAGCCTTAAAGGACACACCTGTTTTCTACTTTTAATGTATCTATCAGGAGTACTGGAATTTCACCTCCTGAAGTTAAATACTGGCTGGCTATTTCATCTCCTCGTATTTTAAAAGTATTCTCAACTAGATTCCCTCTTGATAAGTCTCTTAGGAATTGTTTAAGTAGTACAAACATTTGTGGCATAGAATGCAGACTTTACTGTCACACTGTCCAAATTGTTATAGTATTGGCATTTCTATTTATTTTCACATCACTCATGCATATTTCAGTTAAAAGAAACTGAGCAAACTACAAAACTTTGTTGTCAGTTGAGTGTTTACACATTAATGACATCTTAACTTGGTCTTGATAATGTACTCACTTTACTTGCAAAGAAAAAAGTAGCTTTTAGCATTAAGAATTTGTAGTGTTAACACAATGTTTCAATGTATTCCATACAATCAAATATATTCATTAAATACTAATGAATTGTCTGACTTTATGGCTTCATATGAGCAATTTGCTCCATGAACAAAAGTGTAAACAACTACTGCCTTCTGCATTTAAATCATCCCTGCAAATTAATGTAAATTAGTTAAAAAATTCTGTAGAATGACCACTCTTAAACATACGGTATTTTTAAATATCTTTGAGAATATCCATGAGAGGATATTGCTCAATGTTTATTGCCTTTTATTCTACAGAGCAATCTTACTTCTGAGTATTTTAATCTGTTGGTATGACCCACTGCATGAAGGACACACTTGCTACAAAGCTTCAAAAACATGTTAGACGCACTTCATGACCTGAAATTTCAAAGACACCTACTTGAGACAACAGTCATGGGTAAATTTACTTTAAAAGGACCTTCACTGTTGTAAGAATACCACATCCTGAGTGGGTAAAAGTTTTACAGAGAATGGGAGTCCATTTTATATGGAGAATTTAAATGAGGCTGGGTATTGCTGTGGGCATTTATGGATGAAATACAGTTGGAAAAGGAGTTAAAACGTAGGCCTACAAGCATTACATTTGTTGCATAAAATGGCAGAGACTCATTGATAAGGCAAGGGATCAACCTCGATTTGATTGGTCACAACAGCATGTATACACACAGATGTGACAGACTAAGCATGTTACAGTTATTTATAAGGATTTGAGAAATTTGCAATAAACACAAATATAGATGAAAATTCTGCCTCAAATTGCAAAAATGCAAAATTACTTAATAAATGCTGTTTTGTGGTGAACTCCATCCAGATGAACTATTTTATTGGGCACAATTTGAAGCAGATTTACTTTCTGTATATAATTACTGAAAATGTACTCAGATTTCAGTTACTGGTATTGCAAATCATCTGGCAAAGCCCAATTCCTAACGATAATTTTTGTAGGAATGTGTTTACAAAATAAAAAGGGCATAAACACAATGACATATGTGTGCTCGATGTTCTGGTGTCACCAGTTGAATGGTTTATAATTAAGATAAATGCAGTGTAATGCAAAGCAGAATTCAGTTGTGGGACCTACCGTCTAATAACAAAGAAATGTACACATTCATCTGCTAATTAAAGTTCAAAAGTTGATATAATGCAAACACTTTAAGGTCATCATACAAGATCAAACAATTTGTCAAACAACCTTTTATTTTCTTTTTTTTTAATTTGCTGAGTGAATTACTAATTTAATTTCAGACAATGATGAATTTTTAAGTGCATCAGAATTGCCCAAGTGTATACATTACTGCTAATATTCTATAAATAATATTAATTACATGATTTCTTTTTAGTTTCATTGTATAGAAAGCTCACCTATTACTGCACTATGTAAAAGCAAATGAATACATAAACCTTTTCTTGCAGCTTCTAAACATAAAAAGAGAGCATCAAATTTTGAAGTATATATGCAGTAACAATCTGGAAATGTCCAGTTTAAATGTCAAGACTAAATCATTGTCTAAGAACAATACTACATGGTTGTCTATGATAAAGTGCTATTCTGTAAATGCGAACCTGCTGTGTGGCTGTAAGTACTTCCTTGTTAAGATTTGATCTCTGTTCATTCCAGTATTCGTAAGCATTTTTGTAATTCAGCCATACAAGAATTGCTTTATCCACAGCTATAGGTTGAATGTAGATAAGTGGTCGTCTAAGGGTGATCAGTACCATCTCCTTGTCCTCCCCTTGAACCATTTCATCCTGGAATGCATTCCTCAGGCCTGCAAGTATGATAAATTGTGTTGTTACACAATAAGAACACCGTTTATAACCATATATTATATTCTTTAGGTGGTTAAATTACTTTAGCTATGTATCATGAATACATGTCAGTCACTTTATCTTTATGGAGAGTACATTAAAAATGAGCTCCAGACAAAAACAAAGAGATAAAAAGATAAAGCAACTGTTAATCAAGAAGTCTGATTTTATTATCATAGTACTTTTGAAAGGTTTTAGCTCTCTCACCTTTCTCCATTTCGTGCACCAATAATATAGCGGAGAGCACGTTTTAGCATGGTATCGAAAACATGGAGCAAATTTTTCACACAGACAATTATCTACTTGGTTTATTAATCCTATACGTAAACAACTGAACAAGCAGGTCACATACTGCAAAATATAAACAAATGAATTTTTCTGTCAACCACCAGTAGGTTTCAAACAATATGGTAATCAGGTACTTAATCATTCTGGTCTCTTCAGCTTACAAATTAGTTGAAGTACTGAGTCACGGATAGTAATATAAAAAAGGCTACACACTTCCCTGGAGCAAATTCGAAGTTATTTCTACACCTGTTGATGACCGTTCATCCAAAATAACAAGAAATCCTCAATACAGTCACAAATTTTGTTTTGATAGAAGCGTAGGTGTGGCACTAAGTCAAATGCTCTTTTAACTGACTGTCTTGACACAAAGCCTTCAGCATGTCTTATGAGAAGGATGTAAGCTGTGTTTCACGTGACTGACATTTTCGAAATCCATTCTGTTTGATATACCTAATTATGTTTGAGGTCAGAATATGTTCTAGGAGTCTACAACAAATCAGTGTCAAGGATATTGGACACTAGTTTTGTGGATTACTTCTACCACCTACCTGACAACAGGCATGAGCTGTTATTCCAATTACAGGGCAGCATTTTTTGTTTGAATAATCTATGATAGGTAGTATTAAAAGAAGGACTAACTCAAACACAAATTCGGCACAGAATCTGATGGGTATTCCATCGGGTCTTGGAGCTTTGTCCAATTTTAATAATTTCACCGCTTTCTAAACAATAATTAGTCATTATTTCAAAAAGTTATCTGAGTATCTAGATTCAAAGACAGAAATGTTCTGTTAGCTACATGGCAGGTAGGCTTTCTTTTTAATTTACTTGATTAAATTTAGTTGCCATAAGCACAAATAGCATTAAGCAGTACAGTGGCCATTTATTGTTAATACAGTGTAGAGACTAAGATTCTGTGATTTGCTTGTCTTTTGTTAATACATAACTTGACTCATACTACACCCCTGAATGTTATCTTTTTCAATAGACTCCATGGAACACAATGGATGGATGGATGGATGAACACAGATGTACTCTAATGGGTGATCACCATTAACTGAAAATATTTGCTGTATAGACAGATATTGTGTAAGGTCACACACAATATATTCCCACATAATTCATGATCAAGTTTAATCACTTTCGCATAAGTCCACAGACACTATGTTCCCACAAAATACATGACCACATCTACACTAAACTGCTTACGCACTACCACTGACTTGACAGAAATCTACAAAACTTGTCATAGCACAAGGACAGAGTTCTAAGCTGAAAATCAGATCTATATTACTAAACACAATCCCAGCACCTGGCACCAGTTGCAGCATAGGAAGAACATAAATCCGATTTTCAATATTTTACACCATTATCAACCAAATTTAAAAATTTAAAATACTGTCATAATCTACTCATTAACACGTATAATTTTATGTTAAAAGTTTAATGTAATAAGACAAGTATTACAGTTAGAAAATGTGTGTCTGTCTTGAGGCAATGTAACTGACAAGAGTGCAAATACCCAGCTTTCATTCATCCTGTGTTTAAGAATGAGAGCACTTAGCGTTTTCCAACAAACTTTACACACAATTTGAAACCTTTAAGAAACTTTTCCTTGCTGACAACCTCACAAAATCATAACAGGAAAAAGGTTCGTAATTTACTACAATTTTGCTATTCATGCAGTCAAACTTCAGCATGATGTTTTAATTTAATACTTCTTTGCTACTAAATTTGTTTGCAACACATTCAGAGAGTATCCACATATACCTCTGAATGTAACTGCAAAATTATACCACCGTACAACACAGAGTTAAGGAAATGTGACATCATAAACATTGAGAAGTGTTAACACTAACTTTTACTTAAAATGGAGCACAAGTCATGAGAGCACTTAGTACTTCAAGCATAATTTCAAACCTTTCCTAAACTAAAGGCAAATATTTAACACACTGACTCACTTGTAAAGCAACCAGACATTTGAAGCTATTTTGTACATGGGGATTTGATTTACTAATAATCAGGTTATAATAGTATGTATTAATATGCTAAGCCAAATATTTCATTATTTGTGCAGGAAGTATTTTTGTTTTGTTTTGTTTTGTTTTGAAAGAGAACAAATTTGTGAAAGAAAATTTAAGACAATGCTCAGAAACAATATGAGAGATGCAGCTGTGAAATCCAATTAGGCCTGACTTGATTTCAGAGAAATTGCACATTGTAGTACAAATCAGTAAAGGTTCAATTAGTGATAAGAGAGGTCATGATGAAAACAGAGAGACATAATATGAACATTTCACAGCTAAACTGAAACAGAATAAGAAGAAGAAAAGAAGAACGAGAGGTGGAATACATAAACAGTAATAGCAGCGATAACCAGTTGTACTACATGGAAAATATAGCAGATATAGAAATACATGTCAGTCTCCTGGAACAGATAGCCTGTTGAGCAGGTTTAAAGATCTCCACTGCAAAAACTGACTAAATTTTTTCCTAACATAAAAGTGCACCATAATTTTTAGTAAGAGTCAAAGGTCAAATAGAAAAGGTTAAAATTCAAGAGCAGCATCTACAAGAAACAATTTAAGACAATGGGTTAGTAAAATCTGTCAGGGATAGAAGGATATACTAAAACAGAAATAAAAAAAAAACACATTACAAAATGGCAATGGGTATTATGGAGAAGAATTAAAAGGAAAATTTTAAGCACAAGAAATACAAAATCGTTCAAGTTAAGAAGTAATGATGATAAATATCAAGGCAAAGACAAAAACAGAATAAAATAAGAAAAGAAGACTGTTTCGGATATTTTTACAAAAATAGTGACTCAGGCGACTGTAAGATAACTTAATACTAAATTGGTAGTCTATTAACTGCAGCAAAAATTCGTAGCTGTACAAAGATGTGTAACATTTTAGGGCTCTATCAATACAAAACATCATAATATAATACCTAAAGACACTCTGAACAAATAAATCTTATATTACAATAAACACAAATATTAATTCTTATTTCTTTAAAGCTTCAAACGTTTCAAACATTTTAGGGACTCTTTTTCTTGATTAAGAGACATCTTAAAAAGCAAATAATTAGGAGCAAAGGAGACCAGTCACCAAATAGTAAAAGTGTTAAGCTGTCAACAGGCACATAAAAAAGGGTGAAACATTTCCTAGCTTTCAGATGAATCCTTTAACACACTATGCTAGAGAAGAGTGTGTGTGTGTGTGTGTGTGGGGGGGGGGGGGGGGGGGGAGGGACGACCATGTGGATATGCATATGTATGTCTCTCACTTGATAAAGGATTCGTCCGAAAGCTAACAAAGTTTTCATTCTTTTTTGTGTGCCTGTTGATGCCTCAAGCTTCTTCTATTGGATGAATGGTCTCCTTTCACATTCTACCAGAACTTTCCTTACTCCACAGATATCTTAAAAAGTTTGAAAAGAAATACATTCCATGTCCAGTTTCAAACATGTGTGGCCTGTAAGTTCAACACAAATGACTCCTCTTTCAGAAATAATTGTTACAGCTTATTCAAGGATACAAAGGTGACTATCAATGACCATAAAATATTTTGCATAATTTCTAATAATCCCTAGATTTTTTATGATACTGGAAAGTATTAGGGGGAATAAAAGTAATGGAAGAAGTAAAGGTTATAACTCACCATACAGCTGAGGCACTAAGAATCTGTCGGCACTTAAACAAGACTGAAAATGTTGCTGAATTTTTTAACAATGTTCTTCTTCAGAGCAAAGTAACAAAAGGAACACTCACATACACATGTATGGCAACAATGTCACACCCGACTACAATGGTACAGTGCTGCTGACTGATTGGGGCAAGAGGCTACGTTGGATGGAGTGCGTGAGAGCAGCAAGGCAGCCAGGAGGGAGGATGATAGCTTGGAGGAAGAAGCTGCATGACAACATGGCAGGAATGATGCATTCATCAGAATAGGCAAGGGAATTTTGAAGTGGCATGTGATGTAATGGAGGAATGAGATGAGAGCGGGAAATGGGGGGGGGGGGGGTGTTTACAACAGAAGAAGAGGGAGATGCAGAGAGGAAAGTGTAAGTGTACATCAAGTGTGAAGGATGTGATCCAAGGACAGTACTCCACTACCTAATCCAGAGGATCACTGTCTCTGGCTGCCTGGTGCCAGATTAAGAAAATCTGGAATTGGGGGGGGGGGGGGGGGGGGAGCAGTGATTTAGATGTCAGAGTTATGAAGCAGCCATTGAAAGCTGAAAGAAGGACTAGCATAAGGAAGCACAAGAATATTTCACTGATTAGATGGGCGCCAGTCTGTCACTTTGGGAGGGTAGCAATGATTTCTGGAAGGATGATCCTCATATTAGTACATGATAAAAGGTTAAGATCTTATTTATATGAAATGGTGTACCTATTCTTGTCTTGAAGAAGGCATACTGTTGAAATTCGGGTTCTGCCTCTTCAAACATGACATTTTTCAGAAGCTGCCCTAGACTCAAATTGACATCAACCTGTGCCTTTCCAAATATTTTCATGTAAGGATTTGGTTGAGCAGCACCCGAGACATTTTGTACTCTGTTAGACAGTTGGAATTCCACAGCTCCTGTCTCAAGGCGAACAGCAGAGTTAGTTGGTGTGGTTGCTGTTAACTGAATACGCTGTAATAGATTAAAGAAATATGTGAGAAAATAATGTAAGTCTCTTTGGTTTTTTTTTTTTTTTAATATTAAGACATCATCAATAATGAAATGCACACAGAGAAAATAAAACATAAATTTCCTTACGAAAGATCTGTAGGATTTCTGAGAACGACTATCCCTAAGAAGTTGTGTATGTAAGTTCCAATAAACTTTTGACCTAGAAGATCTTAAGTAAAAGATGTGTTCAGGAAAAATTAAAGGTGAATGTAAATTAACAATTTATTTTATCTAGAAATTTGAGGAAAATAGTATACTGTCAATAATAATAAGATTTAAGAGGATTACAACCTAAAATGGTCAAGGATTGGGCACAAAACTGTATATGGCCTTGTTTCAATTATTATTTTGGTATATGTCTGATGTCATTTAGGGAAATAACAGAACCTATGTCTCTATAGGGACAGGAACTATTTCTTCCAAATCTGAGTCTAACATCTTAGCCACTGTGTGCCCTCACTAGGGGAAATAACAGGAAGAAAGAAAAATGGGGAATGCAAAAGAGAGAAAATACACATGTACATGCATACAAGCAAACAAAATTAAATAAAATAATTTTTTTTTAAGTTATGTTTTGATTGTAATACTGTCAAACATATATTCACAGAATGGTTACAATAATCAATATATTCAATAAACAGGGAAGAAAGGCAGATTTTGTTTCTTACTTTTATCCTGATCACTAAAGAGAAGAGTATTCTTTTAAGAGATGAAGAATTTGTCTCTTCGCTTCCTTCAAGCCATAGAGGAACAGGTTTCTCCCCACCATACACTTTCTGAACAACTTCATTTACTTCCTGCAAGCAAAACAAATGAGTCACATGACAATTGCTAACAGATAAAACCTTCCACATTCCAACAAACGTATACTTGCTCATTATATAACTACTATCCAAATCAAATTATAATTATAGAGGCAAAGTTCATTCTCTACAATCTGGGACTACCAACACACACAAACTTCAGAAGTATGCGGAAAACTGTCTTAAGAAACAACAGTATTAATATAAGTATTACCAAAAGGAGAAGTCTAAGGCCTCTAATTAGTTGTTTGGGGTGGGGGCAGGAGAATTTCTAAACCGGGCTTTACACAAAGATCCACCGTGAATGGTACTGGTCTAGCACGACAGCCATCTAGCGGTAGAACAGGTGAAACTACGAAATTTAGCAGTGTAGCAGACACATGATCTGTGCGCCAGAATAGAGAACAGTTCTAAACTACCGTCAATCCGCGCATGCGCAGTAAGTAGCAATAATCCGCGCATGTGCAGAAGGGTGTGCCACAATGAGTTCTGCTTGTTGTTAGGTTATTGTTAGGCAGCTAGTGGCTAATTTCAGATTTTAGTGTTGGGGATCTCTAATTTCAGATTTTAGTGTTGGGGATCTTCCGCAATTTTTTTCAGCATGCATGTTTCATAAATGCAGAAAAGAAACTTTTTTTGCAGTAGACACTTTTATACTAGCTGTTCCTCCCTGGGGGACACCACATTGACGAAGCACTGTCTGTGCAGGTGGAGAGGCTTATGTATCCGCACGAAGTTTAGGTATATGCCGAAGGTAAAGGACCTACAGCTGGAAAGGTCTTAGCTGATGTGTCACACTAAGAGTGTCCCACAACATCCCATCTTCCCTATCCACTCCTAGTCCTTACCCACTTCCCTTTCCCAACCCAAGGTGTGATGCGATCTGTGTCAAGGGGTGCGTGGCACATGGGAAGATGTGTCGCAAACGGAGCACCAGGGATACCGGGTGACCTCCCTGAGTAAGCAGCCTTACACCGCGCAGAGTATTCGTGGTGTGGACCGTGTAGATCCCCAAATCTCGTGAGATGAAGATGGACAGAACTAAAGAAAATAAATTAAAACAAACTGAGGGGCAAACTGAGACCTCAGACCCCTAACATCAGAGTCAAGACTGATGGAAGGCATTCCCACAACTGAATCAGGATCTAGACCTGAACCAGAAGTGGGAACTGTAACCAAGAAGTTGGACCACATAAAGATTAAAGCCTTGTCTGGTGCCCAGAGGAGGAAACTCCTCAGGGAACAGAGACAAAAGGAAGGGAAAGAATGGCTTACCAAAGACAAGTAGAGGGAATTACAAGTGCTCGAGCCTAAGACCCCCAAGAAAAAACTGTCTCAGGTAGAAGGGGATACACAGACCCCCACAACATCGAAGACAGGCAGCAAGAGGATAAGGGAGGAATCTAAGAGTCCCTCCTCCCTGGGAAAGCGAGCCCAGAAAAAGCGGAGGCAAGAAATAGGGAAACACACCTGTAGTACTGCAGTCTTGGTTTTTAAGATGGCAGTTATCCAGGAAGGCTATCCACTGGTAGCCATCACCTCACAGCAGGAGGAACTTGTATAGATGGCCCTCTTTGAAAAGACGGGAGGGGGGGGGGTCCAGTACTCAACTTCAGGAGGGTCTATCTAGATCGTGGTGCCCTCATTTTTGTCTGTGAGGGCATGCACACAGTGGAATGGCTTAAAGACAAGGTGCCCATGATATCCCTGTGGGAGGATGCGAAGCTGCTGGTCAAGATGGTAGCAGAGCCCAGTGTGGGGCAGCAAGGACACCAACAGCAGAGGTGAGTTCCTTCTTGAATTTTTCTTAGCTGACAACTTGGAGGTCTTGAATATGGGCACTGAACCTACATTCAGGAATAGCAGAAGGGAAGAAGTAACTGACATAACCTTCGTTTCCATGATGATGGGCAGATATGTCAGGCAATGGCATGTGGCGTTAGAGTCATCGTCATCGGACCACATGTACATTAAATTCAAGGTTGAAATGGGAATCAGACAGACCATGACCTATTGGAATCTCAGGGAAAAAAAAGCTGGGAGATATATAGGAGGGACCTTGACTTAAGTTTATTGGAAATTAAAAGTTCGATAAGGAATCTAGTAGAGTTTGAGGAAGTAGCAGAGACTGTTACCTCTGCCATAGTGGCCTCATATCAGGACAACTGCACAATCACCAAGAAGTGCACAAATAGGAGTGTGCCTTGGTGGAATAATAGCTTGGGAACACAAAGAAATCATGTACGAAGACTGTTTAATCTTGCGAGACGTAAAAGACAATGGGCAAAATATTGTGAGGCCCTTGTCAACTACAACCTTGCAATAAGACAAGAAAAGGAGGCATACTGGAAGGCATTCTCTGAGGAAGTGGAGAGCATGGTTGCTCAAGCCAGACTTCACAGAATCCTCACTAGAGTACCAACCAATCCAGGACGTATGTTGAGGAAGGAGGATGGGGAATACACAAAGACAGCACATGAGACATTATAACTGCTCCTCAAAACTAACTTTCCTCAATATGCTCTGCCGGACAACAAAGACCAGAATGTGATCCCAGAGAGACAATGGTTCTCAGGCACTCGAAGAGAGGACTGGGAATTTGCCGAGGAGTGTGTGGACTTCAATAAAATCCAACGAGTGGTGGGTATATTCCAACCATTCAAGTCACCTGGTCCAGATGGAATCTTTCCTGCTCTCTTGCAACAGGCATGAGAGAATCTCATGAGTCCTATGCAGGTTATTTGGGGTTAGCCTAACAGTAGGAATCAATCCCAGTGCTTGGAGGGCAGTGAAGGTTGTCTTCAATCCAAAGCCAGGGAGAATTGATCATACCAAGGCCAAGAATATGAGACCAATCAGTCTGTCCTCCAGTCTCAAAACACTGGAAAAACTGGTTAATGTATACGTTGGAGAGAGGAGGCTAATTAGGACCCCTCTACATTCAAACCAACACGCATATCAACCAGGCAACATGAGACAGCTCTCCATCAACTCATTGGCAGGGTGGAGAAAGCACTTCACTTCCAAGAAATAGCCCTCTGCATCTTCCTGAGAGGGCCTTCAGTAACACGACCTTCAATTCAATTGTAAGGGCAGCAGATGTGCTTGACCTAGGGATCACTATGTGTATGTGGTCCAGGGCCATGTTAGTGGAAGGAAGGTAGAGTCTACCATGATGAACGAAAAGTTGGTAATTAACACCACTAGAGGTTGCCCACAAGGAGTAGTTGTGTCCCCTTTATTGTGGAATCTAGTAGTGAACGAATTCATTGAAGAACTAAATTCCATACAATGCTTTTGCCAAGGACACGCAGATGACCTTGTGATAGTAATACTCGGCAAATTTACTGACAGAGTTAGAAATATGGCACAAGGTGCATTGGACTTGTGCTAGACTGGTGCATTACACAGGATCTAAGGGTTAATCCCAAGAAGACTGTTGTGGTGCCATTCACGAAGAGGCATATCCAGCACTCAAATTGGAATCTAAAGCTCTTCAACAAAACTACCTGTGAGGGGGACAGTGAAATATCTAGGGGTAACCTTAGATGAGAAACTAACATGGAAACCTTCCATTAAGGACATCTGCTCCAAGGTGAAAGGTACTCTAGTGAGTACCAGAAGGGCTTGTGGTAAAAACTGAGGCCTAAGCCCCAGAGGTATGCTCTGGATATACACCGCAGTGGTTGGACCTATGATTTCCTATGGGGCCGTAGTGTGGTGGAAGAAGGTAGAAAAGCAGGTTGCAGCTAAGGAGCTTGCTAAGGTGCTGAGAGTGGCCTGCTTAGCCATAACAGGCAGAATTAGCAGCACATCAACCACTGAGATGGAAGTCATGCTGGACATGCCTCCACTACACCATCTTTCTAAGTATGCCATTTCTACTGTTATCATCTTTCGCAAACCATATCGTTAGTCTCAACCTACCTCTTTTCAACAGACTCTTTGCATGGATGTAGGATAATCACAATTCACCAATCCTTGTAAAATTCACCTCATTTCCTTATATATAGCTGCACAAAATGATGTACATAACTCTAAAACAGCCAATATAAATACCTTCATAAAAACTTTCTGCACAAAAACAAGATGATTCAACAAGTCTGTTGTTAGTGAATGCTCAAATTCCCCAATTGCTGCAACAGCACTTAAATAGCTGCCTTGCCTCAGGACAACGCCATCTGTAAGTGAAAGATAAAAAACTATTAATTCATATAATTTTACCTTTGCATGTATTTTCTATCATATTTTATATGCTGAATGGAATTATAGCCTATTCAGATAAGTTAAACAAAGTGTGTACAGTGATTAAACTTTTATTTCTAACATACAACACCCAACTATATCACTTGTATAACAGTGAGGGAATTTTAATACCCAGGTGAAGTGTGTATAACCACAGCAAAGAATCAATATAAAATATGGTGTCCATGTATATTTTAACAGGAAATCTTCTGTTACTAATATCTTGTTTGATCAACAGCATGCCACGACGAAGAAATAACATCTTAAATGTTGAATGTAATCAGGTGGGTTCTGATGAATGAAAAATTTGAGAGGTAGCATAAGGAATATAATGTCTTGGGCTCAGTGTAAAGAAAAATTTAAATCTCAGATCAACTAAACAAAAAATGGCTCTGAGCACTATGGGACTTAACATCTATGGTCATCAGTCCCCTAGAACTTAGAACTACTTAAACCTAACTAACCTAAGGACAGCACACAACACCCAGTCATCACGAGGCAGAGAAAATCCCTGACCCCACCGGGACTCGAACCCGGGAACCTGGGCGTGGGAAGCGAGAACGCTACCGCACGACCACGAGCTGCGGACTCAACGAAACAAACTAACAAAGTATTTATTTGCATGAAATATAATGAATTTTTTATTTTATAACTTGGTTTCCTAGTATTTTACTGTCTCCCTTTTTGCCACATCATCTGATAATGACTTCTTAAGATGTCAAAACCAGCATTCTACCACTGATGCTAACCACTATGTAAAATTCCACATAGCACAGTTCACCGCATTGCACCTTCTCTTGGACAAACAGTGACCCACTGTTTCAGCAGTTCTCATTGGAGCTAGTGATGTGAGCAGGGCAAATACCCAGTGAGCGAGACATTCATAAATGGGCATTGGCCTGGGAATTTCCCTAAAGCAGTTTTAAATGCCAAAAGCTGGAGAATTTTTATATAAAAAAAGTATTTTTAAGGCTTTTGCTGCTAGACTGTATAATTCACAAGTTAAAATATGGGATGGGACAATACTCCCGGCACTAAAAGTTAGTAAATATTTACGCTTAATGCTATGTATATCTTTTACTGCCTTTACTACTAAGAACAAAAGGAAAGAAGGGAGAAACATGTTGTTTAACTTGCATTTTAACTTGCCGAGCCAAAGAAGGGCACATGCTGCTGTTTATATTTATAACATATTCTCTCTCTCTCTCTCTCTCTCTCTCTCTCTCTCTCTCTCTCTCTCACACACACACACACACACACACACACACACACACATACATAAAGTGCTGAACAGCTGTGTAGTGACAAGCCAGTACAAAAAAAAAACACACTTTACAATCTGTGTCAAATCTCTGAATATTATTAAAGAATGATTATTGATAAGAATACTATTACTGAACGTATTAAACAGTAGGAAAGTGTTTCTTGGTGATAATTGTATTTTTAAATGTTAAACTGTGTTCAGTGAAAAACAAGAAAAAATGCCTTACTGTCAGATGTAGTGACATTTGAGGCAGACTGCAGTTTTCTATTCTGCTCCTTTCCTTATTTACTTTCGTATGACTGCACTTTTATGTAGATAAAATAAGATCAATAACAACAAAAAAGAAAAAAAAGACTTAATAACAAAATATCAATGCCCATATGCAATTCCTAGATAATCGGAAATTCTTAGAATCATGGAACAGGAATTGGTAGTAAGTAAAAATACTGCCTATACGCTAGCTACTTAATATAAACTACACTTTATTTCAAAAATTATTTTTAAATTTGAGTTGTTCTCTTTTTTTATTATGTACTAACCCAAGAATTGACCTCATTAAAGATGTAAAAAGTTACGTTTACATCCAATTAATAGCTTTCCTCTAACTCTCAAGTGGCTTTTTCAACTTGGTTGTAAAATACCTTTTCCCATACAAAACATCAGCTTAATTTTTTTTATAAGCATCACTTATTTATACACCTTCACTACCTCCAAACCACCCCCTGTTAACTTTCCAGAATTTCTTAACCTCGAACCTTGCCTCAACATCATTCCCCAAATCCCTCAACATGCGAACTAACCTTACATCCGCAGAAAGAACCGCAGTCCACCATCTAAAAACAGATCCCGACCTGCTGACAAAGGCTCCACCGCCGTTGTTTTGAACCACAAGGATTATGTGGCAAAAGGACTCTGTCAGCTGTCAGATATTTCCACCTACAAACTATGCTACAGTGATCCCATTCCAGTAATTCAGCAGGATTTCCAGTCACTACTCAAATCCTTACCTATCCCAGAACCTCTCCCCAGAGTCCATCTCTCTACTTACCCCTACCACTCCCCACACTCCCACCTTCTACATGATTCCTAAGTCCATAAACCCAACCACCCAGGACGCCCCATTGTGGCCGGTTACTGTGCCCCCACTGAGAGAATCTCTGCTCTCATAGACCAACACCTTCAACCTATTACTCGGAACCTATCCTACATGAAAGATACCCACCATTTCCTCGACCGACTCTTCACAGTTCCTGTTCCTTTACCACATGGTGCCCTGCTCATCACTATTGATGCCAACTCCCTGTACACTAACATTCCTAATGTACATGGCCTTACTGCTATTGAACACTACCTTTCCAGACGCTCTATGGATTCCAAACCAACAACCTCCTTCCTAGTCTCCATGACCAACTATATCCTCATCCACAATTACTTCTACTTTGAAGGCGTTACCTACAAACAAATCCATGGAATGGCTATGGGCACCTGCATGGCGCCATCCCGTTGTTGTTGTTGTTGTGGTCTTCTGTCCTGAGACTGGTTTGATGCAGCTCTCCATGCTACTCTATCCTGTGCAAGCTTCTTCATCTTCCAGTACCTACTACAACCTACATCCTTCTGAATCTGCTTGGTGTATTCATCTCTTGGTCTCCCTCTACGATTTTTACCCTCCACGCTGCTCTCCAATACTAAATTGGTGATCCCTTGATGCCTCAGAACATGTCCTACCAACTGATCCCTTCCTCTAGTCAAGTTATGCCACAAACTTCTCTTCTCCCCAATCCTCTTCAACACCTACTCATTAGTTATGTGATCTACCCATCTAATCTTCAGCATTCTTCTGTAGCACCAAATTTCGAAAGCTTCTATTCTCTTCTTGTCCAAACTATTTATCGTCCATGTTTCACAACCATACATGGCTACACTCCATACAAATACTTTCAGAAACGACTTCCTGACACTTAAATCTATACTCGATGTTAACAAATTTCTCTTCTTCAGAAATGCTTTCCTCCCCATTGCCAGTCTACATTTTATATCCTCTCTACTTCGACCATCATCAGTTATTTTGCTCCCCAAATAGCAAAACTCCTTGACTACTTTAAGTGTCTCATTTCCTAATGTACTACCCTCAGCATCACCCGACTTAATTCGACTACATTCCATTATCCTCGTTTTGCTTTTGTTGATGTTCATCTTATATCCTCCTTTCAAGACACTATCCATTCTGTTCAACTGCTCTTCCAAGTCCTTTGTTGTCTCTGACAGAATTACAATGTCATCGGCAAACCTCAAGGTTTTTAACTCTTCTCCATGGATTTTAATACCTACTCCGAATTTTTCTTTTGTTTCCTTCACTGCTTGCTCAATATAGAGATTGAATAACATCGGGGACAGGCTACAACCCTGTCTCACTCTCTTCCCAACCACTGCTTCCCTTTGAAGTCCCTCGACTCTTATAACTGCCATCTGGTTTCTGTACAAACCTATGCTAACCTAATCATGGGTCATCTAGAGGAATCCTTCCTAAAAACCCAGAATCCAAAACCCCTCACCTGGTTCAGACTCATTGATGACATCTTTGCTATCTGGATAGAAGGCAAGGACACCTTTTTCACATTCCTCCAGAACCTCAACAACTTCTCCCCCATTTGCTTCACCTGGTCCTACTCAACCCAACAAGCCACCTTCCTAGACGTTGACCTTCAGCTCAGAGATGGCTACATCAGTACCTCCGTCCATATCAAACCTACTAACCACCAGCAATACCTCCACTTCGAGAGCTGCCACCAACTCCATACCAAGAAGCCTCTTCCATACACCCTAGCCACCCGTGGTTGTCGCATCTTGCAGTGACGTGCAGTCCCTCTCAAAATATACCGAGGGTCTCACTGAAGCCTTCACTGACTGTAATTATCCTCCCATCCTTGTACAAAAACAAATCTTCCGTGCCTTATCTTTCCAGTCTCTCACCACCTCCCAAAGTCCCACAGTCCGGCCACATCGGAGCATTCCTCTCGTAACTCAGTACCATCCAGGACTGGAGCAACTGAATTACATTCTCTGCCAGGGTTTCGATTACCTCTCGTCATGCCCTGAAATGAGAAATGTTCTGCCCACTATCCTTCCCACCCCTCCTACCATGGTATTCTGCCGTCCACCAAACCTACACAATATACTTGTCCATCCTTACACAACCCCCGCTCCCAATCCCTTACCTCACAGCTCATACCCCCGCAATAGACCTAGATTCAAGACCTGTCCCATACATCCTCCTACCACCACCTACTCCAGTCCGGTCACTAACATCACCTATCCCATCAAAGGCAGGGCTACCTGTGAAACCAGTCATGTCATTTACAAGCTAAGCTGCAACCTCTGTGCTGCATTCTGTGTAGGCATGACAACCAACAAGCTGTCTGTCCACCTGAATGGCTACCGACAAACTGTGGCCAAAAAACAAGTGGACCACCCCGTTGCTGAACACGCTGCCAAACATGATATCCCTCATCTCAATGACTGCTTCACAGTCTGTGCCATATGGATCCTTCCCACCAACACCAGCTTTTCTGAATTGCGCAGGAGGGAATTTTCCTTGCAATACATCCAACGTTCCCATAGCCCTACTGGCCTCAACCTTGGTTAGTCACTGTCCTCACCCATCCAGCCTCCTCCCTGTTCCCATTCCAGTACTACACAGCCATTATTTCACTGCCACACCCAGTCTTTTAATTCCTTTTATTTCTCTCCTTTCCGCTACTTACCCCCTCCCCCCTCCACACCTTCTCTCCTGCCCTCTGCCTAAATTGCAACACTTCACTGTCCGCCACTCCCAACACACTATCCCTCTCCCTCCCCGCCACAGCCTCCTCCTTATCCCCACCCAGTCGCCATTCCCATCATGCACTGGTGCTGTGTGGTTTCAGCTCTCTGAGACTGCAGATGTGTGTGCAAGTTGCGTTTACGTTGTGTGTGTGTGTGTGTGTGTGTGTGTGTGTGTGTGTGTGTGTGTGTCTACTGCCTACAAAGGCCTTAATGGCCGAAAGCTTTAATAGTGTGAATCTTTTTGTTGTGCCTATCACGACTCAGCATCTTTGCTATATGGTGAGTAGCAACTTTCCTTCCTGCTATTGTTACATTCCATCCTGGATTTTCCATTGTTTGATTTCTACGATACTGCTTTTTTCATACCATTGGTGGCAAATATTCTCATGCATAATAGTACTTTGTCACACACATTAAATTTTGCTATCAGAAGATAAAAGCAAGAAACAAGTGGAATAATGAGAACCTCCAACTCATTGAGAAGATGGCTGTACAGTTTTCTGGCCAAATATCAGTGACAGATGAAAATAATATCAGGATACATCACTGATACACTGTCAGAAAAAAATACAGAACCCTCAAGGACTGTGGTCAGTGGCAACCAGAGTGTAATATGTGTATACTGAGGGGCTGTAGTGATAGTGATTCATTTGTCACAGTCATCTGTGACCAGATGGTGCTCAGGAGACCTGTCAGTGTGCCCTCTGTTTGGACTCTACAGGAAGTAACTGTGCTGAGTTTCGAGATGAACAGTACGTTCAACATTCATTCTAGGGCACAACTGCATCCTATTGACAAATACATAATCCTGTTGAACAACTTCAGCCATCTGAACAGGGAGACATTGTGGTCCTTCGAGAAACTGGATGGATGTATCTACAGATTGCTGCATCTGTTGGACACAATGTATTGATGGTATGACGCTGCTTTCAACAATGGTCTGCGAAACATTCTCTGAACTGTTCTGGATGTCCGTCAAGATCAGTGCATTGTATGAGCAGTGGCGGCACACCAGTTATCATCCAGGGAAGAAATCTAGGCATGTGTTGCACCTGCTGGGCAATCAGGGACCATTGGGCACCATCTGCTTGCAGCAGGATCAAAATCCTGTGTGCCTCTGGCCACACAACTACTGAGATCTGGACACTGCCAAACATGGTTACTCTGGTGTTGTGAAAGAGTTGACTGGATAATGCAATAGTGCCTCATTGTCTTCGGTGATGAGAACAGGTCTTGTCTGTATGCGAGAGTTGGATACACACATGTACAGCATAGACCTGGCGAACAGCCTATTTCAAAGTACATTCACCCATGATACACAGGCCCTATTCCAGGATTCATGGTTTGTCAGAGTATGGGGAGAGGGGAGAAGCATCAGCCATTTCTTTGACAGGAAGGTGATGTGCCTTTTCAGCTGGACAAAGCATATCCACATATGGCCACTGCAATGTGTCATGCTCTTCATGGCATAGAATTAGTGCCCTAGCCAATACGGTTACCAACTCTCTCACCAACTGAACATGTATGGGACACGATGAAGCAAGAATCAATGCCAAATTGCAACAAACAGTGCAAGATGCTTGGGACAATCTACAGTATAAAGCCATTTGGCAACTTTATGATTGTTTGTATGCAAGAATACACATCTAATGTTGCTGCCAGTGGGGGGTACACTCTGTATTGATGTAACTGTTTGGGCACCCTTTACTGTGACACGTGTGTTTCATTTGGTCTGAATTTGTTATCATATACTCCTGCAATGATAAAATACCTGTCACCTCTCTTGTCAATAAAATAACTTGGTCCTTGAAGGTGTTGCATTTTTTTCCGGCAATGTGTGTAGTTAACTGGAAAACTGTAAGAGATATGTAATGTGTTAGTGAAATTGACAGTACTGTTAGAACGTGGCAAGGAAAATTACCTGCAAACTGTGCCTCACCAGCATTGTTACCATCTTGCACATATTCGGCTGAAACATGAACCTTTGGCAGTTCAATACTTGCTTCTGATGGCAGATTAGCCTCTGTTACCTGAAAGATGAATGGAACACAAATACTGGGCTATGTAACAAAAAATAAACACAATGAAATAATCTCTCAAAATGTAAAACCAACCTGGAGTTTGGTAGTGAAACTTAAGGTGTGATGTGGAAGATCTACAGTGAATTTTGCTTTGCTTCCTGTAATACCTGTGCTGTTAACTCGATCCATCTTATACTGGGCTTGCAGTGATGGCAACAAGGCGGCAGTGATACTCAAACTCTAAAACAAAACACAGACACATATTACATAACACACAAGTAAATATGACACATATTAATAAACAATCTGACAAATATAGCATTTGTAGATGTAAGGGTCAGTTATTGCAATTTCTGTATAACTGTTTACTCCACAGTAAATTTGGTGTAAGACACAAATATGTACCTTATACCACATAAATATTGCATATTGTGTGTCATACATTGAAAAAGAGTCTGGAAAGGTACATTTCCATGTGATTATTCTGAAGAAGATTATACAGTTTCATTTATAAAATGTAATAACAAATTGGGAATAGGAAAAACGGGGTTTGCTATCAAGTGAGACTAACTTTTTTCTGTTTTCATCTAGAAAAAAATGGTTCAAATGGCTCTGAGCACTATGGGACTCAACATCTTAGGTCATAAGTCCCCTAGAACTTAGAACTCTAACTAACCTAAGGACATCACACACACCCATGCCCGAGGTAGGATTCGAACCTGCGACCGTAGCAGTCCCGTGGTTCCGGACTGCAGCGCCAGAACCGCTAGACCACCGCGGCCGGCTTTCCATCTAGAACTTACTATCTTATACCCTCCTTACCAAGCTGCATAATATTCGTTATTTTCTACCTCCATAACTGCTGTGTCATAATAAGCACAGATGCTTCTTCATTTTCTAAATACTGAAAGAAACGTAAATTTAAAAATTCTATATAAAATTTAAAAATTCTATATAACTTCAACATTAAGAGGAATGGTGGCTATCATTTTCACAGCTGCTGTCCTACATTGTCTTTACTTATCATACTTATCACAGAATACAGTAGAAACCCAGCAAAATGGCTGGCATAAGCAGTGTGTTGTTGGAGGAATCAATAATGGATAGCAAGACCAATGAAACAGAATCAGCAAGTTTCTGATGGGGCAATGAATAGTAAAGATTTCTATTGTGCACCATTATAAAAGCTATTAAATATTATATACAAAATAATAATTTTTTAATAATTAGTAAAGCATCTGTTCTGAATTAACACCCCACAAAATTAAGTTTTTAGCAACACTGACACCTAGGATTTTAATTGGATTTGAATTGAGGCGGAAAGGGGCAAGAAGCAATATTGACTTGGTCTTTTAGTTAAGGAGTAACAGGATCTCCAAAATGTAACTACAATAAAGGAAGACAGGGAAAAGCTTATATTTTCTAGTTGGCAGAAGATGTAGGTATGTTAAAAGTGACTTGAAACAAATGTTTCTTCTGCCTGGTGAACAAAACGCTGCTTTCAAAAGATAGCATCTATGTCACCATCTATGTGCACTTATGTCAACCACTGCTGCTACAAGGTAAATGTAACTACAATAAAGGAAGACAGGGAAAAGTTTATATTTTCTAGTTGGCAGAAGATGTAGGTATGTGAAAAGTGCCTTGAAACAAATGTTTCTTCTGCCAGGTGAACAAAACGCTGCTTTCAGAAGATAGCATCTATGTCACCATCTATGTGCACTTATGTCAACCACTGCTGCTACAAGGTAAGTAGCAGCTCTGTATGAAAATCTTGTCACGAGATATGAATATGCTGTACAATCACCTGTAGCACAATAGAAAATTGCATCACAAGAGGCTGCAACAAACTGGACTCTGTCTGGCTCTTATATGAGGGTGGCTGCTGAGCCGTAGCCTGCCATGTGGTGTGCATGTGCCGTGGGGAATGCTGGTTTGTGCAGTCAGGTTCATCCACTCCTGCTGTTCCCCGGCTTATACGACTAGAAGTTCTTGTCACACGCAACTCCTGTAAGGTTATAAGAGAAAATTCATATAAAACGATGCCTATTATCACATATGTAACTACTTAACAACACTGAAAATGATGGTTAATGCAATTTAACAAATACTCTACAGGTATCACATGAAGTGCATGAAAAATGATAAGTACAGACTATGCTAAAATAGATAAGAGCAACATGCACACTACAACAAATGGTTCGGAGTAAGCATGGAAAATCAGTTAAGATGGAAAGGGGAGAGTGTTCACACATGTATGCGAATCAAAAGAGACAAATATGATACTTTACATAGCACAAACAGTTAACAAACACAAAAATATTAACATGTAAAGTGAAGCAAGAAAGAGAGAAATATAAAAACTAAAAATTAGCTAAAAAGACAAAGGAAGATAATATTTCAATCAAAACAACTTTATGATTGACTTTCAGCAAGTCGAGTGGTAGGGGCCAGATGACAGCCAATTGCAGATTTCTCTCAGATCACGTTTGCTCGCTGTGTTGCTTGTTTTATATGTACATACACAGGTTTGTCAAGTATGGATTGCTGCATACCAGCAATCCGCAGTGTGATAACATGAAAACATAAGTAGGGGAAGAGTAAACGTAGTAGTAGTAATAGTAGTAGTAGTAGTAGTTTTGTGTGTGTGTGTGTGTGTGTGTGTGTGTGTGTGTGTGTGTGTGTGTCGATGGGGGTGCTTGCATATGGGGGTGGGAAAGAGAGAGAGAGAGAGAGAGAGAGAGAGAGAGAGAGAGAGAGAGACAGACAGAGAGAGAGGGAGTGGGGGAGAGGGAGAGAGGGGGGGAGGGAGAGAGAGGGGGGGAGTGAGGGGGGAGGGAGGAGGGGGGGAGGGAGGAAAACATAGAGAAGGGCTAGCAGACAGAGAAAAGAAAATGTTGTATCCAGTGATTCCCCCATAATATTTTCCGTGTTTTAATATTTCTAAATTTTTAATAACCTCGGGGCAAAGTATGCATATGTATACACTCAGCAGCCAGAACACTACGGCCATCTACCTAATACCTGGTATGTCCACCTTTGGTATAAACAACAGTGGCTACACGTCGTGGCATGGAAGCAATGACACCTTGGTAAGTTGCTGGAGGGAGATGGCCACATTTGCACACACAAGTCACCTAATCCTCGGGGGCAGGGGGACTGGGAAGGGGAGGGGGAGGGGAGATGAGCTCGTCGCCATGTTCAATCACATCTCAGATGTGTTCAATCCGATTCAGATCTGGAAACCTGGGGGGGGGGGGGGGCAGAATATCAATTGGAACTCGCTACTGTGTTCTTCAAACCACTCCATCACACTCCTCGTCTCGTTATGTGACACAGCATCTTGTTGAAAAATGCCACTGCCATTGGGAAACATGGTCTTCATGATGGGGTGTATCTGGTCTATAACCAGTGTACGATATTCCTTGGTCATCATTGTGCCTTGCAAGAACTCCACTTGACCCATGGATGCCCACATGAATGTTCCCCAGAACATAACTGAGCTGCCAGCAGCTTGTCTCCACACCACAGTACAATGTCAAGGTGCTGGTCCCCTGGAAGATGATGGATTCGTGCCCTCCCACTGGCATGATGAAGAAGATATAGGGATTCCTCAGGCCTTGGCATGCTAAGCCACTGCGTCAACATTCCCATTTCAGTCATAGTTGTCAATGTCATGGCATTAACATTGGCACATGCGTGGGTCATAGGCTGCAGAGGCCTACTGTTAGGAGTGTTTGGTGCACAGTGTTTTCAGACACACTTGTACTCTGCCCTTCAGACACATTTGTACTCTGCCCAGCATTACAGTCTGATGTTAGTTCTGTCACAGTCGCCGCCTGTCCTGCTTTACCAGTCTGCCCAGCCTAAAACGCCCAACATCTGTAATGAGGGGTGGCCTCCCAACCCAATGACATCTGGACGTGGTTATGCATAGCACAGCTTTACACTGAAAATTCTCAGAGCTCATGTTGCTATATGACTAAAAAACCATTAATTGTTTGTAAACCTATCCTGTGTCATGGTCAAAGTGGTAAAATTAGAGAATCTGGAGTCTCACAATCATTAGCTATTATCAAAAGGAATAGGACTGGGAAGAAAATGATCATAGCATATTACATACTTTCATCACATGTCTCCCTGTGATTGGTAGTGTGTATCGGTAGATAGGAATAGAAGCTTTTGAAATGTGGTGCTACAGAAGAATGCTGAAGATTAGATGGGTAGATCACATAACTAATGAGGTGGTACTGGATAGAATTGGGGAGAAGAGAAATTTGTGCCACATCAAATCAGTCTCTGGATTGAAGACGACGATGACAACAACAACAACAACGACAACGACAACAACAACAACTCAGGCAGATGTAAATAGCATTTACTTTAGCATCATGGCATATTACATACTTTCATTACGCGTAACCCTGTGATTGGTAGCGTTTACAGGTAGATGTAAATAGCATTTACTTTAGGGTACAGGGTAACCCTGGTATGTTACATATGTATAAAATGACATCATAAGTAAAGGAGATCTCATGTACTGAGAAAAGGCCTTTGAAGTTACTGTCTGTCAAAATGAAATATGTAGGAAATGGGATCATGTTACACACACAAATTTTAGGCAAATATGAATCTTAACCATCTGAAAGCAACCGATTTTGAAATCCAATAGAACAACTGAGCTCTTTGCACAAAATCTCCAGAGGGACAGAATAACAATCAATACTACTCATTTTCAGTATTGGAAATTACTGCTCCTAGGCACCTTACCTTGACTATTAAAAAACAAAGCCTTTTGTTACCTGTAATGTAGAAGAAAGCTGCTTGCTTCCTCTAGTCATCATTCCATGCAGTGCTACAGGATGTTGTGGGATGTCAATATTTACAGCCCCCACTGTAAGCAAACCAGAATTTTTGTCCTTTGAGCGTCGAGAAATGCTTGAGTAAAGTGCCTGAGACTTTCCTACAGTCACTTTCACCACTGTCCTAGAAGCAAGAAAGGTATTTCACAGTGAGACAGGTATCTGAAACATATGATGACAAGCATCTACTTATGCCTAACCAGATGTTGAATGTGAGATTTTGTAGTGGAAGATGTAATATTATGACAGATCAACAATTTGTGAAAACATTAAAGATTTTTGAGTGTAATATTAAAATTCATGTTACAAATGAGAACACAGGCAGGATGATATGCTTATGTCTTATTTCACTATTCTGATAATACAAATGATTTGGAAGAATCAAACCAAAGTTTATTAGAATGTATTTCTCCATGTGCATTTCAAATTCACTTAGTTCATGTATCAATCATGGATTATTGATCATATGATTTTGATTTTAAAAGATTCTGGCTACTCAGAAATAATAAACATTTGAATGGTCACTACATTTTTCACAGCTTGAATCACTGACAGAAATATTATGAGAACTTACTGCTGACTTGGAGCAACACCTTCAAGCAATACTATCATTGTACGACCAACGTGCCCAGTTAAAGAACATTCAAAGCTTGCAGGACGAGACTTTTTACGGCATGTCAGGCTTGCATGTAGACTGGTTATCTCTGCTTCTAACTTCAGTCCACTCAGAGTTGCAAGGAGGCGGGTACGGTGAATCCTTGCCACACCAAACACTACAAGGCGAGTCCTTTCACCAGTCACCACATCTGTAGGTGTGAGTGTGTTATTAAAAAAAGCTGTTAAACACTAACAGCACAATGAACAAGGAAATCACACCAAAGTATGGAAGGAAAGGCGGGAGTGGAGAGAGGGAAAGGAGATGGAGAGTGAGAGATTATGTATTCAAAAAAGATCAAATTGCACAAGTGATTTCTAATGTTTGATCAAATAGGTTATTCGTGGTATAGTTTTAATTATGTAAATGAGGATCACAATTGCTGTAGTAAATGTATACAAAATATCCAGTACTATTTTATGGTAAACAAACAATGTGAAAAAAATTATATGAATAACAAAATTGTTTAAAGTTGGTCCAAAACTGTAGGTATAGAAGCTGTAAGGAAACACTCTGTGCAAAATGGGATAGATAACATAGAAATCCAGTTAAGGAAGTGAACACCCTGTAGGCTTTTTTTCCACAGAGAAAATGAAGCACCTCTGTGAACTTACTGATACTTTCCACATTCATGGGACATGAAAATAAAACTAAACTAAGCACCTTGTAATGGAGTAGCAGAAACCTTCAACAGTCGACATGTCAACAGACAGGCTACATAAAATGGAAGTGCAATTCTGTGACTCAAGTTAGATTTGAAAATACAGCATATTGTAAAAGGATATAACTGTACAAGCTGATGAAATTTGATGAAATTTGTTTATCATTTTGTAATTCTTGTTGCTGTTGTGGTCTTCAATCCTGAGACTGGTTTGATGCACCTCTCCATGCTACTCTGTCCTGTGCAAGCTTCTTCATCTCCCAGTACCTACTGCAACCTACATCCTTCTGAATCTGCTTGGTGTATTCATCTCTTGGTCTCCCTCTACGACTTTTACCCTCCATGCTGCCCTCCAATGCTAAATTGGTGATCCCTTGATGCCTCAGAACATGTCCTACCAATCGATCCCTTCTTCTAGTCAAGTTGTGCCACAAAATTTTCTTCTCCCCAATCCTATTCAATACTTCCTCATTAGTTATGTGATCTACCCGTCTAATCTTCAGCATTCTTCTGTAGCACCACATTTCGAAAGCTTCTATGCTCTTCTTGTCTAAACTGTTTATTGTCCATGTTTCACATCCATACATGGCTACACCCCATACAAATACTTTCAGAAATGACTTCCTCACACTTAAATCTATACTCGATGTTAACAAATTTCTCTTCTTCAGAAACGGTTTCCTTCCCATTGCCAGTCTACATTTTATATCCTCTCTACTTAGACCATCATCAGTTATTTTGCTCCCCAAATAGCAAAACTCCTTTACTACTTTAAGTGTCTCATTTCCTAATCTAATACCCTCAGCATCTCCCGACTTAATTCGGCTACATTCCATTATCCTCGTTTTGCTTTTGTTGATGTTCATCTTATATCCTCCTTTCAAGACACTATCCATTCTGTTCAACTGCTCTTCCAAGTCCTTTGCTGTCTCTGACTGAATTACAATGTCATCGGCAAACCTCAAGGTTTTTAACTCTTCTCCATGGATTTTAATACCTACGCCGAATTTTTCTTTTGTTTCCTTCACTGCTTGCTCAATATAGAGATTGAATAACATCGGGGAGAGGGTACAACCCTGTCTCAATCCCTTCCCAACCACTGCTTCCCTTTCATGCCCCTTGACTCTTATAACTGCCATCTGGTTTCTGTACAAATTGTAAATAGCCTTTCGCTCCCTGTATTTTACCACTGCCACCTTCAAAATCTGAAAGAGAGTATTCCAGTCAACATTGTCAAAAGCTTTCTCTAAGTCTACAAATGCTAGAAATGTAGGTTTGCCTTTCCTTAATCTAGCTTCCAAGATAAGTCGTAGGGTCAGTATTGCCTCACGTGTTCAAATATTTCTACAGAATCCAAACTGATCTCCCCCGAGGTCGGCTTCTAGTAGTTTTTCCATTCAACTGTAAAGAATTCGCGTTAGTATTTTGCAGCCGTGACTTATTAAACTGATAGTTCAGTAATTTTCACATCTGTCAACGCCTGCTTTCTTTGGGATTGGAATCATTATATTCTTCTTGAAGTCTGAGGGTATTTCGCCTGTCTCATACATCTTGCTCACCAGATGGTAGAGTTTTGTCAGGACTGGCTCTCCCAAGGCTGTCAGTAGTTCTAATGGTATGTTGTCTACTCCCGGGGCCTTGTTTCGACTCAGGTTTTTCAGTGCTCTGTCAAACTCTTCACGCAATATCATATCTCCCATTTCATCTTCATCTACATCCTCTTCCATTTCAATAATATTGTGTTCAAATACATCGCCCTTGTATAGACCCTCTATATACTCCTTCCACCTTTCTGCTTTCCCTTCTTTGCTTAGAACTCGCTTTCCATCTGAGCTCTAGATATTCATACAAGTGGTTCTCTTTTCTCCAAAGGTCTCTCTAATTTTTCTATAGGCAGTATCTATCTTACCCCTAGTGAGATAAGCCTCTACATCCTTACATTTGTCCTCTAGCCATCCCTGCTTAGCCATTTTGCACTTCCTGTCGATCTCATTTTTGAGACGTTTGTATTCCTTTTTGCCTGCTTCATTTACTGCATTTTTGTATTTTCGCCTTTGATCAATTAAATTCAGTATCTCTTCTGTTACCCATGGATTTCTACTAGCCCTCGTCTTTTTACCTACTCGATCCTCTGCTGCCTTCACTATTTCATGCCTCAAAGCTACCCATTCTTCTTCTACTGTATTTCTTTCCCCCATTCCTGTCAATAGTTCCCTTATGCTCTCCCTGAAACTCTGTACAATCTCTGGTTCTTTCAGTTTATCCAGGTCCCATCTCCTTAAATTCCCACCTTTTTGCAGTTTCTTCAGTTTTAATCTACAGTTCATAACCAATAGATTGTGGTCAGAGTCCACATCTGCCCCTGGAAATGTCTTACAATTTAAAACCTGGTTCCTAAATCTCTGTCTTGCCCTTATATAACCTATCTGAAACCTGTCAATATCTCCAGGCTTCTTCCATGTATACAACCTTCTTTTATGATTCTTGAACCAAGTGTTAGCTATGATTAAGTTGTGCTCTGTTCAAAATTCTACCAGTCGGCTTCCTCTTTCATTTCTTACCCCCAATCCATATTCACCTACTACGTTTCCTTCTCTCCCTTTTTCCTACTACCGAATTCCAGTCACCCATGACTATTAAATTTTCGTCTCCCTTCACTATCTGAATAATTTCTTTTATTTCATCATACATTTCTTCAATTTCTTCATCATCTGCAGAGCTAGTTGGCATATAAACTTACACTACTGTAGTAGGTGTGGGCTTCGTGTCTATCTTGGCCACAATAATGCATTCACTATGCTGTTTGTAGTAGCTTACCCGTACTCCTATTTTTTTATTCATTATTAAACCTACTCCTGCATTAGCCCTATTTGATTTTGTACAGGGCTATTACAAATGATTGAAGCGATTTCATAAATTCACTGTAGCTCCATTCATTGACATATGGTCACGACACACTACAGATACGTAGAAAAACTCATAAAGTTTTGTTAGGCTGAAGCAGCACATCAGGTTTCTGCCGTCAGAGCGCTCGAGAGCGCAGTGAGACAAAATAACAACAGGAGCCGAGAAAGCGTATGTCGTGCTTGAAATGCATTCACATCAGTCAGTCATAACAGTGCAACGACACTTCAGGACGAAGTTCAACAAAGATCCATCAACTGCTAACTCCATTCGGCGATGGTATGCGCAGTTTAAAGCTTCTGGATGCCTCTGTAAGGGGAAATCAACGGGTCGGCCTGCAGTGAGCGAAGAAACGGTTGAACGCGTGCGGGCAAGTTTCACGCGTAGCCCGCGGAAAATTGGCTCATGCTACAACTGGAGACCGACAGCGCTGACTTCATCTTTCAACAGGATGGTGCTCCACCGCACTTCCATCATGATGTTCGGCATTTTTTAAACAGGAGATTGGAAATCCGATGGATCGGTCGTGGTGGAGATCATGATCAGCAATTCATGTCATGGCCTCCACGCTCTCCCGACTTCACCTCATGCGATTTCTTTCTGTGGGGTTTTGTGAAAGATTCAGTGTTTAAACCTCCTCTACCAAGAAACTTGCCAGAACTGCGAGGTCGCATCAACGATGCTTTCGAACTCATTGATGTGGACATGCTGCGCCGAGTGTGGGAGGGACTTGATTATCGGCTTGATGTCTGCCGAATCACTAAAGGGGCACATATCGAACATTTGTGAATGCCTAAAAAACTTTTTGAGTTTTTTGTATGTGTGTGCAAAGCATTTTGAAAATATCTCAAATAATAAAGTTATTGTAGAGCTGTGAAATCGCTTCAATCATCTGTAATAACCCTGTATTCGCCTGACCAAAAATCTTTTTCCTCCTGCCACCGTACTTCACTAATTCCCACTATATCTAACTTTAACCTATCCATTTTCCATTTTGTAAATCATGAACATAGTTGTAGGCCATGCATATTAAATATTATGATGGGAGGGGGGGGGGGGGGGGGGTGACACAAGGTGATCCTGACTGTTGTGTAAAATGAGATAGAAAACATTACACAAACTACATCATACAGCAGCTTATAGAAGTAGAAGGCACCC